>NC_044304.2:54650504-55303093 GCF_007474595.2 Lynx canadensis
GTTTACTCATTTGTAAAACTGAGGTGGATACCTCTTACTTCACAGAATAATGGGAGGATTAAAATGAGGCAACGAAGTACAATGCATTATATAAATACAGAGCATTCCTACTAAAATTTCCCTGACGAAATCCAATGCACAATGCTAAACCTATCACCCTGAATAAGATGTTATCTCCTATGCAAATGTTCATTTGTTTATTTATAGACAAGATGGTTTCATTTCTAATCCTCCATTTTCTGTGACCAATAAAAGGCTACAGTCTCCAAAATCTTTTTAAAAGTATGAGGCACTAAAGGTATACATATACCTCAAATGCAGTGAGATTTCAAGAAAGGAGATGTTTTCTACGATAGAACGTTACTATTCTCCCCAAGACATACTTATCATAGGAAATTATTTTGGCACAATCCTTCTACATAAGGTATGTCATATCTACAAGGGCATCATGCTTCAACATTTTCTCCTTTTTGACAATTCCACTTATCAACTCTTTTTCCCTCTCCATACTACCAATAAGTTGTCTTACTTATAACACTAGTTTTATTCTAAGTCCACTGTGTATATTTCATTTACAAAACAGCTTCACCTTACTACTCTTAACTCATAGCTTACGTGTGTGCAACTATCTGAATTTTCCATTACATCTTCTATGATAGCTATGCCCAAGTATTTACATGAAATACATACTACTTTTTAATAACTTGCTTCTTTTACTTCTCTTGAATTTAGTTATTGTACTATACTGATTTTTGGAAATTATTTCTGTATTAATGGATATATTTACTATGAGTATCACTTTGGTATAGTAAAAGAGTCATTAAGAAACACTGCAATAAAAAGGGGGTGCTGGGTCTGAAGGAACAGACAACTCCTTGAAGGAAGGGTCACATGGTATGTACTCAATGAATACTTGCTGAATTAACAACAGAGTTTATCAGTGGCCCAGCTACTTCTTGTATATAAAGCTATATGATTGTTAACTGTCAAAAAAAAAAAAAAAAACACAAAAAAACCAAAACCCCACAAAAACTTGGAAGATAACATTCTGCCCAGATAGCTTTTGAATCAGTGATTCTACTTCTGGTCTAGAGAAATACACCCAACATGTGAGCCCAACAAGGCATCATATACAAAGATGTTCGTTGTAGCACTATTTATGTTTGAGAAAATCTGGAAACAACTCAAAAATGTGCTTCTATAGTGGAGTGGCTACATAAATAGAACTCTAATTTATGTAATACTACATGATAGTAAAAGGAATTATACAGATTTGATTAATTGGAACTCTTGTACACTACTGGTAGGAATATAAAACGCTACTATTTTGAAAATCAATCATTATATTTGAGACAAAGTAAAAAAGGCAACTTATAGAACATCTTATCTAGTGTGATTCCATTTATGCTAAATTTAAAAATCTATAAACACTTAACCCTTGAAAAACATGGGTTTGAAGTGCATGAGTACCCTTACATGAGGGTTTTTTACAATAAATGCAGTGTGATACTGTGTATGTGTTTTCCCTTCCTTATGACTTTCTTAATAGCATTCTCTTTCTCTAGTTTACTTTGTTGTAAGACTATAATACGTACAACATACAAAACATGTGTTAATCAATCGTTTTATGTTACTGATAAGGCTTCCAGTCAATAGGAGGCTATTAGAAGTTAAGTTTTGGGGGAGTCAAAAATTATACATGGATATTCAACTATGCGGGGTTTGGCATACCATCCTAGCCCCCATGTTCTTTAAGGATCAAATGTACTTCTATAGTTACATATACATGAATATAAATACTTAGGAAAAAACCCTGGAAGGTAACACACCAAAGTAAAACAAATTTCAAGAACTGTTATTATACAGACCAGATTTTCTGATTATATTGAGATTAAGTTTAAAAAGTTACAAAAAAGATAATTATAAATGTAAAACTTAGAACTATAAAACTGCTAGAGAAAACAAGGGGGAAAATCTTTGTGATCTTGTGTTAAGTAAAGATTTTTAGTAGGACATCCAAAGTATGATTCATAAAAAAAAAAAAACTGATAAATTAGACTTCATCAAAGTAAAAAATTTGTGGTCTTCAAAAGACATGGTTAAGAGAATGAAAGATAAACCACAGACTAGGAGAAAGTATTTGGAAACCATGTACGTGTTAAGGACATGTAATCCAGAATACACAAAGAACTCTCAAAATTGAATAATAAGAAAGCAAACAATTTAAAAAAATGGGCATAAGATTTCAACAGATGAAAGATGATATATGCATGGCAAATAAACACATAAAGGATACTCAACATTAGTCATTAGAGAAATGGAAATTAAAACTACCATGAGGAATCAGTACACATCTACGAGAATGCCTGACATTAAACAGACTGACCACACCAAGTATTGGCAGGGTTGTAGAGCAACTAGCACTTTTGTATACTGCTGGAAGGAATACAAAATGGTACAACTACTTTGGAAATCAACTGGGCAGTTTTTACACAAGAGAAATGAAAGCCTATGTTCTCATGAACACTTGTACAGAAATGTTCATAACAGGGGCACCTGGGTAGCTCGGTCGGTTAAGCGTCTGACTTCGGCTCAGGTCATGATCTCGTTGTTTGTGAGTTCAAGCCCCACATCAGGTTCTGTGCTGGCTGTGTGGAGCCTGGAACCTGCTTCAGATTCTGTCTCCCTCTCTCTCTGCCCCTCCCCTGCTTGAGCTCTGTCTCTCTCGCTTTCAAAAATAAACATTTAAAAAAATGTTCGTAACATCTTTAGTTGTAATAGGCAAAAAAAAAAAAAAAAAAAAAAAAAAAGGGAAACAGCTTAAATGTCTATCCATTTAGGATAAAAGTATTTATCCATTCAGGCTAAAAAAAATTTGCAATACAATGGATACACTTTTATAAAAAATGAACGAAGTACTGATACATATAAAACATGGATGAGTCTGAAAATAATGATGCTGAATGAAAGAAGCCAGATAAGAAAGGGTATATACTGTATGATTTCTTTCATAGAAACTTCTACAGACTGCAAATCAATCTAAATGATAGGAAGATAACCATTGGCTGCGTGCAAGTGATATGGCTAGAGCTCTACCTAAAAGATAATAGATAGCTGAATTGTTGTATTAGAAAAGAAGAAAGGCTAAGAAATCAATAAGCTAAGATCCATCCTAAGAACTTACAAAAAGAATACCAAAATAAGGGCCAAAAAGCAGAAGAAAATAATAAAAACAGAAACTTATCAGAGATAAAATAACTCTCTGGCGAAACCAATCAAAGGGAAAATAAAAGATACACAAATAATGTAATACTAGGAATAAAAGAGGGCTGTAACTAGAGTTGCCTCAAATGTTAAAATATAAAACAAATATATTCTGAACAGAATGCCAATAAACTTGAAAATTTGACAAAACAAATTCTTAGAAAAAGGTGTAACTTATTAAAACTGAGTGAAGTACAAATAAAAAATTTGAATAGTCCTTTAACCATTAAAGAAACTGAATCAATAGTTAAAAATCTTTCCATGCCCTAGTAGTTTTACTGGTGCATTCTGTAAGCATTCAAGAACCAAAAAATTTCCAATTTTACATAAATTATTACAAAAAGTAGAAAAGGAAGGGACTTACTCCCAATTCTCTTTATGAGGCTATGCTAACCTTGATACCGAAACATAAAAAAAAATTTTTAACATTTATTTATTGTTGAGAGAGTGTGAGCAGGGGAGGGGCAGGGAGAGGGAGACACAGAATCCAAGGGAGGCTCCAGGCTCTGAACTATCAGCACAGCACCTGATGTGGGGCTCGAACCCGCGAACCGCAAGATCATGACCTGAGCCAAAGTTGGACACTTAACCAAATGAGCCACCCAGGTGCCCCCCAAAACATAAGAAAAATTAAAAGTCAATCCTACTCATGAACATGATAGACAATTCCTAAACAGAGTGTGAGCAAACTGAATCCAAAATGTGTGTGTGTGTGTGTGTGTGTGTGTGTGTGTGTGTGTGTAAATCATGTTTGAGATTACCCCAGAATCAAGATGGGCTTAAAATTACAAATCAATCTAATTCACTACAGTAGCCAGCCAAGAGAGAAATCATATGATAATTAAGGTGCCAGAGGGGGAAAAAAAAAGGTGATAAAATCCAACATTTGCTGAGTATAACAACTTTTCCTCCAACTGGGAACAGAAGAGAATGCCCTGGACTGATAAAGAGAAAAGGTTCATACAAACATCATATCTAATTAATTGTTGAAAGCATTCCTTTCAAGATGAGGAACAAGGCAATGCCACCTGTTCCTTCTATTCAACATTGTACTGGAGATCTAGCTAGGATTGTAAGGCAAGACAAAAACATAAGGATTAGAAAGAAAAAAAAATCCAAATGAACATATAGCGAAATTATTAGAATAAGAGAAAGGCTGCTCAATTAAAAAAATTATAAACTTGCATTTCTATATACCAGCAAAGTTGGAAAATAAAAAGTTTAATATACTTGTAAACAGCATCACAGAACATAAAGTATGTATTAGGAAGCAAATAAAAAAATGTTATATCTTTATGAAAAAAATAAAGAAAACAAGTAAATGGAAAGATCTGCCATGTTTATAGAAGTAAGAGAGTGATATGAAGTAAAGTTATAAGATCATATAGGGTAACAGCTTGATTTGATGCCACATATAAGCCCAAATTGTTGGAGAACACAGAAGCAGAAAAAGCTAGTCCTTGGAGAGAGGATATAAATTTGACTCTCAGAACAAAGCAAAGAGGAGTGATCATGTGTCCCCAGAAGGAGTTTGAAAGAGATGTTACTGGACAGCTTTCCGGTTCCATGCAGCCTGATCGTACATCCTGAGATTCAGTTCTGTGAATATCCTTCCAACAAATCTTTTTTCACTTAAGCAAGTTTGAGTGTCACTTGTACAAAGCATGCTCCCCCTCTTCCCTGCCTGGAATATACCCCACACCCAGATACTCACCAGGATCACTCTTACTTCATTCAGGTCTCCATTTAAATGTCACCTTCTAACCTTCTAAGAGTCTTCCCTGAATGTGCTTAGATATTGTCACTTTCTATCTCTTCCCTTTTCTTTATAGCACTTATCGCTCTCTTGACATTTTACTTTAGATGTTTGTTTCCTTCCCAACAGAATAGAAACTTCACGTGAGCAGAATGTTCATCTTGAAAATCAGAACAATGCCTAGTACACAGCACACTGTAAGCACCCCTTAACTACTTGTTGAATGGATAAATGAACGAGTATTTTTGGAGCACCTATAAGTCCATCAATGAAGAATTTCAATTCCAAGTACTTTTCTTGACTTCCAATTAAATACAGCAAATACATTTCACATGCATTTATCATCTCTATTCCTTTACCAAATCTAAGTATGAATAAAGGATAAAAAAAATGTACAGACCCACAAGGACAAAAAGGATAGTCAAGAAGAGGGCAGTGGATCACAAATACTAACAAACTTCAGGAAGACAGAAAACAGAAGATGGAATGGAAACCAACTCAGTGAGAGAACTTGGTGTGGTGCTGCCATTTCTTCTGTCTTTCTGTGCCTTTCACAGAACTTCCAACAGCGCTATGTAGAGACAGAGCATTCAGAGGTTCATGACCTCTGTGGTCCATAGGAACCACTATGAGGGGGACTCAGGAAAAGAACTTGCTATTTTCGGTGGAAAACCAGTGGCAGTTGCTAACTATGATGATTTTGTACTTTGGATCTGGATTTGCTGCACCTTTTTGTTATTTTTTTTTTTTAACGTTTATTTATTCTTGAGAGAGAGAGAGAGAGACAGAGAGAGAGAGAGAGAGAGAGAGAGAGAGAGAGAGAGAGACACACACAGAGAGACAGAGCATGAGCCAGGGAGGGGCAGAGTGAGAGAGGGACACAGAATCAGAAGCAGACTCCAAGTCTGAGCTGTCAGCATAGAGCCTGACACAGGGCTCGAACTTATGAGCTGTGGGATCATGACCTGAGCCGAAGTCAGATGCTTAACTGACTGAGCCACCCAGGTGCCCCATTGCTGCACCTTTAAAAAAAATTTTTTTTAAGTTTATTTATTTTGAAAGAGACAGAGACAGTGTGAACAGGAGAAGGGCAGAAATAGAGGGGGAGAGAGAGAGAATCCCAAGCAGACTCTGCACCATCAGCACAGAGCCTGACATGGGGCTCGAATTCAGGAAAACATGAGATCATGACCTGAGCTGAAACCGAGAATCAAACGCTTAACTGACTGAACCACCCAGGTGACCCTGCACCTTTTTTTTTTTTTTTAATAGTAAGACACCAACTGCTTAAGAAATAGATATGCTTTAATTAATCCATTACATAGATGTGAAAAGAAGCGTTTTATTTTATTTTTTTTTTTTAATTTTTTTTTCAACGTTTATTTATTTTTGGGACAGAGAGAGACAGAGCATGAACGGGGGAGGGGCAGAGAGAGAGGGAGACACAGAATCGGAAACAGGCTCCAGGCTCTGAGCCATCAGCCCAGAGCCTGACGCGGGGCTCGAACTCACGGACTGCGAGATCGTGACCTGGCTGAAGTCGGACGCTTAACCGACTGCGCCACCCAGGCGCCCCAAGAAGCGTTTTAATTAAGAGGTGCAATCTCTTTGAAAAACAGATCGAACTCCTGAATTCAACATACTCGTTCTATTTGTAAATAAACCTAGGATATGGATCCTTAATGCCTCTTTTCTGAAACATGGGATGTAATAATTGTGCTTACTTTTTTATTTGGGAAATATTCCAGTATTAGTTTGTTTGGTCGAAATAGGTGTGTGGATTTAGCTTCTTTCCTGGTTTTATTTTTTAACTTTTTAAAATGTTTATTTATTTCTGAAAGAGAAAGAGTGCACGAGCAGGGGAGGGGCAGAGAGAGAAAGAGAGAGAGAATCTCAAGCAGGCTACCCACTGTCAGCACAGAGCCCAATGCAGGGCTCAAATTCATGAACCGCGCGACATCATGACCTGAGCCAAAATCAAGAGTCTGATACTTAACTGACTAAGCCACCCAAGCACTCCTGTTTCTTGGTTTTAAACTTTGAGATTTTAATTTTTGATTAATTTGATTTCGAAAATTTGATTAATTTCAAGGCCAACAGAAGGGCTAGAAACAAACTAATTCCCACCTCAGAACCTTGTTAGTAATTTATGTTTATTTAAAAAAATGCAAACTTGACTTTGTTGTCCCACATGAAAAAGAGGAAGAAGTATACTTTTAGTCTTCTTCACTTGGAAGCAGTAAAATTGTTTTTCTTCATGAGTGATAAGTAATCATGAGGAAAACCAATACGGAGTGAAGTCCGAGAGCTTTTCTTTCCCTTCCAGACCTGTGATCTAAAACTAAAATATCTGCCTCGATAGATTTGCTATTGCCCAATACCAGTCTTGTTTAGACTGAATATGGAATATTTGGGATGAAATGCAACAGCACGTAAAACAGAATATAGAAATATTCCAAGTTCATTCTGGAACTTTAGTAGAAATGGACTAAAAGATGGTTCTGATTAGTAACTGTATCAGTGAAACAAATTTATATTATGGACAGCGAAATGCTACTAGCTACTTAAAAGGTAATGACTTAGTTCCTAGGGCTTTGTATTGGGGCAGGAAAAAGGTAGTTGCTGAATGTTTTAATCCTAGTTTGATCACTTTTGGAATTCCACTGGTGTTAGAACGCTGCAGGGCAGAGGCTATAAACTGGTGGTCTGTCTGAGCTCTAGACTTTTGGGTGATTGGGGTGCTATAGTTTTTAAACCAATATTTAAAAACTAGAATAGCCACAAGGAAGTCTCTATTTATGGATTCTTAAAAAATTGCTCTGGGTGGTTCTACATCCCTTCATGGAACAAAACAGCTGCCTAAATCAGTCCTCACCATAACATTAGATTTCCTATGTATCCCTAATGTTAAACTACTGATTTGCTAGAACCTTAAAAAACTTTTTTACCTCTCAGTTTATGTGATAGGGTGTATCTTTACACTCTTCACCATGTAACGACTACTTAAATATGGATACAATTAAATCTTAATAACCCAGCTTTAAAAAAAAGAAAAAAGGAAAGGAAAGAAACGAAACCAACACAGAATGAACAAAGCTGAATTTCAGGGCCTACAAAAGGGCTAGAAACAAACTAATTCCCACCCCAGAACCCTGGAAAGGCTCAGTACTAGAAGCCTAGGTCCCACAAAAAGCTGGGCTGAGAAACAGGCTGAAAACCAGGGGACTAGTTGACTATCTGTGGTGCAGCCAGGAACTCACCACCATAACAAACCACCTCCTCACTCACTACAAAAAAAAAAAAAAAAAAAAAAAAAAAAAGGAAGTGTAGTTTGTGGATAAGTTGAAACAAAGAGGTCCCAGCCCCAGAGACATCAAAAATATCTTCACGGGGCACCTGGGTGGCTCAGTCGGCTGTGAGTCCGACTTGAGCTCAGGTCGTGATCTCACACTCCATGAGTTCAAACCCCGTGTCGGGCTCTGCACTGACAGCTCAGAGCCTGGAGCCTGCTTCAGATTCTGTGTCTCCCTCTATCTCTGCCCCTCCCCTGCTCATGCTCTGTCTCTCTCTGTCTCAAAGATAAATAAAAACATTAAAAATTAAAAAAAAAATTAAAAAAAAAAAAGAAAAAAATATCTTCATGGCAAAGGAAGGAGTCCTGTCTTCCATTTTCAAAGAGGTAGATTAATAAGTGAAAGGATTGAAAGGTAAACTTCCAACTCCCTTTTCTTGTGCGATAGCTTTAAAACAACAAAAACAAAAGTATTGGCAACAAGGCATATACCCCTCAGACAGAAAACTGAAGAATTCTTTTTTTTTTTTTTTTTTTCCAACGTTGATTTATTTTTGGGACAGAGAGAGACAGAGCATGAACGGGGGAGGGGCAGAGAGAGAGGGAGACACAGAATCGGAAACAGGCTCCAGGCTCTGAGCCATCAGCCCAGAGCCTGACGCGGGGCTCGAACTCACGGACCGCGAGATCGTGACCTGGCTGAAGTCGGACGCTTAACCGACTGTGCCACCCAGGCGCCCCGAAAACTGAAGAATTCTTGACAAGAAAAGTGAATGGCTTCAGAAAAGAAACCTACCAATAGTGACATCTGGGGTCCCCTCCAAACAAAATGTGTGGGTGTCTATCTAATCACTCCAAAGTAAAGTCAAACCAAACTAGTTGACAAGCCTTACTCATACATATTTTTGTTTTTGCTTTTAGTTGTAAGTGATTCATTCTTAAATGTGAACCAAAAATAAGGTTCACTAACCATTTGAAGAAAGCTTCCATGAAAGGAACTAAAAGAAAAAGGAACTTGAATAAAACAGCAAATGTAAGAAGCAAAGGAAAATAAAAAGAGCAAAAAACACTCCAAAAACAAAACCAAAAACAAAACCAAACAAAAAACCCTGCAATTAACGCCCTCACAGAAATAGGACAAGCTACTGCATCCATGAGACAATATAAAGTTGCCATACAGTTCCATCCAGTTCTCCCACTGCCGCTCTGGCTCACCCAGGCCCTGGCTCTGTCTGGCTCACCCAGGCCCTGGCACCAATCCCAAAAGAAGGCCAGCTCTGCTGAAGGGCTGGAGTCAGGGGAGCCCAGGAGATCCAGGAGACTGTCAGCTAAACCTGCAGTGGAAATGAAGCTGAAAGGGCAGGAATGCATAAATCTCCACACAACAAAGTGCACAAAGGGAAAGGGTGAGGAAAAGGGAAAATGGTTAACCAAGAAACTAAAGACAGTTTTCTACTAAACAGAGAAACCAAGAATGAAGAAAGTCTGGCCTCTGATGAAGCAGGAGAGAAAGAGGCCAAGTCTGATTAATATCAGATAACCAGTCTTATCAGGGGTCCCTGTCTCCCTTCTTATACAATCCAGAGGAATATTTTTATCAACTATTTTGTAAATGTAAGTGTTTTTAATAGCTCTGGAAATGTCTTTAGGAAAGGAATCCCCCACCTCATCCCATTTTTAAAGCGTAAATGACTTTAAGGTAAAATCATTTGCTTGCTTATTTCTTGGTACAACCAGAAAACAGTGAGATATTAAATGTACAATGCTTTGATTATTTTAAGTGTCTGCTTAACATTCCACAGATGGTAGTTTTTATATCCTTTATACAAAGCACATTAGATGGCAATTTGGAGTCACACTTGTACATTTACTATGCCTTGATCATTAAAAAAAAAATTTTTTTTAATGTTTATTTATTTTTGAGAGAGAGACAGAGTGCAAATGGGGGAGAGGCAGAGAGAGGGAAAACAGAATCTGAAGCAGGCTCCAGGCTCTGAGCTGTTAGCACAGAGTCCCAACCTGGGACTCGAACTCAGACTGTGAGATCATGACCTGAGCTGGAGTTGGACGTTTAACCGACTAAGCCACCTAGCTGCCCCTACTATGCCTTGGCCATTTTAACTCTCTTCCCATGTTGTTTTTAGTAGAATTGTTTTCTATAGAATACTCCTTGATCTTGGCTCTCTTCCTGTCAGAACTGCTTGCACTATGAAACATCTTTGAGTAGTGCTGGTCCAGTTTTCCTAGTAACTTTATTACGGTGCTGTGAAAGACTGAAAATGTATGGAGTGGGTCTTATGATGTAATAACATCAACATTTGAAGATACTGGCAATTGATATTCTTTTAAGGAAAATTTACCTTCAAATTTTAAGCTTAAGAAAATAATCACAACTACCTGGCTCTTTAGATATTCAGTACCAAGATTCAGATCCTAAGAACTGTGTACAAATTGAAATGTCTGAGTACTGATCCTCAAAACAAACACCATAATTTCAATTATGAAAGAACAAGTTGCTATAAAAGAGGGGAGAAGTTCCTAAAAGTAAAAATAAGACAGCAAAAATGAAAAAAAGAGTTGAAGAAACAACACAACAGCAGCAGGAGCTGGGGTATTTACTATTTGCCACAACTGTACTACTTGCTCTGGGCCATGCTTTATATGCATTAACACATTTAATTCTCCCAGTAATCCTCTAAAGTATAAACATTAACCCCCATCTGACAAGTGGAAAAACTGGCATAGCAAGATTAAATGATATGCTCAAGCAACTGGTAAGGGCTGAAGACAGATCTAAAAAGTTTTTTTTTTTACCATTTATCCATTTCGGAGAGACAGAGCATGCGTGGGGGAACAGCAGAGAGAGAGGGAGACACAGAATCCGAAGCAGGCTCCAGGCTCTGAGCTGTCAGCATAGACCCCGACGTGGGACTCAAACACACAAACTGTGAGATCATGACCTGAGCTGAAGTCAAACACTTAACCGACTGAGCCACCCAGGTGCCCCTGTGAAGACAGATCTAAATCAGGAAATAACCCTGAAAACAGACAAAGTAGACAGAGTTGGAAATAGGAGAAAAGACGAGTAAATGAAAAGGTTAGTTTAAGAGATCCAAATTCCAATTAATTAGTTCTGGAAAGAGACTAGAAAAATAACAAAGGATGGGGTGCCTGGGTGGCTCAGTTGGTTAAGCATCTGACTTCATTCAGCTCAGGTTACGATCTCATGGTTCATGAGTTCAAGCCCCGTGTCGGGCTCTGTGCTGACAGATCGGAGCCTGGAGCCTGTTTCGGATTCTGTGTCTCCCTCTCTCTCAGCCCCTCCCCTGCTCATTCTCTCTCTCACTCTCTCTCTCAAAAATAAATAAACATTAAAAAAAAATAACAAAGAACAAAAGAGAACTGGTATAAAATAATTTCCTAGACTGAAAGGACTTTCTGAGTACCAGTATAAGATATGAAAGAATAAGTACATTAAGAGGTAATGTGAAATTTCAGAATGACAGGGATGAAAAAAATCTTAACAGGGGTGGAGGGGAGTGTAAAATCAAGAGAGAATGAAAAAGAAAGAAATAGTGAAGAGAGAAAAGGAGGGGGAAATAGACAGAAGGTCACCAGTAAGGATCAAAAATACATATAGCCTTCTTAAAACCAACACTGAAAGCTGGAAGACAATAAAGTGATGCCTCAAAATCTGAGGTAAAGTTATTTCTAAAAACTCTGATTTCTATTCCTAGTCAAACTATCCATCAAGCATGTGGGGGTAAATAAAGACATGTTTAGATATACAGTTGGCCCTTGAACAATGTAGGAGTTAGGGGTGTCAACTCCCCACGCAGTTGGAAATCCACATATAATTTTGACTTCCCTGAAACTTACCTACTAAAAGCCTACAGCTGACCCAAAACCACCCTGATAACATAAACAGTTGATCAGTACATACTTCGTATGCTATATGTGCAACAACAACAACAAAATCATAAGGCAGGGGGCACCCGGCTGGCTCAGTTCAAAGAGCATGTTACTTTTAATCTCAGGGTTATGAGTTTGATCCCCACACTGGGTGTAGAGATTACTTAAAATCTTAAAATAAAAATTTTAAAAGTAAAAAAAAAAAAAAAATCACAAGGAAGAGAAAATACATTTACAGTACTGTGTTTACTAAAAAAAAAAAAAATGCACAGATAAGTAGAACTGAGCAGTTCAAATCCATGTTATTCAAGAGTCAATCGTGTAAGATGTAAAAAGAATTCATCTCTGATGCACCCTATGAAGCTACTGGAGAATTTTTCCTTCCCCCCCCCCTTTTTTTTAAAGGAAAAAACATGAATTAAAGGAAACAATCCAAAATAAGAGAGAAGTCAAGGACAACAGCTGTGTAGCAGGTTCAAAAAGCAATCAGTAAGTACTACAGCAAGAGGTCAGAGGGCTTTACAAGGAATGTTTTCATGAAAAAAAAAAAAAAAGGAAACTGAAAATTCCTCTGATGTAACTGTACAGAAAACAGGGTTTTAGAATTTATTGGAGATACTAAGAAAAGTATGTGTACCAGTTTCCTAATTGGGTAATAGAACATTAATTAATGCAAAGAGAATACAATTTAATGAGAAGATTAAGGGGGGAAGAAAGATGGGAATGTGAGGTGCCAAATGAAAACTAAAATTTCTTCATCCATAATGGTAAGTCGAAAATATCTAATACCAGAAATGAAAGCTGGAAACATTACTACTGATTTTGCAGAAATAAAATGGATTCTAAGTGAGTACTATGAATAAGTGCATGCCAACAAACTGGGCAACCTGAATTAAATGGGCAAATTTCTAGAGCCATACAACCCTATCAACAATGACTCATGAAGAAGAGAAAATCTGAATAGATCTATAATAAGAATGAAACATTAATCAATACCTCTCTCAAAAAAAAATTAAAAAAAAAAAAAAAAAAAGGCCCCGGACCAGTCCAGGTGAATTCTAGCAAACATTTAAAGGAGAATTAACGACAATTCTTCTCAAATTCTTCCAAAAAAAATGAAGAGGAAGGAACACTCCCCAATTTATTCTATGAGGTTAGCATTGCCTGACATCTGAGTCAGACACACATTACTACAGCCCAGTATCCCTTATGAATATCAGTGCAAAATTCCTCAACAAAATACTAGCAAATTGATATCAGCAGCTTGTTAAAAATATTATATACCATGACCAAATGGGATTTATTCCTGGAATGCAAGGATAGTTTGACACATAAAAATTAATCAGTTAAATACACCACATTAACAGAATGAAAGGGGGAAAAAAAAACCCCAAGATCATTTCAATTAATAGAGAAAAATTATTTCCCAAAACTCAACACTCCATGATAAAAACATTTAGCAAAGCAGGAATAGAAAGAAACTAACTTGGGGGCACCTGGGTTGCTCAGTTGGTTAAACATCCCCAACTCTTAATTCCGGCTCAGGTCATGATCTCATGGTTCTTGAGATCGAGCTCTGCACCAGGCTCTGCACTGACAATGAGGAGCCTGCTTGGGATTCTCTTTCCTTCTCTCTGCCCCTTCCCTGCTCATGCGCTCTCGCTCTCTCTCTCTCTCTCTCAAAATGAAGGAATAAACATTAAAAAAAAAACAACCAACTATCTTAACATAATAAAGGTCATATATGAAAAAACCCACAACTAGTATCCTATTCTATGACGAAACACTGAAAACTTTTCCTCTAAGATCAGGAAGATAAGGATGCCCTCTTTTGCCACTTCTACTAAACACTGTATGGGAAATTCTGGCCAGAGCAGTTAGGCTAGAAAGATAAATACAAGATTACACACACACACACACACACACACACACACACACACACAGAGAAAACTGAATATCCCTTTCTCTCTCTCTCACAAACTCTCATAACTAATGAACAATTCATCAAAGTTGCAGGATACAAAAAGAACACATAATAATCAGTTGCATTTCTATACACTAAGAACAATGATAAAAGGAAATTAAGAAAACAATTCCAAAAATAACAAAATGCTTAAAAATAAACTCACCCAAAGGAAGTAAAAGACTTCCTGAAAACTACAGAACAGAGCTGAAAGAAATTAAATACATAAATAAATGGGAGACATACTATGTTTATGTATCGGAAGATTTCAAATTTTTAAGATGCCAATATTACCCAAAGCCATCTAGATTCAATGTAATCCCTAGGGATTCAAATCCCAACAATGTTTTTTATAGAAATGGAAAAATACACTGTAACTTTTATATGGAATGTCAAGGGACCCAAATAGCTAAACCAATCTTGAAAAATTAGAACAATGTTCAATGTTTCACACTTGCTAATTTCAAAAGTTACTACAAAGCTACAGTAATCAAATCTGTGTGGTAGTGGGATAAAAACAAACATACAGACCAGTGGAACAGAACAGAGAGCTCAGAACCTTGAAGATATTATGCTAAAACTAAGCCAGACACAAAAATACAAGTTCTATAAAATTCCATTTACACAAAATAGAAAAAGTAGTCAAATTCATAGAATGGTGGCTGCCAGGGGCTGGGAAGAGGGGGAAGAAGGGGAGTTGCTGCTTAGTGGATACAGAGCTTTAGTTTTACAAAACAAAAAAGCTGTGGAGATCCACTGCACAACAATGTGAATAAACTTAACATTACTGTGTATATTTAAAGATGGTTAAGATGGTAAAAAAAAAAAAAAAAAAAAGCCCAGAAATAAATCCATGCATATATGTCAAATGATTTTCAAAAAGGATGCCGGATGCTAAGACCACTCAATGGGGCAAGGACAGTTTTTTCAACAAACGGTGCCAAGAAAACTGAATATCCACATGCAAAAGAATGAAGTTGGCCCCTTTTGTTATTCCATAGACAAATGGGTTACAAACCTAAACCTAAGAGCCAAAACTATAAAACTCTTAGAAGAAAATATAGGAGAAAAGCATGACATTGGATTTGGCAATTATTTCATGGATATGACACTGAAAGCACAGGTAACAAAAGAAAAAAATGGATAAACTGAACTTTGTCAAAACTAAAAACCTTTTTGCATCAAAGGACACTATCAAGAGAGTGAAAACAGGAACGCTGGGGTGGCTCAGTTGGTTCAATGTCTGACCCTTGATTTCAGCTCAGGTCACGATCTAATGGCTGTGAGATTGAGCCCTGTGATGAGATCTGCCCTGTGTATGGAGCCTGCTTAAGATTCTCTCTCTGCCCCTCCCCTGGTAGGGTGCATGTCAAGCTCTCAAAAAATCAAACAAACAACAAAAAAAGGAAGATAATTCTTTTTTTTTTTTTTTTTAAAGTAAGCTCCACACCCAAGGTGGGGCTTGAACTCACGACCCTAAGATTAAGAGTTGCATGCTCTACTGACTCAGTCAGGCACCCCCCAAAAGGAAGAAAATTCTGATACATACCACAACATGGATGAGCCTTGAGGAGATTATGCTAAATGAAATACGCCTATTAAAACTTACAGATATTATATGATTCCACTTATATGAGGTACCTAGAGTAGTCAAATTCATAGAGAATACGGTGGTTGCTGGGGGAGAGGGGAAGAGGGAATGGCAGTTAGTGTTTAAGGGGTATAGCTTCAGTTTGGGAAGACGAAAAAGTTCTGGAGATGGATGATGGTGATAGCTGCAGAATAATGTGAATGTGAATTTAGTGTCACAGAACTGGACACTTAAAAATGGTTATAATGGTAAATTTCATATTTTACTACAAAAAAACCCAAAAAACAAAAAACCCTCCTTCCCCAAAAAAGGACGATGTCTAACACTGAGTTAAAAAACAAAAAAACAAAAAAACAACAACAAAAAAAAACCAGGGTAAGTATATTTTTAGAAATAAGGAGTTAAATAACAGAAAAAAATGAATTTAGAGAGGGAGACTTGGGGATAAGGAGGGGGTAGGGGTGGTTCAGGAGCTTGCGGTTTCCTATTTCAAACCAAACACAGTACTGGTCAACTTTTAAATCTATGTATATGTACTACACTTTGACAAGAAAATTAAAACTTAACTGTCCAGTTTTTAAGAGGGCAGAATAACAGAATTTAATGTAATGAGTTGGTCTTTTCAGGACACTGGAAACCTGAAACCTGAGCAATGACTTTGCTTTTTCCCACTTGAGTATGTAGCTCTGCCAATACAGAGAGCTTTGTTCAACAACTGGGAGAGCCCTATGTTTTTAAACATCCCCTTGCACGGATGTGCTGTTTTCTCCAATGGTGATGCAAGCCATGATGATAAAAAGAGTAATGGGATCATAAGATTTTAGCTATTTTCTCAGTGGTGACAGGACCTTCCTATTTGAAGAGCATCTGATGATTGAGAGGCCCTTAGACAGCCCAGGGCCCAGGAAAAGGCCTTGCCAAGATCTGTGAAGCCACCTCACTTCCGCTGTGTAAACATACACTCAACTTACAGTTTGGGTGCATGAATGGTCTCTTTCTACCAGTAAGTAACTCAAAGTGCTTCAACAAGTTAACTCCTAAATTTCTCTGACTCAACACATAGAGTTTAAAACTGTCTTTCTTTCATTTAGGCAATATGAAGAAACACTGAGTCTGTGTGTTTTATATTTCCAGCTATAGAGGGAAATCTTTAAAAAAAATTCATTTATTTCATATATGAAAAGCAAAACTAATGCTACTATTAGATATGATTCAATCTTCCACTGCTATAGTTACAATTCTCAACTGTTAACTATCCCTTTTTTAAAAAATTTACCACACTGTTCTTTATCAAGTTTCATAGTCAACACAGATTTTGCAGGAGGTTGAATTTTGCCATGCTTCTGACACTGACCATGGGAAAAAAAAATCATAAATTTTGTTGAATTGTTTAAATAAGAGCATTACAATTAAAACTTGGAAAATGGGGGTATAGAGACAATTTTCCATAACCTAGAAAACTAAAAATACTATTAACATTTAAGGTATTTAAAAAAAAAAATTTTTTTTAACGTTTATTCGTTTTTGAGAGACAGAGACAGAGCATGAGCGGGGAAGGGGCAGAGAGAGGGAGACACAAAATCCAAGGCAGGTTCCAGGCTCTGAGCCATCAGCACAGAGCCCGACGTGGGGCTCGAACTCACAAACTGCAAGATCATGACCTGAGCTGAAGTCAGTCACTCAACCGACTGAGCCACCCAGGTGCCCCAACATTTAAGGTATTTTAAAAAATGAACTTAATGGATAGTGATTAAAGGCCTGGATTCTGATGTCACTCACATATGAGTTTGAAACCTGACAAAGAAGTCCGTCTATTTCTCAGTTTCCTCTTATTTAAATTGGGGAAAATAATACTTTCCTGGTAGTGTTAATGGAAATATTAAATGAAATGATAAACTGAGCATAATACCTGGCACATGGTATTACATAGTACATGCTATATAGCTATAAACATTTAGTATAAATACTTTACAAACTGGAATCAAACTATATACACAATTTTTTTAAAACATAGTTTACTATACATGTAAATCATGCTTTAGTATTTTGGAAAGTATGTAATTCTAATTAATAAGTGAAAACGATCACAAATTCCTTTAGTTTTTTTTTTGTTTTGTTTTGTTTTTTTTTAGCATTTATTTATTTTTGAGAGGAAGAGAGAGAGAGAGACAGAGCATGAGAAGGGGAGGGGCAGAAAGAGAGGGGGACACAGAATCTGAAGCAGGTTCCAGACTCTGGGCTGTCAGCACAGAGGCCGATGTGGAGCTCGAAGTCTTGAGTCCTGAGATCATGACCTGAGCCGATGTCAGATGCTTAACTGACTGAGCCACCCAGGTAGGTGCCCTTTGGTTTTATCTTGCAAAATACTTCCTAATTTTGGCAGTGGCATCTGGTTGCTTATGTACTGTTTTTTAAAAACAGTTTTACTGAGATATAATTCACCTACCAAATAATCTACACAGGTGAAGTATACAATTAAGCGGTTTTTAGTATATTCGCAGATATATGCAACTATCACCACAATTTTAGAACATTTTATTACCTCAGAAAGAAACCTCTTTAGGTATCACCCCCATAACGCAGCCCTAACCAACCACAAGTCTACTTTCCATCTCTGTAGACTTCCCGTTTCTGGACATATTAATGGAATAATGCAATATGTGGTCTTTTGTGACTGGCTTCTTCACTTAGTATAATGTTGTCAAGGGTCACTCATGTTGTTAGCATATGTCAGTATCTCATTCCTTTTTATGGTTGACTAATATTCTACTATATGTATATACCACATTTTGTTAACCATTTGTCAGTTGATGGACATTGGCTGTTTCTACCTTTTGGCTATTTTTAATAATGCTGCTATAGATGCTTGTGTACAAGTTTTTGTGTGGACATACGTTTTTGTTTCTTTTGGGTATATACTTGACCCTTGAACAACACAGGTTTGAACTACATGGTTCACTGATGCACAGATTTTTTTTTCCCATAAATTCTTTGGGAAATTTTTTATAGATTTGTGACAATTTTAAAAAACTCATACATGAGGCACCTGGGTGGCTCACTCAGTTGGTTAAGCATCTGACTCTTGATCTTGGCTCAGGTCATGACCTCACAGTTCAGGAGTTCGAGCCCTGCATCAGGCTTTGCACTGACAGTGCATAACCTGCTTGGGATTCTCTCTCTCTCTCCTCCCTCTCTGCCCCTTCCCTGCTCACACCCTCTCTCTCTTAAAAAATAAACTTGAAAAAAAAACCACAAAAACTTGCACATGAAATGCATAGCCTAGAAATACTGAGAAAAAGAAAAAGCCAGCTACTACTGTAAGAATATAGTATATAACACATACAACATAAAAAATATATTAATCAATTTTTCATGTTGTTGGTAAGGCTTCTGGCCAACAGTAGGCTATAGTTTAAATTCTGGGGAGTCAAAGTTATAAACAGATTTTTAGTTGTATGGTGGTTGGCACCCCAACCCCTGTTCAAGGGGTTCAACTATATACCTAGGAATGGAATTGCTGAGTTATATGGTAAGTGTGTTTAACTTTTTGAGGAACTGCCAGACTGTTTTCCAAAATGGCTACACCATTTTACATTCCCACCAGCAATATAGGAGGTTTCCAATTATTCCATATCCTCACCAACACTTGTTATCTGACTTATCCATTCTAGTGGATGCAAAATGTTATCTCTTTAGGGTTTTACTTGGAGTGGAAATTAGTGAAACAGAGAATACATAAACAATTGAGAAAAATCAATGAAACCAAAAGGTGATTCTTTGAAAAGATCAACAAATGAATCTTTAGCTAGACTGACCAAGAAAAAGATTAAAATTACTACAATCAGAAATGAAGAGGAATTGCTACTGAACTTAGAGAAATAAAAATGATTATAAAGGAATACTGTAAACAACTGTATGCCAACATATTAGATAACTTAGATGAAATGAACAAATTCTCAAAAAGACAAACTACTGAAATGGACTTGAGTAGAAATAGACAGTATGAATAGACCTATAATAAGTGAAAAAGACTGAACTAGTAACCAAAAAACTACCTGCAAAGAAAAGCCCAAGTCCAGATGGCTTCATTGCTGAGTTCTACCAGACATTTAAAAAAGAATTAAAGGGGCGCCTGGGTGGCGCAGTCGGTTAAGCGTCCGACTTCAGCCAGGTCACGATCTCGCGGTCCGTGAGTTCGAGCCCCGCGTCGGGCTCTGGGCTGATGGCTCAGAGCCTGGAGCCTGTTTCCGGTTCTGTGTCTCCCTCTCTCTCTGCCCCTCCCCCATTCGTGCTCTGTCTCTCTCTGTCCCAAAAATAAAATAAACGTTGAAAAAAAAATAAAAAATAAAAAAAATAAAAAAGAATTAAAACTAATTCTTCATAGACAATTCCAAAAGACAGAGAAGTCACACAGTCTGCACGTGGCAGGGTCAGGATTCAAATCTAGCCATCTGACTCTAGAGTCTACAGTCTTGACAACTATATTAAACTGTCTCTCTGAATAACTGAGTAAATTTGAGGACATTATAAGCCATCAAGTTGTTACTTTGTATTCTCCAACTTTCGTAGTTAACCTTGGTATTTGTGACTTATCTGGTCTATAGAGAAAAAGGTGATCTATGGACTTGACAGAATCATTTACATGACTGACAATGTTGCTGTATTGCATTTACGGAGCAAAAGCATGGCACCTACTAAAGCTCTTTATACGTTTTTATTTCAATGACTTCTCACAACAATCCCATGAGATAGGTTATTATTATTCCCATTTTCTATTTGAGGAAACTGAGGAACAAGGCAGTCACCCAGAGAGCATATGGAAAGGCCTGAATTTAAATCCCAGTCTGTCTGGTCCCTGTAGATCCTCTTTTCTACTATGGAAAGCCTGTCCTTTCCTATGTACTCCTCTAGCATGGCCTGTCTCATGCCTGACCCCCATGACACAGGGCCCTTGTAAGTAGACAACCCACACTTATTTACTCACCTGTGTGCCCTCTCTGGCCCACAGGCAGAGAAGGGGTGTGCTCCCTCATTGTCTACTGATCGTATGAACAACTATCCAAAAGTGACTGTTAATAACTCAATTTAGATACTTCACTCCCACTCAATTACTACTTAGTACTGAAATGATGGAACTGTAGGCTCTCTTACTGTTTCAGAACATCTAATATTATAGTTATTATATCTAGTTTAAAGTTATTAAGCTCAAAATTTCAAAGAACACAATACACATACTTATCCACTAAACTAACTGCAAAGAAATCTAGGGAATATTTTAAATAAGATTGCTTTTGTGCTCCAAAGGAAGAATGCCTTCTATTATTTTGGAAGTGTCCTAAAAATGCACATTTTTTGCCATGGGAAATAATAGTTGCACTAATATATGAAATTCCATTTCCTTAAGGAAATAAGGTATCTGACAGAAAATTTTAGCTAGCAAAGTTTCTGATCACATACACTATTGGTTACTATAGATTACTACTGTAAATTCCTATACTAATCTCTTCCCCTAAAGAATTAATGATTCTCCTAGTAATCCATACATCAGTCTCCAAAACAGCTGGAAACTGTATCAAATGCAAAATAACCCTAACTATTTGAAAAACCAACATAATGATTTCCAGGCTAATTATTCCTACTATAAACTAAAGCAACAAATAAACACAGGCATTTTAAACCTAATACTTCCATAGCTCTAACAACCCTTTCAAAAATATAATATTAAAAAATTTATGAAATCTATCTGCTTTCATCTTCAGTGAATATTAATCATTATTTACTGGGGGAATATGGCCCTTAAAGTTAATGGTTGATCCAAAATTTAGAAAATCTGCTCACAATTTTTATTGGTTTAAACTGGAATGTGTGTACTTACTTTTTATCTTTTTAAATTCTTTCTTTAAATGCTCATTTTTTGGTAAATTTGTATTTTTGCCTTAGAGATATGAATATTGGTTCAAAAGTACAAATCTGAATCCTTCTAATAGTTCCTGGTTACAGTATGATGCATGATTTACTGAAGGAACTCTGGAAGAAGTGAAATAGAACTAGATCAGTGTAGCCTTGGCTAATCGCTTCTGTCGTTGAGCCTTGGTTTCCTCACCTATGAAATGGGAATAATGATCATACCAACTTTAAACGGTTGTTGCATGGACTAAAGCCCTTGCATAGGCCTGGTCCAGAGTGAAAAGATTTGGCCCAACTTTTCTCCTTTACACCTCAAGTTGCCCGAACATACCAGCTATTTCATGTCACTGTCCTGATGTGATACAGGTTTCTGACTTAGGATGCCCTCCCCAGTATCAGCTGCAGAGTTCTTCATCCCACTTCTTTGGGTCTGATAAATGTTTACATGTTATTCAACACCCCCTCCAGGATCACCTTCCTCACATGGAGTTACACTTCTCACCCTGATTTTCAATTACTCCTTCACTAGGCTCTGAGACCACTATAGGAGGACCAATGGCTCATTTACCTCCAGATTTCTCAGCACTTCCCCAAATCCCTAGCACATGGTAGTTGGTCAATAATGACTGCAAATTGCACTGAACTGGGTTTTCTACCATATCACAGTATTAACAAAGTATCAAGTATGCAAGAAACTAAGACAGAGGCTTGGAGTTAAAACTATAATCACAAATTTGATTAACTACTGGATTCTTTTTGTTTCTGGTTTAAGGTAAGCTTTTTTTTTTTTTTTTTTTTTAAGTGTATTCATTTATTTTGAGAGAGAAAGAGAGAGACAGCACAAGCAGGGGAAGGGCAGAGAGAAAGAATCCCAAGCAGGCTCTGCACTGACAGTGCAGAGCCTGACACAGGGCTTGAATTCACAAACCGCGAGATCATGATCTAAGCCACAATCAAGAGATGGACACTTAACTGAGTCACCCAGGCGCCCCTTAAGGTAAACTTTTTAAAAGTCACCTTATTGTATGCAGCTAGGCCACCCTCCTCATGTAAAGAAATGTTAGGAGTAAATGTTCTTGTCGTCTTTTTTTTCTTCCATGGCAGCATCCTGCTTTGGATTCGGACTTCATGCTGACTTCATTGGGACTGTTTTCAAACAACAGAGGACACGGATGTACTTTTCCTTTCAAAAGCAAGGGTGCCAGCTATTGTGCTAGCCCCTGTCACTCACCTCAGCCACCTGCTGGGTCCCCACTCTGTGCTGAACCAGCCCCTCCATATTTGTAGCCATGGTGAAGCAAGATCATTAGAGAACCTGTTTGGAAAGATGCAGCAACTTCTATCAGGTGGGGAGAAACCAGGCTACTTGAAAAATATCAGAAATCAAAACTCATCTTTGGTAGTGTCTTGTGCAGATTCTACCCTCTATAGAAGACACAGTTACTAGGCTAAGCATATCTGGATATGCTGCACCAGCTTCTTCAATTACAGGTACCAAAATCAACTAGCAGAAACATTTCAATTTGGAAACAAGACTTCCCCTGGAATTATCAAGACCCTTGGGTTGTAACAGCTTGGTTCACCTCTCAGGGAGGTGGGAATCACACCTTTTTGGATAGCTCCCAGTCACATTATGCTGAAAAAGAAGGTGGCTATCTGAGAAAGGTGTGAGATCAACCTTAGATACAGAGCACTAGATTGCTATCATCAACTATACTTCTGTTACCAGCGGCAATGTGAGGAGCAAAACCCTGCCCAGGTGCTAACACACCTCACAGGTTGAAAGGCAAACACCAGCACTAGCAAAGAAGTAAGGAGACTACATTACTAAAGTGGGCTAAGAACATGGTACCCATAAATACATCAATGTATGTTTTAAAGTCCTCATTAATTTAGAAAATGAGATATTTCAGCTTTTTATTAATAGAAAAAATAGTGCCCTCATTTGTAAAAATTGAGGAAAAGCATCTATAGACCAAAAAGTGTGCTGGTCTCCTGGGTCAGGATCAATTGAATGCAAAGCACTATTAATGAAACAGCCCCCACCCCCTCCCCCCGCCTGGTGTCTTCAGGTCTAAAGACACAGCTCCCCTAAATAGTCCCTAAACCCCATTCCAATAAGTCTTCCACAAGAATTCAGGATAAAGAGATCCACTTTGGATCTAATTCCTGGACAAATCAGAAAGACTTTATTATTGAATGCACAGGTCTCATGGTGAATAGGAGAAAAAAAGCTCTTGTGTAATTTTTATATAATTTATTTCCAGCAATACATATAAAAACTATATAGAACCACATGAAGTGTGTTATATACACAAATGCATACACAGTCCATTTGCTTGGCCCTCCCTCAATCATAAACTGGACAATGCAATTTTATAAAACACTTTCCAGTAGTTCTTAACTAAAGTATTTCAAGCACTGATCTCTTTGAAACTTTTTTACTCTCTGGTAACTTTCCATATTATTCTATCTACTATTAAATATCCACATCTATTATCATTAATTCTCTTTCAGATTATTTTATTGCCAAAATGGCAATGAGAAAGAAATGGAGGCATGAAACTGTGACTGACAAACATAAAAGAACTGGCCCCTGCCTCCAAAGAGTCAAAATCCTGTGAGAGCACATACTGTACCACCTGCTACAATGATACCAGGTCACCAGTGTCAGTGATTCAGAAGAACACTCTGGTCTTTTTTCCCAGTTATTGTTTGGTTCCAACTAACAGGAAAGGAAGAAAAATGCATCACTTCACGGGTACCAGAAAATCTACTGACTATTATTAAAAACACAATTATTGGGGCACCTGGGTGGCTCAAGAGGTTTAAGCTTTTGACTTCTGCTCAGGTCATGATCTCAGGTTCCTAAGTTGAGCCCTTCATCGGGCTGTTTCCTGTCAGTGTAGATCCTAGAGCCTGCTTTAGATCCTCTGTCCCCCTCCTCTCTCTTTGCCCCTGCCCTGCTTGCGGGCTCTCTCTCCTTCTCAAAAACAAAAACAAAAACAAACAAAACCCCACAATTATTGCATGTGAAAAGTCTAGAGTTCTAATCTTTCTTCTCAAAACAGTAAATAAGAACTCTCTAAGGAATCAAATGGATAAATAACCAATAGGTATTTTATATTAAGAAATAAAATCCAAACATGCAGATGTAACTATTAATTTAATCACTTTTAGGATTGTTAGAATTTCTGTTGCTGTTATTGATGCAGTTTGATAAGAAATATATGAATTTGAATATTATAGAAATATTGTTAGGGAAATATTATTGAGTAGTATAGAAATAAAAAATACTAGAAAGGTGTAACTTTCTATTGGGTTTCCCTAAAAGAGGTAGCTTGATCCTTTAAGTTTTGAGCTGAAGTGGATTTTATAGATGACTGCCTGATGGAGACTTTGTAACTCAGAAAACTTTCTGTAATGACTCAACTTTAACATTAAATTTGCAGGACCAATTAGTCTCAGATAAGGAAGGGGGAGAGGGAGCTGTCCCAAGATACTGCTAATGACCAGTGATTATAGATATTAGGTCATAGAGAAGTAGTAGTTAACCTGTTTAGCTTAGAAAAAGTAAATATTCTGGATATTCTAAATATTAAACTAAACATCTCCTACCCTGTGGCATGTTTGTTTACTTTCTTTATGCTGTCTTTTGATGAATGGAAGTTCCTAAATTTAATAAGGTTGAATTTATCAATATTTATTTTACAGGTTGTAACTTTTATGTTTTATTTATGAAAATCCTGTCCTACCCTAGGGTCATAAGTATAACTTTATGTATTTCTTATAAATGTTTAGGAGTTTTGTCTCTGTCCCTCACATATAAGTCCTCAATCTACGTGAAATGGATTCTTGAGCTTGGTGAGAAGGATCCAATTAATTTTCTTCCTGTGCGGATAGTCAATTTTCCAGCACCATTTTTGAACAATCTTTTTCCCTACTAATCTGTAATGCCACCTCTGCCATATCTCAGGCTACCCTATACATGTGGCTATAATTCTAAGTTCTCCATTCTGTTCCACTACTGTTCTACTATCTTTCTCCACATGCCACTACCATTATCTTATTACTGCAGCTTTCTGAGAAGTCTTGCTCTCTGTTAGGGCAAGTGTCCCCGACCTTGCCGTCTTCTCCTACACATCAACTTCCTAGATCATCTCAAGCACTCAAAACCAGAGCAGCAACCTTTCTTTACACATTTGGAATTCTTACAATTCTTGATCTCACTGTTGGTTTTCTTCCTCCAAAACAATGTCAGGCATCATCAAACAGCAGCTTTCCAAGCTGCTTAAAAATGAACAAGGACGAAAGTGCACCTTCTGGAAAAACAAGCAGAGACAAAGAGTGGGAGAGAGAAAATGAAACAGAAACTATGAAAAGCAAGGGCTTTCTTTAAAAAAAAATTTTTTTTTAACGTTTATTTATTTTTGAGACAGAGAGAGACAGAGCATGAACGGGGGAGGGTGAGAGAGAGGGAGACACAGAATCTGAAACAGGCTCCAGGCTCTGAGCTGTCAGCACAGAGCCGACGCGGGGCTCGAACTCACGGACTGCAAGATCATGACCTGAGCCGAAGTCGGCCGCTTAACCGACTGAGCCACCCAGGCGCCCCGCAAGGGCTTTCAATAAAGATTTAAATTCACTAAGAACAGGTAAGTGAAAAGGTTATTTCAGGAAAATATTTTCCATTTCATCATTTTTGAAAATATGTTGTAACAAACCATAGCCTATCCTCACATATAAGAAAGATACAGAGGCTTCTTTCTCCAGGATATCACAATGTTAAGAAGTAAAACAAAATCCTCAGGCAATGTCAAGCAGTGAGAGAAAACATTAAATCAGGTGTACCCCAGATAATATCAGGGTAAGACTCTCACCTGAGAGCTTTTCTCACTGCTACCTCAGCCATAGGCAGTCCTACAGACAGAAAGATCACAGTGAGAAGGAAGAGTAGAGAGTTTGGGAAAGGGTACTGGGCAAGGGTCATCAATTAGGGGTGTCTCCCTAGAATGAGAAGCTCCAGGAAAACAGTCAGTTGTGTCTACATGTAGTTTGAAAAACCATACTCACTAGCACAATATAAATTTGCATTTGATCTGGAAAAAAAAAAAAAGAACAATTTATTGTTTTGATACCACAAATCAGACAAAGTATCAACAACCTTCTTGGCTGGTGGAGCGCACAGTAAACATGGTAATACTCATAGTAAGTAACACTTATTGAGTGGTTACTATACTCCAGGCACTGCAATAACCACTGCAGACAAAACACTAAAGTAGCTCTTTGTACAGGAACCTGAGGTCTAAAAAGGGTGGAGCCCAACCCGCTCAAGTCCCTAACCCTTGAAGATTGCCCACATGCACAATAATGCTTCTGAAAAAAGAATCTGATTAGTTGCCAAAAGAGCTATAAGAGCAAGTATCTCTAGTAAAAAAAAAAAAAAGCTGCTACAGTAAATTTTTCTATGTTGGTTTTAAATTAATCAAATGCAAGACCATCAACCTTTGAAAGCAACTGCTCTGAAGTGGCAATGGACTAACTGCTGAAGATTAATAATAAGAACAATAAGAAGAATAAGAAGAAAAAGAGGAAGAGGAGGAGGAGGAGCAGTCCTTGCCCCTGAAGAACTTAAGCAGGAAACTGTAATAGCTCTGCAATTTAAATGCTACAATGAATGTCCAAAGGAAAAAGCATCTCCCTCTGCCTATGGGAGCCAATGACAGTTTTAAAGGAGAAGGAGCTAGTTAAACTGGGTCTTGAGTGAAGAATGGAAATTTAGTAAGAAAAGAATGGGGTGACAGGGGGAGAGTTCTAAGCAGAAGGGACGGCTCATACAAACTGGCAGGTATGAAGGAGAATGGCATATTCAAGGAACAGCAGGCAATCTGGTGGGAAACTGCTGGACAGATCAGGGGAGGCGAAAGGCTGACACTGCAGACAACAGAGAACTACCAGAGGTTTGTCAGAGAAATGATCACATCTGGATTTTCGAAAGAACAAAAACAAACAAAAAAACCCGAAAAACCTTTGAGCAACAGTGTGGAGAGATGATGGAAAAGGAGAGGCTGTACATGGAAGGGAAGTCAGAAAGTGGTGGCAGCAAGGCCAGGGATGAAGGTAGAGCCTCTTAAACTTAACTTGAACTACAGAGTTTTTCTTGTATAGCACATAAATGACAACAGGGCACAATATATAAAAATCGATACAGACCCCAGAATGATGAAGTAAAACTATTATTGGTTGGTCTTATGTGATGTTAGGTTTTACAACATAAATCCTTTCAAATACAAGTAGATCAATATAACTTTTAACAATAAAAAAGCAAAGAACACAACAGTGACTTTGAATCAACTATTCTAGGCTCACAAAAATGTACAGCTGACCAAATTTTGCAACCAGGATTTCTTTAGTCAAGCAGGGCTACAGACCCCAGAGTAGTGAAAGCTGGTCTCTGACTGGGAACACCTGAATCCCCAAGTCAGCCAGTCACCAGGATAGACCAGCTATGCTCCCCACAGGGGAAGCCTTAGGAGTGTCTCAAATAACAATAAACAAGTCCTGGGACAAGGAAATTGTCCTCACTGACAGGAATGAGTGAATTGCCTTCCCCATTACAATCAACTGATTTATATCATCCATATTTATGTACTGCATGGCCCATAATTATATAACATTCAAAATATCTAGTCTTGGTATTTTCCCACTGAAGCAAATATATCAGGTTTTTGAGGCTCTGACACTAAGCTGATCTCTCTGATACCATACTGCATGAGGTTATTGGGAAGATTGAAGATTAGATCTTACACATGTATGTCAAGAGCCTAACACTGAGGCTGGCATACAGTAAACATGCAATACATGGTGGCTATCGTTGCTCTAAGGAGATGGTGATGCTTTTACTTTCTCAAAGAAATCTGAAAGCAAAAATTCAAATTGTATAATGCAATATATAACTAGGAACAGGTCTTTCATTTTGACATAAGATCCACATGAAATGTGTATAAATATGTAATGTATACACACACAAATAAAATATGCTCACATAGCATTTGTAATTTATTCTGTTAAATTATACAACTGGGCAAAATGAAAGGCTTGAATTAGGATAAATCTCACAAATATTTAAAAACAAGCTAATAACTATTTGCAAAATACTTCTGGGTATAGAACTTTTTTTTTAAGTTTATTTATTTTGAGAAAGAGAGCAAGAGTGTGCACACACACGTGGAGGAGGAACAGAAAGAGAGAATCCCAAGCAGGCTCCATGCTGTCAGCGCAGAGTCTGATATGGGCCTAGAACTCATGAACCATGAGATCATGACCTGAGCAGAAATCAAGAGTCAGACACTTAACCAACGGAGCAACCCAGGTGCCCCTAGAACTTCTTGATAGGTACAAGGTACTCAGTTTATTATGCTGTGATTGTCAGAAGTCTTTTTATACTCATGGGAAAATAAAAATTGAAGAATCTGGATTGCCTGAGAACTAAAAAATAAGAAATACATATCTGAAGACCTGAAATCCTAGATCAAGCCTTACAATCAGGAAATAGAAATCAAGTGGCAAATTGAGCATAATATAAATGTTCATCAACGAAAAGATGCTCACAGAGATGTCTCGGGTTCAGATATACATCTTTTTATCAGAAACCCTGACATTATTTAGACTCAAAGATTATTTAGCTTTGGGGTCAGATGATTTCCCACCCTCCACAGGAAACCTATTTCTTCCATATTACCGGTCTGGACTATAACAAAGGGGCAGCAATAGTGTGTGTGTGTGATGGGCCTGGGGAGATGAGGAGAGGAGTGAACGAATAGTGGGGAAGAGTAGTGACTCTAACCTACATGCAGTTCCTATTCTATGGGAGCAGCACTACAATCTTCTATATGGAGACTTCCCCTAAAAAACTGTACCCTAATGGGTGATTGCCTCCCTTACCAAGGGCCCAAGTGTAAGAGTGACACAGACTCTCTTCATTTCTATTAGCATGAAATATGGATGGATGGATGAATGGAAGGAAAGCAGGATAGATTTCCTGAGCATCCACTGTGTCTTACATCAAACTAGGCATCATTTAATCTTTAACACACCTTCTAAGTATGAGTTCCACCAATACTGACAAAAAAAGACTCAGAATTTTAATCAACTTGTTTCAAGTCATCTGGTTAGTAAGAGACAGACCTAGGATTCTAACTCAGGCCTGTCTGTCTCTAAAATCACAACATTCTCTCTATACCACAGTGCCCTTCAAAATAGTTTCCCAGAAAACAGAAGTCGAGAGAAAGGAATTTTAAAAAGTGACAGAAGACTAGTTTATTATCTAAGGGAACATAAGCTAGACCACTTAATAACTCATTTACACAACCACTAATTCCAAAATATATAATTTATGTTCAGTATTGCTCACAGAAATTTCTGATCTAGTCCCACCCAATTAGTAACCTGATACTTATTTTTAAAAATTGACTCTTTTCCCTCCTCAGAAAAGAAACATGTATTATAAATTTAAAGTTTTAAAAATCTGTATTGTATCGAATAAGTCAACAAATATATTCTAATTGCCAGTCTTCTCAGCCAGGGGCTGACATACTTTAGAATATGTGCTTTTAACCATGGTGAAAGGTGATTTTTTAAATAATTCCAGGCTATTGGGGTGCCTGGGTGGCTCACTTGGTTAAGCGTCTGGCTTCAGCTCAGGTCATGGTCTCACAGTCTGTGAGTTCAAGCCCCGCGTCGGGCCCTGTGCTGACAGCTCAGAGCCTGGAGCCTGCTTCAGATTCTGTGTCTCCCTCTCCCCCACTCATGCTCTGTCTCTCTCACTCTCAAAAATGAATAAATGTTAAAAAAAAAAAAAAGTAAAAAAAAAGAGTAATTCCAGGCCATTCACTTAACCAACCTAGTAAAAAGATGCATTACTGCAGAAGCAATGGAGAAGGGGGAGAGAAAAAGAACGAAGATAGTACAAATGGCATTTCTGAAATGTTTTGCAAATAATAATCAGATTCACTGTTCAATAAATACTACTGGGCAAATGTACCATGAAGCCTGCTGGCATTGTGTAACTTCCCAAAAGCCATCCAATCTCTGTTGTGTATCTTTCTCAGCCGCCTAGAGGCAGGCAGTTATTGGAGTTTCTTGAGGCTGCATGTGTGGGCAGCCAGTAAAACCATGAAGGCTTCAAGTTTGAGGCGATTTTTCATTTTCAACCCTCTCATACCTCTGACTACTAGTCCAAACAGGAGAGAAAGCTATCTTTTTTAACACTTGGAATGAAATCTCTCTACAACAATATTAACATTTCCAGGAATTAGAATCTTTGGTTACTGTTGATAATTAAGAAATGAAAGGTTTTACCTATAAAGACTTCTCATGAAGGCTTCTTATTATAGTGGAGGAAGTAATTTTTATTGTCCCTAAAAATCACACTTTGTCCCTGAGGTTTGCTTTCATCATTATAGACTAACTACCTGGATGGAGTGTAGCAGTTAAAATCAGAAAGGGCAGTTGAGTGTCTGAGCTACTCTATTCCTTTCACATCTTAAACAACTCCCCTCCCACCCTTCTACTCTAAGACTCCCAGATGCCAGGGACATGAATCTGTTCATATTGTCCCCCTAACAATGCCCCCATGCCAGTGCCTTGATCTGGGCTTTCACCCTCTGTATGCATACACTCTCCCTCATCATTGTAGCTATACTAGCTGAGCTGGTCCCAGGCAGGCCTGCCTTTTGGCAACAGAGCTCCTGCTGCTTAAAAATCTCTAGCACGCAGGGCACTGAAGAGAGCATGGGAAGCAGGTGGCAGCACTGTGACAAGGGACGTGGAGAAGGAATGGCAGGATAGGAGGGAATTACAAAATGAATCTTGGCCTCTAGGCATGTTATGTTGAAGGCAGGTCAAACTATAACAAATAAAGAACACATTTTTTACAATGAGTGATAGCATGAATGTGTCTATCGGGTTAGAGATGGTATTCATACAGGGAGGGGAAAAGTCAACATTATTTAAGCTCCTCATAACCAGCAACGAAGTAAAAAGGGATGAACTAACTCTGGCTGGGGAGTTTTGCATCAAGGTGTGAGATTGGGCTTGATAAACTCTAATATGGATTCCTTCACCGATTTCCCTAAGTGGCATTGATTAAAGGGGGCTGACCAATATCTGCTTTGTGAGGTGCTTTGGGACGAAAGAAGAATTTGACACATAGGTAAGAGAACTCAAAGATAAAATCCCAAATGAAAGCCCTCAATATGTCACACTCAGGCAGCTAGATACATGAGGCCAGTGGTTCAATGCTATGGTTTGAAAGAGGGCTGCTCTACAAAGGCCCACCTGCCTCGTCCTATAAGTCATTTAGATAGTAACTGGCCCCTCCCTACTCCGGACCCCAATCTCAGTGTTGGCTCCTCCCTCCCCATATTTCAAGTGAGGAATGTATAAGCCTCTAAGAGGCTACCCACTCAAGGTTCCAGAGACAGGTGCTACACTGTCACTTGACTCCTTGGAGACAATTCTCAAACCTAATAAGTTAAGTTATTAACACAGGGTTTTTCTTTCTTCTATAAAGGCATGTTCAAACAAAATTTCAAGATCACCATCAATACAACTATTGAGGAAATAAATAATTTAATGATATAAAATAACAAGGAAACTATCAGTTTTTTGCTCACCCTGAGTAATTAGTTCAAGGAATCAAGAGTGCTGAACTGAACAAGTGATACCAAAAAAATCCTTGAACAGGTTAGAAAAGAAACATCCAAAAGTAAACAAAGTATTAAATAAAAATGTTACTGTTGTTTTCAAACTACTGTAACATTTTATTTTAAAAATCTGTATTATACAAACAAAATGTTCTATTAACCAGACCTTTCAGTAGAAGCTTGACACATACTGCATAAAAATCTGCTTTTAACCTTGGTAAAGCAATCAAAGGGTGATTTTCAGTAATTCCATTGCATGAATCAATTTCTCTTTGGAAAGATAAATATTTAAAATTAATGGCCACAGAGACTTCAACTCTCAACTCCCTGCAAACCCACTAAAGTCTTCTTTTCTGTTCTCTGATCCCCTGTGATAGAGAAATGACATTCTATTTGGGCTATTTACTTATTAATGAGTTTCATATGAGCTCATTAATGTTCATGAGATTTAACTTGTAACTATTAAATTATCTACTTCTTGTTTTAAAAAGATAAACACAAATCAACACCTAAGCGGGTAAAAAGGGATTAATCTGGGTTATTTTACCCATATTTACCTCTCTAGGCAGTGCCGTATCTGTGAGGGACCAATTCCTAAATTCACCCAAATACCACAACAGACATTTTATTGCTGGCACTGCTATCTGAATTGCCAAGCAAGCCCATATAAAAAGGCACCATTTAAGAGCAGCAACTTAGTTATCTGTGATATCAAAAGTTATCAACAATTCATTCACTCAACAAATAGTACCAGATACTCTGCTAAGTGCTGGGAATATAAAGGTGAGTAAAATGATTCCTGTTGTCACAAAGTTTACAGTATGGTAAGGGGAACAGACATCAATCAATCATAACAGTGTGTAATTAAAAAGTGAGATACAAGGAAAAAGAACACAGTGTAAAGTAATAGAATCTGATCTAGACAAATAGTGGGCAACAGAGAGGGCTTCCCTGAGGAAGTGATGCTTGAGCTGAGATCTGCAGGGGACTGGAGGATGGGGGATATGTGGAGGAAAGGGCAGGCATGTGAAAGTCTGAAGTGAAGGGAAGAGCACGTGAAACGACCTGGGGTAAAGGTAAGCCACACCGTTAAGGAAGTTGAAAGCAGGCCACCGAGTTTAGTGCACAGGGAGCTAGGGATACAGAGATAAGAAATAAGTCTTAGAAAGTTCTTAAAATAGGAAGCAGGAAAATGGTGTACCATAACACGGGTTCTAGTGGGGCTTGAACAATGTAAAGCCTGTAAAAGAGATTTGTAAATTGTAAAGCACCCCATACTTTCATTCGTACTATTTAGTTCCTCTACTTTGTTTTCTAAATAAACTTTTGGTCTGGATGCCAGGTGACAGCCAAAAGGAAAAGAGCCGAAACTAATTCTAACCCAGTGTTTTGCCCCTATACCACACTGCATAAAAATTTCACTGTTTATATCACTTAACCAGTCTAAGGTCTTTACCCAACAGCTAGTGCTTCATAATGACAACTCCAATTATCAGTATTTACTATGTGCTAGGCAATTTTCTAAGTTCTTTATTTAGATTAACTCATTTAATCCTCAATTCTAAAAAGAAGGCTGTATTGCTGTCCAGATGAAAACACTGAGGCTCAAAAAGTTAAGGAAGTTATCCAAAGTCAGACAGCTGGTAAATGTTGACAGTTAACTACAACAGTATTTAGCTTCCGTTTAAAACATTTTATGTGTGTGTGTATATGTGTGTGCATATATACACGCAGAGGAGAGAACAGAACTCACATGTATAGAAACACATTCACATAATTGACCCAGATCAGCGTCTTAGTCACCTAGTGCCTGAGGTATTAGTGGCACGTGGCAAATACTTTATGAACTGAAGATGGGTATGAGACACCAACAAAAGATTTGAATCTAGAAGTGATTTTGAAGCCTTCCCCCACACCCCAGTCACGTATTCATTAGTAATTCATTTGATGGCTGTATTTTTTTTTTTTTTTTGAGAGAGACGGAGTGAGCAGGGGGAGGGGCGTGAGGTAGAGAATCCGAAGCAGGCTCCACACTGTCAGCCGGGAGCCCAATGCGGGGCTAGAACCCACAAACCGCGGGATCATGACCCCAGCCGAAACCAACAGTCGGACGCTTAACCGAGCCACCCAGGCCCTGTTAAATTGAAGATTTATCTACACTACCTTTGTTACAGTTCACAGACTTTAGCCTGGAGGTCAGTGGGATAATGGGAAGGACAATGAACTAGTTCGAACCACTCTCCAGCCACAACTGGCCTATTCAATCACACCAGGGACACTTGCCCTCCCGGGCCTTTACGCTTGCTGTTCACTCTCTCTAGAACACTATTTCTCACTTGGGTTCCTCTGCTCAAACATCACCACCTCATAAAAGACCTTCCCTAATCTAATCTAACTTAAATTAGTCTCATCAGACCTTTAATACATCACTCAGTTTAATTTCATTTCTTTCATGAAACTGACCACTCTTTAATCATCTCTTTAATGTCCACTCACCCCACTCCCCAATCTAGCAAGGCAAGAGCTTTGTCTAGCTGGTTCTCTGGATGTATCCTCCAGTGAACCAAACTAGGCAAATAAGTATTTAATTCACGAATTAGAATTACCTCAGATTTACCTCTGTTCTTTCAAGCCCTCAACGCCCTTAAGCTTTTCATTTCCCAATGGCTCTACATCCTACTTTCAACAGGAACACCATTTTTACATTACTCTGCCGTTCACAAAGTAGTCTGGACTCCATTTTCTGAGCAGAGACCCTCAACCGATCTTGAGAAGGGAGGTATAGCCTGGCAAAAACCACCATTCTCCCCATTTTACAGTCCAGGAAATTGAGCCTCAGAAGGGATTCAACCGCAGCCATGCCGAAAACACGGGAAGGAGCCCTGAAAGATGTACAGGTTCCGAAAAGGCTTTCCCGCAAGCCAGCGCCGTGGATTCTAGATACTTCATCACCTTTATTACTATTGTTCTACGGTACTCATTCTGGACGCATTCCACGGCTAGGGAACGTGCGCCAAACCCTTCGCCGCGTCCCCGCGCGCCCCAGACTCTTAACCTAGGCCGCGCCCCCGCGCGCCCCGCCCCCGGCCCCGCCCCCACCGCCCCAGCCTCACGCCGCGTCGCGGCCTCTGCTCCCGCCCCGCCAGGGCTCCCGCGCCCCGCGGGGACCGCCCCTCCCGTCCTAGCCAATCAGCAGAGCTCGGGGGGCGGGGCCACAGGACCCATCCCTCCTATCTGGGCACCAGTTGGTTGGGCCAGCCATCGCTCATGAAGTCGCGCCCCGCACCCGCCTCCCTCCTTTTCCTCCACCCTCCCTTCAGAAAAAACGGCGGTTGGGCCGCGGCGGTCTCCAACGGCGGGCGGGAAGCGGAGGGGCGAGGAGCCGGGGAACTAGGGAAGGAGGGACTGCAGGGAGGAGGAGGATGAAAGGGAGGAGGAGGGGAGCCCGGCCCAGCCGGAGCCATCTCCATCGAGAACAAAATGGCGGCGCTGGCGGAGGGCCAGCTGTGAGGCGGGGCCGCGGCCATTCCCCCTCCGCCCCCACCCTCGCGCCGGCCGGGCCGGTCAGGGGGAGCCCGCTCGCTTCGCCCGGCCGCGGGCGGGGAGGGGAGGGGAGCGGCCCGGCCCACTATGCAAAGCGTCCGGCGCCGCCGCCGCCGCCGCCCCGTGGCAAAGGTAAAAGGGTCGGGTTCAGCCGCCGTCGCGGCGGCTCCATGTCCGCGCGCCAGGCCCGCCCCCTCTGCCGCTGGCCCGAGCCCGCCTCGGCCCCTTTTCAATTTTACCTCAGGATTTGGCGCCAAAGCGGCCTCGAAGCAGGTCCCGTGTCTGCGGCGGACGGCCCCCGACGCGGAGGGCAGGGCGCGGGGAGGCCGGGCTCCCGGCGTTGGCGGATGGCGGGAGCCCGGGGGCCGCGGGCTCGCGGGGCAGCAGGCGAGAGAAGAGACGCCGAGGTGGGAGCGGGGGCGGCGGGGGCGGGCCCGGGGGCGCCGCCGGGGTCGCGGGGAAGGGGGGGTTTGTTATTGTTTTTGTCAGTGAAAGGTCAGAGTTCGTGACCCCGGTGCCGCCGCCGCCGCCGCCCGCGCGCTGGTAGGAGGAGGGCGAATGTTCTTCTTCCTCTTCCCAGCGCCAGCCTCGCCGCGGCCGCGGGGGGCGGGCGAGCACGCGATTGGCTGAGACGCGCGCGCGCACCGGAACGCCGCGGCCGGCGCTGGTCCATCCGGCCCCTCGGTGGCCCGCGGGCCCGGCGGCGGGCGGGCGCTGGGGTCAGGGCGGTCGGCCTGGGGCCGCCGCCCCGGACTCGGCCGGCGTAGCCGCCAGACGAAATTTAAATGGCGCGGCCGCTTCTGTTTCCAGGGCAAAGGGCCGGTTGGGCTTGTTAAAACCTAGGAGTGCCGGGCACCGTTATTCGGGTGCAGGCCCTCCCCTCCTGGGGGACCGAGAGCTTCGCGAGGCTAGGTGGGGACAGTTTTCTCCCTGTGACATTCTCCATCCTGGCCTCCCGCCGAGCTGAAGTTTCTGTGTTTGTTGATTGAAGAAGCAGTCACAGCAGAGAGCCTGTAGGTTAAAAGTGGCTGGTTTATTGGTGGGTATTGGATTGTTTGTGCCCTACACGTTACTGATGGTTTTTATTTAGGTTTTAAAGGTCGCCAGCTTCTGGCAGTATTAGGTATTGAAATCGTCCAAAACCTGTTATTAATGGTCTTTTAGCGAACATGTGACCCAAAGCTTGTTAAGTCTTTTCCTGTCTTCCCGTGATTTGGAACTAGTAAACAGTGATACGTAAGTGTATATAAAACAACGCTTTGCGAAATTGCTTAAATATATAAAGAAAAGTGCTTCTCTTGACCTTGGGAACTTAGGGTTGTGGGTTTTCTTTAGATGTTTCTCTCTTTTTAAGTTGTGGTTTTTGACTTGCTTGAGAAGGTATCCTAGATGCCCTGAAATTTTTTGGCTAGACTCTCCTTGATTATCATGCTTTGTAGGAGGAAGATCCTCTGGTAATTGATTTTTCTTTTTTTCACTTTTCTTGTTTGTTCCGAATAGGTACTGATCCCAAGATGGAAGGATTAACCTTTTTTCTTAAACATTTGCGCTTTGATCAGGCTGACCCCAACTTTTGAGTATTTTGTCCGTAATTTCTGTTTTATAAGAAATGCTTTAAATGCACTTATTTTTTTCTTCTCCCATGTTCTCAACTCAAAAAGAAGTAAGTGGGGAAGGGAGTTAAGTTTGTAATGTCCTGGTGAATCACACAGACCCTGAAACTGGAAGGGGCCTCAGGAACTCAGGAACTGCCAGTCCTCTGGCAGGAAGATTTTACAGGAGAGGCGGGTCAAGTGATGTGGGTATGGTAACATGCTATTTTGATGGTAAATCCTTATAAACATGAACTGCTTTTATAATTGTGTACTTGCAAAAATTGATTTTTTAATGTTGAATAATGCTTTTAGATACTGTGTAAAAATTCACACATCAGTGAGTTTTGGGGTTTTTTGTTTGTTTTTGCAAGCATATTACAGTTGCACTAGTTTTGAGGTAAATACTAAACAATCATTACTGTTTCTATAATGGCCTATAATTTTCTAATTTTCTTCACTTAATACCCAGCAGTACTGTGAACAAGCAGTTATTTTACTGAGGTGAAGGAACTGAGGCCCAGGTAAGGTAAGCAACCTGCCAGATGTTACGGGTGCAATAAGGGAAGCTAGGACTCTTACCTAGTCCTTTGACCTTAAGGCTTATGCTATAAAACCATGCTGCATCAGTTTGGCCTGTTGGTAATAGCATTCAGTAAATGTTCACTTAAAAGCTAGTTGTTTAGGGGCGCCTGGGTGGCTCAGTCGGTTAAGCATCCGACTTCAGCTCAGGTCATGATCTCACAGCCTGTGTCTTCCTCTTTCTCTGCCCCTCCCCTGTTCATGCTCTGTCTCTCTCTCTCTCAAAAATAAATAAACATTAAAAAAAATTAAAAGCTAGTTGTTTATTAAAAGTGTATAGAAAGGGTTCATAATCTCGAGCACTTTTTCTTCCCCTTAAAACAGATGTACACGTGCACGGATTGCAAACAATATATGCAGGTAACAGGCCTCTGCAAGCTGAGGTCAGTGCTACCATAGTGCATTTTTTTTGCTCCATTGTGTTTTCACTAGAACGCCTTTTAGTGTTTTAAGTGGCTTTAATCACAAAAAATATTCAAGTTGTACTATATTACTTATGTTATGCTATATGTTTTTTTGACTGTCTATTAATAAGTGTCCACATTTGCATTAACAGTGATTTTATATTGTTTTATATGCCTTTCAAGGGTTCTTGGCTGGGGGTGTACTTCAGAACTGCCAAGCCCTCAGTGATTGTGAAGCAGTAAGCTTTGGGTGGGGCCTGGCATCAGCACTTCTGAGCATCACATAGAATTTTTTTTTTTTTTTTTTTTTTTTGCATCACATAGAATTCTGTACCTACCGGCCTGAACCACTGATCTAATTCCAAAAATGTGTGGCAAAAATAACAAGACAAAACTTTTTGTTTCACTTTTTGACATGCAGCTTTTTAAAAAACCGATTGATCACGACTGAAGGGGTCTTGACAGGAGTGATGATCTGTCTGGCAGTACCTAGCTGTTGTGTGTATAGCATCTTGGCAACTACCCAGACTGTAAGCCCTGTATCAAAATGTGTCTTATCCCTCTTATCTCAGCCCTTAACACAGTACCTAGTAAAGAGTTTGTATGAAGTTGGCATTTACTAAATCAGTGCTTTTCCCAGCAACAGTATATAGTGAACAGTATTCATATTGTCATCTTGCTTTTTGTTTGTTTAAAATTTTTTTTTTAATTTTTTTTTTTTTTTTTCAGCGTTTATTTATTTTTGGGACAGAGAGAGACAGAGCATGAACGGGGGAGGGGCAGAGAGAGAGGGAGACACAGAATCGGAAACAGGCTCCAGGCTCTGAGCCATCAGCCCAGAGCCCGACGCAGGGCTCGAACTCACGGACCGCGAGATCGTGACCTGGCTGAAGTCGGACGCTTAACCGACTGCGCCACCCAGGTGCCCCTGTTTAAAATTTTTTTAATGCTTATTTATTTTTGAGAGGCAGAGCACGAGCAGGGGAGGGGCAGAGAGAGGAGACAGAATCTGAAGCAGGCTCCAGGCTCTGAGCTGTCAGCACAGAGCCCCACGCCTGAACCCATGAACCATGAGATCGTTGCCTGTGGCAAAGTCAGATGCTTAACTGACTGAGCTACCCAGGTGTCCCTGTTATCATCTTGCTTTTAAGATGAACTCAGTGAAAACAAAGTTTGGTGACTTACCTGAGCTGGGATGTGGGCCTGGGACTGTTGGCTCCTTACACAGTGCTGTAAGACCCAGGTATTCCTTCCACTGCCCTCTCTGTACCTCTGAGCAGGTCGTTTTTTTCACACCACTTAACTAACTAGTATGTTCTTTAGTCAATCATTACATAACTTGTCCGTGAGCTTCTTGAGAGCAGGAACTATACTGTGCAGTTTCATTTTGTACGTAGCCCAGAGTAAACATTTTTTTGCTAAGCAGGGTTATTTGAGATTTGCATTTAAATGGTAAATGTCAAAGAAAACGAAATTTTGGTTAAACAATCGTTGTAGATGTGCTTAATTTTTCAAGTTACTATTTTTTTTTCAATATATGAAGTTTATTGTCAAATTGGTTTCCATACAACACCCAGTGCTCATCCCTTTAAGTTACTATTAAGCAAAGATTTTTTTTTAACTTGTAAGGATACTGCTATTGTGGTAGTGTAAATGATGATTTTCCTTTTTATTTTAGACTGAGAAGGCTTAATAATCACCTTCATAAGTACTTACATCTTTGTGCCAACTTTTCTGTTAAAGCTTATTCTCTGTTACTGTGTGTACTAATTTATGAAACTTCTGTTTGTTATTTATATAATTATGACATGTTTATAAAATAAACTTTTAAACCTCATAATTCTTATTGGTCTTTTTTAAGAATGTGGAATCTAAACAGATGTAATCAATGAATACCAGATTGCATGTTCCTTATACTCACACATTATCCTGTTTAATCTTCAGAATAACTTTGTGAAGTGAATGGTATTGTCTTGTTTTTATAGCTGAAGAGGCTGAGGCCTTAAAGGGGAGCATGACTTCCCCAAAGTCACATGATGAGCAAGTGGTGGAACATTTATTCATAAGTTATTTCTGCTTATTTCTTCTCTTCTGTCCTTGAGGACTTTGAGAAGAAAACCGTCTTCACCCCACCACCATGATCTGTCAAAGTCAAGCTCTGTCACAATAGAAGGCTACTTGGAGAGGTCTCAGATTCTGTATACAGGGCTCTTGTTTTTTCCCAGAAAGAGAAAAGTGAGTGATCCTGTGGTGGACTGGGGAGACTGGAAAACAGGGACACTGCAAGTGAGTTCCTGAGCCTCTCCAGAACAGCTTTCACTGGGAGTTTTGCCCCTTTAGTTTCTATCCTGAGGCTTCCTGGGCCTTGAAGAGGTGTTATTTCAAAGTTGTGTTTGGCTCAAATATCTTGGAGCATGACAGAAAATTACATTATCTTAGGAAAGTGCACTTGCCCTTGGTCCCCTGTTTTATTTAGAATGTGGATTTCTTGGAAGAATGTTTTTTAAGTTTGCCTGATTAGAAACTCTCAATCTTGAGGCTTGGGAGTTCTTTACAAGCCCAGCACCACCACAAGAATTAATCACTTGGGTCTAAGTCTAAACAGTGGCATTCCTTGAGTTTCTTAAAGAAGAGATTATTTTAGGGGCACCTAGGTGTCTCAGTCAGTTAAGCAACTGAGTTGATTTTGGCTCAGGTCACGATCTCAACAATTCATGGGTGCGAGTCATGTATCATGCTTCACCATGACAGTGCAGAGCCTGCTTGGGATTCTCTCTCTCCGTCACCCCCCCCCCCCCCCGAAATAAATAAACTTAGAAAAAGGAGAGAGATTATTTCACCCCTACAGCCTCTTCACTACAGGCCAGAAAATGCAACTCAAAGCCAAAAGTCTTGGAAAAGCCGTTCCCTTCTGTGCTTTGCTTTGGATCCTGCCCTTCACCTTGGGGAGAGATAGGATGCTGCTATGAGGTTTCTGGCCTTGGGGAGGCTCTGGGTACATTGTCAAGACGGTATGCATAAATCCTTTTGGTTCTGTCCTCACATTTGGCCCCTCCTCCACTGTTCTCTAGTTTAGGTATTATTTCTGTCCCAGTGTCAGGGTTTCTTAACCTTCCAAACCAGTCTCCAGCTGCCCCCTCCCACCCAGCCTCCCTCTCTTACTCCCTCCTTTTCTTCCACTGCCTGTTCTGTAACAGCCATTTCTAGTGCTCTTCTATTAATAAAGTTCTTTAATGGCTCTGCATTGCTTAGGGCTGAAGTGAAAACTTCGATGCCTAAAGTGGGGACAGTGGGGGTTGGGTCTGGCAGGTATTCTAAAGGAGGTCAGTAAGCTGAGGTAAACCTCCATTAGTACAGTAAATGGTCATAGCGACACCCGGAGAGCTCACTGGACTTGAAGGGGTGGCCCCTTATCAGCACCTGCAATGCAGCCAAAGATGGGTTTTTTGAGAGAAGCCAGAAATCCAGATTTGTAAATGAAATCTCTTGACTTTCCAATACTGGCAATTTGCAAATTGTTTTTAAACTATGCAAGCCAAGCATCCTCTTTTAAACATGGTTCTGGGTCTCAGAACTAGTTTGGGACCTTTGACCAATCAGATAAAAATCTAAGCTGAGCCAGGGCCACTGAAAGTCCTTCACAGTGAGTCTTTTCAGCCCCTTACAGATTAGAGCATCATTCAAGGGTAGTCTTCCAATAAAAACACCTGAACTCAGAATTTTGATTCCTTCTATTTGTTCAATAGAAGGAATACATTTTAATCTGTCATGGAAAGGGAATTTGGCAGGCAGGAGACAGAAGCCCATGTCTACAGATCGAATGCAGTGTGGTGTGTGTGTGTGTGTGTGTTGCAGGTGGAGGCATGTTCCTTTTGTAGTTCTCATTTTTCCAGAGCATAAATTTACTGTCTCCTGCCAGGGTGGGGAAGCAGAGTCATTTGTCTCTATTCAGTGGTATTAGGGTATTTGAGGGTCTCATGACTGCTTACAGAGACTTTCAGCTGATGCTCTTGTTACTCCCACTCTAGCCTTCCCAGACACCTGTGCCTTCAAATTCCCAAGCCTCTCCAGAGGGCCAGCCCTTATGTCTCACTGGGGTCCCTCCCTGCAGGCAGTTTGGTATTTGTTTTCTCCTCTGCTAAGTCAGCTGCCACTATCCATGCATGTGACTTCCAAAAATGAGTTGACTATTTTGATACTCTCTGCCTTTTCTTGCATTTTCTTTGTCCTTTAGGTTACATCTTTTTACTCATTTACTGTCCTAGTAGGTTTTAGAAAGGAGCCAAGAAATGCATGTTTCCTGGTTATCACTGCATAACTAACTAGTCACATCCAAACTCAAGGGCTTAAAAACCACTTTCTTAAATTACTATCTTGCAGTTCTGGGGGGCTCAGATAGGAGGTTCTCTCCTGAGGCCTCTTATAGTTGCAGTCAGAAAGTGGCTGAAGCTAAAGTCATCTGAAAGTCTTCCTAGTCTGTCTAGAGATTGATGCTGGTTGGCAGTGTGAACCCTGACATGTGACCTCTCTATGTGTCCTGGGCTTCCTCATAGCATGGTGGATGCATTCCAGGAGTGCACAAGAGAACAAAGTAGCTTTTTATAGAAGTCACTTCCTCTGCTACTCCTTGAGCCATCACACAGGTCTGCCCAGGTTCAAGGAGAAAGGATGTGCACTCCACTCCTTGATGGGAGGAGTATCAAATCCCATTGTAAGAACATGCAGGAGGGCATCTATTACGGTGGCCATCTTTGACAGAATAGACTCCATCTAATGTGGGAAGACCAGAGTGGTCTTTCTAACACAGCTGTTTCATCCTCCATTTTAAAGCATCTGAAAGACCCCTCTACCCCATCTAGAAACTATAGGATAGGTGCAATGGCTCTGAATGAACTGGTCACAAACAGCCCTTCTTGTTTCATCTGTTTTTGTGATTTCCTCCCTGTATAATTCACTGTATAGTTCTGCACTCTCCCATTTCCTGAATATGCCACATGGTATCCTACTCATTCTCACACACCTTACTCATTCTGCTCCCTGCCTCCAGGGGCCTCTCTGACGCCCGTCTCTGTGAGGCAAGTCCTCCTTTGTCCATTCACCTCCCCCCACCTCCCAACTATTTCCTAATCTGCCTCAGGCACAATCCATTCTCTGTTATCCATTCCACCACAGTGTTATCCTTCTCATGCTTCCAGGACAGAGAATTAGAGTTTTTGTACCTGACTTCTCAGGTGGTTAGCTCTTGAAAGTAAATAACCATGTCTCTAGTGCTTAATACTGTGCCCAGTCTGGTGTCACTATTAAAATAGCACCTGAATATTACAGGGTTCCAAAGTCCCTTAGCATTCAGCATTCTCCTATATGCACAACATTCAGCCCTTGCTCTTCCTCTTCCAGCAGTCAACCAAAAATATCTAGTACCAGGAAACACAACCCCGATTATACTAACCTTTCTTTCCAGCTAATTAATCCTGGAAGTAAATATCATAATGTATTCTTGAGGCTCCAGGTTTGTTGAACAAATTTGATTTGTTCATAGATGTTTTGGTTATGACAGGTAATCAGCATTTCTCTGTATTAGGAAAGTCAATATTTATCAGTCAACTGCATATCAGAGTTTCAATCAACGGAGTCAGTTTCCAGGATAACTGACCATCAATCATCTTTCAGCTGAGGAGGAGAGGTGCTGGCAGAGTACAGAGTACCCTGGATGTCTTGGCATGTTCCAGACTTGCCATTAACTGATTGTGGCACTTTAGATGAGATCCAGTTCATGAGTCTGTTGGCTCCTAGGTCAGTTGAGGCCACCCTATCTGCCAGGGTGGGTAAGTGTGGAAGGAAGAATATGGAAGCGCTGTTACAAGTGGTAAACTGAGGCATTCACGAAGCCTGCTGAACCTCAAAGCTCAAAACTCTTGTGTGAAGCCCTGAACTAAACACAAGAAACTTGAGATGTTTAATGCAGTATGTTAAATGTATTTAAAATTTTGAGATACGGTATTTAGCAAATGTTCTATCGTGATTTTTCCCCCCAAAGAGAGAACTTGTCAAGAAACACTATGTTGTATTCTCTATTAGAAGTTTTATCCCCATAGCTTCCCTAAATAGGAAAAAGATTATTCTCTTAAGGATTTTTCACAAAGAAAGCTTAATAATGTCAAGGGACGTATCTGGAAAAAGGAAAGCTTTTTAAGAAATGTTGTTTAAAAGGCCATCTTCTTCATGTATTTTTGTCCAGAGGGGATGTTTCTGGTCCTAGGTAGCAAAGGATGGACTCATAGGATGACAGTGATATCTTGATAATTATAAAAATGGAAAATCTTTATTGAGTAGGTGAAAGGTTGAGATTTAAGAGAAATTAGTCAAATTGCTACTGTGAAAACTAATGGTCATTTTCCACCTTGTCCCATAAAAAAAGATAAAGGGTCACACTGAGTGGTATTATAGCTGTATTTTAAAAAGAGCTGTCTAATTTTATGCCTGTAATAACTTCCATAATTATACATGTTGGAATAATCAAGTCTCATGCTTTGGGGTATAGCCAATTACTGTAGCTATCAAGAGGTAATTTATTTTTTCATGTATGTTCCTCACAGCAGGGCAGTTCCATTACACATTCATGAATTCTAGTGTGGTATTGTTAGGGGTTGTCAAGTACAGGCCACTGGATTTGAAGGGCCACAGATTTACTGGAGATGGCAATTCTTTTAAATTCTCATCTCCTTCTCATATCTGTTACTTAAAAGGAGTTCTTAGGAACATATAGGCTTATTGTGTTATGCTTTACCACAAGACCAGTTTTTGGATACAGCTGTTGGATACAGCTGTTGGTGAACACATTAGAAATATAGCCAAATCCTTCCTTACTTTCCCTGAGTCCACCTTTGGAGAGAATGTGAATTGCACTTTTGAAGGTGAGGTCCTAATTTTGAAGAGAACTTGAGGTCATTTAGGGCAGTTCTCACTTGAGTGGGTAATCTTTACATAATAAACCAAAGTAGTCACTGTTGAAAATAAGCTTTGGGAGCCCCTGACATAAAACATATTGCTATTCTAAAGTTATATAATATTTGCAACTCTTAGCTGCTGGATAATTATTATAATTTACATATACCAATAACAGGCATGTTACTTTACTTACAGGTATATAGTACCTTAATTGCTACCATATCCATTTCCTGATCAAAACTATTTCTGTAGGTTTACCATGAATTTTATACCTTCCCCCTTCTTGTAATATTTTTGAAGCATTCAAAAACTAAAACTGGCAACGACCTTACATTTGAATATGTGTCTTTTGGTTCATTATATGTCTAACTGCAACTTTGTGCTCCTGACACTTTTAGGCTAGTGGTTTAAAAAAATTGTTGACTGTAATCTGTAAGTATAAATACATTTTACATCAGCAATCAGTAATATGATGTGTATGCACATACACGACTGAAACCACAATGTCATAAAATAGTCTTAAGGATGATAGGTATGCCCTGCTGTGTTCTCCTGTGCTGCCTTCAGTGTGCCGGGGGGGTGGGGGTGGGGGGGGTGCGTGGGGGGGTGGGGGGGGAGCTGGGAGAAGGGAGCTGGGTGTGACCCAATGCCATCGATTTCATAACCCACTCCTACAGTTAAAAAAAACAAGGCCAAAAAACTTGTTCATGGTACTTTTTTTTTTTTCTCATTCTTTCTTAACACGGATTTTATTTTCTATGAGCCTCTCTTTCACTTTTGTGGAAATGCTGCATTTCTACTCCTGCTCTATTGTAACGGTACCCATGAAAGACCATCAAGAGAATGAGGCCTGTTGTCATTCTGTTGTGTCAACACAGGATGCCCTTTCCTATACAACCACCACCAGATTCTCTGTGTAAGGAAGAGAACTTGCTCCATGGCCCTGCACAGCCTTTGCATTACACTAATCCAAACTACACTCTTCTTTCCAAAAGATGTCATCCAAAGGGTGGACTTTATGGGTGGATCCTCAGCAGCCATCCTCCCCTCAGCCCCCAGCTGACAGGTCTGTCCCTGTAAGTAGCTCAGGAAAGGGCAGGCGTAAGTGTGGACCTTGAAAGGCATGGAAGGCCTGCTGGGTTCTTCTAAGAAAAAGCTAGTGCAGGAAGATGAGCCCCGCCTCCCTGGTGCCCATGAACAGGGAAACCTGTTACCCAGCCATCAGTGGCAGTCACTGACCAGTCTCTGGAAAACCAGCCCTGGAATCGGGCTGATACTGGACAACAGATTAGAGAAACCCAAAGAGCATGGTTCTTAGGGACACTGTCTAATCCTCAAAGTGCCCTGCTTTTGGACTTCCTCTTGTAGAGTTAATTTCCTAGATGTTTAAACCAATTTGATGTTGGTTTCTTCTCACCTGCTGTTGAAAACAGACTTCTTCTTCTTAGTGTGGATACCTCTGTCCTCTCAACTGACTGTCAATGTGTGCAAGCACAAAAACTGCCACAATTATAGAAGTCACAAAGCACAGGCTGAATGAACTAACAGAATGTACAAGCATGTTGTTGACTGTCTTGTAGCCGAACAAACTCGGGCTCCAGCTTGGTCCTACCACTCCTAGCCCAGGTGGCCTCAGTCCCCATTTAGGGCTTCAGTGTTTAGTGATGACATTTACACAGTTGAACAGAAGGCTGGGCTGGATGAGGAAAAAACTCTGACCTTGTTACCCTGCAGTGGTGGTAGCAGGGCTGTCGGTGTCCTTGGCACTGGCCCCGTGGCATACACCCAAAGGCTGCCCTCGGTCCACACCCACACATGGGTCCAGGCTGCATCCAAGGGAGAATGAGTGGTCAGCTGATCTGTCAGCCTGACCACAATTCAAAGCCTACTTCTGATATGTGAAAGAATTATTACCAGGAGCCAGGAACTCAACCAATGTCCCTGGACACTTTGTTTCTAGTGGGCTTTGTATTAGTAATCATGAACAAGAATTCTACCTACTTACTAAGACAAATCCAGGCTGGAAAAACATTGCAGGGAAGGTGGGAAGCTGCTAGAAAGTAAGTGCCTGCTTTCAGTGCAACTCCAGTTTCATAAAATTTGATTCCCAGAAGCAGGCAGAGGCCAACCCTGTAAAGGTCTGTGTGTTTTTCTGACCCATGTATGAAGAATTCAGGGAGAGGTCATTCAAAACAAATGGGGGGGGGGTGGTGACCAAAGGGGCCCAGCCTGCCTGTGTCAGGCCCTCCTCAGTCCTGGTTTCTCTTTCTTGCCATTTTCATGGATAAGAAGGAAGGTCTTTTTTTGCATATTGTCTTCATCTTGTAGTGTCACAGAGCAGGGCCCATGACTTATTTCACTTTGTACAATGCATGCCCTTCCCCCACAGGTTTATGGTTTCCAGTCTGCTTTCTTGAGCATTTGATTTGTGCTTTGTCCCTGAACTCTTTGGAAAACTGTAATAGTGTCCGTGTGACTGGTGAAGACACCGAGGCTCGGAGCTACTGAAGCGAGTGAGTTGCCCAAGGCCTGCACACTCTTATTTCTGGCCTATAGCCTGGCGCAGAATGGCTTCCTCCCTAGAAACACAGCCTCTGCAGGAGGCACACAGCAGAGGGGCTGTTCTGGGAGCAGGGAGCAGGGGGCAAAGCACATACCATGGGGGCCTCAGGCAGTGTGGCCATGGCATCAAAGCTGGCCATTTCTCCAGCCTCTGGGCCCAGTGGAAAGGAGGAGGCCCCATGAACCTGTAAAATGGGCTGGACAAAGAAAAAGTCAGGGAAGGAACGACAAGCAAAATAGGCCAGTAGAAATCAGCTGAAATCAAAGAACCATGGGAAAGACAGGTAAAAGCAAGTGGCAGGCAAACCAAGTGGGTCCTTGCCCAGTCACACTGAGCTGTAGAGGAGCTTGGTGGCCCCTGACACTTTCTTTCATAAAACCAATTCAGTAGGTTTTCTGTATAACCCAGGTGGTTTTTATTAGGGTAACTACTCACTGAGAAATAAAAGCCCTATTACCTCTTGTTTATAGAGCATCAGAAATAGGATGTCATATGGTACAAGAGGCCTTCGGATGACTTCCAGATGCATAATTCTGCCCGGAGCTCAGACACTGACAATGGCCAGTGACACACAGCAGACTGCGGAAGCTCCCACTACCTGGTGCCAAAGTCTTGCTGTACTTTTCAAAGGCTCAGAGGCTCTAGAAGGCCCACTGAAATATGACGATGAAAATGGTTGCATTGGAATTGATCCCTCAAAAATTAATAAAAAGATCTGTCTAATCACTTAGTTTGAATCATTAATTGGATGTTTAATGCAAACATTTTAAAAGAGAAGTTGCAAACTAGGAAAAAAAATTCCCCTGAAAATATTTAATGTAAATAACTCCTTGAGATGGTACTTTTTACAAAAGGTTTGTCAGCAAATGCCTTTTTGTTTAGGGAACAGGGCAGCAGGAGGATGGGGACAGGACATCAGAAAATGATATGATTGTTTTCTATTTCGATGAGAGTAACAAGGAATCCCACCTGCCCTGCCCCCATTCTGCTTTATGTAGAAATTTGTCCAGCAAAATGAGCAGCGGTCATCAGCAGGAGGTGGCTGAACCCCAGGTGCCCAGAGAGTCTCTTCAAGCCACTACTTCTGTGCTCCCTCACTGTGTCCAGAGCCACCGGTCAAGTCCACTAATTCACCTTGTGACTGTATCTTTTTTCTCTTCCTATCTCTTTCTCTTCGGTAGTACAGCCGAAGGATAGCTGGAGGATAGCCGTGTTGAAAACAAGCACAAGTTCTTGTAGACACAACGCTGTCAGCTCATGTTGGGTAGACACAGGAAGGCACACAATAAATTAAAGCAGACCCTATCTCTTCAGAGGCTTGCAGCGACCTACAGGGTGGGGGCTGGGTCTGCCAGCAGCCGAGCTTCCAGCACTGGTGTAGTGTGAGGACCACCCCGGGAAGGAGGGGGTCCTTCCTTTATTAAGTCATGTCAGTATACAGGTTGCATGATCAAATGGAGGAGAAAATCCTTGCCATCTTATTCAGTCCAGTGTGGCCTCCGCAGTGAGGAGGACCCCCTGCCCGGGCACCCGCGCCGCCCCCCCCCCCCCCCCCCGCCAAGTGTCGCTCACCAGCCCACTTGGCAAGGTCCAGCCAGGTTTGCACAAATCACTTGTACATACTCTTGTTGAGAACTGGTGGCAAATTAGTCCACAGGGCTCCATCTGCTACTTACTTAAGTAAATCACTTGGAAAACATAAAACTGAAGGTTGTAGCTCAATAAAACAATAAAGTGCTTTCGACGAGGGTAGCTGTTATTCACCAGTTGTTTCTCGTTTCACCTGAGGCACTGATGTCAATGCTATGACAAGTGATCATGTTTACCACCAGTAAAAATTGTAAAAGCTTGTTTCCACTAAAAAGCCTGCATTTCTAAGTACTGCATCGTACTTTTTCTATTGTTTCCATGTCTTCATGTTACTAAACTTGAACTCACTACTGGGTAGGGAAATAGTTTCTGCTGGGTTGGGGTGGAGTCGGATGGGTGGAAGACACGAGAACAGAAAAGGAGCGGTTCATAAATATTCCTTAAGGGTTCCACTTGTGAAGGTGAGAGAGGGGGTTACAGCAAAAAAGGATTAGGCTCCATGCTGAATCCAGATGTGAGCCCCAATGAGTGGAGACACAGATCGACTTCTAGAAGGGTCCACATATCAACCTAAGAGTTTATTCTGAGTCCACATGCTTGATAACTGCTATAACACACTTGCATCTTCCATGGCCTCGATCCACCTGTAAAACAGAGGAGAGGGAACATTTAGGTATCATGGCTCTGTGACTCTAGTCACAGAACCTTTATGTGACTAGGTGGACTAGGTGACTATTACCTGAGGTCATATTCATATTTGTTGCCTAGCACTTAGCAAAAGGTCTGGAACACACTGTAAAGGCTTGCTGAATCAATGCATGCCTGTGTGAACGAATCATGATAATCTTAAAAAAAATCTCATGATCAGGAACAGATAGTTCCATTGCTGTGGCCCAAAGGGATTTGATGGAACAGGATGTCTGAAGCAGAGAGCATCCAAAGCCCTGGGTAGCAACTTGTTTCCTTCCAGAGGGAGAGGCAAGGATAGTTATTTGGGTACCTCTGAGCTGAATTGGTATCCTCTGCTTTGAAGCTATAAAATAGGGTTTTCTTGTGGTAGAGGTGAAAAATAGGTCCTACTTCACTGCTGCCCTCTTCCTTTTCTGGGGCAATGGTGAAACCGAGCAGGGGCATACTCTCCATGGCCACTGTGTCCTGCAGAGGGCAAAAGGGAAAACTGATAGTAAACACCACACAACACACAGTCAACTGCTTAGCATTTACCGTTACCTCTGATTTAAGATGCACGATGCGCTCTTCTGTGTAGGGCATGCTTTGGCAACTCTAGACCAGCCACACATATACTCTTTACCCCTGATCCCGCCAGGACCAATCACGAGGAGGGAAAGAAACTTAACATTCTGTGACAGCCTATTAGGGCCCAGGCATTTTCATCTTTACATTATCATGCCGAATCTTTCACAACAATCATAGAAGGTGTCACTCCTGTTCCAAGAGGAAACTGAGGCTCAGAGAAGGTAAATAACTCCCCAAGATTAATTACACAGTTTAGTAAGGGGCTGAGCCAGAACTTGGACTCATGACCACCTTCTAACACTGTGTTCTTTAGGCTGACTTGAATAGTCAGTGACTCTGTTTTCCGTTAGTACTTTCGATAACATACCCTGTGCTCATTCCCCATATGCTCCAAAACATAAAAGGAAAAATTAAAGAACTACATACATGAAGATTTATACCATGTTCATAGATTTGAAGATTTAATATTGTTAAGATGCCAATTCTCCCCAAGTTGCTTCAACAATCCCCGTCATAATCTTAGGCTTTATGGTAGAATTGACAAGTTTACATGGAAACACAAAATACTTAGAATGCTCCAAACAATCTTTAAAAAGAAAAATGTTGGAGGCTTATGCAACCTGACTTCAAGACTTACTATAAAGTTCTAGTGATTAAGGTAGTAAGGCAGTGGCATAAGAATTGGTAAATATTATCAGTGAAACAGAATAGAAAACCCAGAGATAGGTCCAAATGTATTTAGCCATTTGATATTTAACAAAGGGACCAAATAATCCTATAAGGAAAGGAAAATCTTTTTTAATGAGTTGTGCTCAAATAACTGGATATCCATTTGGGGAAAAAATGAACCTCAACTCCTATCTCACACCACACTCAATAATTAATTTCAGATAGACCTCAGTGTAAAAACTGAAACATTAAAGTTGTCAGAAGCAAATATGGGGAACAACTTGTGACCTGCAGACAAAAGTTTCTTATGATATGAAAAGCAATGGCCATAAAGGAAAATACTGATAAATTTGGTTAAGTTTAAAACTTCTGTTCATCAAAACAACAGAACAAATTCATTCATTAAGAAAATGCACAGGCAAGCCAAAAACAGGGAGAGAATGTTCACAAAACATTTATCTGACAAAAGACTAGTATCCAAGATATGTAAAGAACTCCTATAACTCAATAAGAAGAAGACAACCTACTTAAAAAATTGTCTAAGAGATCTGAACAGACACTTCTCAAAGGGAAATCCATAAATAGCCAATAAGCACATTAACAATATCATTAGTCATTATGGAAATTTAAACTAAAACCACACTGAGATACTAGTAAATTAAAGACTGACAATACCAAGTGTTGACAAAGATGTGGAACAACCATAAATCTCACATGTAAATGTGAGGGGGATGTAAAATGGTAGATAATTTTGCAAAAGGTCTGTAATTTCTGATAAACCAAACATATACCTTCCTATGATCCAGAAATTCCAATTGTAGGTGTCTACCCAAGTGAAATAAAAAAACCTATTTTCACATAAAAACCTGTATATAAAAGTTTAAAGTGGCTTTATTCATTACAACCCAAAACTGGAAACAACCCAAATGTCCTTCAACTGATGAGTGGGAAAACAAATGGTGATGTGTTCACAACATGGAATACTACTCAGTATAAAATTTAATGACCTATTGCTGTATTCAAAAACACAGGTGAATCTCAAACACATCATGCTGAATGGAAGAAATCACATTTGTATGAGATTCCATTTATATGAAGATCTGAAAGAGATAAAACTAATCTCTGGTGGAAGGGAATGAGGTGGGGATACACAGGTACATGACAGGGGTTCACGGTAGTATAGACAGTGAAAACTGGCTATCCGTTTTATCAAACTTTTTTTCTTTGATGGAATTTGAGAGCTTAGTGCTATCAGTGATATGACCTTACTAAGAAATTGTACAAGTTCCTCTCTATAGAAAAAACTACTTTGGAAGTATACTTAAAATCCATCTATCAACTTAGCAGGGGGAGGGGGGGCGCCTGGGTGGCTCAGTTGGTTAAGCATCTGACTCTTGATTTCAGCTCATGTCATGATCTCGAGGTTTGTGAGATCAAGCCCTGCATCAGGCTCTGTGCTGTCAGTGCAGAGCCTGCTTGGGGTTCTCTCTCTCCTTCTCTTGCTGCCCCTCTCCCACTCCCCCCGCTCTCAAAATCAATAAACATGAAAAAAATTAAAAAAAAACAAATTTAGGGTGTCACTTCCATGACAACTGTTGCTCATGACCTAGAGACTCTGGCTTTTCCATTCTCACACAGGACTCACCTCTATTTGGTGGTTATTTAATCATCACTGGCCTTTGTTCACCTGTCTAAGCCTGCATTTCTTCCCAAAGAGTGTTCCACGGGATGGAATGGTTCCACAAGACGCTCCATGAGGAAGGGCCCATGGTCAGGCCAGCTTGGGAAATCTCCTTATTTCAGAGACCCACAGCTCTCCTTGGTACATTAGAGATTCTGAGAAGTATTTCTGTGAGGCAGTCCCACGAACTGCCTACTCAAGGTTCCCTCAGAACCCAGTTTTTAGAGAACTCCTGTGAGCGTCCTGCGCAATACCTACTTTGGAAGATGCTCTGGGCTGCAGGTGGACATTGTATCACATTTCAGTTTGTTCTGGAAAGATCAAAATTCTCCCTAGCTCAAAAATCCTCTGCTCCTCTATGGACATGTCAGTGAGGGCTTGGCTCACACAGCACCTGAGTCACTCAAGCTACAGTGGGTACCCCCTCCGAGCCTGTCTGTGTCCCTCCTAGCCTCTGGGATTCCCTGAGGAAGGAGCAGGCTGCAACCATCACAGTTGCAGGTCTTTTGTGAGAGAAACTTTATGCCCTGAAAAAGGAAGTGCCCTTTGCACACTGGCCAGCATCGGGGAGGAGGGGGCGGCGGGGTCAGGGTAGAAAGGCCAGCCTTGTGCTGATGTGAACATCCTCCTGGGGTAAAGCACACACCCTCTGCAGCAAAGCACATTCAAGTCCCATTTTCTTTCTTGCTTTTTTTTTTTTTTTAATTATTATTCATTTATTTTTGAGAGAAAGAGAAAGAGAGCAGGGGAGGAGCACAGAGAAAGGGGGAGAGAGAGAATCCCAAGCAGGCTCTGTGCTGTCAGTGCAGAAATCAAGAGCCAGATGCTTAACAGACTGAGCCACCCAGGTGCCCCTAAGACCAATTTTCAGAGTGGGTTTAGCCCATGGAAGCCACCAGATGGTGAGGCCTGGACATGGAAATCTTCCAAACTATCCTACAGAATCAGCCTGGGTCGAGACCAGACAGCTCCCTGCTGTATAACCATAGCCCACACCTGTCTACTCTGGAAGCAAGCTTCACTCCCAAGGCCCTCTCTCCTACATTTTATAAGACATAAAGGTAAGATGATCTACAAAAACAGAAACTTAAGTTTTATTTGGTACAAGTGTTACCATGAAGCAATGTAGCTCCCTGATAAAAGAAATGCACGGAGCAAAAGTGTGGTAGCTTTCTCTAAGCTGTTGAGTTCTGTCCCAAACAACTGGGTGGAGAGCAGAAAGCGGCCTGCTCTTATAGAGTGCTTGGCTTGTGCTGGATGCTGGGCCTGTGACATTCAAACCACCTGGGTGCACACACAGGTCTGCACACGGTACTGCCTTATCTCCATGGAGGAATGGTCAATTCTTTAGATCTGGAACCAACTCGTGGTTGGGTATCCACAGCAGCACTCAGCACATGGTATTGCTCGATACAGACTTGAATGACATGGGAACAGAATCCCGGCCTCACATGGCCCTGCAGGTGACGGGGTGTTGTGCATGCCCAGATGGACATTCTGAGGCGTGAGCTTAACCTGAGGGCCGTCACAGATGAGAGGAGAGAAAGCAAGAATCGCCACTACCTCACTGGCCATATAGGTGTAGAGCACTTTGCCTTTGATGACGAACCAGAGCTTCTTCCAGTGCCTCTTGCCTTTCTTGCACCGGCTGAGATAGCCACTGATGGCAGAGCCCTCTCCGGAGGCAGCCACCTGACAGAAGGGAAGCAGAGTGGTCAGGACAGCAGGTGGTAGGCATAGTTCAGACAGAGCTAAAGTGACACTGCAAACCAGTTGGCAGAGAGTGTTTATACTGCTTTGAAATCTGAGACTTGGATGAGGTCTCAGGATACATCCAGTACCTCAAAAGCAGCAAAACAGTACCAGGGATTAAGACAGGATTTACTGAATGCACCCAGGAAACACAAGAGTCAAAAACAGCCTTCGGGAGTGCTGTCCCAAGTGGTGTTGCAGATTCTTGGCTCCCTCTCCCCAGTTCCCAAGCCCCCAAAACATGAAACTGCAGATATTTGAGGGAAAGGTTCTTCCCTCTAAAACTGATTCTTATAAGAGTTAATACCTATTCTTGTCAAACTAGTCCAAAAAACAGAAAAGGAAGGAAAATTCCCAAATTCATTTTATGAGGCCAGCATTACCCTGACATCAAAACCAGGTAAAGACACCACCAAAAGAGAAAACTACAGGCCAAATATCTCTGGTGAATATAGATGCAAAAATCCTCAACAAAATACTAGCAAACCGAATCCAACAATATATTAAAAAAATCATTCACCACAATCAAGTGGGATTTATTCCTATGTTTTAAGGGTAGTTCAACATTTGCAAATCAATCAACACAATACATCACATTAACAAAATAAAAGAACAAGAACCATATGATTAGTTCAATAGATGTGGAAAAAGCATTTGACAAAGTACATCTTTTCATGATAAAAACCCTCAACACAGTAGGTTTAGAGGAAACATGCCTTGACAAAGGCCACATGAAAAACACACATCTAGTGTCATCCTAAATAGGGTAAACTGAGAGCTTTTCCTTTGTGGTCAGGAACAAGACAGGGATGTCCACTCTCACTACTTCTATGCAACATAGTACTAGAAGTCCTAGCCATAGCAATCAGATAACAAAAAGAAATAAAAGGGATCCCAACTGGGGTGCCTGGCTGGTTCAGTCAGTGGACCATGTGACTCAATCTCGGGGTCATGAGTTCAAGATCCATGTTGGGTGTAGAGATTACTTACAAAAAAAAAGGTATCCAAATTGGCAAGGAAGAAATAAAACTTACACTATTTGCAGATGACATGATACTATACATAGAAAACCCAAAAGACTCCACCAAATACCTGCTAGAAGTGATAAAATAAATTCAGTAAAATTGCAGGACACAAAATCATTGTATAGAAATCTGTTGCATGAGAAATTAAAGAATCTCATTTACAGTTTACTATTGCATCAAAAATAATAAGATACCTAGGAATAAACCTAACAAAAGGGATTAAAGACCTGTACTCTGAAAACTATAGAATAATGATAAAAAAATTGAAGAAGACACAAAGAAATGGAAAGACATTCCATACTCATGGATTGGAAGAATAAATATTGCTAAAATGTCTATACTACCCAAAGCAATCTACACATTTCATGCAATCCCTATCAAAATATCACAGACTTAGAACAAACAATCCTAAAATTTGTATGGAACCACAAAAGTCCCCAAATAGCCAAAGCAATCTTGAAAAGGAAAAGCAAAGCTGGAGGCATTGCAATTCCAGACTTTGAGTTATATTACAAAGCTGTAGTCATCAAAAAAGTATGGTACCGGCACAAAAACAGACAACATAGATCAATGTAACAGAATAGAAACCCCAGAAATGAGCCCACAACTATATGGTCAATTAATCTTTGACAAAGCAGGAAAGAATATCCAACAGGACAAAGACTGTTTCTGTCAGCAAATAGTGTTGGGAAAACTGGATGGCAACATGCAAAAGACTGAAACTGGATCACTTTCTTACACCACACACAAAAATAAATTCAAAATGGATAAAAGACCTAAATGTGAGACAGGAAACCATCAAAATCCTAGAGGAGAACATAGGCAGTAATTTCTTGGACATTGGCCATAGCAACTTCTTTCTAGGTATGTCTCCTGAGGCAAGGGAAACAACAGCAAAAATAAACTATTGGAGTTATTTCAAAATAAGAAGCTTCTGCACAGCAAAGGAAACAATCAATAAAACTAAAATACAACCTACTGAATGGGAGAAGATATTGTAAATGACATATCCAATAAAGGGTTAGTATTCAAAATATATAAAGAATGTATACAAATCAACACCCAGAAAACAAATAACCCAATTAAAAAATGGGCAGAAAACTTGAACAGACATTTCTCCAAGGAAGACATACATGTGGCCAACGAACATGTGAAAAGATGTTCATTATCACTTACCATCAGGGAAATTCAAAACAAAACCACAATGACATAACATCACACACCTGTCAGAATGGCTAAAATCAACAACACAAGAAACAACAGGTGTTGGCAAGGATGTGAAGAAAGGGGGACCCTTGTGTACTGTTGGTGGGAATGAAAACTGGTACAGCCACTCTGGAAAACAGAATGGAGGTTCCTCAAAAAGTTAAAAATAGAACTATCCTACCATCTATCAATCACACTAGAGGAGTGGATAAAGAAGTGGTATACACATACAATGGAATATTAGCCATGAAAAAGAACGAAATCTTGCCATTTGCAACAACACAGATGGAGCTAGAGAGTATCATCCTAAGTGAAATAAGTCAGAGAAAGACAAATACCGTACGATTTCATTCATATGTGGAATTTAAGAAACAAAACAAATGAGCAAAGGGGGAAACGAGACAAACCAAGAAACAGACTCTTTTTTTTTTTTTTTTTTTTTTTAAATTTATTTTTGGGACAGAGAGAGACAGAGCATGAACGGGGGAGGGGCAGAGAGAGAGGGAGACACAGAATCCGAAACAGGCTCCAGGCTCCGAGCCATCAGCCCAGAGCCTGACGTGGGGCTCGAACTCACGGACCGCGAGATCGTGACCTGGCTGAAGTCGGACGCTTAACCGACTGCGCCACCCAGGCGCCCCCAGACTCTTAACTACATAGAACAAACTGATGGTTACTGGAGGGGAGGTGGGTAGAGGAATAGGGGAGATAGGTGATGGAGATTAGGAGGGCACTGGTCATGAGGAGCCCCAGGTGTTGTATGTAAGTACTGAATCACTATTATTGTATACCTGAAACTAATATTATGCTGTAAACTGGAATTTAAAGAAAAACTTTAAAAAACTCCACACATACATGTTCAAAACATTGATTCTTATACTTTTAAGCTTATCTCTTATACTAAAAGGATAAGAGGATGGATCTTAAAGATGGATCCTCTTTTCAATGTTTACTTAAAAGGTCTGCCTAATGGGGAATGTTAACTCCTGTTGTTATTAGAAGCAGTACTTGTCTGTTGCACAGTCTTTATGTGGAGGTTCAGAACACAGGTGTAGAGTAATACCAGTCTGGGGCTCCAGTCCAGGTTCTCCCAGTTATTTGATGGGCAATGTGGGCAATTACTTCTTTGAAGTCTCAGTTTCCCTGTTATTAAAACTGGGATTAAATGACACAAGACAGGTGCCTGACAGGTATAGTGCCTGGCCTACAGGAACTGCTCATAAATACCAATCTTACTATTGGAGAAGAAGGCCAGGTTTGGAAATAATTTAATCTGACTTTCCCATTTTACAGATGGGCCTGGAGGCATGGAGGTATCTACCAAAGGTCAAATCCCTACTTAGCTGAAGAGAAGATAGGAACTTGGATCTCTTGGCAAGTACTCTGAAGGTCGATGAACTTTACTGAAGGGAAAGGAGGCCACCACCAGCCTGGGCTGTTTTGAGAAGTACCAGGAAAGGAGCCTGTCTCCGCCACAGGTTCCAGGACTCCTAGAACCAGACACGAGCTTTCTCTCCCGGCACTTGCCCTGCTGGGGCAGCTCATAGAGTGAGGAAAGGCAGAGTGGACAGAACACATTGGAAGAAACCGATTCTGCAACCTCCCTTTCTGGCAGATGCTCAGGAGGCAGCATTTCTGCAGACTTTCTCATGGGGAGTAGGGCTTGCTGTGGAGATGGTGCTCCTGGGGGAAGGGGACAGGGCAGTGGGGGGTAGGGTGGGGCACATTTCTCCTGGGGCTGCTGCAAATCCCACTAAGTGTAATCTTTGCTGGATAATACAAAGGTTGTCACTTCAAGCAAAAATTACCAAAGGGCTGGCTGGGGCACCAGCATCAGAGCTGCTCGACTCTGGAAGGCTAAGAGCAGTGGTTCTCAAACTCTGTGCCCGTGGAACACTCGGGTTCTGTGAGCCACCACAGAAGGAGTGAGAGGTGATCTTTTCTAATTACTGGAAAGGGATGACTTACAGTCATCCGATGTAAAACATGTGAGATCTGTATGTGTCAGCAAATGTGGAATGATAGTTAAGAGAAATGAAGTGTGAAAATGTACAGAAGATTTAGTACAATTTGTTGTATTTCGGGTAAAAAAAAAAAAGAGGATCTATGAATGTGCATCTTTATTATGTATATGCATTAAAATTTCTGGAAGGATCCATAAGAAACTTCATGGTTACTTCTGGGGGTGGTGGTACAATTTGTTGTATTTCGGGTAAAAAAAAAAAAAAGAGGATCTATGAATGTGCATCTTTATTATGTATATGCATTAAAATTTCTGGAAGGATCCATAAGAAACTTCATGGTTACTTCTGGGGGTGGTGGGACTGGAGGAGTTCAGGGAGGGAGAGAAAAACATACGTTTCATCAGGTACTCCTTTGTGTTCTGAAAAAAAATTTTTTTACCACGTATGTGTTATTCCCAAGATTTTTAATATGCAAAGGTATTAAGTTAATGAATAGAACAGTACCTCTTTAAATATTTCAAACCCTAACACTTCTTAAAACCCTTGCCACCAGCTACTCAATAATGAATATTAATGCAAAAACTTGGAAACAGCTGATCATGCTCTTTTGACAGCTTGTATATTCCACGGGCACACATTTGTTTGTGGTTGTGATCAGAATATAAACATAGAATCTGGCCCTCCTTACAGAGCGGACTTGAGTTTAACCAATGCTGAGGTTTCCTGCACAGAGTCCCACACCCTCCAGGAGGCTCAGCACCTGAGGCAATTTGGGACCCACAGGCTGAGTGGATGGCACAGTTCCAAGGGCCTGCCGGGGAGGGCGAAGTCAGGATTGTAGCTGTTTTAGTCAGAAGAGTACCAGTGATCTGTGCAAGAGCCCCAGTGATCTGTGCACCACTGCTGGGGACCTGACCTGGTCCAGGCTATGCAACAGGAAAGAAAGTAAGGAGAAAAAAAGAAACACTTGGAGGGGAGAAGGGGAGAGAGGAATGGGAAAGGCTTCTAGCACCATCCACAACCATTTGGGGTCCTGACTTCTGCCACCAATCAGACATGTTCTCAGTCACGCCCAGAAGACAGGCCCTGTTAGTGGTGAGTTACTCCTTGTAGCTAGAATGTCTCATGTTAGGAATTCTCTTTGTCCTGTAAAGTTCAGTCAGCCTGGGGCAGGTTCTGACCCTGTCCGAGGAAGGCCATGAACCTTCTAAATCCCTTGCCTCCCACACAGGCAGTCTACCTGCCTTACCTCAGTCAGGGCTGAAGGAACTTTCTTCTGCTTCTTGAAGGTTGAGGGGTTGATGCTGTGGAAGACGGATGAGAAGGCACTGCTCGAGAAGCGTGGGGAGGACAGGGGAAAGCTCATGCTCACGGGCCGCTCTGTAACCAAGACAAGTCATAGAGGAATGGAGGTGAGTGTCCATGCAGACAGGCATGCATCTTGCTTTGGAATGCCAATTCCTGTAAAATTAGAGCTCCTGGTCCCTCCTGCGATGGAAATCAGCTTCATGATGGGGGTTAGGTGTGACCAGAAGAACAGGCACACTCTATCTACTGACACAAAGGCCATGGGAGCCAAGAAGGAAGGCTTTTTCTGGGTGCTGGCTATCCCTTCTTCACCTGGGCTGTCCTCTGTGATGGCCTCGGGGGGCTCCAGAGAGGAGAAATCTTTGGTTTTAGGTCCAGCATACACTTGCTGTCCCTCTGGCCTGACCCTGCTTGGACAAAGCCTGGACCCTGAGCACAGTCTCTCAAGGGCTAGCACAGCTTCCCCAGGTTCCTTTCTCAATCAAAGAGCCCTCAGCCCTTCCCTGATCCACAACTCCTCTGCTATCCGTCTTACAATCCTTATCCTGAAAAAGTCCCATAGAACACAGGCCTACAGAACATTTTCAAAAAGAGGGCCGCTATGGCAAAGTAACCATGAGTCACCACGCCTACCGTCCCCTTCACAGAGATGCACTGACCCAGCGTTTCCCAAGCTTAGCTGCCTGCAGAACGCTTCCTCTGGCAGTGCCTATTGATTTATTGTGGAACCACTATTTTGGGAAATGGTCCCCCAGGTATGGTTTAAACCCCTCTTTCTTCCTTCAGGACTGCTTTTGTTCTGAGCCTCCCCAGAAAAGTGGTTTCAGGCACCAACCACGGGCCGGCGAGAAGCCACGTGGGCCACCTGGAAGAATGGAGATGGTGTCCCCAGGTTACCTCTCATCATGCCTGGGACATCCCCGCCCCTCTTCTTCAGCTCCCCATAGCAGCCATCACAGACCTTGGCCATCCGGTCCTTGAGGTACTTCAGGGGGTACTTGTTTCTCGAACAATTCCGGCACACGATCTGCAGACCCAGTTGGGGACACACATTGGAATGGTTCTCACCCTCTGCATGTGCAGAGGGCCAGCATCCCCTCCCCTCTGCCAACCCCCCCCACCCCACCTCTCCAGGGACCCCATATTCTGAGCACAGAACTGTGTCGGATCCCCCTGCTTTTCCATTGTGAAGGTACAGAGTTTCTGTGCAAGTGTTTTTATCAGTTTTTCTGATGAGTCCTTAACCAGGACGTGATACGTTTTCTCCTGGGACAATAACCACGTGTGCTATGGTTGTCTTTTGGGAGTACGGTGGTATAGTGAAATGGGATTTGGAGCCCTGGTTTGAGACTATCAGTAAAATGGGTATTAACAATCTCTACCTCGCAGGATTGGTGTGAAAACACCCTTCCCTGGGCCTGACACTCAGTAGCTGCTGGATATCCCTGACAGCCAACCCCACACGACTCTATGTACACACTCACCCAGGTGAGGTGACTCACCTTGCCACAGGCGTGGCAGTGATGACGCCTCAGGGTGAGGGAGAAGTCACAGCCACAGTTCATGCACATCATAACATGTGTGACAGGCACCAGGGTGGGGGGCCTCTCCCCCAAGCTGACCCCCAGCCTCTCCCGTATCTGGAACAAAGGAATCGGGTGAGCATTGTGGTCAGGAGATAGCTAGATGGGTGCCCTCTTTCCTGTGCAGGATGTGTACGTGTAAGGTAGATCCTAATTCTACAACCCCCTCCACCGCACGGTGGCTTCCAGGATCCTAACCTTGGGTCAGAAACAGAGCCAATGGGAAGTGCTGTATTTGGGCTGCACAGTGACTGCCTGGCTGTGGGGAAGTGTGGTGGGAAGGGAAGGAGAAGGGGTGTGATGGAAGGAGCTGAGAGTCCTCCTGGGTGTATGGGTGCCCAGGGAAACCCAGGGCTGGGAGACTGGCATCAGGTGGGTCTCAGGGCCCTCCACTCACCTCCACGCTGTGGTGAAAGGCAGCCAGAGCCTGGGCCTTGTAATCCTCAGGGAGGGCTCTACTCAGACAGCTGTGCCATTCATCTCGCTCAGCACAGGAGCTGTGGACACAAGCTGGCGTGAACAAGGCATGCAGGTGTGCACGGCGGCTCTGCCTCTGCTTCTCAGTGTAGATCAAGTCCCCCCACATTTCCCCTGGCTGTGCCTGTCAGTGTCTGAAATCCCACCGAGCACTGGCCACCTGCCAGATCAGCCTAGGATCGTAAATCAGCACCTCCATCTACTAGAAGGGTGGCCAGGGCATGCTAGCTGTCCTCTGGGCCTACTTCTTTACCTGTAAATGGCACTGTCAACACTATCCCTCTAACTCCCAGTACTGTTGTGTAAAGAAATGACATGTGGGACATGGGTGGACTTTGTTAATGGCAAAGCACCATGCAAAAGCAAGGGGCACTAGGGAGACGTAGAGTCCCACACTTGAGGAGGGACTGGGGACAGGGTGCAGAGGGCTATGTACATGGGGAGGGGATGGCTAGGTGAAGTTGGAAAATATCAACATCCTCATCTCTCCATCTTCCTCCTCATTTTCCCACATAGCTTCCCAGACACCCCCTCCCCAACAAGATGACTTGCCAAATTCCCACTCCACACCCTGCCCTTCAGGGTTGCCTGAGCTTTGAGCTCTGCCCCGAGGCAGAGTGGTGGAAATTCTCCCAGGACCCACTAGGTGTCGCTCCCACCTTGCGTAAGTGTGTGGTCTGCCCCAGGAAAGCCAGGATAAGGCATCCCTTTGGCCTGGGAGGGAGGGACAGGGGGTAGGGGGGTGGGTAGGGTGGCGATGGGGTCAGAGGAGGTGCCTGAGACCGGGCAGGTGCCCAGTGCATGCTACTCGTGTCATCAACACTTAATTATTACTGCAGTTATGCTCTACGTTGTAACTGGTACACAACTCTCCCACCCTTAATGTGAGCTTCTCCCTGAGCACATCAAGGTTTAAATCTTGTGTCCTCAGCACAGGGCCTGGCACTGAGGAGTGGCTAATAAATGCTAAATGAGCAAATGCATCTGCATGAGAACGGATGTGCACTACCCCACACAGAGGGCATTGCTGCCTCCTGCCAGGGTCACATATCAGCTGTGAGGGGAGACACCCATGCCTTGGTGACCCTGTCTCAGCCCCCACAGTGCCCACAGTGGCCCCAGCAGAAGCCACACCTCCCTGGTTTCTGAGCCCAGAGAGCTGGAGCTGGCCTTGCCCTGAAAGAGGGAGGGGGAAGCTCTTTTGCTGCCCATAGTGAGTGAGGCAGGGTCCCTGGGCAGCCTGAAGGCCTGGAGAAAACACAGACCCTTCTGAGAAAAAGGCCACACCCCCAAACCAGGGAAAGGCAGATGATGAATGCTCACTCATTATGTTTTTCTCTCAATCTCTGGGCATGAAAGCCTAAAAGCTGACCACTTTATGAACTAAGGTGCACAATGCATTTTTTGTTCACCTTAACTTCTTTACTTGTATTACTGTAAAGACCCAATCAATAATCCATAGACTTTTACAAACATGAGATATTGTTATTATTGTATTTAAAAGAAGAGGCTCTAGAAAATAAGTCCTTAGACCCAAAATAATACCAAAATAGAAATGACTCATTTAGCTTGTTATTCCAAACTTTAACACCTATAAAATCCTGTGTCCCTATCCCCCAGACCCTCCCTCTACCCACTTCCCCATACCTGGCAGATAGAGTCAGGCAGGACTGGGAAGTCTCAATCTTTAGGGCATAGGGCACTTTCTCCATCACAGGGCGGCTGACCTGGAAAACCAAAGCAGCCCCTCAGGGCAGGGGCAGGGAGGGGCAACCATAGACTGGATTCTTCTCTTGGTCCTACCACTGTCCCTCTCTGAGCCTGAGTTTCCTCATCTGCAAAGGGTAAACTTTTGTTTGATGGTACAGGCTGTGTGTGTGTGTGTGTGTGTGTGTGTGTGTGTGTGTGTGGAGAGGGGAGTGCCGGCTCCAACTGTGTGGTCTGTAGGCACCCATCCACCCCTAAGAAAGTGGGTATGCACCTAAAAGGATTGAAAGCGGGGTCTCAAAGAGATCCCTGTATACCATGTTCATAGCAGCATTATTCACAATAGCCAAAAGGTGGAAGCAACTCAAGTGTCCATCTATGGATGAATGGAGAAACAAAAATGGTCTATATGTACAACGGAATATCATTAAACCATAAAAAAGTAAGGAAATTCTGACACAGGCTGCAACATGAACTCACCTTGAGGACACTGTGCTGAAATGGGCCAGTCACAAAAAGACAAATACTGTAGGATTCTACTCATGTGAATTATCTAGAGCAAATTCCTAGAGACAGAAAGTAGGATGGTGGGTGCCAGGGGTAGGGGGCTGGAGGAATAGGGAGTTAGTGTTCAATGGGGAGAGTTTCATCTAGGGATGATAAAAAAGTTCTAGAAATGAATGGTAGTGACGGTTGCACAACAGTGTGAATGTGCGTAATGCCGCTAAACTGTATGCTTAAAAATGGTTAACAGGTACATTTTATGTTATGTATATTTTATCACAATTTAAAAAACTTTGCCATACCCCCACTTTGTTTCCTCCCTCCAAGGGTTTCCTTATGAATTGCCCTTTTTTTAGGATGCCTTTTCCTCTTCCCCATCTGTCCAAATATTATCTACCATAAGGGACTCAGCGCCCCTCCTCCAGGTAGTCCTCCTACCCTCTCCCCTCTCCTGCTGTAACCCACAATATAACACTGTTTCCTCGGGGCTGCCTCTTCCCACTGGTCCCACTGGTATGTGGGCTCCTAGAAGCGGGGATGCTATCTCTCCTCCCCTGGGGTCTCCCTCTACCCACCCAACACCAAGCATTTACCTTCATGCTGGCCACTGACAACGTGTTCTTCAGCCGGTACTTCCCATCTTTCTGGGGATACGTGTATAGGAGCACATCGCTCATCTGGGGAGAAGGAAATCCCATCAGATGTGTCTTGACCCCAGAAGGCAACGTAGGGTGTGTCCTGGAGGATAACTGACCTCTGGGGAGCAGAGGCATCCTGCATTCCCCAGTGACCCCCCCCACAGGAGAGCAGAACCACTCTGAGCTAAAATGTGAGCCCTTTCCCTGAAATTCCACTCCTAGGTAGAAACTTAAAGAGGAAATAAATGTAGATGTCCACAAAAAGTCAAATGCAGGAATGTTCACAGAGGCTTTATTCATAAGAGCAAAATAGTGGAAACGACCCAAATGTCTACTCAACAGGTGACTGCATCAAAGAACCAGGTGGCACTGTGGAGTACTACGTAGCAACCAAAAGGAACTGATGGTACACACGACAGCATGGATGAATTTCGAAGACATGCCAAGTGAAAGAAGCCAGACACAGAGGAGGATACACTGCTTCATAACATTTATATGAAGTGCCAGATCAGGAAAAGCTAACCTGTAGTGATGGAAATTAGGCCAGTGGTTGCCTGAACAGGGGGTGGAGGAAGTGAGTGCTAAGAGGCACAGGGGAACATTCAAGAAATATTCTGTATCTTGGGGCGCCTGGATGGCTCAGTCGGTTAAGTGTCGACTTTGGCTTGGGTCGTGATCTCACGGTTCGTGGGTTCAAGCCCCACATTGGGCTCTGTGCTGACAGCTCAGAGCCTGGAGCCTGGTTGGGATTCTGTGTCTCCCTCTCTCTCTGCCCCTCCCCAGCTCACACTCTGTTTCTCTCTCCTTCAAAAATAAATAAACATTAAAAAAAAAAAAAAAAGAAGTATTCTGTATCTTGATCCAGAGGGTGGTTACACAATGATACACATTAGTCAATAGGCAGATATATACACTTAAGATTGATGCATTTTTACTCTGTAAATGAAGACTCCGTAAAGTATAGTCAAGGAAGGAAGAGAGAGAGGGAGGGAGGAAGCTCCTTGAGCATAGAAAGCTGGTGGGTCCTGGTCACTGGTGTACCTCCAGTGACCACAGTAGGTACTCAATTAATATTTGCTAACTGAACAATTGAAGCTCCTTGCCCCCATGCAAGGCAGACCAGAAGGAACATAGTGCAAGTCCCCTCACCTCCTTAGGGGAAAGCGTATCTGTTTAGCTACAAGGTTTACAGTTTGAAAAGACACGTCAATCTTCACTCTGCTCTGTAGCAGCTGTGTGACTGTGGACAGGCCATTTCTCTCTCTCTGAGCCCCAGCTTCCTCCCTGCAAAGAAGGGGTCATTGCTGCCCCTACCATATTACAGATGCCGAGACAGAGAATGGCCCCAGTGAGCCCACTGTATGTAGGAGCCAGTGTAAACTAGGGGTGTTGCAAGGACTGAACAGGACAAGGCATCTAAGGGGCTGAAACAGAGCAAGAACTCAGGATTAGCACTTCCTCTCCCTGTAGAGAGTCTGCTGAGGGAGGGAAAAGAATAGATGAGGCTTCCTGCCTCCAGCTCTTAGGATCCCAACATCCCAATATGCCAACAAGAGCAGTGTGGGACACCTGGCTTGGACACAGAGCCGCTGGGTGGACTCAGGCAAACCCTTCCTCTCTCTGGACCTGACTGTCTCTAACCAGAGTTGGAGTAGACCAGGAGCCAGAAAACTTTTAATAAAGGGCTAGATAGTAAATATTTAAGTCTTTGCAGGTCATACAGTTTCTGTCACAACTATTCAACTCAGTCATTGTGCCCAAAAGCATTCACAGACAATCCACTAACAGATGCATGAGACTGTGTTCCCATAGACCTTTATTAACAAAAACAGGTGTCAGGCTGACCCCCAGATCAGAGGAACCTTCAAAGACCCTTTCAGCTCTGCCCTTCTAATAATGACAAGAGCTACTGTCCTACTGGACGCTCACTCTGTGCCAGCTCCTGGGCCAAGCACCCTGATCTCAATTCATGCCTCCAACAATCCCATCAGGCAGGCACCATTATTACCATCCTCATTTCACAGACAGCTTAGACAACCTGCTCACAGGCACAAAGCTTGTAAGTGGCAGAGTCAGGGTCATCAGCAAATGAATGTGCCTCCAGTGTGTTCAGGTGTGGTGTGTGGGGGGTGGCCACGCAGTTGAGTTCTTGCCCCATCTGGGGACAGTGACCAAACCTGGGCACAGAGCCTTGCTCACAAGCCTGCCCACCCTGGGGAACTGGCTTGTGTCACTCATCAGAACAGTCCCTGCCTTTTTGCGGCTGCCCCTCAGGCACCTGCTGCCATGGCAACTGCCATTAGCACCCTGGGGTTTTATGTGTGGTCAGAACCAGGCTGCCTCCTGATTGCCCACAGTTCTCTTCTTCAAAGCAGGTATTTTATAGCTTGATTTGGAGGCAGGGAGAGGAATCCTTCATGGAGGAGTAAAGGGGAATCTCTCACAATAATGAGCCACCAGTGCGGAACCCCACCTATCGCTTGGGGTCATGGTGGGAACCACTCTGTAGCATTACTGAAACCCCTGTGCATTGCATTGGTGGGAAGAGGCCCTGACTTTGTTCTACAGTTACAATTACTTTATGAAACTGGTACCTATGAGGAAGAAAAATTCTTAAGTGTGTTTATCACGGCTCTTCCTGGTTCAGGAACCTGTGTATCCTCCTCCCATCTCTCTCTCTAGGTGATATTTATGAAGGTCCTATGCTAAGACAGAGCAAAGAAGGGGACCCAGATTCAGCAGGAGCTATGGCCTAATAATAATGAGGGGATATGACAGACCCAGGCCCAGCACGGAGATGAGTGAGGGAAAGGCCACGATGAAGCCAACTAGATGCTGGAGGGAACATGAGGGAGGGAAGAGAGACAGAAAAATGGGGAGAAAGGGAGGGGGGAAGGAGAGACTTCTTACCCTTCCTTCTGGGCTTAACTAGGTACCATTTCTCCAGGAAACATATGCTTAGCACAGTGTGTAGCACCAGTGAACATATAACAAACATCAGTGCTGCTGACGCTATTGTCCATCTTTTTATTCCCTGACTCTCGTTGACCTCCCTCTTTGCTCCCATAGACCTGAGGTTCTGTCCATGTCATGCTCTTAACTCGGTAGTTACACTAGACACCGAAGGTTGACGGCACAGCATGAGACTTTATCTCTTTGTTTCCAGTGCCCAGCACATAGGAGGTGCTCAGTAAATATCTGAAACAGAGTTCTTAGACACTTACAGCCTGTTTATTATTACTTCTCACACAATCCTAACAAAGTATAAGAGGCTCTTAAGGGCAGCCTTGACTGACAGTAACAAAAAATGAAAGTTAAAATCATGAAGAACAGAGAAAATTACACCCAGCAGGTAGAAGAACTTAAAAAGCAAAACAATTTTGGGCCATAGGATTGGGGAAAATTATTGCTTGTAGCTCAACAGCCACAGAGGTTGATGTTACCATGCAACAGGCCTGGACATTCCCTGGTATTCCAGACTGTGGCTGCAAATCATCAGAAATGTTACACTGTACTCTGTCTTGTGCACAGTGGAGAAAGTGCTAGACTGGGGTCACAACCCTTGTTCCCTTCTGGGCCTCTGCCACCAACCTGCTGAGAGATCTGGCCCAGGAAACTCCCCCTTCTAGATCTCAGCTTTTGCACGTGTTAGATAAGGCGGTTGAACAGCTATCTCCAGTGTAAGAATTTCCCAGTGTTAGGATGTTTGAAATGGGGACACAGGCAATTAAATTTTGGCAACATTCCATTTAAAATCGCTCAAATAATAAATGAGGGAAGGACTGTGGTTGGCAATGGTTAAGCCCTCAGACCTCTGGAAAGCTCAGCTCTGTAGAATGAACTTCAGCCTAAATATTCAGCTCTGTTCTAGGCCCCCCACCCCCCACTCCAGTTGCCTTTGAATAATGACCCAAGAAAATTTCACAAAATTTGACAGTCCTGGGGCTTGGCTGGGCACCAGGTACTTACCAGGAACAGGTGCCGGGGCCGTCTGCTTTTCCCTGTTACTTTCATCAGTGTCCCTTCCTTCAGAAACTCCTGTGGGGACAGAAGCAGACCTGAGAAGTCAGGCTGATGCCCAAGAAGAGTGGGGGGAGGCCCTGAGCAGGAAACTTAAATCTTGGTGCCTCCCAAAGTACCAGAGAACAACTAATGGGTGAATTCCCGGCTTTAGCGAGATGCCCATGTTTGCTTCTTAGGAGCAGTCAGTCCGCCTTGACTTCTAGCAAGCCCCAGATGCTGTTCTGGTCTCTGAGAGGTCGAGACAGTGACTCTTTCCCTTGTTTGCTGCCATGGGGAGCCCTTCAGAACAAAGTCTATGAAGGTTTGCTAAACAGCTGAAGACCCGTGAACGGTTGCTACAGGCTCATTAATTCCGGAGGATGATTAAAATAGATATCTAAAGTTATTTAACATAAAGAAAATATTTAATAAATATTTACTGAACTGGTGAGCCAAGGCCAAACCATTAGGTGTGATTTTATAGACTCTCAGACCAATGAGATCCCTGTTAATTTTGAATAAAATATCCTGAACATAACACCTCTCATGTCTATGTCTCTTGTCCTTCATTGACCATAACAGGTAACAAACACATCTTTGACTATTTTTGAGCTGAGTTTTGTGTTTTCCATTTGGAAGCTTAAAAGTGGGTAAATTTGTCTCTGGAAAAATGTTATTTTTAAGATGCTTTGTAGGAGCATGGTTTTTGGGAGATGGTTTTCCGATTTTCTAGCAATGCTGGGCTAAACTAAAAATACTTGGTGTCTCTTCTTCTTAGAGGTGAAAAGAACCACAGGGACATGAACCCAAATGGTACTGTTTCTTTAAAGGTCCGGAAAGTGGAAAACCCCAGGGGAGGCAGCCCCTGGGCCTTGTGAGCCCAGCAGAACCCTCCCCCTGCCCTTCCCCCTCCCCCTCCTCGGGTAAACAGCACCTGCAGCCAGGCCTGTCTGGGACCAGCCCAGCTGAACAATGGGTCTTATCAGAGCCTCACCCGCCTGCCTACCAGGCCGCCCTCTGTCCCTGCCCATGGCGGCAGTGGCACTCACCCTTCCTGGCTGGAGGAGATCCCCTTGGCCTCGAACACTGTGCTCAATGTGGACCAGCTTCTGCAGGTTTTCCTGTGGGAGGAAGCAGGGCAATGGGGAGATGGTCAGGACCCCTTTAAGGAGTCTTATCCCCTCTATTAGAAGTGGCATTGCTTCTACCTCAAAGGAGGAAAACAGAGTTCTGGAGGGCCTTGCCCTAAATCTGACCTCCTGTCAGTGGCAGGACTGGGATCTGAGCCTGGCCCTGCAGGGTACCAGACATGTGGACTGCCCATACTCAGGCTAGTCCCTCTGGGCCTGCGATCTGACACCACCATCTTCTGTGTGCCATGGGGACAGTCACTTGCCCTTGTTGTGCTGATATCCATATTCATCGCTAGGCCATGGCTCCTCCTCTCGATCTGTGTCCCCTGAAAGGCCTGGAGCATCTAGCCATCACTAATCCAGAGGGGTCAGATGCCCAAGGCCAGACTCTCTCTGGGATTGCAGCCCAGGGGGGGCCTCTGAGGGAAAGTAATCAAGAAAATCTTCCACCTGGGGAAGAAACAGATCTGTGTTCTTTGAAGAAAAATATGTGTGCCTGGGAACTCCTTGTTGGTCCCTCACTGGGCTATCCACAGTATGCAGTGACATACCTACCCTCCCTCTGCACAGTACCCCATTATGCTAGAAATAACAAGTACTTAACCCATGAGGTAGGTGTCCCCTGAACCTTATGCGGGGTCAGGGTCTTAAGTCAACTAATAAGGTGACAACTGTGTGTAGGGAAATTGCAAGGCAACAGTGCCCCCACCTTTTCTCTAATAGAAAAAGATAACGTACAGAATCACAACTCTTCTCACACCTATTGGAGGCTGAAGTAAAAGGCAACCAACTGAACCGAATCCCAAAGACTGAGAAGCCCCTTCAGAGACATGAGACACATGAATTGCTGCAACACACAGGAGGAGGAGGTGGCCAGCATAAAGGAGGATGAGAAGAAAGCAGCTAAAATGTTAATGGATTCTGAAAGGTTGGGTGGGGGCTGATGGGATAGTTTAGAATAACAGAGCCCCAGACACAGGAAAAATGCAGTCACTTGCAAGCTCTTCTCTCAAAGCTCCCACCAGGTGCTCACAAGGAACACTAGGGGCAGGGCAGGGAGCCTTGGTGGTGAAGGCATGCAGGTTGCCACTGGGGGGGGGGGGCGGGCTGGCATAAAACCCTGCCAACTTCCCCAGGCCCCTCTCTGGTGCAAAACCCTCAGTCCCTGGGAGAGGCCGAGTAACCCACTCCCAGAGGACAAGCAAAATGCCACTCACCGCTTCTGGGGAAAGGGCAGAAGCAAGAGCTGTCTTCCCCAAGAAGAGGGAAAGTACCCACTGGGCCCAGGATTGTGCAGTAATACTAGGCAGAAACCTGCCCAAGACCTGCCATGGCTACAAGGCAGCATGTGTGGCTACCGTGCAGAGGAGGTGCCGGAAAGCAGAGGAGGCCTGGCTTGCAGGCCCTGCTTGGGACTGAGGCTTGTCCAGGAGAGCAGACACTTATAAGCCAAGCACTGAGTAACAGGAAACAGCGGTCTACCTCTGAGAAGGGACAAGAGCATGGAGAGAGGCCTCTTCTGTGGTGCAGGGATTGCTAAAAGCTGAGGGTGGAGACAAGGACAATAAGAAAAACTCTCCAGTATCTCAGGCCCCACAAACAGTATCAGGTAATAGCAGCCCTCTTCTGGAGGAGTGTGAAGTCTGTGGGGCTCTGAAGGTGACACAAGCAACAACAAAACCCAAACCCAACTCACCTAGTTGACTGGACTGACTCAGCTCCCACCCCCTACATGAATGGCAAGATCAGAAAAGAGGCACTCCCACTTCTGGGGTAGATACTATTTCCCTCAGTCTCTACAATTCTTCCAACACATAATACCTGGCATCCAATCGAACATTATAAGAAACACAAAACACGAGGAAGTACCCAAACTCATTTTCAGGAAATAAAGCATTCAACAAAACCACCTCTTATTAGAGGTGACACAAATGTTAGAACCACCAGACAGGGACTTCAGAGTAATTACGATCAATATGTTAAAGGAGCTAGTGCGAAAGGTAGGCAGCATGCATGAACAGATGGAGAATTTCAGCAGGGATGAAGACTATACAAGAGAATCAAATGGAAATGTTAAAAACAAAAAACGTGATATCAGAAATGAAGAATTCCCTTGACAGGCTTTGCAGCAAACTGATCAGAGCTGAGGAAAGACTGAACTTGGAGGTATGAAGGTTGAGATTAACCAAACTGAAACACAAAGAGAAAAAAGAATGCAGGGGGTGGGGGGAAAGAACAGAGCATCTAACACAATTTTCCAAAATTAATCAATGACAACAGATCCAGGAAGCCTGAGAATCACAAGACAAATACCATCCACAGCCCCTTAAAAACACACATACTAAGACATCATAGTCAAACTTCTAAAAGTCAGTTGTAAAGAGAAGATCTTGAAGGCAGCCAGAAAAAAGGGACACACTATGTAAAACGGATAAATATAAACATTACAGTGGATTCCTTATCAGAAATTATATAGGCTATAAGAGTGATATCTTTAAAATAGTAAAAAGGAAAAAAAAACTGGTCAATCCAGATATTTTTCCCAGGAAAATAACTTTCAAGAATGAAGGTAAACTGACCAATTAAGTAAATGGGTGATGGATGGTGGGACCCAGGTATCTCACTGCTAGAGTGGAAATTTATAGATAAGCCAAGGGAGGAGACTGGAATGATCCACATAGAAGTGATCAGAATTGGAGCTATCAGGGGCACTTGGGTGGCTCAGTCGGTTGACTGTCTGACTTCAGCTCAGGTCATGATCTTTGCAGTTAGTGAGTTTGAGCTCCAACATCAGGCTTGCTGCTGTCAGCCTGTCAGTAAAGAGCCCACTTTGGATCTTCTGTCCCCTTCTTTCTTCCCCTCCCCCACTTGCACTCTCTCAAAAATAAATAAACATTAAAAAAAAAAAGAATTGGAGCTATCAGTAGGGATACATATTTACCTTAATATAGATACAGATGGTCGTGTACAGAAATATCTATAGACATGAGTATACACACAGGTTACTATATACACATATAATTCTTTGCTCTGTAAGTAAGAGGACCTGAAAGAAATGATAGCCTACTTGGTGACCAGACCTTGGTTTCTAATACCATTAATCCAACTGAAGGAACCAGGACTCCTTGCAGAAATGGCTGATTCTAAGGCTAAGGCAGGAAATACACAAGATGAGTCTGGAGATTTTTATAGTGACAGAAAGTAGGAAAGTGCTAAAAAAAAAATAAGTAAATAATGAAAGTGCTAAAAAAAAATAGGCAAACCAAAATATCCCACCCAAATCCATATTGATGGGGATATGTGGAGAGTACGGAGAAACCAACTGACAGGGCTCCCAATGGCCAAAACTGGAACAATTTGAGAAATAAAAGAAATAAAACGGTATGAGACTATAACCTTAACATAAAATAAATATCTGTGAGCCCTTAATAACATAAATTATTTATTTATAATGAGTAAATACATTAATAAACAAGGGAGAAGAGACAAATCTCCCACGCAGAATTCCACATAATTTAGGTAGGTGCTCTGCCCTCAACGAGAGGAAGCATAACTCCTCATTCCTTAAATGTGGGCCGTGCATAGTGACGTTCTTCTAAAGAGCATGGACTAGGAGGGGAGAAGAGGATAACTTTATGGAGTTTAAATAAAGAAATGGAGAAACCTGATAAACGCACCTGCAGCCAGGTGGGCAAGGTCTACAACAACACTCATAAACCATGGTGCTAGTATGCACCTTTGGTACGATGTCATGAAAGTGGTACTTTGCTTCCATGATCTTTCTCCCCAAAATCTATGAACCCAGTCTGTTTATGAGAAAAGTATCAGACAAATTCCAATAGGGGGCATTCTACAATATACCTGGACCAGTATTCTTCAAATTAGTCAAGGTCATCAAAAACAAGGGAAATCTGAGCAACCATCACAGTCAAGAGGAGCCTAAGGGAACACGAAGACTAAAGGTGATATGATATCCTGGATGGGAACTTGGAACAAACATTAGGCAAAGATGAAGGAAACCTGAATGAACTTTAGTTAATAATACTGTATCAATACTGGGTCTTTAATGTACTTGACTAACATAAAGATGCTAGTAATAGGAGAAACTGTGTGTGGGATACATGGGAGCTCTTCGTATTATCTTTCTTAATTTTTTTTCTGTAAGTTTAAAATGTTCTCAACAATAAACTCTGTCCAGAAAGTAGGAAGGTTGGTCACCAGGGGCTGGGAGGAGGGGAAATGAGGGCTTAGCGTTTAATGGGAACAGTTTCAACTGGAGAGAGAGAAAGAGTTCTGAAGGTGGATGGTGGTGATGGTCACAAAACAACGTCAATGTACTTAATGCCGAGGGACTGTGTTAATGATGGTTAAGATGGGGGGCGCCTGGGTGGTGCAGTCGGTTAAGTGTTTGACTTTGGCTCAGGTCATGATCTCACGGTTTGTGGGTTCAAACCCCACGTTGGGCTCTGTGCTGACAGCTCAGAGCCTGGAGTTTGCTTCAGATTCTGTGTCTCCCTTTCTCTCTGTCCCTCCCCCGTTCACGCTCTCTCTGTCTCTCTCTCAAAATAAATAAACATTTAAAAAATAAATAATTAAATAATAATAGTAATGGTTATACTGTACCTCAATAAGAAATTTTTTAAAGTTCATTAAAAAAAAACCAGATGGTGCAAATTGGAGACCCCAGACGCGCACATGTCCCCTCACTCTCTTCTGGGGGGAGACAGTTTACTTTCATGCTGTGGGGAAGAGGACACTCAATGGCAAATCTGATCAAAAGCCTCGAAAGACGGACCCTGCAAGCAGATGTGGGATTTTCTTCTAGGGAATCCCCTGAGACTTGGTCTGAGTAACTGAAATTAGAACCAAGGTGCATGTACTCTCTGAGGTTACCTGTGACCAAACCTTGAAGGAGTTCCCTGTGCTCACAAACCTGGGAGCCAACTCCAAACCTCCACCCCTACATTTCATGACATTCCCATGGCTGAGTTGATACAAACAAAAAAAGAAAAATCCAAATGTGGGAAAGAGAGAAAAATGGTCCATGTGTACATTTATGTGTGTCACGAGAGAGAAGCAGGTGCTGTGTGCATGGGCACCTGGATGCGTTTTCATGCACAGATGTGTGTGAAGTTGCAAGTCTGAACCTGTGAGTGATGTGTGCAGGCATGTCTGGCCTGGTAGCCAAGAAAGGCTCAAGTTCAAACCCGAATCCCATGCCGAGAGCTGAGTGATCCGGGGTGAAGCCACTTGTCTCTCCAGGCCTCAGCTTCCTTGCTTGTGACACTGGGCTGGTAATAGCTCTCCTGAGGATTAGAGGAGAATGTCGGGCACAATCTTGGGCTAATAGAGGCAGTTGTGATCACCGTGAGTAGGACACTATGTGGGAATCTGCCACAGCCTTTCCTGAAAAGCTGGTGAGGACGACTTTTCCTACTTCCAAGACTTTCCCATCCTTTCACATTTATTCCTTGTCCTCCATCGAAAAGTGATCACAGCAGGGGACGGACTACCTGGGGCTCAGCTCTTAGAGTCATGTTTCCTGATGCTTCTCCCATCACCTAACAGTTTTCTGTAAACAGGCTGCTCAATGGATTTACAGTTACACTTGGCTCTCAGTACAGTATCCTAGTGAGCTTATTGGTGGCATTTCAGACCAGGTGTCAGGTAGATAGATGGGCCCCATTTTGGGGTGGTGGGATCTGGTTCTTTCAAGAAGTCATACCTCTAGCTTAGCTACCTTTGTGGGGAGTTGGGGCAATGGTTTGATGGGGGCATAAACCCATGTGAATGTTGCTGCCTGCCTCCAGGAAGCCTTCCCTGGTTCTCATAACCAGTAAGTACTTCCCAGATTCGACCAGAGGCAATGTGAAAACATAGAAGGCTTTGTAAAGTGGGGGAATGGCACCATCAGATATATTTTAATAGGATTACTCTGGCTTCCAGATGAAGAATGGAATGGCAGGGTTGGGAGGTGTTGAGGCCTGAGCCGGGGAGTGACCATGGGGAAAGAGAGGCAGAGCCCCAGCCCACCCTTTAGCCACTCAAGCCACTGAGCTCTGCCTTGGGATAGGGTTCATCTGGACCTGCTTGTCCACCACCCAGGCAGGGTCCTAGCCCGATCCCAGCAAGTGTGCAGTAGGGGCTGTTAGTCCAGAGCAGGCCCAGTGTGGTGTCCACAGGCAGCTGGAGAGACAAGGGCCAGCCTGTGCCAGGCACAGCACCCAACCCCAGTCTTAGAGAAAGCCAGGAGGGCATCTGGCTGCTGCTACCGCTAGCTCTCCCTCCTACAGGAGGGTGCTGCAGTGAGCTTGCCCGCAGGAGGGAAGACACAGCCAGCCCTTCCTGACCTAGTTTTTCCTTTTTGGAAGCAGAGACATCCCTGGCTAAAGTGAAGCACGGAGAAGCCAGCCCATCTGCTGCTATATCATGACAGGCATGGGACCCCAAAGCACCTCTGTCTTTGGCTACACTGAAGGAGATCTCACTGTACATACAGGATGCCAAAACACACATGAGCAAGCTGCTCACGGACCCTGGAGCAGGAAGGCAGAGGGCCCGATGATAACAACATGTCTGACGTACCAATTTTCACAGCCAGCTGGCTTCAGCCTCCACACTCAGCGCACTCTTCGCCCAGACCCTCATCCAATCTCACCTACCCTGTTCCCATCTTCCAGCCATGCTGGGTGGATCTCTGAACTCTACTGTGACCTACACTTCTCCATCTCCATGCCCCTTCCTGGCACATCTTTCCTCCCTCTGCCTTCGAGGTGTGTGTGTCCTCCCCATGGGGGCACCTCCTATATCATCTTTTGTCACAGCCCTGGTTGGGAGGGATGGCTCCCTTCGCTAAACCATGTGGCATTTTCTCTTTCCCTCACGATGCTTATCATGTCCACATATTTACTGCTCCACTAGCTGTGATTTCCTCCTGGGATTCACGTCTCACCTCTGTATTTCCAACCCCCAACACAAGTCTGGCACAGAGTAGGTGTCCAATAGCTGCGACTCCCCTCCCCTTCTTCTCCCTGTGGACGACTCACTATGCGGACGCTCCGTGTACCTGTCCCAGCAGAGCTGGGCAACTGCTCGGTGCACGTACCACCATTACTCCCACCTCTGCCCATGGAACCCAGCACTTGATCACCGAACTCTCTCTCCCCGAGCTAGGACTCAGCCTCAGAATCCTTCTCAACACAAAGCTCAGGCCTACTTAAAGCTTAGTGGAACAGAAAATATGTGGACACAAGTGACCAAGGTAGCCACTTGAACAGAGTTGGGATGTAGGATAAAGTTGGCCTTCCTTGGCAGAAAACTAGTAAATACAGGATCAGTGTCCAACAAACAGTCACTTGTTGGCAGAAACAAGCGTGCACTTAGAGCTCACGTATTCTTGTGGACGAGTGGTTTTCAAACTTTTGTGAGCAAAACGTTTACCTAGAATGCTTGTTAAAAATGCACATCCCTGGACATTACCCCCAGATGTTCTGACTGAGAATAGCTAAGGTCTATCAAGAATCTGTAGCTTACCAGGCACTCCAGGTGCTGATGCAGGTGGTCTCAGGCCACAGTCTGGACATTACTTATCACATTCAGACAAGTCTGTAGCCTCCCCTCACTACCCTAATGGTGAACCACGGACCCAGACAGGAACACACAGTACTTGAGGTCACATAGTAAGTGTCAGGGCCAGAACTCAGGGGCCAAGAACTCTTTGCAAGGTCCCACGACACAGATGGTTGCCTGCAGCACCTCCAAAAGTGGAGTATCATAAGGCAGACCGGGGCAGGTTGGAGGAGGTCCTAGACCTGAACCCCAGGAAACAGACTTACCCCTTGCTCCATGCTGTCATTGGCGCGGTCTGTGACTTTGGAGATGAGGGTCAGTGCACCTGTGGAGGGAAGCAGAGAAGGTAGCCGGGCCATCTGGGGAGGGCCAGTTCAGTAGCACTATCCTCACCTCCTTTCTTCCCCTCTCTCCCCACTGCCCCCCAAGATCACTACAGTTGCAGGGCCTTGTATGTGGATGGCACCAATTTTTCTCACACCTGGGTCAGGTCATAGGTTCAACCCTAGCTTTGCTACCACTGCCTAAGTGACCTTTACAGTGATTTGACCACTTTGTGCCTTAGTTCCCTTGGCTATAAATTGAATATGTTAAAATAGGGACTGTCCTGGCAGGTCATATGCAGGGACAGTCACATAGAATTGGGAGGAAACAGGGACACTGTGGTGACTTTTTTATACCTGGCACTACCTCCTATCACCAATGCTGATTACCCTCTTCTCCTTTGACTGGATGACAGCCCATCCCAGGGAGCCCTGTGGTTGAGGTGAGCAGGGAATAACCTCAGAAGCCCCAGAGGTCTCATGTCCACTGCACATCTAGCTACCAGGGAAGAGAATATGTCCCGGGCCTGAACTGGTGGAGAGTCCAGAGCTAGGGGACAGGGGCCAAAGAGAAATGTGTCCCCATCCTCCAGGTTCATGCTGCACTTACCCTGTGTGTTATCGTACTCAGCTGAGTCCGGACAAAGGTTGTTTAAATAGTCTGCAGGTAGAACAAGAGCCAGGGGTCAGTCTGCCCTAGGGAGACCAGGCCCTCTGTCTGCAGCAGGAGCACCCCCCCCCCCCACCCGCCGCTTTCCAGACTTGGAAGAAAAGGGCCGGAAGAATGGGGTACGCATCCCCTCACCCTTGCTAGCCTACTACAACACCACACTAGGACAAAATCAGGCCCCTGGACCATCATCAGCATCACTGCTACCACCGCTAGCCATTCACTCATTCAACAACTATTGAGCACTTGCTGTGTGCCTGGTACTGTGCTATGCCCTCAGCATATAGACACAGACAAGGTGAAACCCTGCCTCTGAGAAGCACGCTGTCTATTGAGGGAACATATGTGACCATCAACACAGCGGTGTGTGACGTGTTAAACCTTTAACACATTTATACCCACAGGCTCTATGTGGGCTGGCCTCTCTACAGCTACCTACCAATGTCACTCACTTATTCTGGCAATGCTGGCATTCTTACTCTTTTCTGGAACATGTTAAACCTGTTAATAGCCCCAGGGCCTTTGCACTCATTATTCCCTCTACTTGGTAGTCTCTTTTTCCAGATCTTCAGAGGGTTCATGTCCTCACTTTGCTGAGATCTCTGTGCAGTGTTACCTCCTCAGACAGGTCCTTTCTGAGTGCTGTATCTAATTCAGAGCACTTTTACCTCCATCCCCTTAAACCCCTTTATCTTCTTCAGAGCTCTTATCACTGACATATCATATTTTTATTTCCTTGTTAGAGTAAAAACTCCACAGTGTCACAGAGTTTTGGCTGTCTAATGCACTACTATACCTCTAGCATCTAGCACAGGGCCTGGGACACAGTAGATGCTCAATAAACATTTGTTGAATCAGATGAACAAATGCTCTGCCCCTTGGCCCTAATGTACTTTCCTTACAGCCCTGGTCCCTACCTGGAATTACATGCATATCTCTACATGTGGGTATCTGTCTCCCCTACTGGAATAGCAGTCCTCCAGGCCCAGGGACTTTGTCCATTTGGGAGGCAGCTGGGTAAGTGAGTCTGGACAGAGGTGTGGTGCTTCCTGGCAGGTAGAGGTAAGGGAGGGGATGATATTCCCCGAGGAGAGTTTGTAATTGGAAAGACGGAAGGAAGGGAACAGGACCTAGGACTGAGCCCTGAGAAACACTGACATTTATTATGAAACAGTAGAGGAAGGGAGATTGTCAACACAGATGGAGAAGGGTAAGCAGAGAGGTCTGAGGGAGGCACAGAGAGAGTATATCACAGAAGCCTCAGGATGGGAGGGTTTTCGAGAAGCAGGAAGTGACCAGTGGCAAAGCCACAGAGATAGCCACAGTAGGTCCAAGGTGGAAAATGTCCACTGATTTGGCCCCAAGAAGGGCTTTGGTGGTAAGAACAGATTTAGGGAAATGAGACACCCACTGAGGAAATGCAGAACAGGGGAAGGTATGACTGCATGTGTTTTAGGATGGGAGAGGCTGAAGGAAGACACAGAAGGTGGCCACTGAAACAGGGTTTCCAAGGTGGCAGCAGAGGGTCCAAAGCTTCACTGAAGGGAAGATGGTGGCAGAGTCTAGCTGGTCTGGAGGGTCAGGAGCCAGGAACTGAGAACAATCACCACCCCTGCCCATTCCCGGCACAGTGGGAGGGGAGGCTGTGATCACATAGCTTGCCACCATTACCTGTACCCCTCCTCAGGTGCCTTCCCTCCCGCATCACCTCAGTGCACCCTGACCTCCTGTGGGGCCCACCTGTGAGGAGCACTTGGTACTGGAAGAGGCGCTGAACCACCCGCAGCAGCCGGTGCTTCACGTTCTGGCCACCTCCTTGCTGACTCTGCTGCTCCCAAGAGACAGAGAGGACAAAACTCCGTCAGAGACCCCTGTCTCAGGGCACCAAGCTCACGGCATCCCTCATACACTGTCCCATCCACACCTCTTCCTGGCCACACTGAACTTCTCCCCCAGCTCTAAAACCAGGTTCCCTTCCTCCAGGAAGGCCTCCCAGATTAGCATCAGTTCATTCCTTCTGTGACAGTTCATTCCTTCAGGCTCACAGTCAGTGCTATATTCAGTAACATGCAACTCCTAGTCCCTGCTTTGCATCTAGTATTAGTAAAAGAAAAAAAACCTCATTTTTCCTGTTCAGTAACTGTATCCCCAGTTAGTGACCATCTGTTGGTCATTCCAATGGGTGTGGCCCCAGCTTGCATTGTGCTTTTCTACTGGGACAGGAGAATGGCCACTAAAACTCCCACCAAGGTGGGGGCTCATGAAGTTGTCATCAAATGCCCAACAGGGTATGTCCTAGGCCCTAAGTGTTCCCTCCTTCTGGGTCACCCTCTCCTCTCCCAGCTAGGGCTTCCCCTCTGACCCTCAGCCTCAGACCTACCAAGAAGCCCCACTGATTTTCAGTAAGCCCTCCCACGCCCACCCCACCCCTGGATCCTTAGAGCAGGTTCTCAGAGGACCAAGGGACCCACCTCAAACTCACGGACAGCAGCTGCCAGCCGGGGGGAATGCAGGCAGTTCTCACTGAGTAGACTCAGACACCTGTCGAACTGCAGGATGTGAGCAGCGTGGTGATCAAACTCCTGCTCCCGGGCCAGGAAGACATCGGCCACCTTCTGCTGGTCCTCCCTGCAGCCGGGTAGGGAGATGGGACAGTGAGAACTCAGCCTCGTGACCAGCACGGTGTTAGTTGGTGAGCGTTGATCATGTCACTGGGTAGTGGTCCCAACTTGACCCTACCACACTCATTTTACTTTGGGCAAAGGACCCAACATCTGCACCTCGGCTTCTGCATTGGTCAAACAGAGACACAGTTTCACTTGGTGGGGTGTTAAACACCCCATCCCCCAGTGCAACAGAAGTAGGGGCAGCAGACCATGGACAGCTCACCAGTGCAATAGCCTCTCCCTCAGCTCCTCCAGGATCCCCTGGTGAAGGTCTCGGATGGCTGGGAGTTCACTCAGGCCGCGCCTCAGCTCCTCCCTGGCCAATGTGTCCTTGCTCTCGTGGTCTATTTCATCCAAGGCCCTCATGACAGCTCCGTGGAAATCCTGAAACCCCAAAGGCCTGTCATCCCACAGTTGATAGGCCTGAGCACAAGTCCCCTGCAGCTTTGAAGCCCTGGCCTACATACAGATAGCACAAGACCTTAGGCCAGCATCTCAGACCCCAGCGTTCTCACCTGTAAAACAGGGGTGGTAACACACACCTGCTGTTCACAGGTAACTGATGCCCAAAGAACACCCACCACAACTCCTGGTGCAGCGGGAGGCTTTCAAGCATGTTCACTCCTGAACTTAGGTTTTGCTCTTCTTCTGAAAAGTTGGGTAATTCCCTCTCTGAAGAAGTACAAAGCTTTGCTCTACCGTTATCCATCTTTGAAAAGGTTCATGCACTGTGTTGTTTTAAAGCAAAGTCTAAAGAAGTCATAGGCAACCACTCCATGGGGTGTTAAGCAGTCACTGAAAACGATGCAGATGGTGTCTATGTAAACATATTCGTGTCCTAGAGTTAGGACATCAAGAAGGGATACACAGTTGTCTTTCCACCCTGACATGGCTGTCTAAAACAGGACAAAGGAAAAAGCTGAAAAGAAATGGAGTGAAATGTAAACAGTGGCTGTGTCAGAGGTATAAGATCAGGAATGGTTTTTTTCTTCTCTGTTTTCTTCTCTTTTAAAAAAAATTTTTTTTATATTTATTTATTTTTAAGAGACAGAGAGACAGAGCACAAGTGGGGAGGGGCAGAGAGGGAGACACAGAATCAGACGCAGGCTCCAGGCTCTGAGCTGTCAGCACAGAGCCTGACGTGGGGCTGGAACCCACGAACTGTGAGATCATGACCTGAGCCGAAGTCGGACGCTTAACCGACTGAGCCACCCAGGTGCCCCATCTTCTCTGTTTTCTAAAATTTCTGTATTGTGATTCATTACTTTAAAAATTCAACTAAATTTAATGAACATTAAAATTGTAAAGAATGCAAGACATCTTTCTCACAACAAAAAACTATCTTCAAATCTACCTGCTCTTGCATGAGCCCCAGGCCTGAAGTTTTAATTATATGGAATATACTGAAACCACCTTGAATTGTGGAATAATAAACACCAGGAAAACCTCAGTATCAGAGGACATGTGGTCCAGCCCCAATCAAGGTCAAATAACCTTTATAACATTCAGGAAGGATGCCCACACTGCCTTGTTTGATTGCCTCTCTGACAGAGAACTCATTACTGAGCTAGACAGTTAATTCCACTGCTGAACAGTTTTTATTGCTAGAATTGTCTCTTTACATTGAGATCTGAAAGGGGAAAATGCCTGAGAGGATGGGCAGTCCCTCCTCCAGGAAGTCTTTCTGGTCTTCTCCAGAAAAGGAGTGCAGGAGAAGGGGAGGACTGGGAAAAAAAGGCAGGGAAGTGGGACAGGGCTAGAGAGAAAGACAAAGGGAGAGATAAAAATGAGAAAGCAGAGAGAAGGAGAGAGGGAGAAAGAGGAGAAAAGATGGAGGGTAGGAAGGAAGGAGGGACTGATGGAGAGCAGGACACAGAACCCTCCAGTATCTGTAAAGAGGCTGCTGTGCTGTCAGACAGAGGACAGCAGGTGTGGAGGTGACAAAGGTCCCTGCTTCCTGAACACCTCCTCCAGTCCGGAGCTGACTTCCTGCTGCTGTAACCTGCCCTTCCGGGAATCTGGGCAGAGATGGTGGGGAGGACAAGGAGAGGGCACCCACCCTGGCTTGTGGTCCCACGGAGGGAGAATGAGCTGGTTCCTCCTGAGGCCAGCCCTCATCAGTCCCAGTCTGGTGCAGTTTGAAGGTTTCAGGACACCTCTAGCCCCATCACCAAGGTCAGAAACTTGGGGCTGAGTCTTCAACTAATGAATGGATTCTCTGGCTGAAGGCGTGTGTGTCCTTAAGTGGAGACCACATGCTTGAGCTATAATTAGAAATCAAGAGTGGCTGGGTGGTTCAGGCGGTTGGGTGTCTGACTTCGGCTCAGGTCATGATCTCACAGCTCATGAGTTTGAACCCCGCGTTGGGCTCTGCGCTGACAGCTCAGAGCCTGGGGCCTGCTTTGGATTCTGTGTCTCCCCATCTCTCTGCCCCTCCCCCACTCATGCTCTGTCTCTCAAAAATAAATAAATGTTAAAAAAAAAAATCAAATCCCATTGTACCTAAGCTATCAGAACCTTTCCTGAAAGCATGTTTCAGAGGGTGAAGAAAGTATGAACTACAAGTGAGAGGGAAAGGGAGGTAATGTTTAATTCTTATTTCTGCCCACAGCTGGCTCTGGGACACTGGGGTCATTCTGAACCTGGAGTGGGGGTTTCTCTGCTGACCCAAGGGCAGGAGGACCCTCCCATTCTTCCTTATGGGTCTCCATGTTTAGGACCCAGGCTCCAGCCCTACAGGGTCTTCTCAGCCCTGGAATCCCAGAGAAAGAAAGAAAACGTCCTGATGAAGAAGGATAATTCCTTTTGCTTGCGCTTGGGCAGCTGATTGACAGACTTTCAACACACTGTTATCGGCTCTGTGCCAGGTTCAAGCCCAGCTACACCAGAAGAAGCTGATGACTGTGGGCAAGCTGTCACTTATCTGAGCCTCATTTTCCTCATCTGTAAAATGGAAATAATGGCACCACTAAGTACAGCATGAGGCTGTTGAGAGGCTCATCCTGATGCTTAAAACTGCTTTATAAACTGTAAAGTGCTATCCCCATTGCAGTTGTGATTATATTTCAGCTATGACATCTTCAGAGTAGGGTTACATCTGTTTTGTTTCCTGCTGTGTTTCTAAAGCCCAACAGAGCATGTGACACAGAGGAGTTTTATTATACTTGCTGACTGACAGAAAGACCTTATTTATTTAACAGGAGAGTGAGCCACAGGGGAGCCAAGACTGCAATCTGGTCACCCTGCAGCCCAGACCACCACAGAAAGAGGAAGAGGGAGAGAAGGAAGGACAAGCAAAAACAAGACTGATGGTTGCATGTGCATTGTACCCCAGGGAGCTAAAATATTAACTGCTCTGCAAGCTAGTTTCTCATCTGTAATTAATTCTCACTAAATTGACTAAGTCCCAATGGGCAGGATGGCCATCATCGACACGACTCATTTCAAAAACCAGAGCATAATTGGACTCGCCACAAACATCCGTTCTTAAAACTCATGCATCGGCTGGAAGCACCAAGTGCCTGTCGCACCATCCATCACTCCCTGAAAGGTTTCTGCTGTCTTAATAGTTCTGGCCATCATTGCACCTGGGGGCTCTCAGACGGAGGAAGGAGGTAGGAGATACCCAGCTCTCATCCCCTTATTCGTTCAAAGTGAGTGCCTGCTTTGCACCAAGTCCCAAGGAGGGAGTAGGAGCAGGAAATGCTGTTCTGCCCTCAAAGAGTTTGCAATCTTGAGGAAAAGAAAGGAGTGAAAACACAATTTCAACACAGAAGTAGAAGTACTGTGAGTGGGCAAGGCACAGGGGCTGTGGCAGGCCATAAGAGGGAGACCTGACTTAGCTCTGGGAAAGCATCCTATCTCCTCTGAGATAGGAAGGGAGTGTTTCAGGCAGAGGAGGCAACATGTGCAAAGGCCCTGAGGTGGAGGAGGCACTAAGTTAAATGTGTCTTGTGTGCAGTATGCATGTACATGTGAGTGTGCGCACTGTGCAAGTGCACAGGACTGGAATATGATGGCAATGGACGGTCAGACAGACGACCCATCCCACAGGGCCCTGCACGGTTTTAAAGGCAATTGGGTTTCATCCTGGGGTGACAGGGAACCACTGGACCAAATATCTATCTTACAAAATTCACGTTGTTGGGAGAACAAACTGGAGGTGGCCAGAACGAGAGCAAGACCAGTGAGAAGGCCGTCGCAGTCATCCAGGAGAAAGGCCCAGACCCAATGGTGGCCATGGGGACCGAGAGAGGGAATGGACTGGAGATAATAAGGAAGAAGAACTGAGTGGCCACAACGCCTACAGGATCCAATCCAAACGCATTTGGGCACCAGAGGTCTTCTTGATCTGGTTCCCCTTCTCACCATGCCCACTTACCAGCTCTCTGTGGAGCCTCTGCTCCAGCCTTAGAGCCTCTAGACCCCAAGCCAAGGCCTAGAGAACACAAATAAGTCCTTGTCAACCTGGAGAGTTGCAAATGTGTGACCTTGAGCAAGTCACTTCATCTGTATGGACCTCAATTTCCCCCTCTGCTAAATGGGAATACAAATACCTTCTTCACAGTGTTTGTGCATATTGCCTTCTGCTCTGTTTAAGGATTCTTTGTTTCCTGTGCTTCCCTTCTCCCCTAGACTCTGTTTCACTTATCTCTCTCCCTGGCACCCTGCACACGGAAGGTGATCAACGCATGACAACTATAGTTTGGCACTATTATTATTTCCATTTTATTTCCAATAAAATAATCAGGTCCAGAAGGATTAAGTAAATTGCCCAACGTCATCAAGATGGCAAGATCTGGGCTCAAGTCAGCCTGACTCCAAAGTTGTAGCTCTCTTTCAGATGGCCCAGACGGGGGAGTGACAGATGCAGGTCGAGGAGGGGGACTAGAACGCGGTTCCTGAGTGCTAGCCAGGGCTTCTGGCCCAATCTCAGAGACCCTGGGGCAGCTTGGTGGAGAGGCCCGAGTGTGAGGACTGCCTCTCTGCCTCTGGGGCTCAGACAAGTTTCCTGGAGCTCACAGCATTCTCAGGACCCTGTCCTGGGCTTGTTAAAGTGGAAGCTGGGACTTCACATGCAGAGGCCTGGGCCCTTGGCCCCTTTTTCTCTTCTCCAAACCTGCTACTGAGTTTTCTAGGCAACACAGCACCTCTATTCTCTGAGCTAAACAGTTGGTGGGTGGCCAAGGTCCAACCACTGATGTTGTCGCCAAAAGTCAAGTGGACTCACTGGGATCCCATCTGGCCAAACGCACACCAACCTCAACCACGACCCACCTGTGTCACAAACATGCATTGGCAGGCCATGAGCTGTCCAGCAGACATGACTTCACCTGGCATGGTCAGCCACTGGAGGGTACTGTGGAACCCTGAAAACAATTCTGTTTTCAGAGGGGCAAAGATTCCTTCAGCTGTATACAAAATGTATGAACCACACAGAAAAATAAATACATTGGACTTCATGTTAACAGATGACTATGGAAAAGGGAATCTGGTTGTGCTATGTACTACTCCTATCCTTGTTACTTTTCTGTAAAACTGAATTTTTTTAAATAGAAGTTTAAAAAATCATTGAAAAAGTAAGATGAAAAGGGGAAAAAATGGTTGGAAATAAATTTAACAAAAGAAGCATAGAACCTACACTCTGAAAACAACAAAACTTCATCAAAAGAAATTAAAGAAGACCTAGGTAAATGGAAAGAGGTCTTGTATACACAACTTAATATTGTTACGAGGGTAACATTCCCCAAGTTGATATAGAGATTCGTCTTAACCCTCATCAAAATCCCAGTCACCTGTTTGTAGAGAAACTTGACAAGCTGATTCTAAAATTCACATGAAGATACAAGGACCCAGAATAGTCAAAACTATCTTGAGGGGCACCTGGGTGGCTCAGTCAGGGTCTGACTGGCTCAGGTCATGATCTCACAGTTTGTGAGTTCAAGTCCTGCATCGGGCTCTGTGCTGACAGCTCAGAGCCTGGAACCTGCTTCGGATTCTGTGTCTCTCTCTCTCTGCCCCTTCCCTGCTCATGCTCTTTCAAAAATAAATAAACATTATATAAAAATTTGAAAAAAGAAAAAACAAAAAACAATCTTGAAAAAGAAGAACAAAGGTGAAAGACTCACGGTGCCTGGTTTCAAAACTTACTATAGGCCTAAAGGAATCAAGATTGTGTGGTATTGGTATAGGACAGACATAAAGATCAATGAAATAGAATTCAGAGTCCAGAGATAAACTCAGAAATAAATGTTTATGGTTAAGTGATTTTTAGCAAGGGTGCCAAGAAAATTCAGTGGGGAAAAAAAGCCTTTTCAACAAGTGGTGCTGAGATATTTGGATATCCACATTCAAAAGAATGAATTTGGACTCCTTCTTTATATCCTATACAAAAATTAACCCAGAATCAAATACTTAAATGTGAAAGCTAAAACTATAAAACCCTTTAAAGAAAATATGGGAGGGCCGCCTGGGTGGCTCAGTCAGTTAAGCATCCAACTTCAGCTCAGGTCATGATCTCGCAGTTTATGGGTTAGAGCCCCACATTGGGCTCTGTGCTCACGGCTCAGAGCCTGGAGCCTGCCTCAGATTCTGAGCCTCCCCCCCTCTCTCTGCGCCTCCCTGCTCACGCTCTGTCTCTCTCTCTCTCAAAAATAAATGAACATTAAAAAAATAATAAAGAAAGAAAATACGGGAGTAAATCTTTGTGATCTGGAGCTAGACAAAGCTTTCTTAGATATAACATCAAAAATGCAACCAACAAAAGAAAAAATTAGATTACATTAAAATTAAAAACTTATATGCTTCAAAGGACACCATGGAGACAATGAAAAGACAAGCCACAGAACAGGAGGGATTATTTGCAAATCACATATCTGATAAGGGACTTGCATGTATATAGAACCACAATGAAAAGATGGCCCTTTAAAAAATGGGTAAAGGATCTGAAAAGATAGTTCTCCAAAGAAAATATACAAATGACCAAGAAGTACATGAAAAGATAGATGCCTGGCATCGTTAGTCATTAGGGAGATGCAAAATCAAAACCACAGTGAGATCCCACTTTATATCCACCAGGATGGCTATAATAAAAAAGACAGATAATAACAAGTTCTGCAAGGAGAATCTAAAATGGTGCAGCCACTTTGGAAAACAGCTGGTAGTTCCTCAAAAGGTTAAAAAGTTACCATATGGTCCAGAAATTGTACTCTTAGGTATATTCCCAAGAGAATGGAAAATGTATGTTCATACAAGAATTTGCCCATGAATGTTCATGGCAGCATTTTCAAAATAATCAAAAAGTGGAAAGAACTCAAATGTCCATAAACTGATGAATGGAAAACAAAATGTGGTCTATCCACACAATGGAATATTAGCCATGAAAGGGGTGAAGTACTGACACGTGCTACAATATGGATGAACCTTGCTGCAATTTACGTGAAATTTCAAAAACAGGAAAACCTACAAGAGACAGAACTAGACAGTGGGTGCCTAGGGCTGAGGCAGGGTGATGGCGAGTGACAGCTTTGGGGTTTGGGGTTTCTTTCTGGGATCATGAGAATGTGCCAAAATGGATTGTTGTGATGATTACACAACTCTGAATGTGCTAAAAACTATCGTATTTTACACTTTAAATGGCTGAATTGTATGGTATAAGATTTATATCTCAATTAAGCTATTAAAAATTGAATACGGAAGCCACAGATTGGGAGAATATTTACAATACATATATCTGAAAATAGACTTGTGTCCAGGATATTTAAAGAATTCCTATAGATCCATAAGGAAAAGAAGACAACCTAATTAAAAAGTAGGCAAAAGAACTTCAAATGAGGATTTCCAAACGGCTAATAAACAGAAAGATACTCAATTTCATCAACCATCAGTTGGTGGTTGCTGCTAAAACAACAATGAGAAACCACTACACAATCACCCGAATGGCCATGAGTAGAAAGATGGGCAATACCAAAACGCTGGGCAGCATGAGGAACGTTATTCCCAAATGTTGGGGGTGGGAGTATATATATTCAACCACTCTGAAAACCTATTCGGCAGTTCCTAATAAAGCTGAATCTATGCTTACTCTATGACCAACAATTCCACTCTAGGTAGATACTGAGGAGAAATGAGTGTTTATGTTCCCTAATGATACGTGTATGAACATTCATAGCAGCTTTATAATAGCCCAAGCTGGAAACAGCCCAAATCATCATTAACAGGATAGATACACCAACTGTGGTATATCCACACAAAAGAATACTAATAGGCATGAAAACTTGGATGAATCTCACATATTATGTTGAGCTAAAGAAGCCAGACACAAAAGAATACATAATTCATGACTCCATTCATATGAAATCCAACAACAGGCTAAACCAATCCAATGTGATGGAAAGCAAAACAGTGGCAACCTCTGGAGGGTGATACGGACTGGGAAGGGGCACAGGACGCCTCCTGGGATGATGAAAATGCTCTACGAGTGGCAGTTACAAGCGTACGCACACACATATATTAAATATTTAGGCTCTACCTTTGTGCACCTATCTGTAAGTTATAAAACATTTTTTAAAAAGGAAAGCGGTTCTCTGAGGTCCCTGGGTGAGGAAAGACAAGCAAGCACTGCTTTTCTCCACTGCTTTCATGTCTCCTCCAAGCCCTTTAATTAAAGTTAAACTCCAGGGCCTGGAGTTCATGGTCCTTCATGATCCAGAGCTGATCCAGCCTACCTTTGCAGCGGACTGCTCATTTCTGTATACCCCTGCTTCTCCAAGATAAGCCTGCTTCACAATCGTCTGTGGGACTTATTGAAAACCCAGATCGCTGGGCTCACCTCCAGAGTTTCCATCCAGTAGGCTGTGAATGGGGCTGGGTAATTTTCATTTCTCCCATGTTCCCAGGTGCTGCTGGGTCTTGGGACCACACTTGGAGCACTACTGCTTTATAGGAGTCCTCTTTCCAGCTGCTGTGTCTTTGTTCTGTGCTTCTGACATCTGGTCCATGTCTTGCTCATCTTTTAAAGCTGCTTCAAACCCTACCTCCATCAGGAAGGCCTCCTGGGTCAGTCTAGTGGCCTTTCAAGTATCCTACAGCCTCTGGAACTCTGGGGTTACAACCTGAAGGGAGCCACCTTGGTCTCAGAACGTCTCTGAAGTCTCAAGTTTTAGCTTAAGAATTAAGGTGTATTTAACATTATTCTCCAAAATATATCCATGTGTGATTTAATTTACTTAATACGTATCTAGGGGCAGCTAGGTGGCTCAGTCAGTTAAGCTCCGACTTCAGCTCAGGTCATGATCTCACAGTTCGTGGGTTTGAGTCCCCATCGGGCTCTCTGCTGTCGGCACAGCGCCTGCTTCAGATTCTCTGACCCCCTCTGTCTCTGCCTCTCCCCTGCTTGTGTTCTTTAAATAGACATTAAAATTTTTTTAATTAAAAAAATATATGTATCTAAAGCAAAGCAGGAGTGCTTAGAAAATGTGCTCTCTTTATGCTGTGGCCTCAAGTGCTCCTGGACACCTACTGCATACCTCAGGGAGGAATGTATGCATCCCAGCCTGAAAAACAATGGCTTCACAGAATTTTGCATTGTCAGGCTATTTACTTACTCTGTATGTTTCTGTCATCTTCCCTCCAATTATGCAGGGAGCAGACTGTGTCTCATTCACTTTCACCCTTAGACTGACCCAGCTTTGTTCGTAACTGTGCTGAGTGGATGTTTTTAAACCATATTTTCTAAAGCCCCTGGGGATCTGAGCACAGCCAGGATTGGGGAACAGTGTTCCAGAGGATGCTTCTCTCGAGGGGGCAGGGAATCACAGAGAACTCATGCCGAGTGGATTTTACAGGATCATGTACCTGTGGGTCTCAAATGTTACTGTCCATCAGCATCACCTGGAAGTTTTGTTAAAATGCAGATGCCCAGACTCTACCCCTAGAGCTTCTGATTTAGCAGTTGTGGGCTGGGGCCCAAGAATATGCATTTCCTGTAAGTTCTCAGGTGCCGCTGGTTCAGGGACCACATTCTGAGAACCACTGAAATAGATGACTATTTCTCACACTGTGCTCCATGGAGACCCAGGGATTAGAGAGGTGGAGGCAGAGCCCAAACTTTGGCCCCTCCCACCTTTGAAACAAAGCACCTCTGCTTTTAGCTACTCTTCATACTGAGGGTCTGAGTGAAATTCCACTTGAAGAGAGTTTTCGTGGCTAAAAATGTCTGAGTCCCACCAGCCATCTCAGGGTGAGGGATTAAGGAGGAAGGGACATTCCAGGGTCACACAGCAAGTTTCTTCCTGAACTGAATGAAAATATACAGGGAAGAGCCACACATCTGGGATAGGAACCACTTTACTGAGAACTCCCCAACAGCTACTACATTCATACTTCCCAATAAGGACAGCTTATCCCTTCTCCAACAGTTCAGGTAGAAAGAAAAGCACATTTTCTCACACTGAACCAAAATTTGTCTCTGAGTCCACCAAAGATCAATAAGTTCACTTTGTCCTGGAAGAGAGCCCAGCAAAGACTTAGAAACAGGGCCCTCCCCACTGAATTAAAACTTACTTTTTACTGTTATCTACGGACTGGAGCTACAAAAGTTAAAGTAAGACACTGTATGTTAACTAAAATTTAAATATAAAAAAAAATAAATGCAAAATGCTATGGTGGGTGGGATCCAGAACAGAAAAAAGACTTCAGTAAAAATGAAGGGTATCTGAATAAATTATGGAATTTAGTTAATACAAATAAATAAATAAAAGTAAGAGACAGACACAAAATCTTCCTATCTCCACACAACTTCCCCAGCATGAGGCTACCTGGGAACTTGGTCTGGGTTAACCTGTGGGTGCCCTAGCAATCATGCCCTCCCACCCAACCCACCAGACCACCCTTCCCCTCCTCCCCCTCCTTCAGGGCATCTGCTCTGCTCAGGGCTCCAAAGTTCCTATGCCTCCCTTTTGAAAGGCCTTGGGGCATGGCATTCAGGCTCTCCCTCAAGACCAGCTCTTCAAGCCCCTTCCTGTACACCACACACCCCCAAGCCCTCCACTCTGTGGACTCATTCCTGCTGCTCCTATCCCCTGGAAAGCCTGTCCGTCAATGCCAGCTCAACATCTTCTCTTCTAGGAAGCCTTCCCTGATTTCATTCCTCCTGTGTACACTCATTCTCCCCTCCTTAGGTTCCCTGCCACCTAAATGCACTGTTCCACTTCTGTTTGTTTCCTCCCCTTCTCAGGGCTCTGGGGTCAGATGGTCCTGGTCCTACTTCTTACTGGCTGTGTGACCTTGGGTAATTGGACTCATTCAACCATGTGAGAAATATTTATTGAGCACAGACTATGTGCAATTAAATGACATAATGTATGTAAATTGTCAACCACACAATAGGAGGTCAACAAATGCTCACTGCCACTCCTGCCACCCCTCCTCAGCATCAGCTACACTGGACATTGGCTGTAATGAGAAGCCAGAGCTGGTTGGGTGAGGAAAGAGGGGACCTGGGTGGGGAGTAAACTGATAGCACCCAGCTTACATAAACTCATAAATTTGCTAGTGAGTCCCTCTGGATTCTGTACTTGCCCCAGTCATGTCAGCACCATGGCCACAGTTGAGTTAAACACGTATGCAGTGATAAGGGAGGGCTTCTGAGTAAGTGGCCTTTTCCTCCGAGAAGTCTGAGAAATCTGGCTTGTCCTGGACACTCCTGATGCGCTTTCAGGTGGCTACCACCATTGAGCAAGGCGGGTGTGGGAGGTGATGAGTGGGCTGGATGCAGGGAGGATCTGAGAAGCCTTTCTGCCCTATGGCCTCCTAATACTCCTCCCTAAGTCCCCTGACCCTTTCACAAAAGCCCGATAGGCCCCTGAGAGCCCTCTCCTCACTCTACACACTCACTTCCTTGGGGAAATCCGGGTCACTGCTGGGGCTTCGGTTGACATCTCCACACTTGATCACTTCTGGTAGACATCCTGTGCCCAGCCCATCACTGGGATGTCCTTCACCCGCCCCTCATGGTTCACAAAACTCACACTAAACTCCTCATCACCCCCATGCCTAGCCTGACCCCCTCCAGCACTTGCTGCTATGGTGAGTCAGCAAGCCAGAAATCTGCTACCTCTCCTGTACCCCACAGCCACTCACCAAGCATGCTGTCCTCCAATCTGCCTGCAGCTCTCCAGTCCAGTGTCACCTCCTGCTGGAATCACTCAATGGCCTCCCCACAGAACTCTAGGGGATCAAACCCAAAGCCCCACTTCTGTGTTGCTCTGCCCCTCACCTATCACCACTCTCTCACACACATGCTCCAGCCACCTAGAATTTCTTTAAGTTTCCAAACACTCCAATCTCTAACTGGCCTCTGGATCTTTGTACATGTGGATCCCCTTGCCGGGTACAAGCCTTCCTCACCTGGCTAATTGCTCCCCATCCTGTAGGTCTCAGCTTAGACACATTTCCTCTGGGAGTCCTTCTCCCACACCTAGAAGCCTGGGACATATTCCTTGTCTGAACCTCTCAGGCTCAGTACGCCCCTACCATTGTACTAGTATTGCCCCTTTTTGCGCCTGTCTCCTTCCTAGACTGTCAGTCCCTGAAGCGCAGGGACCCCGTACCCAGCACATAAGAGGTGCTCAGGAAATATTTCTGATGGAAGAAGTGGTAGGACTGCTATAAGGGCTGACCCCGCCATCACTCATTCATCAGATATTTACTGAGCCCTGATGGTATACTGGGTCTCACAAGCCATTGGGAATGGGACCGGTCAAGCTCTCTGCCCTCCAGGAGCTCTGAGTTTAGTGAGGGAGAGACACAGTAAACAAGCCTCTAAAACAGCCCCAAAATAAATGAAGCAAAGTGGATGGAATGAAAAGGGAGGGAAAGATAAGTCAACAATCAGTAACCCCACTCTCAGTAAGGGACAGAAGGATGAGACAGAAAGCCAGCAAGGATGGAGGAGATTCAAAGCACTGTCGATCAGCCTGACCTAAGTGACATCTATAGGATACCCACCAGCTAGAGCAGAAAACACATTCTTTTCAAGCACACATGGAACATTCTCCAGGATATACTATACACCAGGCCACAAAACAAATCTCCATAAATTTAAAACCACACAATGTACATTCTCCAACCACGACAGCATTAAAAGCGAGCAGTGGGAGGAAATTTGGGAAATTCACAAATAGTTGGAAATAGAACAACTTAATTTTAAATAACTCATGGGTCAAAGAAGAAATCACAAAGGGAATTAGAAAGTATTTGGAACTGCATGAAAATGAAAATACAACATAAGTAAACAAATACATGAATTAGATGATTTTTAGATATGAAACATTCTGTAAAGAAAATAAAATGAAGTATGAGCTAGCTGATAAAAAAGAGGAGGTACAGCTGTGGTTCCTGAACTTCCCTTGGCATCCACACCCTTGCCATGGCCTCATCATGGGGAGAGACGATCCCTGCCCCTTGTCTTTAGTCCAGGCCACAGCACTTGCTCTGGCCAATGGGTCATGGGCAGAAGTGATCATGCACCAGTTGTAAGGCTGAATCTCAGAAGCCCTCTGGTGTTTCTTTCTTTTTTTCCTTAAAGTTTACTTATTTATTTTGAGAGAGAGGGTGGGGCAGGGAGAAGGGGAGAAAGAGAGAAGCCCAAGCAGGCTGCATGATGTCAGTGCAGAAGCCAGGCGGGGCTCAGTCCCACAAATTATAAGATCATGACCTGAGCTGACATCAAGAGTTGGATGCTTAACTGACTGAGCCACCCAGGCGCCCCTCCTCTGGTATTTCTGCTTGCTCCCTGCAATCACCACAGGGAGAGCCTTCCCTGGGTGCCTGCTGTCTCTTCAGCCTGGGTCCCAGAATGAATACACAAGAAGCACAGCCACTGAAGTGAACCCAGCTTTGACCGATTCAGTTGACCCAACTTCCCTTGCAACTAATAGTGCCCAGTGAGACAGAGGCAAAAGTGGACAAGTAAACTTTTCAGAAAAAAAAATTTTTTTCAAGGGGCTGGGAACATGACCTTTTAATTTTCCCCTTTTTTCCTTCTTGCCTGGGACATGGATGTGATGGTGAGAACTGCATCAACCATCCTCTGTTCATGAAGAACCTTGGAAATGGATGCGGCAGAAAGATAAATGAAACCTTGGTCCCTGGTACTTTGTGGAGCTGCCAAACTTAACCTCAATCTCTTACTTCTGAACTTATTTCACATGAGAGAATCACCTTTACGTTAATTAAGCTATCATAACTGGGTTTTCATTACTAGCAGCTGAAGACAATTTTTAACCAGAATAGAATTATTAGGAAAGGCTTCTGTAGTAGATTGTATTTTTCCCAAGTGGCCCATAACAATATCTCCTATCTCACAGGATCATTGCACAATGTGAGCTGGATATTTCTCCCATTGATGGTGGAAACCGTACCTCCTCCCCTTGAACTTGGGTAGACCTTTGTGACTGTCTCCACTAACAGTATGGTGGAAGTGGTGCTACGTGACTTAAGGCTAGATCATAAAAATGCCAGGCACTTCCTCCTGGCTCTCTCTTGGGACACTCACTCTTGGAATGCAGCCACCATGCTGTGAGGAAGCCCAAAACTTGCCCAGGCAGAGGGATCACATGGAGAGGCCACAAGTAAGTGTTCTGGCCAACAGCCCAAATGAGGTCCCGGACAAGAGCCGGCACTAACCACCAGTTGTGAATGATGACTCTTAGGGTGATTCTAACCCCTGGCCATCAAGTTGCCCTTTGTCTTGAAGTTCTCTCCAGATATCAGGGAGTAGAGACACACTCTCCCCACTTTGCCCTGTCCAAACTGCTGGCCCAGGGAATCTGCAAGCATAATAACATGGTTGTTCTATGCCACTAAGTTTTGGGCACCACTTCTTTGAGTATTGATACTTGAGCTGACACCAGAATGAGAAGGAGAAACTGACTATGAGAAGATCGGGGGTAGGACATTGTGGTGGTGGGAAAAGCAAGAGGAAAAGTCATGCAAAGGAAATGCATCTGTAGTATCTGAAGAGCAGCAAGAAGGCCACAGCGTCTGGAGTGAACAACAACGTCTGGAGTGAACAACAACGTAAGTGGTAGGAGGCAGTGCCACAGAAGTGGGCGGGGATCAGAGACCCCTAAGGGTCTCTTAGGGGATGGAGCTTCTCCAAGGGAATCAGTCATAGGGAGCGTCTCCTAGGCATGGTGATAACTTCCAGGGTTACCTCTCCCAGTAGGAAGAATGGCTTCTGAAAAGGCCTTCAATGCCTTAACTCAAAGGAAGAACCCATGGTAGGAATCTTCAGCTTTTGGTGGTGAGGGTTTTTTTTTTTTAGAAGAGGAAATAGAGGATTGAAGGTGTTAGGGGATATAACTGTTCAACGTCTAAAGCGAATCACTATGTATAAGAAAAAGCATAAACCCCATAGCCTGGCATTTTAGGTACCTGGTTTCCAGACCAATCACTTGACCCCCCAATCCCACCTCCAACCTGCCTTTAGAAATTTATCCATGTTCTAACCATGTGTGATGATGCACCATTCTCCAGATATATCATGCACCTTTAGGCTTAGGAGCATTTCCGTGCTGACCACTTGCCTTATGTACCCTCCTCCATCAACATCCTGGCCTGGTGGGCTCCTTCAAATTCCATCTTAGGGGCACCTCTTCTGACAATCTTCTTAGATAATACCCCAAGGGGGAATAAGTCTCTCTCTCCCCCATCCCCCTGCAGATTTTGCACAAAACTGTAATTGTGCAAATTATACTTAGCAGAGTAGCATAACTGACTGTTTACCTGTTACTCTTCCCCATTCCACCCTTCCCCCGCCCCCCACGAAAAAGGGATACCTATTCAAGGGCAGGTTCTGGGCCTTATTTATCTTTGGGGCTCCAAGGCCCATCCTAGTGCCTATAGCACTGTAAAAATCCTGTGATGTCCCATCCAAAAGGAATAAGCTGGATGGATGGATGGTTAGATGGTTGGATGGAAGGGTGGATGGCAGGATAGGTGGGTGGGTGGATGGATGGATGGTTAGATGAATGGGTTAATGGGTTGATGGGTGGATGGATGGATGAGGAGTTTGACAAATGACTGGATGGGAGGATGGGTGGATGGTTGGAAGGATAGGTGGACCTCTGAACAGTGGATAAACTGAGGGGGGATATCAATGAGTGCATAAATGTGCCATAAGAGGCATACAAAGATTAAAGGACAGATGAGTGGGTGAAAAGCTGGCTACATGAGCGGGTGAGAGTTTGATTATACAGATAGATGGGCAGGGGGATGAATGTATTTATGACTGGGTTCCTGGAGGGATGGAAGGGAGTATTTAAACCAGAAGTCAGCAAGCCTTTTCTGTAAAGGGCCACATAATAAATATTTTAGGCTTTGCGGGGCACATACAGTCCTGGCCATGTATTTTTCTTTACCTTTTTTTGCCCCCAAATTGTATATTTGACAAGAGCCTAGTATCAAGAATATATGGAAAACTCTTACATCTTTTTTTTGAAGTACAGTTGATGCATCTTCATTGCCTTTTCTCACAAACATTTATTTTTTTAAGTTTATTTATTTATTTTGAGAGAGAGAGGGAGGGGGAGGGGGAGAGAGAGAGAGAGAGAGAGAGAGAGAGAGAGAGAGAATCTTAAGCAGGCTCCTGACATAGGGCTCGAACTCACAAATTGGGAGATTGTGACCTGAACTGAAACCAAGAGTCAGACACTTAACCAACTGAGCCACCCAGGCACCCCTTTTGCAAACATTTTAAACCTATAAAATCCATTCTTAGTTAATTGGCTACAAAAAAACAGGATCTTGGTCATTACGACTCAGGTTTGGGTGACGAGAATTTTTAGTTAGCTCTATCTACCATTTGACAAGCTCAGGGTTGAATCCCAAACACAGAAGGCCAGAGGACACCCCCTCCACCCCCCACTGCCCCAAAAGAGCATAATGGAGCCAGAGACTTTTCTAGTTGGGGAGGTTCAGAATGCACGCTCAGCCCTTCCCCTCACTGCACAGCCTTGGGATTTCAATAGCATCGAACTGTAAGGAGGAATTCTGAGAGAGAACCTGCCAATCTTAGCAATTAGAGATGGATCCAGAGTGGGGAGTGGTGGACAATGTCTCGAAGTTTACGGGCCTCCCTGAGGCTCATGTACCCAGCTAGGACTTGTAGTCACATTGGGGCTTTTCTGCCACTGCCATCCCCACAAGCACTGACATCATCAGTATAGCTCCGGATCACAATTTCCCGCAACTAGCTTTTGAGTTGTGACTTTTATGGGCTCGTTTTTTTTTTCTTTCTCTCTCCTCAGGATATTATTATGGATTACCAGAGGTTTCAACATCTTTCCAACTGGCAGGAAGCAGTGCAAACACAGATGGAAGTTTCCCAGTTAAAACCCTCTTAACAAAGTCATAAAACAAAAAGCCCAGCCTTTCTGTCATGCTGCCAGCTCAGAAGCAAGTGAGAGAGAAGAAAACAGGAGAGTGAGTCTTCCTGCCCTTCCTAAGGAGATCTTTTAGGTATAAGAGGGTGGTACATTATGTACCTGAGGACTTTTGGGTTTTATAATGCACACAAAGCTCTCATCCTGAAGGGCAAAAATGAGGGGCTGGGCGCACAGACCAGAGTAGTGCTCTGTCCTGCTTCCAGGAACCTGGGTGCCCTGCTCACATGGCAACAGGACACTAGGGTGATGCCACTGACAGGGGCCTCAGCTGGCTTCAGCAGGAGGCCTGGCTTGGTGCTGGGTGCTCTGCTACAACCAGAGTGGTCTTTGCCACAAAGAACTCCAAAGGCAGTCAGAAACGTGGGATTAACACACGATAGTGCACTAGAAATACAGGGACCTGGGTGTTTATCCTGGCTCAGTCACTCTCTCTGGGCTTCCATATCACCAGGAACAAAATATCAAGTGGACATTCCCAGTTCTGATGTTCTTGGATAGACATGGTGAACAATACAAAACAGCGTGGAATCAGATGCTGAACTACTAGGGGACTGGATATGGCTTAGAGACCTCAGGGAGCAGGTGCCCCGATGTTCACTCACTTCCCATGTCTCTGCTGTACCTTCTTCCCTCAACCCTCCTTATGACTCAGCCCAAAAGTCACATCCTCAGAGAAGCCTGCCTAGATTCCCCCAGGTTGTCAGTTCTTCCCCCATGCTCCAGATGATTACTCATTTACTAATCTGTCTCCTTCACTGGCCAGAGAGCTCCTGGGGAAAGGCCTGAAGGATCTTTCTATTCACCAGCTCTTGTCACACAGCAAGTGTTCAAAAAATATTTGTTGAACTGAAATGAACTGACTGCACAGGGAGACCTTCCAGGCAGTCTTGTGGGTTGTAAAGGGTGGCAGTGCCTAATACCCAGGCAGTCCCCAAGTCTGGCCTCCTTTCTTCTGAAAGTCCAGATGATTTCCTCACCACTGGCTCAAGTGTTATTGCCCCAGGGCTGGGATGACTGAGAAAGCCTCTCTACACCCCAGCTGCTCTGTCATTGTGCAAGCAATCACCTTCTCCATATGGACCTAAACATATGCATGCACCCACACACGCACACGTAGGCACACACATGCATACATGCACACACATACATGCACACGTGTACACACGCACCCACACATGCATACTCACATGCACACACAGCAATGATCCAGAACTACATCTGTCCTCCTTCTGCCGTCCTCAATAAGAGGGCTGAGGAAACTGCAAACACCCTTCCAGAACCCTCAGCACATCCCCCATACACCCCCTTCTGGTCAGAGAGGCATACTCATGGAAAGCATGCTGCTATTCACCCCCCGAAGCACATGAATCAGGGGACAGACGTCCACAAAAAGCCTTGGTGAACATTTGTCTGCTGCCAAGCCTCTGTTCATCGAAATCACCTCTGTCTCCTCACTGCTTTTCTGCCTCTTATATCATAGCCTTGTAAAAGGGCAATTAGTTTTGGACAATTAAAATGATTAACTCACCAGATGTAAGTGCTGAAGCATCTCCACGTATCTGCAGAGGGAAAGAGGGTTGAGTTTGCATTAATTCCCATCCTGTTTAAGCCAGGGAGGGGTGATGTTCTGTTAACAAGCTCAAGGCCACAGGCAGCTGCTTGGGGACTCACGCTTTCTCTGAAGACAGCAGTTCCTGTGCGATGACGTGGGCTCTGGACTGTCCTTCTACCTGCAAGAGAGAACAGAGTGATCAGGAGGGACAGCACCAATTCAGATGGGGGAAGGGAGACCCTAAGCACTGGGTTTACAGAAGGACCTCCAAGCTGCCGGAGACAAATTCCACATACTTCTCAGCCCATTCCTGCCACTTACTCTCTGTGAGATCTTACTGTACCTCAGTTTCCTCATCTGTAAATGTGGATATTGGTAGCATCTAACTCAGGAGGCTGTTGAGCTAATGCCCAGCACACTGTCCAACACACAGAAAGTGCTCAGCAAGTGGCCACTATCATGACTGCATGACCTGGGCCTCTACCCATAGGCCCAGTAACCTTGAACAACCTGTGGTTCTCTGCGCATAGGGAGCTCTCTTACGTCTTGCTTTTGCACATGCTGTCCCCTTCCCCTTCTCTGCCTGGCTAATTCCCAGTTATACTTTAAGACTCAGCCATGGTATCTATCACCTCCTCCAAGGAGTCTTTTTTGAACCCCTTCGTGAACCAGCTGGGTTTGGTATCCTTTCTGAACATCCTCCTCTCAGGACACCAATTATGTCTCTCCTAGAGGGAAGGAACCATAATGGTTCACTATCACCCCTGCATGACCGGTACCTCACATACAGCAGGCTAGCTTTTGTTGACTGAAAGACAAATGAGTAAATGAATGGATGAATGAATGTCCATTCTGTTTTGGAAGCACCAACTCTCCCAGCTGACCTCAGGAGATGAGCCATTTAAACCATCTGAGGCCCAACTTCTGCACCTGTAAGATTTGGGAATAAGTGAGATTATGTCTATGAACAGGAAGGATGGGCGGGGACTGAGGCAGATGCCTGGGCCTTCTGCCACAAGCAGGCCCCTCCTCTGTGGCCCCAAACCTGCCAGATATCAGACACAGCTGCTGGCTGGGATCCAGAAGAGCAAAGACTCTGTGGCTCAGCCTGACAGAACAGATGGCAGACGCCAGGAATGTGCAGGCAAGGCTGAGGTCAGAGTGGCCCACAGTGGAGCAGAGGGCATTTGGATGGGACACCTGGCTTTTGGTTCCAGGTCTATCACTGCCTTCTGGGGCTGCTAAATGTGTGAATGTGTGATAAAGTGACCTCTAAATTCCCTTTTGTGCTGAACCTGTGTGTTACTAAACTCAAGGAGCCACTGGTCAAGCCAGTGGTCTACTCTAATGACTTAGAAACTCGCTACCTATTAAGAGAGCAACTACAGTGTTATGGTTAAGAACACAGACTCTGGAACTAGGCAATCTGAGCTCAAATCTTTCTGCCTTTTGCTAGTCATGCAGCCTCTCTATACCTCAATTTTCCTATCTGCAAAATGGGCACAACAGGATAAGGATGCCTAACACCTGCATACTGTGAAGATTAAATGAGTGAGTGTATATACAGAAAGATATCTGTCTATCTCTATGTATCTATACACACATCTCTCATTTGGAACAGTGACTGGTGCACAGTAAAAACCACAGAAATAATGGCTATCATCATCTTTGCGGTTTTTGTTGTTGAGGCAGAAACCAGGGACAGAACCAAGTGCTCAGGGATGGAATAAGAAAAAACAATTTACAGGGTCATGTAGGGGAGAGGTGTCAACTGCAGAATGAAGGCTGAACCACTCCTCTGAGAGCGGCAGTTGAAACAGTGAAAGCAAAGGGACGCTGGGATGAACAAGCATCAAGTTCAAATCCTGGTTCCAGCATATTGTGTAATCGTATGACGTCTGGCAAACCATTTCCTCTGAGCCTTAGTTTCTTCATCTGAAATATGGTGGAGAATAATCAACCCGATCTCGTGCACTGGCCTTTTTGATGAGGCATTCCTGACTCAAGGCCGTTGTACTTGCTGCTCCTTCTGCATGCGATGCTCTTCTCCAGTTTTTTTCATTCTTACTTTCCGACTTCTTCAGGTCAAAAATCACATCCTCACTGTGGCCAACCATGACCACCCGACCTAAAGATCACCCAAAGTCATTCTCTACCCCAGGGTTCCTCAGCCTTGGCACTACTGACATTTTAGGCCGGGAAGCTTTGGTTGCAAAAGCTGTCCTATGTACTGTAGGCTCATTAACAGCATCCATGGCTTCTACCCACTGGCCGACAGTAGCAGCTCCCACCCCAAGTTGTGACAACCAAAAATGTCTCTAGACATTGTCAAAGTCCTCTGGGGGAAAAATCTCACCCCTGGGTAAGAGCCACTTGTTATAACTTTTTATCTGGGTGTGTTCTTCTTTACAGCAGCCACATTACCTGATGTTACCCTTGCACAGAGGATATGTTCAATCAACATCTGAATAAATACATGAAATGAGATACAGTGCTTAGCACACAGTAGGCATTCGATAAATGAGTTCCCTTCTCCAGCTACTCCATCCCTGACAGTTTCTTGGCTAAGAAGCATAGTGTTTTTAGAGATTTCATTCTCTCCAAGGCCACCTAAACAGGGCAGAACTTGGGCCCACGGTCAGTCTCCCTCCCGCATCTCACTGCTGTCTCTTGGCGGGCTGTCACAGCATCCATGGAGCAGGAGGGGAAACAGTGAGGCCTCCAGAGGCCTCCAGCCTCACCTGGCCTCCCGCCCTTCCCACAGGCGCCGAATTGTGACTCACTGTCTGCCTTTTGCATCTGCAGGGCTAGTGTGGGGTTCTGTGGACAAAAGCAGCTCACCCCTCCCAAGCAGGGGCTCCTGCAGAGTCCCACATGTGAAAAGTCTTTGCAAACAAAACCCTCGTAATGGAAAATATACCCTGCCAGGACAAGCCTTAATAGCTAAGAAACCCTGTGGTCAAGCTTCCATCAAGAGAATTAGTTTATAGACAAAGGACAGGGGTCAGAAGTCAAGCTCAGGTTCTTCCCCTATAAAATGAAGACAAGATGACCTCTAATCTTCTAGGGGCCTGTGATTCAATTTTCACTTGTTATCCAGCATGATGCTGAGAGCCCATGGTGCTGTGTCAGAAGGCCTTGGTTCAAATCCCAGGCTCCATCCCTTCCTATGCATATATCCCTGGACAACTGATTCCTCTTCTATGAGCCCAAACTGTAAAACAGTGATGATAATAATACACATTTAATAATAGAAGTGTTAGCATTTATTGAACACTTAGCATGTGCTAAGTTTGGCTCTAAGCTTTTTACATGTATTCTCACTGCATCCTCTCAACAACCTAGGGGGCAAGGTACAATTATTAGCACCTCCATTTTACAGATGAGGAAACTGAGGCACAAGCAAGTTCTAAGATTTGCCCTAAGTCACTGCTAGTAAGTGGCAGAGCCAAGATTCAAGATCAGGTAGTCTGGCTTCAACAACCAAGCACTTAGCAGTGTGTCTGGCACATAGTAAGCACTCTGTAAATGGCATCTCTGCTCATTATAGATGGCAGGTTTTCCAAACTGGGAAACACCTATCCTTTACCTGTCCTCTAAAGGTAGTAGCAGGAGTCTAGCACTCCTGGGGGAGCCCAGGCTAGTCCTCTGAACTCAGTTCTCTCTGATTTCCAACCCTAGGAGCAGTGCCTGCCATGGTACATAGGAAAGAGAACTATGCTGGAAGTCAGGATGCCTGGACCCACATCCCAGGCAGGCTGTGTGACTCAGGACAAGACCCTCTCGGATGCCTCAGTGTCCTCATCTGGAAGATTGGGTCAGCATTCTCACCTGCAAGGATGAGATGATGAGATGATGGATAGGAGTCATCAGGCCCACCCCAACATTTGGAGTTGTTGTCATTACCATTGTTACATTCTCGAAGCTGTCATTCCCCCAGACTTCTGGTAGGGCTGGGGCACGGGCCATTCTGCACGTCCTTCCCAACCCCTCCTGCCAGACGGGCAGACTCTGGGTGGGACGTACGGGGCCGTCCAGCTTTAGTGCCTCTGCTGATGATGGATGTGTCTTCACCAGCCCGACAAGAAGGGGGCCTGGCAGGCCATGTGCCCGAAGCTCTCCTCAGAAGCTGCTACTGGGCGTTGCCCAACCGGGCCATTTAATATAGATGTTTGTTTAACCAGGAAATGAACTCTGAGGTTGACGGCAGTGTCCAGGGACAGACTTCTGGGAACAGGGTTCCTCCCAGGAACGTGGGGGATGGGGGCGCCAGGGCCCACGCTATCGCGTTTCTCAGGCTGTGGGTGTTAATATCAGGCGGCCACTGGCCCCTCTGCCCAAGGCCGAAGCAGCTTATCTTCCCCGTTCCCCAGGGCCGCCCAGTCCTGCACTTCCTCCCCAGGCCCTAGGCGAACCAGCCGGTCAGTGTTGGCTATTCTGAGACCAGGTTGGGAGCGATATTCCTCCGTTAGGGACCCTCCTGTTCGCAGTCCCAGAAAGAGCTGGGAGTCCTAGTCCTCTGTCTCCATGCCTCAGTTTCTCCAGCTATGAAATGGTGGGGGGGAGGGCTTAGCCTCCTTCTAGAAGAGCAGTTCCCCAAGTGTGGTCTGAGAACCTCTGGGGTTCTGTCTCCCTTTTCCGACTACTTATCTGTGAAGATGGCCCAAACAACAGTTCTGACAGACTGAGCACAGAGGCAGCAGGGCCCAGCTGTCTTCTAGGAAGCCAGACATTATGAGTATTTTCAAAAATGGAAAACTCATGTCACACTCCTCATTAAGTCTTCCTGAAAAGTTACTCTTCATAAAAAAAGCCATTTATGTTAACATGCAGTGGACTTATTATTGTCATCTAAAACAATTTTTTTTAATGTTTATTTTTGAGAGAGAGAGAGAGAGAGAGAGAGCAAGAGAGAGCAGGGGAGGGGCAGAGACAGAAGGAGACACAGAATCCGAAGCAGGGTCCAGGCTCTGAGCTGTCAGCACAGAGCCTGATGTGGGGCTCAGGGCTTGGACTCACAAACTGTGAGATCATGACCTGAGCCAAAGTCAGACGCTTAACCGACTGAGCCACCCAGGCACCACTTATTATTGTCATTTTTTAAGTGAATTAAAAGATGTTTAGGGGCGCCTGGGTGGCTCAGTCGGTTGAGCATCCGACTTCGGCTCAGGTCACGATCTCGCGGTCCGTGAGTTCGAGCCCCGCGTCGGGCTCTGGGCTGATGGCTCAGAGCCTGGAGCCTACTTCCGATTCTGTGTCTCCCTCTCTCTCTGCCCCTCCCCTGTTCATGCTCTGTCTCTCTCTGTCTCAAAAATAAATAAATGTTAAAAAAAAAATTTAAAAAAAAAGATGTTTAAAAATTTTTCTCAGTGTTATCTTTTCATGTGGTAAATACTGACTGATAAAACCCATAGAAACAAAAACTCTTTGGGGTCCTCAATCATTTTTAAGAGGAAAGAGAGGTGGGAGACCAAAAGGTTTTGAGAACTACTGTCCTAGAGGTTGTTACAAAGCTCATATAGGATTGTAGATGGAAAAGCACCTCATTCTCAGTGAAAAATTACGGAGGAGGGAGGCATCGTTATTACTGTGTAATAGTGATAGTAACAATTATTATTATTGTGAGAAGCAGGCCAGTGAACCTCCAGCTTTATGGCCTGGCCCTCAGGATGGCCCCAAGTAGGCCCAGAGGCCACATAGTCCTTCTCCACAATGTTCTACTTTGCAGAAGAGGAAGAAACCACCCCCAAAACTCCTGGTTTCTAACTACCTTCCCTGCTTGCAGGCCTCCTGGGCTCATACATGCTCTGCCTTTTAAAAAAATTATTTATTTATTTAAAAAAAATTAAAATGTTTATTAATTTTTGAGAGAGTGTGAGCAGGGGAGGGGCAAAAAGTGAGGGGGACAGAAGATCCAAAGCAGGCTCTGCACTGACAATAACGAGCCTGATATGGGGCTCGAACTCACAAACTGTGAGATCATGACCTGAGCTGAAGCTGGAGGCTCAACCGACTGAGCCACCCAGGTGCCCCCATACCTGTTCTGCCTTTAAACAGCTGCCTCCTTCTTTCCAAGTTTGTCTTTGCCAGTCCCTGGCCAAGCCCCATGACCTGGGTCTTAACGCCTGGCTCAGTCCTCCCCATCTGTGGGACAGCATTCCATTCTCTCTGCACCACAGCCCTCGGCCTCTCAGCTCCTTGACTTTCTTCTCAGGTAACTTTTGCCCATATTTACATCAGCTTCACCTAGCCTGGGCCTTCTCCACACTCAAAACTGCCCCACCTCTGAAGTGAACTTTCTGGTCCCCATCTTGGACTGGAGTTTCTAGCGTCCCTCCACCCTCAACTGAAATTGTCTCTTAGCTGATTGGGATCTCTAGCCTTTCACCTACTCCCATCCATTCCAGGTCACGGTGGCCACCTTCTGCTGTCACGTGAAGCCTCGAGTGGCTCTCGTGGTTCCCTAGCACTTACAGGAAAACTTGTCATCCAGAATGATGCTGAAAGCACGGGCTCTGGGGTCACAAGACCTGGGTTCACATGCCAGGCTCCGTCCCTTCATACACCTATGCCCTTGGACAAGTGATTTCTCTTCATCGTGTGAAACAGCAATGATAATAATAATACCTACTTATTAACAGACAGCTACCGCTACTGAACATTTAGTATGCGCTAAGTATGGCTGTAAACTTTTTATGTGTATTCTCACTGAATCCTCCCAACAACCTATGAGCAAGGTACTATTATTATCACCTCCATTGTACAGAGAAGGAAACTGAGGCACAAATAAGTCCTACCCTTTGCCTGTGACTCAGCCTAGAGACCCTTTTCAGAAACCTCTCCTCTGTTCCTCCATGCCCCCAGGGAACTCAGTTTCACACCTTGTTTTTCCCTACCTCTGGGCCTTTTGGGCTCATGCAGGTCCCTGTGCCGGAACTTCCCTATAATCTCAGCAAATGTCTCTAAGTCACACACTAAACCTGAGGTGGGGCCGGGCACCACGGCAGGCATCCCGCTGCTCCATATTTGCCAGCCTCCTTGGCCACACAGCCCGCTGAAAGAAAAACCCACGCAGAAGGGAGCAGAGGCTGCCTACTATGGCTGTTTCAAGCCCTGGGGAAATACTGTTGAGGGTCCCAGTGAAAGGGCTTGCTGGCGTGTTCTGAGGCCACATCTGGAGAAAGAAGAGTGCTCAGAACTCGCAGGTGGCACCAGATTCCTGGAGAGTGCTGTCTCCGGAAGTTCCTCCAGGCACTACTATCTCAGACATTGTCCTTCTCCTTGGAACTCAGGTCGGAGTTTCCAGCATAGCCTTCGACGGCCCCTGGGAAATTCAGACAGGAGCTTGGAGAGACATGGCTCATTTTTATCCCAGCTGTCACCTGTGCTCCCACAGGAGGCAGAGGAGGGATAAAGATGGTTGAAAGAGAGGCAATACCTGCCAGGAGGAGGGCGGGGAAAAGGTGGGACCAGAGGTCTTCTGGCTCCCCCAGCACTGAGTGGCTGCCTCCAGTTCATGATGACGCCTGGCTTATTCTAGTTCTTGAAGTCAGGCTGGTGTGAGTCTGGGTCTGGCCTACATGCTTTAAAAAACTTTTAATTTTGGAAGGACTCTGGTTCTGGATGCAGTCTGTAATACATTCATACAAGCAGCATGTTATCTTGGAAGGTGTCGAATGAGAGATCAGGAAACCTGATTTTTATTCCTAACTTTGCCTCTAATCTGTGGAATAACCTCCAGCAAGTGAGGGCCTCTCTAGGAGCTTTAGTTTTCCCTCCTGTAAGACAAAGCAATCTCTTGCATAACTGAGCTGCTATACCCACTGAGTTAGAACTCTCGATTCCCTCTCCCCCAGCCTCTGGCAAGCATCATTCTACTCTCTGCTTTGACTGTATCAGATTCCTCACGTAAATGGAACCACACAGCATTTGTCCTTCTGTGACTGGCTCACTTCACTTGGCACGATGTCCTCCAGGGTCATCTGTGCTGTATCATGTGACGGGATTTCCTTCCTTTTTAAGGCCAAATAATATTCCATTGTATGAACAGGCCTCACTTTGTTTATCCATTCATTCATCAATGGACATTAAGAGGGTTGATTTCATGTTGAGTGTTCTTACCACAATAAAAAACAAAACAAAACAAAACAAAGTGGTATCTAAATGTCCCTGTCAGCTCTCTTCTAGACTCTAAAGAGAGTGGCCATAACTATGATTGGCAAGTTCTCATTGTCTGAAGAGGCCAGTACATGGCTCATATGAGATTTGGTCCTGTCCTAACCACCTCACTTCAGTTCAAGAAAGGACCTGCCATGACCTCAAGAAGCCAGTCAATGGCTGGATCCCATACTGTTTGTGCCTCCTATGCACCCTCCTTCTCCTTTCTACTTAATTATGTCCTACTCTCCTTTGTGAAGCACTAAGGCCTCACCTCTTCTTGGAAACCTCCTTGATTGCCCTGACTCTTAAGACCTGGGACACTTAACGCTGTTTAGAGTTTAGTGCACACAGCTGAGGACACTGGGGCTGCCCCACAACTGTGCTATCTCACAGCCAGCCGTTGTTTTTATATCACGAGATATAACATTCACAAAAGAGCATAAAACATAAAAATGTAAGGTTTTTTATGTCAATAGCTTTCTCATTCCCCAACTTGGCTGTGTGTGTCCCATGGTCAGACACCCCGCTGTCTTCTTTCCTGGCACCTCGAGGGCTGAGGGCCCTGCGGGGGCTCCATACAGAATGGGTGGCTGATGTACACAGGCCAGAGCTCAAACTTCAGTGAGCAGACATACTGCTGGGGATCTGGTAAACATGCAGATCCAGATGCGGTCAGTCCGGCGGGTGTGGGGGGTGGTGCCTGGGTGCTGCAGGTCTGTATGTCCACCTCTGGGCAGCAGGGCTGCAGACTAGGTATATGGAGCAGCTGCCATGAAGCCAGGAAGGAGAAAGCGAGGGTGAGTGTGATGGTGGCCCCAATCCCACGCTGGGGCCAGGGGTGTATCTAGGACATGGCAGAGAGGAAAATCAGCCACAGAACAAGCTCTCTTAGGGCCGGGGCACCCTAATGCCTCATACCCAGCCTGCTGGCTCCTCACAGCCCTCAAGGCCTCCAGGACTCTCTGAACAAGGGGCGTGGGACACAGGGCTGCCCTGGCCACCTCCAGACCTCTTAGCCCCTATTCTGAGAGTCTGTCCTTCATCCTCCTCTGCTCACACTGCCTCCAGATGTCTCTTGTGTTACTCTGCTGAACCGCTGCACCCTCTGCATGGTTACCAGGGAGCTGGTGAGAAGCCGGGTTGGCTCCCAGCTTTGCCCCTCACTGTGCGAAGTAAATTATACAGGACCAAACAAGTGTTTTCATTTTTTTAAAGTTCTTAAAAGCTTATTTATTTTGAGACAGAGAGTGAGAGCGCCATTTTGAGAGTGACAGTGATAAGCGGGAGGAAGGGCAGAGGAGGAGAGAGAATTCCAAGCACGCTCCACACTCTCAGAGCCCAGTGAGGGGCTCGAACTCACAGACCATGATGAGATCATGACCTCAGCCAAAACCAACCAAGAGTTGGACACTCAACCGACTGAGCCACCCAGGCGCCCCAAGTGTCTTCATTTTACTGTCATGCATCTAAGTTTGTTTTCCTTACTTGACTGCAGAAACGGAGTCAAATCTATTATTTATTTATTAGTTTCACTTGAGAATATTTACTGAGTACTATTTTACATCCCAGGCAGTAAGGACACAAATGTGAATAGGAGAAGTGTGGTCCTGCACTTCTGGAGCTATTCTTACAGGGAAAGGCATATGGCATGCATGTAAACAGAAAAAGAAAGACAATCACAGCTTGAAGTAAGTATAAGGAAGGAAGCAGATAGGAATGCTGCAATGGAGCGCTTAAGGATGAGCAGAGGAGGCCTCTTTGAGGAGGTGACATTTAATCTGAAACCCTGAGCCAACTGTGCAAAGGGCAGGAAGAGTGCTTCAGGAGGAGGAAACTGCAAGCACAAAGGCCCTGAGGTGGGTGAAGAACGGACAGAACCTGTTTTGGAATCCTTTATGATGCCCGTCCAAAGACCTTGGAGTTTGTTGAATTTCATCTGATCTGTGATTAACACATGACAATAGAAGATGAAATGCCGGAGATTTCCAAATTTTCAAATCTGGTGCCAACAACCAGAATGGCAAACACAAGAGGAGAAGCTGGCTGAGGGGATGGGAAGATGCCGGGTTCAGTTTGGGATGCGCTGAGTTCGAGGTATGGTAGACCCTCCTTATCTTTGGGGGATATGTCTCAAGATTCCTAGTGGATGCCTGACACCACAGATAGTGCTGAACCCCGCACAGGCACATCTTGGAGACACTGTGGGTTTTTCCAGACCATTATAATAAAGCACATACCGCAGTAAAGCGAGTCAAATAAATTATTTGCTTTCCCAGTGCATAAAAGTTACGTTTCCATTACACTGTATTCTATTAAGTGTGCGACAGCATTACACCTAGAAAACAATGTACATACCTTAATTAAAAATACTTTATTGTTGGGGCGCCTGGGTGGCTCAGTCAGTTGAGCCTCCGACTTTGGCTCAGGTCATGATCTCACAGTTGGAGAGGTAGAGCCCCACATCTGGCTCTGTGCTGACAACACGGAGCCTGGAGCCTGCTTCCGATTCTGTCACTCCCTCTCTCTCTCTGCCCCTCCCCAACTCATACTCTCTCTTTGTCTCTCAAAAAATAAATAAACGTTTAAAAAATACTTTATTGCTACAAAATGCTGAGCCATAACCACTGATCATGGATCACCATAATATAATAATGATGAAAAGTTCGACATCGAAACACTGTGAGAATGACCAAAATGTGACACAGAGACACTGAAGGGAGTAAATGCTGTTGGAAACGTGGTGTCGACAGACTTGATCCAGGCAGCGTTGCCACAAACCTTCAATTTGTAAAGAATGTAGTATCTGCGAAGTGCAACCAAGTGCACAATAAAACAAGGTATGCCTGTATGCACTGTTTTCTCCTAGACATACATACCTATGATAAAGTTTAATTTATAAATTGGGCACAGTAAGGGATTAACAATAACTAGTAATAAAATAGGACAATTACAACAATACATTGCAAGAAAAATTCTGTGAGGGGCTCCTGGGTGGCTCAGTCAGTTGGGCGTCCGACTTCGGCTCAGGTCATGATCTCACCGCTTGTGAGTTCGAGCCCCAGGTCGGGCTCTGTGCTGACAGCTCAGAGCCTGCCTGCTTCTGATTCTATGTCTCCCTCCCTCTCTCTGCCCCTCTCCTGCTCACACTCTCTTTCTCTCAAAAATAAACAAATGTTAAAAAAAATTAAAAAAAAAAGAAAGAAAAGTTATGTGAATGTGGTCTTTCTCTCAAAATACCTTAGAGTACTCTACTCAGCCTGGTTCCTGTGATGATGCGAGATGATAAAACGCACATGTGGTGACATGAAGTAACATAAATGATGTCGACACTGCGACGTGTTAGGCTACTACTGGCCTTCTGCATATATGTCAGGAGGAGGACCCCTTGCTTCCAGATCACAGTTGATCACGGGTAACTGGAACTATAGGGAGCAAAACCCCAAATAAGGGAGGACGACAGTATCTGTGGGGCTTTCGGAGGCTGGAGTGTGGGCCACGGAGAGAGGTCAGACCAGCAGCTCAGCTCTGGGAACGCCAGCTGAGGAGGGCTGGCCGCTGGCCTGGAATGGGCTGCCTGGGCAGAACACAGATGAGAGACAGGGGTGGAGGAGCTCGGGCCTTGGGAAAAGAAAGGTCTCGTGTGGAGGCAGAGACAGAGTTGGACAGTGGAAAGCAAGGGAAGAGGGAGCTCCCAAGGTGAGAGACCACCAGAGCTGAGGCTCAGGGTCTGGGTGGACAGCGTGGAGGCCTGGCTCATGGAGGCGGGGAGGGCAGTGCAGGGCGGATGACAGCAGTAAGGGAGGTAGGGGAGTGGGGAAGACTGAATACGTCTGTGGGCTGAGGGAAATCCTTAAGAATGTCTGCAGCCCATCTCCCTCTCCTATGCTCCTGTCTACTGACCTAGTCTTCTAGCCCTCGAGGCTCAGTCCCGCTTTTCTGCCTCTGCACTGCTGTCTTCCACTCAGAACGCTCTGTCCCTGGACCCTCCCATTTCTTGCTGGCTCACTCTATTCAGCTCCCTGGTTTCTTCCTCATCCTAAAGACCTCTAAGAAACCAGAACTCTCCTGCACTGCTGGTGGGAATGTAAAATGGGACAGCCATGGTGGAAAATGGGATGGCAATTCCTCAAAAAATTAGAGACATGATTCTCGTATGATCTAACAACTCTCCTTCTGGGGACACGCGGGAAAGAACTGGAAGCAACGTCTCAAAGAGACATCTGTACATCATGTTCATAGTAGTATTATTCACAATAGTCAAAAAGTGGAAGCAGCCCAAACACCCACTGATGGATAAACTGACAAGCTGTGATATGTACATACAAGTGGAATATTATTCGGCCTTAAAAAAGGAAGGAGACTGGAACACAGGCTACAACATGGATGTACCTTGAGGACACGGTGCTCAGTGAAATTAGTCACAAAAGGACAAATACTGTATGATCCCACTTACATGAGGTCCCCGGAATAGTCAAAATCAGAGAAGCAGAGAGCAGCATGGGAGGTGCCAGGGGTTGGGGAAGGGGCTGGGGAGTTAGCATTTAATGGGGACAAAGTTCCAGTTTGGGGAGATGAAGAGTTCTGTGGATTGATGGTGGGGATGGTTGTACTTAATGCCACCAGACTGTACATGTAAAATGGTTAAGATGGTGAATTTTATGTTATGTGTATTTTAACACAATTTTTTTAATTGGAAAAAAAAAGCTTTCTCTAGCCTCACTGCCTCAATTTCCCCCCTCACCCCGCCCTTGGCACCCAGCTCCCACCTGCCAGGTTTGTTGTGTTTCTTTGATGGCACAGCGCTTTCACTGCCTAAACCCACCGCAGGGGCCTTCTGATTGTTCATCTCCTTCTCTAGGGGAGCTTCTATTCTTGAAGCCAGGCAGGGAGGCACCCAGTCTGTCTTGTGGCTGCTGTATCTTTAGCCTTTGGAAGGATGCCTGGCACATAGCAGGTGCTCAGTAAGTACTTAGTAAATACATTTCTGCTGAAGAGGAGGGACGGGGAGAAATGGAGTGAGGATACAGAGACAAGAGATGCAGACGGGAGGTAGTTCATGCTTGTGATGAGATGAGGATGTTTTCTGGGAAGGAGAGCAGGCTGCAGCCTGAGGAAGCTGCTGCAGGATTAGGAGGGCTTCCTGGGGACTAGAAGGAGTGAGAACAGGCCATGGAGCCAAGGTGTGGGGCTGCACAATGGGTTGACAAGACTCTGGCACGGAGAAACCACATGGCAGAATTTAACCCAGGTGGGGACTGGCCCAGTGGAAATAACCAGAGTTCAAGGAGATGATCAGATAGAGGTGACAGGTGAGAGGCCTGGGGGCACGAGGCCAGCAAGGAGGCCCAGGCCAGGCCACATGGACCGTGGGCACAGCCAGGGAGGGTGTCACAGCAGGGCAGGCCTGTTCCAGAGGACAGGGCAAACTTCTGCCTGGGCTCAGGGGTGGACCTGTCAGGGAAACACAGGGACGACAGGACTCAGGTGAGGGAGGAGGAGGTGGAGGGAGGAGGTGGCTCAGAGAGGCCACCAACTCCTGGGCTCACCTCTGGGGAGCTGGTATTTCGCTTGAAAAGTCTCGGTTAGTCTGAAAATCAGGCTTGCTGTCAGGGAGGAGTGATATGCCAGGTTGCCTTTGTCTCCTTTCACATTAGATCTATTTTTATGTCTTTCTTGCTTTCCCTTTTCTGCCCCCTCTTCCCTTCAACCCATACCCCTTGAATGTCCGTGAGTGGGAGAGAGGGCAAAGTCAGACAGGTGGGTGGACGGCTGGGCTCGGCCTCCTGTCCTGCTCCAGAAGGCTCTCCACTCCTGATGTGGCCACCTCAAAGCATCTGGAAGAGTGGAGCTCACCCCCTTTTGTTTATTTTTACATAACCCATATCAAACTCTAGGAAGGGTGGGGCTCACCCCAAACATACCTCCTGTGGCCCCAGGGAAGCAATTCCCGGGGCGGGGGGGGGGGGTTCACTCACACCTTCCCTAGGTCTGCTCCTCTGAGGTGGCTGGAGATGGCAAATCTGGCTCTTTTTCCCCCCTTGATGTGATGGAGGCCTTTGCCTTTTGGGGAAGTAGAACTTTCAGTGGAAGACAAAAAGATGACAGCAAACGCTGCCTCTCTCCACCCCCCCCCCCCCCCACCAAAACCAGGAAAGATTGCACCCTCTAGAAATGCCCCTTCACATCCACTGAGGGCTGCCGGGAGGTTGAGTACTGCAACAGCCTCCTAGGGGTCACTATGGCTGCAGGTACAAAGATTGAAAATGCCCCTCTGTGACCTACCAATCTCTTTCTGGGATCTATGCTAGAGAAAAGCACGTACACAAGGAGGTGTGTGAACAAGTGCACTGCAAAGCTGTTAGTAGAGCATAAAAATTAGAAACACTATAAACGTCCCTCAGCAGTGGGATGGCCAAATAAAGGATAGCATATCCATAAATGGGAATACCATGCAGCAGTAAAATAAATAAATAAATAAATAAATAAATAAATAAATAAATAAATAAATAAAATGCTGTAGCAATGTGTGAAAATCTTATAAGATAGGTGTGTGTGAATGCAACCAAGTTAGGCCAGGTTTCTTACAGTTTGACATGACTCAACCTATCAGAACAACTCCACAAACAATACCATCCACTTTCCACTCATAACAAACAACGTATGTAAGGGAATACAAGGGAGAGGTTCTGGAAAGACACACACCAAAGTGTGCACCACAGCTGGAGGAGGAGATGCAGGTAGTCCCAGAGGAACATTTAACAGAGAATTGGGGGACTGTGGGGGGAACCATCACTAGGTGGGGGGCCCCCTGAGGTACAGAAAGTCGCACAGGGGGTGCCCTACTGCTTTGTCAGCCCTTCAACTCTTCCTGGCCTGGTACCCAGACCCAAATCCCAGTGTCAGAGTGGGGACCAAATCCCAAAGAGCAACCGTTTTTCTGCTTCCAGGTTCCACAATCCCTGATCCGGATGCTCAGAAAAGCGCAGAAAAGCCATAATCATCTTTAAATAGCACTACTGGGGCACCTGGATGGCTTAGTCATTAGGCATGTGACTTTGGCTCAGGTCATGATCTCACTGTTCATGAGTTCCAGTCAAGTCCTGCTTCAGGTGAGCCCTGCTTCTCTCTTTCTCTTTCTCTCTGCACCCCCTGCTCCCCACCCCTCCTGGGATTCTCTCTCTCTGCCCTTCACTCACTCTCTCGCATAAATAGATAGATAGATATCTAGATATCTAGATATCTAGATATCTAGATATCTAGATAGATAGATAGATAGATAGATAGATAGATGATAGGTAGGTAGATAGCTCCACTAACTTAAAGCTCCCTCCCTTGCCCTCAAGGAGCCAACAGTTCCTTCTGGGGAGAAGGGAAGAAGTGGAGAGGTAAGAGAAGGCTTTCAGGGCTGTAGGGGAAACAAACAAACAAACAAACAAACACTGGGCTTGTAACTTTTAAATCCAACCCCTTCAATCGCTGGCAGAGTGGCCTTGGGCAAGTTACTTAATCTTTGTGTCCTCTGTTACACAGGGGGGGTGATGGCACTGATGGTGAATTTGTAGAAAGGAGTGAAAGAAGCCTGGAGTGCAGCAGACAGTGCACTCTACCCAGAGAGGGGGAGGAAGGGTCAGAAGCCAAAGCAGGAAGGACTGAGGAAGAGCCAGGTGGGAAAACCCCCTTCAACACTCCCACAGCCCTGGGAAGGTAACTTGATGAAAACCCTGAGCAGAGAGATAAATGAGGTGTTAGAAGAAATCAACGAGATGAAAACAAAATGAAGTCATGACCATTTATACACAAGGCTTGGTAAGCGCCAGGCACTCTGGGGGGCACTTCCACGGGAGCAGTCTTTAGTCAACGTGATACACCTACCCTGGCTGTGGGAGGAGAGGTTGACAAAGACAGGGACACAGGCACGGGGCAAGGTGTCTGAAGGAGGCTTGTCAGGCAGGAGGTGGTGCTCCTCAGCCTCCCCAGCTACGCCTCTGCAGACAAGCGGGGCCCGGGGGATGCAGTGGGGGAAATGTCAAGCTGGCCTCAACCTTCCTCGCCTGTCTCCCTGCAGCTGGGTGGGTGTCTCTCTTGGTCTGAATTCCCAGCCCCCAGCACCGTGTGGTACTTCCTGGATGGCATGGAATAACAGCCGTGTGACCCCGGACAAGTTCTTCACGTCTCTGTTTCTGCAAATAAAAAACACGGGAAGCAAACCCTAGCTCCCAGAAGCGCTGTGTGGAAGGACTGACATCATGCCAGCGAATGGAAGTGAAGCACAGGACCCGAGCACCCTGTGGCGAGCACATATAATTACCACCAGCCACCAATGCCCAATGCCCACTAAGAGGTCTGGACCTCCACTCTGACTTGGTTCTTGTCCCAGGCAGGGCCTCAACTCACCGTCTGTGTCCAGACAAGCAAGAGCCCTTCTCTCAGCCCCATCCCCTCAAAGCACCACTGCAGAGTACGGGAAACCAGCTTTCAGTCCCAAACTGTCTTCAGTTAAGGAAACTCACACACTTCCCTTAACTCATCCTCAAGATTCCCACTTCACAGCGAGGAAACTGAGGCCCAGAGGCCTGAGGTCATTAGAATCCAGGTCTGTCTTGATTCCAATCATGCAGCTCTATTTCACTTCATTCACAAGGGCTCTTGGAACCCCAAAATTCCTCAGACCCAAGAAGCCCGTAGGAGCTGTCACCCTGGCATCACCAATGCAGAACCCCATGTCTGCCACATGTCTTAAAGCTGCAGCCCCAGCTGCGCAGTGACTCTTCCTCTGTATCCAACTTGGGGCCAGCGACTTGCAAACAGCTCCCTTCTCACCAAGAGGGGGTGCAGTGTATGCTTCACCGTACTTTCTCAGCCTTCACATCTCTGATCCCCCACAACCCATCTGCCCCTCGTCCAGGGCAGGGCGCCCTACCTTGTGGGTGAGGCTGGGGTCTCTTGGAGCACTGTCCTCCTCCTCTGAGCTTCCCTGCTCTTCATCCGATGAGAGGTCCTCTTTGGGGGCCGCTGCCGAGATGGGACAGACCTTATAGGGCTCTGTGTAGGCGCTGGGGTCAGAGCACAGGAGAGAGAGGGTTAGAGTTCCCTGTCCAGCACAGGCAAAGTGAACACACCCGAGGCCCTAGTAATGCCACAAGCCATTAACAAGTGCTCTGGGTGCAAAGCTCCATGCCTGCCCTCCATGGGGACCCAGAACTGAATAAGACACAGGCACAAACCTCTCTACCTGCTCCCACTCCAGCCATCCTGGCCTCCTTGGAGTTCCCTGAATATGCCACACTCTTTTGCTACCTAAGTGCCTCTACACATGATGTCTGAGATAGACTTGTCTCTCTGTTAGATACAAGGCAGGCTGAAGGAGGATACAAATAATTACTATGATGTCAAGAGATGTTAATCTGATTGGACCGGCAGTCTGGACAGGCATGGTCAGGCAGCAGGGGCCATTCCCAAGGTGGTCATGTCCTCTGGGCCTGAATAAGTGATGCAGTACAGTTTGGGATGTGTATTGTGGACTCTGGTCCCTGTGTTGCCATCAGCTAGATCATGAACAGCACACAAGTCAGTTTCCACCTAGGGGGATAATGATTCCTATTTCATTTTCTTGGCTGATGCTATGAGGATCAATGCTTAGAAAACTTACACCAGTGAGATTAACAATCTCATATATACATAACTATGACTATTACATAGGCATTGCCATTGATTAAATACATTTATTCAATAAATGTTTTTGATTGCCTGCTTTATGCCAGGCACAGAGCTAGGCAGTGAGTAAAACAGTGGTAAATAAAGCAGATATGGTCTCTGTCTCAAAAAAGGAACAATGAATATACGATCATAAATTATAAGTGAAGGGAGAAGAAGGAGGTGCTTTCATAGGGAGTAACAAGGGGGAACTGTTTAGATATGTCAGGGAGGGCTGCTCTGAGTCTGTAAGAGAAAAAGGAGCTCTGTGAGAGCACAGGGAAGTTTCCAGGAGAAGCAGCATGTGTAAAGGCACTGAGGCAGCAAAGAGCTTGGCCTGTCACAAACCAACCTGGAGTAGAAGAACCCTCCTTTCTCTGACTTTGAAACTATCTCCACAGAGGAGGCTCTAACCCCATTACAACCACCTCCTTGCTCTGCTCCCTGCTCTGGGCCTCCCTCTCCACCCAGCAGAGTGATTGCTGTACAACATTGGGCCATGTCCATCTCCTACTTGAAAACTTTCAATGGCTCTTTCCTGCCACTGGCAATGAGGTCCCAGAAAACTTCTCAAGAATTTTCTCCTCATACTCAAAATCCAGGTTATTTGGTCTTGTTAAATTCTTATCAAATCTTTATTTCTGCTCTCTGGGAATGCCACAATGAGGTGCTAGAATGATCAATGGATGGATGGATGAATGAATTGGGAGAGAAGAGGAAGCATCCACTTGCTGGAGTGGCTGGGCCAAGGCTAGCCCATGCTTCATGTGGTCAGGGACACTGTTCCTACCTCTCGTCCAGGCAGGGAGAAGCATGGCCAGGGTAGGGGACACCAGGACAAGAGAAACTGAGCCTTAGGCTACGGTACAACTAGGGGCCATCTTTGGAGCTCTTTCTCCACTACTGCAGGAACCAGAACCAGGGATACCTGGAGCCTAAGCAACAAGGGGCTCTGTCAAGAGCAAGACAGGCATCCCTTGGTCCACACTGGAGCCATGAAGCCAGATAGATCAGAGACAAGGTGGCCTGTTCCTGCCTGGGCTTTTGCTGACATAATGTGTGTGTGGCACCATCTGTAGCTGTGTCCTTGTGTACAGATGCACAAACTAAGTCCTGACTGGGGCTGAGTCATAACTTACTCTACTGTCCCACTGGCTACTCTTATGGTCAGACCTCTTTCTTCTTTTTTCAGAATTGACTTTGTTGTCCTCTTCTTTCAAACTAATGGAGCAAACAATGGATTTTGCAACAAGTCCTAGTCTGCCAAGGTGTAAAAAGGCACGTGAGCACCTCCCTTCCTAAGACCACCCTACACCTTCTTCACTGCCCCTTCCCACACCACCAGAGGCCACCGGGAGTCAGAGGAACACCACACTTGCTTTAGAGACCACAGAACCTCCTTCAGGAAAGTGACTGCATGGGCCAGTCTCCTAGAGCCCTGGCTCCCTTTCCCTGACCCCAGAGCCTCCTGTGTCAATTTGCACCCTCAGACAAGGAATGGAGCCTTGCACCCCTATAAGAGGATAGCCACATTAGGCCCCAGCAGGAGCCCATTATGTTCTGTGGAGGATAACCAGTAGTGATGAGGGATGGAGCAGTTACCCAGTTAAATGTGTCCCTGAACCGTACTTCCTCATGCACTGTGAAGGAGGAAAGGATTCTCAGCCACGCCTCCCACGGATGAAGGGTGCCATCATGGTCCCAGGCAGCAAGTTGGAAATCTCAGCATCTCCTCACATAGCCAGCCACTATTTGAACACGACACCTCTCCTGGAATTTACCTTTAGTCTTCCCCAACTCCACTGGCATCTCTGTCATAGCTCTGTGGACCAAGCATCTCCTGCCTGGACGCCAGTGACCACTGCTTTCCTACCCTCTCCCATTCCACCCTGGCTGGCTTCAATCTTCCCTACCCAGCAGCCAGAGGGGCCTCTTCAAAACCCAATCTGATCATGTCACCCTCTCGCTCGAATTGTTCAGGCTGTCGGGCAAGGCTCTGCTCAATTTGGGATGTAAAAAAAGTGGGTGTCCTTGGGGCTTAATGCTGCCATGAAGTCTTCCCAACATTGGATACTACCTCAGGCCAAGCAGAGGGTTGGATTCCACAGGACAGAGCCATGAGTGACGCTGGGGAGACAGCCATGCAAGTCAAACCCCCAGAGAGAGGGAGAGACTGACTCAAGGTCACATGGCAAATCTAGGCCAATACACATTGCCTCCGAGGATGCCTGTCCCTACGCTTGATCCCATTTTAGAGATATGACAACAGAGGCCTAGTTGGGTTTCCATAGTGCACTGATGTACGGAGCTGGGCCTCAGATTATCAGGGTGAAAGGGGGCTTTGTTTTTGTTGTCTGTGCTATTCTTTTATTTTCTGTTTGAGAGGTGGTAGCATGCAGAGATTAGAACTCATACTCTTGAGTCAGACTGCCTGTGTTCAAATTCCATCTTGGCCCCGTAGTGGCTGTTGTATAACTTCACCAAGCCTCAGGGTTGCCTAATTCACTGAGCTGCCTGGAGGATTCAATGAGTTACATAATGTAAAACAATTAGAACCATGCCCAACACATAATAACTTACTAAACGGGAGCTCTCTCCATTACCAGCTCAGCTCTAGCTGCATACAGTTATTCTATGATTTACCTACTGTTGTCTTTAAGTCAACTCATTTTTAACATTTACTAACACTCTGACCTCATCTCAAGTGATAACACCCATGAAATGACAGTGTGCATTCCTCTAATCTTTTCTTTTCTTCTTTTTTTTAATGTTGATTTACTTTTTTTTTTTTTTAATTTTTTTTTCAACATTTATTTATTTTTGGGACAGAGAGAGACAGAGCATGAACGGGGGAGGGGCAGAGAGAGAGGGAGACACAGAATCGGAAACAGGCTCCAGGCTCTGAGCCATCAGCCCAGAGCCCGACGCGGGGCTCGAACTCCCGGACCGCGAGATCGTGACCTGGCTGAAGTCGGACGCTTAACCGACTGCGCCACCCAGGCGCCCCTGTTGATTTACTTTTGAGAGAGAAAGAGAAAGAGAGACAGAGTATAAGCGGGAGAGGGACAGAGAGAGAGGGAGACACAGAATCCGAAGCAGACTCCAGGGTCTGAGGTGTCAACACAGAGCCTGATGCAGGGCTCGAACCCACGAACTGTGAGATCATGACCTGAGCTGAAGCTGAATGCTTAACTTAACTGACTGAGCCACCCATGCACCCCTCCTCTTTTTCCTAAAAAAAAAAAAAAAAAAAAAAAAAAATTTTTTTAAAGAGAGAGAGCACGCACATGGGTAGGGGCAGAGGGAGAGAAAATCCCAGCAGGCTCCAAGCCCAGGGCGGAGCCTGACACAGGGGGCTCCATCCCATGATCCCGGGATCATGACCTGAGCTGAAATGAACTGAAATCAAGAGTAGGACACTCAGCTGACTGAGCCACCTCTAACTTTAAAATAAACCATACAATTATTAATCTATAACAGTTTGATTAACATTATGTTGCTCACCATCAGAGACCCACAGGCCTCACATTGATAAACACAGTTACCTTTGACCCATCAACCATCCAACTGTAACCAACCTCAAGCTTTGGCTGGAAATGTGGCCCATGATCTTTTATTCTACTTCTTCTTCTGACTTCTGTTTTCAAGAAAGATCTAGAACAGAAGTCAGGAGACAAAGGTTTGGGTTCTATAATGGTATTTCTGGCTTGTTTATTTCACTGTCTCATTTAGGGATTGTGAGCGCAATGAATGGAGATGAACTGCCATTAAAAATATACTTTCACAACATAAAAGAACAAGTATAATCCAATGCCTTTGCAGATTTAATGAAAGTTGTAGTGACAGACCTGATCTTGGACAGAAGTCATTCATTTAATAAGCAAATAAAAATATTCCAAGACCACAAGTGTCAACACAGCTGCCCCTACAGACCCTTCATATTTGCTACCAGGCTGATCTTCAAATACAGGGAAGAAAACAGCTCTGAGAAATGTTTCGACAACTTACACTCAAATGCTCCACCAGGCTCTAGGAGAACTTGTGTCCTGTGTGAGTAACCAGTTCTTTCCTTGGGGAAACAGATTGGGAACCCTGACACATCTCATTCATTTCCCCGGTCTGTCAACATAAACTCGAGAGATGGGTCCTTTGCATAGAAGGGAACACTGCAAGTCTCTGTATTTTTAGTTGCATGGTTCCTGTCTTTTTGGTTTTTCAGTCATTCAAAAAAAATCTATTAAGAATCCTCTGTGTTTCAGACTCTGAACTGTAGGTACTGGTAGGACAGTGGTGAACAGACATTGCCTTTGTTCTATGGAAAATGTCCATTATAACTGAGATGTTGTCTCCAGATAGCTTATTTGACCATAACAATATATTACATATGAGAAAGCCTTCTAACCCACCACCCACTCATCTATATACTTTTTCATCTACTCACCCATTCACCTATCCATCCCTCCACCCACCCATCCGTCTATCCAACTACCTACCCACTTAGCCATCCATCCATGTGTCCATTTTTCCACCCGCCCATCTGGCCATCCTTCTATCCAGCTATCCAATCATCCCTTACTCACTTACTCAACATACAGGGATTAGCATGTACTTCAAGGAGCTAACACAGGGAGGACTCAAAGATGACTAAAGTACTATCTCTGGCCTATATCTAGTTAAGAGGGTGAGCTCAGAAGTCAGGCTGCTTGGTTTAAATCCCAGCTCTATCACTTCAAACAAGCTACTTAACCTTTCCATGCCTCAGCTTTTCGCGTGTTTGTTTTTAAATCTGTAAATCAAGGGAGATGACACATGCCCGGAAAAATCAGCAAAAGGGCCAGGCAGTCAGGACTGTAAGTTTAGAGACCAAGTGGCCTGGAACTTTGGCATCAGATAAGAGGAGAGTCACTGTGTGACTTTAGGCAAGTCACCCAATCTCTCTGTTTCCCATCTGTGATGTGGGGATGAGTATGTAGGTTCATGTGGGATGAAATGAGAACATAATGGAGAAAGTGGTCACTGCCTGGCACGCAGTAGGTCCTTTCTGGCCAGCCTGCAAAAGGGCCAAGTTCTAAACCCCCAGACTAGTCTCCACAGAGCTGTGTCCTCCCTCTGAGTCGACTTGTGTTTTAAAGGGAACATAAATTAAAGCTGCCCAGAGCTCATTACCTTAAATGACCCTCCAAATGAGCACAGTCCTTTCCAGCAGCCTAGAGTCGTAAAAGGACATGTGCATCCACGTGGGGGGACGAACAGTTTGTAACCCAGCCCAGGGCTGCCCATTAAATCCCATTCTATGTGACAGTCGCCGGGAACCATAACCCTAAGCACAGCCAAAATGGCCTAATAACTCATAAAAAAGGAACGCTGGCCTCACTGGGAATCGGTCAGTGGGCACTCTGGCCCCAAACTCCATCTTTGTTGGTGCAATGATATGTGTGAAGGAGGCCAGACTGCAGACGTAACAGCCTTTGGCTCCTGTGACATAGGCTGGGACCTTTCTGAAGTTCGCCAGCTCAGCCAGGAGGGGCAGGGGGCTTCAGGGTTGCTCTCTGGGAGCTGGAAAGTTGGAGACGGAGGAGACAGGATGACTACCCTAATTAGCAGAGCAGCTGGAATAGCTTGGAAGTGGAGGGAGAGGAGGGCTGGCTGCACAACCAGGGATTTCCAAACCCTCAGACATTCAATCCTGCCCCCTGCCTACTCTCTACACCCTCTCACCCCCAGGCACCTTCACAGTTCATTCAAACAATCCCTCTAGACCTTCCCCAGGTGCTACTTTCTGCTCTGAGACTTCCTTGTCACTCAGAACTGACCCCTCCCATGTCCCCCTTCCTCAAAGGGACACTGAGACTTCCACAGACACAGGCATCATCTGCACTATAACTGGGAACCTTCGACTGAATATGGTGGAAATGGCTTAAGATGGGGGTCAGAGCCCCAGGGGTCCTGGATTCACCACTAACCCAATGCATGATCTGGGCTACACGACTGTCAAGGTGGGCCTCAGTTTTCACACCTGTAAAATGGAGGTGGAGAACAAAACACCCAGGCATGTGAAGTGTGCTGAGACCAGACCGTGTGCACCCCACAGCCTGAAAGCAGCTGCCTGCCTGTCTCCTCACTCCTGGAGTGAATCTCTGCTTTGTTCCCTCTTGGAGGGAATGCATCTTACACCCAGGGTCAGCCAAGGGATAGCGCTTGTAATGGTTCCCAGAAACATGATTGAAGGAGAGGCTTTTTAAAAAATTCAATTTCCATTTTTCACTAAGTAAAAACAGAAGTACATCCTTGCTCTCTGTCCTATGACATCCCCACCCCTCTTCTTGAAACACAGCATCAATGGTTTTATAGGAATTTGTTTTCTTGTTATAATAACTTTATTGAGATATAATTCACATATCATAAAATTTACCCTTTTAAGTAAGTGTATAATTCAGTGCTTTTTAGTGTATCCACAGAGTCTTGCAACCATCATCACTACTTAATTTTAGAACATTTTCATCAACCTCAAAAGAAACCTTGTACCACTAGGACTGCCCCCTAATTCTAGGCAACCACTAAATTTACTTTTTGTTTCTATGGATTTACCTTTTTCTGGACATTTCATATAAACGGAATCCTACAATATTTGTCCTTTTGTTTATGGCTCCTTTAGTACAATGTTTTCAAGGTTCATCCGTGCTTTAGCATGTATCAGTATTTCATTCCTTTTTATGGCCAAGTAATATTCCACTGTAAGTCTATACCACATTCTGTTTATCCCCTCACCTGTAGATACACATTTAGATTGCTTCCACTTTTGGGCTATTATGAATAGTGCCTCTGTGAACACTCTGGTAAAAGTTTTTTGCATGGACATATGTTTTCATTTCTCTTGAAAAAAGAAATATGTGTGTGTGTGTGTGTGTGTGTGTGTGTGTGTGTGTGTGTGTGTAGAACGGCTAGGTCATATGGCAACTCTGTGTTTAAGATTTTGAGGAACTGCTGGACTGTTTTTGGCCGCACCATTTCACATTTCCACTGCAATGATGAGGGTTCCAATTTCTCAACATCCTCATCAATATTTGTTATTGTCTGTCTTTTTAATTGGGTTTGAAGCAGTTTTATAGGGATTTTCAAAAAATTTTGTTCTTGATTCTAGTTCACCTCCTCCTGCTCCAAACAAACATCTCTTTTTCCCCCTAGGCAAAGGGGAACATAGCCATACCTATGAAGGCGCTCTTTTTAGATAACTTTCAGAAGTCCAGGGGAGCAACATTAATACTTGTGGAAGACAAGCAGAAGCCTCATAAAATGATAGACTAATATAAAGAGGTAACATATGAGAGAAAAATCATAAGCCAGAGCCCCAAACTCACCAGAGCAATTGTCTCTCAGGTTCTGGTGTTGGGAAACAATCACTAACCCTCCTGCAACTTGGGGTGCCAGTCAAGACAGCAGAGGAAGAGTCCTGGCCCATAGCAGCAGCCACACGGCTGGGCCACAGGCCGGGCCTCGCTCTGACCACTGACCCTCGCATGTCAGCCACCTTTGGGGCCCCAGCAAAGGACAATGTTAAAGGACACATTTCACCTCCTGAGGGCAGTTCTGCCACTTGTCAGCCCAATGACCCCAGGCCAGTCACTTAACCTGGCCAGCTCCCTCCTTTGTAAAATGAAGATGGTAACAGCCCTCACCTTCCCAGAGTCTAGAAGATGATGTCTGTGAATGAGGTGGGTGAACTGCTCAGCGCAGTGCCTTTGCTACAATCAGTCTGAGCTAAAGGCCAGGGCTGAATTAATCAGGCAGAGCTCCTCAATGTGGTACAGACCTGAGTTCCAGCCCCACCTCTGCCACCAGCTTGCTGTGTGACCCTGGGTGGGCCCTTTCCTCTCTCTGGGCCTCAGCTTCCTCATCTGTAGAATAAGGGAGTCAGAGAACCTCTGAAGGCCCTTCCCAACTTGGAGCTCTGTGACTCTACATCCAAAGGGGCCACCCCATGAAGCCGAGGAACTCTGTCCTCGTGATTCCTGCACATCTTGGCCCTCATCGGCCTTCGCATGCAGCCAAAGCACTGACTCAGTGGCCCACGCACACTTCTGCACTTTCCCATCACTGTGCCTCCTCCAAGGCTATTCCAGAATTCCTGCCCACCCCCTTCCTCCACTTGCCCCCCAAGGGCTACACACGTGCCAGCTCTTGTAGGAAGCCTTCTGCATCTCTCCTGCTGGAAGGGGCTCCCACCACAGTTTACATTTTGTGACTGCAGTTATTTATGTTCCTGTATTAGGTCCCCTATTAGACACAAGTTCTTCGAGGGAGGGGATCATTTGCTTGCTATGCACTTCTGTGTGTTTCATGAATGGTGCACAGTAGGTGCACAACAAACATGCACTGAACGACTGTCCTACCCCAGCTAATTTATCTGACTTCCCCTTAGCCTACCAGTGAAGGCCTCCCTATTCCTGTATGTACTTGGCCCACAGCAGGTGCTCAACACCTTTGGTAAAAATGGTACCAGCAGGTGCTGCCATGAGAATGCTGTGGCTAGCTGAGTCTTAATGGATAAATGGGCTTTTCTTCCTTCCTCCTTCCTTCCTTCCTTCCTCCCTCCCTCCCTCCCTCCCTCCCTCCCTCCCCCCTCCCTCCCTCCTTCCTTCCTTCCTTCCTTCCTTCCTTCCTTCCTTCCTTCCTTCCTTTCTTCCTTTTTACTAATTAGACCATTATTTGATATTACTTCAAAAATGGCTGTGGGTGGGGGTTGGGAGAGGCACCCTGTGGGGTGCATCTGGTTCAGCCATAGGCTCAGTGGATGCTGAAAGACTGGTGACTGGGATTGCCTCAGCTTCCTCATCTGTGAGATAAGCTCCACAGCTGTCAGTCCTAAGTACCCAGCCCAGAGCAGGAGGAAACTTGGACCCATCTTTCTCCTGTCCTGACTGCTCTGAGATTCAGAGTAAGCAAGACCACAGGGGAGGTGGAAGGGAGGGGGGCCGTTGATGCCACCTCAGGCAGCGGGAGAGGATGTGGTGGCTGGAGATTCATGGAGAACACTGTAATTTTATAACTGCACACATCTGAAGTTGCCAGGAGCCGGGAGAAGGGTCATTTGTGGTTTCTTTGTGTGGTGGTCTGAAAAACAGTCCCCTTTTCCCACCCCTCCCTTCCAAAAGGACACAGCTAGCCAATAACAACAGGAGCAGCCGCAATAGTAGAAGTAGAGCCAGTGATCTGGGGTGCTTACTACGTGCCAGGTACTTTACGAATGTTTCCCAGCCACTGTATCCTGTAGGTGTTACCATGCCCATTTCACAGATGGGGAAACAAGTGCTGACAGGGTAAGTGCAGAGCTGGGAAAGGAACACAGGGAATCTGGCTTCAGAGTCTGTTCTTTGGGCAACTAATCTATACTGCTTCTATACAGCAGCGGCAGTAGCAGCTAACTGCTGTGAGTGGTGAGCTGAACACGTCTCATCCATTACCCCACTAGATCCTTTCAACTACTTGGTGAGGCAAGCACCATTATCATCCTCGCTTTTCACCTGGGGAAACTGAGGCTCTGTGGGGCTAAACGACTTTCCCAAGGCCTACTGTGCTATTCCTCTTCCACCAACTTCTCCTGGATAGAACCACAAACAGACGACCCTCAGCTGGGCCCACTCGTGAGACACATTCATTCCTCTGGTTCACTGCTGCCTTGTCTGTGCTGGGAGACAGGCATGAGAATGTACAAGAGGTGCCAGGACACAGGGCAGGGTCCACAGTGCAACCACACGAGAAGGGCAGAGGGCGAGGGCCTTCCAGACACACATCAACACACGAGTCATGTGTGGCCAGAGTGGGACATCTGGATGGGGGACACAGAGGGAATCAATCATACAGAGGCAGACAGAAATAAACACACTAAGGCTCAGACCCAGCAGGGAAGGTGACAAAGGCAAGGGAAACACCCCTGGACCCAGACACACACACACACACACACACACACACACACACACACACACACACACATTCTTGTCACATGACCCATCTTGTGGTCTTGCTGAACTACATCTGCCTCTTTTGTTCCCAATAGGGACGAAGCATTTTCAGAGAAATGCTACCCTTTGCCAAAAGCCTTTAAGATCCCATCAATCCACCTTGTTTCTCGAGGGCAGGGACTGCCTGCCAAGAACAGATGCCTGGGAAGCATCTGCTGACCTGACTCCCTCATACTGGTCAGGACCTAGGGTACATGGCTGATAGATTCTCCTCTCTGGACCCAGGTCCAACGTCACCTCCTACTCCAGGAAGCCTTCCCCAACCAAGGAGGCAGGGCTACAGAGAAGCTAATGAGGCTTATGCTTTGGCCCCCACACCTGCATGGGTTCCTTTCAAGTCTCTGTAGGTTATTTAGTATTCTTCATTGTATATTCTTTTTTCTTAAAGAGACACCACAGATTGCATAAGCTTAACAACCTGCCCCTGTGTGGCCACACCTACTTACAGAAGAGGCCCTGATCCCCTCTATGTGCCCTTGTACCCACAGAGGATACCCTGTACCCTCACCTGGCTATGGTCTTGCTTTTTACATGTTTTCTCTCCCTCACCAAACTGTGAGCTCCTTCCTGCCAGCCAAGAGTATTCAATGCTGCATATAACAGGTGCTCAACTAACACCTACTGTCTTTAATTGGTTCATGGGGATGGGAGGGAGCACCTCCAGCCAGGTCCCTCCTGGCATCCCTGAACTGGTGTGGACTTGGAACACTTCAAGATCAGAGCTGCCCTACCCAGCACAGGCACAGCCATGCATATGGATGGAGCACCCACTCAATCTGCATATATTGACGGTCTAACCCATGCCTGGCACTGGGGACACAGAGGTGAAAAGGATCCCCCTTATATGCCCTTGGCACACTCATAGCCTAGTGGGAAAACCAACAGACCGACAGGAGAGGAGGTAGTGTGTGCTATGAGGAAGCAGCACAGTAAAGTACCCCTAAACCTGTGTGGGTGTGTGTGGTGAGGAGGGAATCACAGAAGGGTTCCAGCCCAGGGTAAGGCCTGACTGAGCTGAGTCTGAAGGTTGAGCAGGAGACAAAGAAAAGACAATAGTAGGGGAGAACATTCCAGGGAAGTTCATGCAAAGGCACTGCGGAGAGAAATGTTGGGGCCCATGTGCAGGGAACCAGAAACATATACTGCTCCACAAGGAGGGCTGGGAGAAGAGGTTGGCAAGGCACCTGGCGTCTCAAATGCAGGGCTAAGGCACCTGAACTGTGTATCCCAGGGGTAATGGGTAGCCAGAGGAAGGCTTTTAGCCAGGGGAAGAACCTGCCTAGTTGTGCTCCCTGGAGAGTTTTTCCCTCCGGCCACTTGTGAACAGCAGTGGGAGACATGCTAAAGGCTGGGAACCCAGAGAAGGCTGGGCAGGGCCTGGGAGGGGGCTGGTGAGGCACGGGCTCAAGGAAGCCTATGGGACACAACACACAAGTATCCTCATTTCACAGATGAGAAAACGGAGGCTCCAAGGTATTGGGAGATTTGCTCAGGGAGACCCAGCCAGAAAGTGGCAATTCCAAGATTAAATTCAGGTCTCCCATCCCCAAATATAACCTTTGTTTCTTAAAGTGTGAAATCAGGTGCATAAAAGCAGTAAAGACAGTGCCTGGACACCTGCATGGACTCAATGAACATTAGTTCCCTTTCCTATTCTTTCCCCTCCTTTCCAGTTCTTATCCAGGCCTTAAAAATTAGCCTGCATCCCAGAATAATCAGTACAGGGCCTGTTTTTACAAAATTTCAATTTACACACACTTCTCAAGGAACACTTCTGTGGCATAAGTGAAACTGTGGCATAAGGAATCTATGTTCCCTGTGTGACAGGGCCGAAGGCAGTTGGCATGTTCTGTCCCCGTCTTGCTTCTCACAGCTGGGCTGTGGGCTACATGGGGGCAGTAAGCTTGCTGTATGTATGTTAGGGCTGCAGCAAGTGCCCATCTAACAGGTGGAGAAATCAAGTTTCAGGGTGGGAAGGAGTAAAGGCAGATTTCCTGTTACCCAGCTCCATGCTCTTTCCACTGCTCCCAGGAGCCTCCCTCGGGAGCAGGGGTCAGCTGCCTTGGCGTTTTGGAGGCAGGCTGGGTGTGGCAGTCTTGGAGGGAAGAGGCAAGGGGAGGGGCAGGGCTGCCTGGGAAGCAGGACCTTTCCCTTGACAACAACAAAAAGTCTGTCCTTGGGGTGGGAAGAGGGGCACCCGCCCTCAGCCCTCCCACCAGCGCCCAGACACATCTTCTGGGCTCCCAAAGGCTGTGCCCCTCCTCCACCCACCTCCCAGGCCTTGTCCTGCATTTCCTGTAAATACCGACACTTCCTCCCCCGGGAGGGCCTGGCAGTGCTGGGGCCACACCCGGCTGGCCTGCTAGCCCAGCACACAATGGCTGGGCCACTCTGCACCCCAGGCCGTCCCCAAGACCCAGAGAAATGCCACCCTTTGCTTGAGCTGCCCCAATCCAATGCTCCCATGGCAAAAGTGGGCAAAGTAAGGCCTGGGTGGGGTGGGGAGAAGAAGTTTGACCCAGGCTGCACAGCAAGTCTGCCGCACAATGTGAGGTCACACCTCACTCATCTCTATACCCCTGCCACATGTAGAGTCTAGGAAGTGAAGATGCTACTTAGGAGCAGACTCTGGAGCCAGCCACCTGGCTTTCCAAAACCTGGTTCTCTGCTGCTCACCAGCTATGCAACCTTAGGCAAGTTTTCTATGCCTCGTTTTCCTCATCTGTAAAATGGGGAAAATAATAATACCAATCTCACTGGGTTTTTGTGTCAGTTGCCATACATAGAAAGTATCTAGGGTAATGGCTGTAACACTGTTACCATGTTACTGTTGCAGTTTTTAATCTTTAATATTTATTTATTTATTTATTTATTTATTTAATTTTTTAGAGAGATTGAGAAAGCACAAGCAGGCGGAGAGGGGCAGAGAGAGAGGGAGAGAGAGAGACAGACAGACAGAGAATCTCAAGCAGGTCCACATTGAACACAGAGCACAATGTGGGGCTCAATCCCATGACCCCTGGATCATGACCTAAGCCAAAATCAAGAGTCAGATGCTCTACTGAATGAGCCACCCAGGCGCCCCTATCGCACTTTTTAAATGTCCACTGAAAACTCTATCCAGTACAGACCCAGGTCTCCAGGCTACAGCCCACCAGGGATGCATCTGGGGGTTGGATTTCCAACCTCAAAATAGTTCAGAGTTAGAAGGGCTGTACTGGGAGTCAGGAGACTTTTGTTCTGCCAGTGACTCACCCTGTGACCTTGAGCAAAATCACTTCCCTCCTCTGTCTGTGCCTCAGTGTCCTCAGCTATTAAACAGGGTTCAAAATCCCTGCTCTGCCTACCTCATGGGTTGTTGGGAGATCATATGAGTATTTAAGGTTGGAGCCAACATTCCCAAATAAATCATCACAAATCTAAGTCTCTAACAATAAACTCTGAAAGTCTTTCTTGGTATAGTGTTAATTTCATGGCTACACTGAGTGCTTCCTGTGTACTTGCCCCTAGGTAAGCACCTATCTGCGATGTCTCATTTACTCCTTGAGACAGGTACACAGTGGCATATTATCATCCCATGTCACAGATGATGAAACAGGCCGCAGTATGAATTGGAACAGATCTCTCTGCCTCCAAAGAGACTACGTATGCTGCCTCTAGGGGAGTGGTTCCTTCAGTGCAATACCCTAGGCTCTAAGAGTGGGCTGTACAGGCTTTTCTTACCCACTCCCCCATCCCCTCACCCCTTGGCTAAGATCTGCACCACACTCTACAGTCTACAAATATACCTGCATATTCCATCTCAGTTGATTTTGCCCACAAACCTGTAAGGCAGGCACTAGTACCTGGAGAGGCAGAGCAGCCTGCCCAGGGGCCCACAGTGAGAGAGCAGAAATAGAGGGCCAGAACCTGGGTGTCCAGCCCCATGCTTAGAACTCTCCCCTTTGCAGGACAACACCTCTTTGTCTCCTGCACGGACCTCAGAGCATGCTGGATGGTGGTTCCTGACTCCAGAGCTGGCATGGGGGCATGTCAGGACCCGGGCGCTATGAGCATTTGGGGGGGTCGGGTATCTGGAAGTGTTTAGGAGCTGTGCAGGAAAGCCTGAATTTTTTTTTTTTTTTTTTTTTTTTTGGCCAGTAATTGCTTTGAAATATGGGTTCAGAGGGCCGGGCTGCAGCGCCAGCTGGCACAGCCTTCTTTCCACACGCCCAGGACAGAGACTACAACAATGGAAGCCTGGAAAACTGCACACCATTCTGTAAGCATTTCCAATTCCATTTCTGAAAGAAAGTGCTGGAAAAGAGGCAGTGAACTGGAAAAAGAACCCTTGAGGACAGTGTGGCACCCTCCTCAACTCTGCCCTCACAAATCCCATCCTTCAACTCCCCGACCCTGTGCCTTCAGGGAGAAGCCCCTGAGCCCTTAAACTGGTCGGGGCATTTTCCTCCACCTGAAGATCAGACTGTATACCCAGGTTCAATTGAAATGAGTCTGTCCCCAGTTAGTGATTCAGGAGAAGAGTCTTACGGGAAGCAAGCTGGAAGGAAGGATATCAACTAGGTAAGCATTTCCTAAGAGCACATCATCTTTACAGAAATAAACCACAGGGCCAGCTGGGTCAAGCTCTTGCCTCTGTACTGACACCCAGCTCCAAATCCAGCCTCCGAGCCGCCCAGCTCCTCATCCCTTCAGCCTTCCCCTCTTACCCCTGGACCACCAGGACCCCAACTTCAGTCTTAGCCCCTCTCCACATTCTGGGAATGCCACTAGTTGGAGGGTGGGGGAACTTTGCTCAGTTGTGCAGGATCAGAGCATAAAGTGTATTAAGGCAGTTCTCCAACTGTAAAGTCTAACAAGACAAAGCATGCTGGGGTGCTCACAGCTCCAGAGCTCACCTGGACTATGGCTCCAGGGCTGGGTTCCTATCCTGATAAACTCTCTCACATCCAGCTACATTTATCCTACCTGTATCACTGCTCATCAGAGAAACTTCCCAAACCTCCCAGAGCAGAAAGAAAAACTAACAGATAAGACTGAAATAATGTCATAGCTTTCCCGGGGGGAGATGAGACCCTCATCCCTAGAGGTGCTCAAGCTCCGGCTTGTTGAGAACTGAAGTGTCCAGTGGGGGACTGGGTGTCCCCATCTCAAAAGTCCTTTCCAAACCCAAACTGACTACCCTCATTAGCTGTAATTCAAACTTCCCAGAGTAAAATAAGTTATGAGTTGATGAGGCCAGCAAGTTGAGGATGACTTCAGAGTGCAGCTAGGGGAAACCTTTCCTGCAGTTCACCTCAACCCACAAGATACAGCAAGAGAGTCCCCACCTGCCTTTAGAAACCCTGCAAAGGAGATCACCTGGGGTGGGGTGGCACAAAGGATTTTTTGACAGGGCTTACAGAAAAGAGAAAAACCAAGACCAACCAACTAACCAAACAACAAAATCTAGAAGCTCTCCCTAGAGTAAGCTAGGCAGAATTTCCGAGTAAGCTAAGGCAGAACTTCTCAAAACTCTCAAATTCCAGGAGGCACAGAAGTTGGCACCTGAGATGCCAGGAGGCACCTGAGATGACGTAGACACCTGTCCGAAACCCAGGGTAGCGACTTCCTTGAGCACCTTAGAAGGTAATGAGACACCAGTCATGGGCTATTGCTATAACTAAATACCAGAAGTATTTAGTTAAGAGGGGAGATAAGGGAAAGACTTTCCAGGAAGGAAGAACAGTATGAACAAAGCCATGAAGACAGGTATGTGTGTGGCCTATTGCAGAGAAACTGGGGTTTCTTTTTTATTCAAGCATGACACTATGTCAGCTCTTTATATGCACTAGGATAGGATTCACTAGCTGCATTTCACAGATGACAAAATCGAGGCACAGAGATAAGACACAACTAAGCCCAAACCACATAGCTGTTAAACCAGGGTTTAAAAATGAGCCTGTCTGACTGAAAAGCAAAATGCTTTTATATCTACCTGTCTAAAGGGACCCTTTCCACATCTCTTCCTCTACACAAATACAGGAGCATCTGCAAGGTCCCAAGACTGCCTCCCCTCTGCAATGGACCGGATCCAGAGGGAGGTGGTTCCCCATGCAGCTAGTTACGAAGAAGCCACATGGTTAGGGGATTGTTCCTCTAAGGATTGTTCCTCTCTAATTCCTGGGGAAGTCTGTTACAAATGCACATTTCTGGGCCATATCCCAGACCCTGTGGATCAGAATCTCTGGGTGCAGGGCCTGGAAACCTGCATCTTTAACAGTTTTTTTTTTTTTTTAAGGCATATTAAGATTTGAGAAACACAGTAGCTGGATCCAAATCCCAGCTCCCCTAGCTGTGCAACTCTGAGCAAGCTACTTCTTTTTCCCAAGCCTCAGTTTCTCCATCTGTCAGGTGAAAATTCTTTCCCTCCAACTGTCAGAGTTGCTATGAGGATCAAATGAAGTTAGAAAATATCTTTTCAAATTAATGTTTTTATTTTCTTTGGGTAAATACCCAGTAGTGGAATTACTGAACCACATGGTATTTCTAGTTTTAATTTTTTGAGGAGTCTCCATGTTGTTTTCCACAGTGACCATACCTATTTAGTCAAGATACGGAAGCAACGTAAGTGTCCATTAACAGATGAATAGATAAAGCAAATGTGGTGTATACACACACAATGGAATATTACACAGGCATAAAAAGGATGAGATGCTGTTATTCGTGGCAACATAGATGAACCTTATTTCACGCTAAGTGAAATAAGTCAGACTGAGAAAGATAAATACCATATGATTTCACTCACATGTGGAATCTAAAAAATAAAACAAATGAATAAACAAACAAACAAAAAGCAGAATCAGACCTATTGATACAGAGAACAAACGATGGCTACCATGGGGAAAGGGATAGGGGATGGGCAAACTGGGTGAAGGGGAGTGGGAAGTACAAGCTTCCAGTTATGGAATGAATAAGTCACAGCAATAAAAGGCACAGCATAGAAAATATAGTCAACAATATTGTGATAATGTTGCGTGGTGACAGATGGCAGCTACGTTTGTGGTGAGCATAGCATAATAATATAGAAACATTGAATCATTATGCTGTATACCTGAAACTAAGGTAACAATGTGTGTCAACTATACTTAAAACATTTTTTTTAAGGAAGTTAGAAAATCTCCCTGGGCATGCACAGGTGTAGACCCCAGACTCCAAATGTTCTAAGTTCCTTCCAGCCATGAGACTGGTACTTTGTCCATGGAAACGGCTCCCTGATAGGGAGTGGCTGGCTATGACTTCTTCAACAACAGGGAGTGGGATGGGGAGGGGGGCAGGGGGGACTCCCCACAGCCCTCCTCAAGACAGGGTGAGCTGCATGGCATCCAGATGGCGCTCTGCACGAGACTTAGTACAGAGCCCTGGGGCGGAGGACTGTCTGCAACCAGGTCTGACTCAGTGTCGGCCCCCAAGAGAGTGTCTATAGAGGGAAGGGGGAGCCCCATCCCAGATTTCAAGGCTAGAAGGAAAAGACCACAGCAGGGAGGACATCTGGCACAGCGCATCAGCCCCAGTCTGCATCCAAGCTAAAGACTCACTTTTAGCACACATAGCGAACAGTCCCCAAGCATACAGAGACCCCAAGGGTTCCCAGGCTGTTGAGCATAGTGCAGTTCAGCTCAGCATTTACAGAGACCCTGTGGTGTGCCAGGTACTATGCTAAGTTCAGGATGAGGACCCTTCCTTTCATGGAGAGCCAGAGTCTAAAAAGGAAAAAAATAAATCAAGCAAAATGTCACACACAAAGAGAAGGAACTCAATTTAGATTCTCTTTTTCTTGAAGAAATATCAAGTATTCAACTCTCAGGATTTTTAACGTAAGAACAAGAAACGTATGACTTCACTCGAGAAATGTAACAAACACTTAAACATACAATTCTGTTTTCTATTTTAATATCGGGGAAGAGGACAGTAGGGAGGAAGCGCAGCACCGAGGTGTCACCGGGGCAGTCTGTCTTGGGCAAGATGACACCACAGAAAACGGGACCAGCGTCTGACACCCACCCTCCTGTCCGACTACCTACCCATCTGTCTGCCCACCCACCAGCCATCCATCTTCAAATCCACACACAGTACTGAAAATGCAAGACTCTGGCTAGACACTGAAGGAGAAGGGTTCAGAAGTGTCTGCTCACTTGGGGTTTGTGGTCTTGTGAGTAATAACAACACAGTGACACACACACAGCCACAAAACAGGGAAGGCAGAAGACCCAGGAACCGTAGGGATCAACTGTGAGGGAAGTTCAGATGACAACAGAGATACCATTAATTACCGAAAGATACAACAGAGGCTTCACGGAGAAGGTGGTACTTAAAAGGGGCCAACCTGTACCTCTGGAAGGATCTGAACCTGCAGAGAGTGAGAGAGCAGCTGGGCAGAAAGCACCACATGGGCAAAGGCTTGAAAGTCAGACCACTCAGGATGTGTAAGAGGACAAGACAGAAATCCACTCGAGCGATGGAGAGGGGGGCAAGAGAGATGCTAGGGTCCCAACAAGTGTGTGAGGCTAGAAGGGGGCTCTGGGGCCCTGTGAGAGAGAGCCAGGGTGCAGGAAAGGGAAGGAGGGCTTCACAAGCCTCCCAGCCACGTGGGTGTGCTGTGGGCTGGCCTCTGTGACCTGCGTACCTGCTCTGGTAATCAGGGAGGAGTCCACTCCTAGAGGTGCTATTTCCAGCCCCCAGGCAGCAGCCGGTCCCAAGCGCTGACTGACTGGGAAAGGGGTGGCTGTGGTCCTGAGGTCTGAGGTTGATGGAGAAGCTCCCCTCACACTCCTTGTAGGGAAATGGTGGAGGGGCCTGGCTGGGAACACCGCTAGTTGGTTTGAGGACAACTTGGCATTTTCAACATGGGGACGTGTAGTTCTATTTCTCCGAGTCCCAGAAAACTGCAGTTGCCCAAGCCGGGATGCCTTTCCAGGAAAAAAGCACACCCAACTTAACTGTCAGGCTGAGCACTGTGCCAGGCAGAAATGAAAGCCAAACGCCTGATTTTAGCAACTGCCTGAGTCCTCTTTGGGGGAAAATCACTGCAGAAAGCCAGGGTCTGGAACGCTGACACACTGTAGGGGTATGTGCGTGGGGGGAGTGCCTCTAAAGCCCCAGAACAGGCACTCTCAAGTGACTGGGAACTGTGGGAGGCAGGCAGGTTTGGGGGGCAGCTACCCTTCAACCATACCAGTAAGGTCAGCACTGCCTGGTGACTGTGCCTTCTTCTGTCCCGAGATCCATGGGAGATGGCTTGGGACCCCGCCCCCCCCACCTGTGTCCCCTCTAGATAAGGAAGAAAGGACAATTGTCAGTTATACCCATGCCCTCTGGTGTCTGACTTTTCCTGTATCTTTTCTGAAATCTTATCCTTAAAAAAAACTCTTCTCCTTAACTAAGCCTATTCATCTCCTTCCTGCCTCCAGTAATCCTTTTTGTGCCTGAGATTCCTGAATTATTCACACCAACCCATCTCCGCTAGTCAGTCCTCCATAATTTGATACCAACCAGGACAGAGCAGTGTTTAACTCAGGGGGCTCCGGGGCTCTGCAAGTGTATGCACACCCTCGTCCGAAGAGAGGCAGCGTGCACTCTGCATACGGCGGTGCTTTGCCACGGTGACTCCCACTGTCTGTGCTTTTACCAGCAACCTCCGCAATTATTCCTCACTGTCCCTTCGCCATACCACAGCTCCCATCTTAATGGGACCCACCGAGCAGGCACAACCCTCTGGAGAGCCCGTTGGCAACACAGCACCCCCTTTTCCCATGCCACTCTCTTATGGAAGTAAACCCAAATGCTGAAAATGCTTTAATTGCAAGTACGTTCACCTGAGCATTCTTTACAATGCAGCACAATGTTAGAAACACCCTTACTACATAAGGCAAGGGAATGGGTACATTAATTTGGGGCACAACCACTCAAATGGAATATGCAATCACTTGGTACTGCTGTATCTGTAGAGTCTGGCAGACTGTCTCATAGTAATTTTTATTACTTTAGTAAGTTATTTAATAATATAGACAAATGCAACATGCCGTTAAATACAATAAGCAAAATAAGAGATGTTATGCACAATATGATTATATCCACATTTAACACACCCTGGGTACATTCACACAAGACAAGAACAAATATAACTAATACTAACAGTGATTATGTTAACATGGAGGGATTGTCTTTTTTTCACCTTCGGATACGTTCATAAATGTCTGCAAATGTGTACACAAGTTGTTCACTGTAGCATTTTCAGAGGAGCGTAACACTGGAAACAACCTAGATACCATCAATAGGTGACTAGATATTGGAGTTCCTTGCAGTCATTAAAGAGAGTGGTGCAGATCTATATGCCTTGATAGGGAACAATGTCTGAAGTGACAAGAGCAAGGTCCAGAAGAGTGTATTCAATATGCTTCCATTTCTGTTTAGAAAAAGTCAAGGGTCAGGGGAGGAGTGTGTGTGTGTGTGTGTGTGTGTGTGTGTGTGTGTGCGTGCATGTCCTTGCACGTTCGCACACATATAAAACATCTGGTGGGGGGCTGGAGAACAGAAATTCAGGGCGTAAGATTTGATTTTTCACTGCAGATATGAATTTCTGGAGTGCATGTTACGTTTTACAAAACATTTAAAAAAGGGGTTTTGAACCAAAATGGACTGGTTAATTCTTACCTACTAGACATCATTTCCTCCCAACAGCATGATTTCCTCCTCTGTGGCCAGAATTCTGGCCATTGTAGTGACCTCTGTGATCCTGTGTCTCTTGTCCTCTAAACACCTGTCAGCTAATCAGATTAGCATGCGGGGGGAGGGGGGTTATCCCAAAGGAGGAGGGGAAGGTACCATGGCAGTCAAACCTCCTGGGACCTCCCCAGGTGGGCACAGCAGAGCTCAGATCACAGACAAAGTCAGTCACTGCCTGCAAAGGTGAGGAGGGGACTGAGGGGCTGGGTTTGGTCTGTTTTTCCCCATGGTTTTGGGAGACGGGTATGAGGGCGCCCAAATGTCATCTGGTTCTGTTTTCCTTTTTCTCCCTGTTTGAACCCGAACACCTGTAACCAGTTCCATCATTGTATTTTGGGGGCAGATAACTTGTTTCTTTAGCTTCGCAGGTTCACAGATGGAGATGAACTATACCCTAGGATGGAGCTGCTTAGATAATTCAGATGCTGGGACCTGGGACTCCTGAGCTGATGAGATCCCCATGAAACTTGTTGAGCTGATGCTATCACAAAATGAGATCTTTGGGGACCTTGGGATGCAGTGAATTCTCATTTGGGATGAACATGAATCTTTGGGTGTCAAAGAGGGGGCAGAATAATGGCCCTCAAAAATGTCCATACCTTGGGTTGCCTAGGTGGCTCAGTCGGTTAGGCGTCTGACTTCGTCTCAGGTCATGATCTCACTGTTCGTGGGTTCAAGCCCCGCGTTGGGCTCTGGGCTGACAGCTCAGAGCCTGGAGCCTGCTTCGGATTCTGTGTCTCCCTCTCTCTCTGCTCCTCCCCCGCTCACACTCTGTGTCTCTCTCAAAAATAAATAAAAATATTAAAACAAAAAAAAATTTTTTTTTAAAGAAATACTTCAGGGGTGCCTAGGTGGCTCAGTCGGTTAAGCATCTGACTTCAGGTCATGATCTTGAGGTTTGTGAGATCAAGCCCCGTGTCAGGCTCTGTGCTGATAGCTCAGAGCCTGGAGCCTGCTTCGGATTCTGTGTCTCCCTCTCTCTCTGTCCTTCCTCTGCTCATACTGTCTCTGTCTCTCAAAAAATGAATATATGTTAAAAGAAAATTTAAAAAATGTCCATACCCTAATCCTGAGACCTATGGATATTTTGCATTATATGGCAAAAGAGACTGCAGATGTATTTAAAATTAACAGATGTTATAATCCAGAGATTATCAGGATTATCTGGGTGAGTCAATCTAATCACACTGGTCCTTAAAAAAGAAAGCTTTCTCTGCCTGGAGTCAGAAATGCAAAGTGTGAGAAAGATTCTTTCTTTTTCTTTATTGCTGCAGGGGGGTCCATGGAAAGCATGAGAAAGAATGCAGGCAGCCTCGAGATGCAAAAACCAGTCCCCCAGCAGGGAAACAGAGATACATCCCCTATCCTATTATATGAGTCCTACATGGAACTGAACTCAGCCAACAACCTGAATGCATTTGGAAGTGTATCCTCCCCCTCAGCCTCCAAATAAAAGCCCAGGCCAGAGAATACCCTGGCTTTGGCCTTGTGTGACCCTAAGCAGAGTACAGCCCACTGGACTTGTGACCTACGGAACTGTCAGATAGGAAAAAAAGGATGTTGTTTTATTAAGTGCGTGGTATACTGCTATGGCAGCAATAGAAAACTAATATGTCATCTCAGAAATCACTTCCCTGGACCCTGCATTTTGCAAATGGGGAAAGCAAGGCTCAGAAAGTAGAACACCACAAAAAGATCACAAATCAAGAGACACAGAGCCAAAGAGCCCAGATGTTCTGGGCCAGACCTTGCTCTCAGAGGGAGACTCAGAGCTCTAAGCCCAAAACCAAACTGTGGAACACAATGAACACCTTTGTGAATGACCACAACCAATCACTTTAGACACGGTGAGTTATAGAATGCTCCTCAGTAGTTTTCAGCCTGCTTCCGCCTCTGTGGGTGGACAGTCTACCCAGCGTGGACTTTATTTATATAAAACCCAGCTACTCCTTGGGCCAAAGAGACAGGGATGGGATGGGGCGGATGACAACTCAAAGACCAGGATTCTGAAAAGCCACATCTAGAGAAGCCTAGGCCTAGAGCTAAGGCCACCTAAATACATTTCCCCCAGTGATTAGCTCTAATTGGCCTATTCAAAGGAAATTAATTTATGCCTGTCACCAGGGCACCATCGATTAGAAGCAACTTGAGAATGAAGCCCCTGTGAGCTGAGTAGTTGCCTCTCCAGGGATAATTGGGACTCAGACCAGTCCCCGGCCTCAAAGACATTGTTACATTCACACTTCCCCCTTCTCCAGCTGGGGGAGGGGAGTCTCATATAATCCCAGACAATTTTGATGGAGGCTGAAAAAGACAGGGAGAAGGGTCCACTGAAGGCAGCAAGGACAGGCAGAGCCCCAGCCTGGGAGTCTCCATCCCACCGCAGACCTGCACTCTTAGCCACTATATTTCAGAATCTCAAGCTGGTGGCTCAAAACTCTCATCTTTGGTCACTCCCTGCCACATGTAGTCTGGCCACCGTGCACCTGTCCACAGTCTTTGTACACTGTGTGGCTTTGTGTATGCCATCCCTTCTGTTTGAATGTCCTCCTCACACGTGTTCACTTTGCAAACTTTTACCCACCCTTCAGTTCAAATGTCCAATATGAGCCCTGCAAACTTCTCAGGAAAGCCTTCTCTTCAATGGATTTGGCCACTCCTTCTCTGCTACCAGAATATTGTTAATTTTCCTATTGTACTTGTAATTGTACCCATTCAGCTGCTTATGGATCTGCCTTCCCCCAAAACCTGAAGTCTGAGCTGCATTTGTGGTCCCTGGCTTCTGATCTATAGGTGCTGGCATTGGGAGATGCCCACTGAACGATCCTTAAATTGATTAGCATATTTCCTTCTTGATGTGAGGCTCATAAATGTTTCCCAAGGTCAGAACTGAATGTAGTAAAATTCCAGACTGTCAGGAGCCTGAGAAAGTCTGTTGCCTGACCCCCTCATTGTAGAGCCAAGGACAGAGAGGCCTGGGTAACATGTGATACCAAAACAGATGAAATGCAGAGTGAGTGAGGGAAGGAAGGAACTGGGAATGGGGGAGCCCCCAGGTATGTGGAGGGAGTCAAGCAGTGAGTGTGTGGAGTCCAGCCTTCCCAGTGGGAAGTAAGGGCTTTGGCCCAATACACTGTGAGGTCACCACGGCCAGCTTGGGCTTCCTGCCTCATCCAGGGCAGGGCCAGTAGAAGAGGTATGGGCTCTGGAGACTTGAGTGCAAATCCCAGCTTCTCCTCTTGATACTTGTGTGGCCTCAGACAAGTCAAATACCTGCTCTGAGCCCTGGTTTCCGCATCTGGAAAGATGACTGTGCTTTTCCCACAGGGTCCTTCCTGACCCTCCCCATCTATCCAGTTGACTCCTCATCGTATTTCAGGACTGAGTGGGAGTCCCATTTTCTTAGAGGTCTTTTCCAGCCACAGATAGGTCAGAGCACCTGTTAGAAGCTCTGCACTTCTTTAGAGCACTCACACAGTTGAATTTAAATAACTGACCATGCAATTAGGCATTTCATGTCAACCTGCCTTGTCTGTCCTGTTGTCCCAGGACCCAGAGCACTGATGGGGCTTGGGGAGAATCTGTGCAAAGTCCTATTTGGTTGGGGTGTGCCCCTGAGATAACACATTGTCTTTCAGTCTCCAGAATACATCCACTTGTTTAACAAACTTTTGTTAAGGGGCACCTGGGTGGCTCAGTCGGTTAAGCGTCTGACTTTGGCTCAGGTCAAGATTTCACAGTTCCTGAGTCCCCACGAGTCCCCAGAGTCTGCAAGTTGGGCTCTGTGCTGTCAGCTCAGAGCTGGAGCCTGCTTTGGATTCTGTGTCTCCCTCTCTCTCTGACCCTCCCCCCACTCGTGCTCTATCTCTGTCTCTCAAAAATAAATAAACATAAATTTTTAAAAAAAAAACAAACAAACTTCTGTTTAGCATCACCTGGGCATCAGGCCCTGTGCCAAGTGCCAGGGACACACGGATGAGCTGTAGGTGTGCAGCCCTGGAGGGGTTCACAGTGGGGTAAGGGAGACAGTTACACAAATAACACAGGTGAGCAGATTCTACACAGAGGTACAAAGGAGAAAGTGGTCAATCGTGGGGTGAGGAGGTCAGCAAGGTAATTACCTGCTGGGGTCTGAAGAACACAAAGGAGACTTTCTCTTCCAGAATACTTTTCCAAACATTTAACACAGTATCTAAACTTCCATCAATGGCATGCCCTTCCTCCTTTGCCCTCAATGTCCTCCCTATTCACCATTTCTCTATGCATTTATGAGGGTGGCAGCTTAGGTAGTGGAAAGAGGAAATGAGGAACCAAGTCCCCTGTCTGGGTCCAGTTTTCTCCTCTGAAAGATGATAGGCTCAGGGTGTCTTGAACCTCCCTCCTCAACACTGGTACAGGGCGGGGTCAAAGAAAGACCAGAAGTTGGGACAAAGGCTATAGCATACAAACATGCCTTCACTACAGTGCTGCTAGCTGGCCTTGGATGGAGACCTCAGGGCCTCCCAGAGTTTGAGACTGGGTTTGGGAAGAGGGAAGGTGCGAAGGGAGTAGGAAGGTGAAAGGGGAAGGGCCTCCTCATCCCAGAGGTTGAGCAGCACCCTAAACCGTGGACCCTTCTAAGCCACAGACTCACTCCATGGCTCTGAACCTCACCTTGACCTCTGACCTCAGGCCAGCAAGGCAACTTGGGTTTGAACCAGGGACCTCCCTGAAAACCAGATGCAGCATCTACAAGGGGCGTCCTGGAAGGGGAGCAAGGGCACAGAACAATCCCTAGCTGCATGACATCACCCCAAGAGCAGCTCCAGGTGTGGACTGGAACCTGCCACATCCTGACTCCAGGTCACTCCTGGGACCCAGGTTTGCTCACCTCAATTCCTCACGGAACACATAGCTCTGTAGTGGATACCCTGCTAGCTGGCTATGTGAGCTTGGACAAAACCTGGAGCCTCCAGTTCCTGTTTTGCTCTTTATCACCCCTTCCTTGGTATTTTCCAAACCCTCAGTCTTAGAGGGAGCCTGTCCTCCTGTCCTTCTTCAGATCCCCTCTTCATAGCAGGTACAATCATAATAATATCTACAATTACATCCATTAAGAACCTCCTTCATGCCAAGCCCCGCACCAAGCACTTGGCATGGGTTACTCTTACCCATTAGACACCCGTCACAATCTTATGCCCATTTTACAGTTGAGGACACTGAGACACACCCAAGGAGAACAGCTTACCCAGGGCATCACAAAGAAAGTAACTCTGCCTGGCTACCTACAGGTCTTTGCTTGCCTACTCCACATGGTGGTTGTTGGGAGAATCAATGGAGCTAACAGGCATGGAAAAGCTTTGTAAACTGTAAAGTGCAGTGAACAGCTATGCGGTGGCCACATCAAGGTTTCATAACTTGTCTGGGTTTTCTATCCCAGCTTCTGGCCCACAAAAGGAATCTCCAGGACAGCTTCTCTGACGGGGGCTCGGCCAGCCCCTTTGCACCTTCGCATGGCAGGGTGACTCCCTGCCTCCAAAGGTGGGGCAACTCCTGCCAAGACCAGGCACTGCTCAGTGGGGCTGGGTCCTGCCTCCTTGTGCCCCACCGTGGGTCCTGACTCTGTGCTCTAAGTTCTCGGACCCTGTCTGTGTCCTCTGCCACATGATGTCTTGGAGCCTCAATTTTCTCACCTGTAAAATAGGGCTGATAATCCACGAGCTAACACATATAAAGTAGTGGGGTGCACATATGCATATGAAATATTTGTAGACCGTGGAATCTGCAGAGTGTTGCTTCTTTTCCCCATTCATATCTTTAATTTCACTTCCATTCTTATACACAGAATGTGAGGTTACTATAACCCAAGAATTTAAGATCCACTAGTTATGTATCTCTAAACTACTGCTTTTTTAAAATATTTATTTTATGTATTTTGAGAGAGTGCAAGAGAGAGCACGTGTATGTGCAGGGGAGGGGCACAGAGAAAGAGAGAGAGACTGAGAGAGAGAGAGAGAGAGAGAGAGAGAGAGAGAGAGAGAAAGTGAGAGATCCCAAGCAGGCTCCACACTGTCAGCACAGAGCCAGATGTGGGGCTCAGGGCTCACATCTCAAGAACCAGGAGATCATGACCTGAACCGAAATCAAGAGTTGGATGCTTAACACTGACTGAGCCACCCAGGTGCCCTACCCTAAACTACTTCTTAACCTGCCACACCTTCTCCCCCTCAACCGAACAAAAGGCCTGTTTTTGAAAGATGGGCAGAAACCATTTTTCCACCTCCCCTAATATGTCTGGCACAGGGTTCTGTAAACCACTGACTACATTATTGGTGAAAAAGACTTATAAATATGTATACCCAACAGATCACACTTATTAAAAGAAGACTGCCCAGATCATATGAGATGAGGTGGGGTTTCAAAGCATTCCTTAGAAATCCTGGACTCCTGTGGGCAAGGATTCACAAAAGTTTGCTTCCCATTTCATGGATACAGATATTGATACAGATAGTGTTAACAACAACAGCTAAAAGTGTTTTGAGCACCTAAAAGACACCCAGGCCCCGACTACATTCCTTGCAAGTATTAACTCATTCAAACCCCACAACAATTTCTTATAGTAGGTAGTGTCATCTTCCCTGTTTTCACAGATAAGGTGGGTAAAGCACAGAATGATTAAGTAATTAGTCTAAGGACACACAGCTAGAAACTGGCAGAGCTGAGATCTGAACCCAACCATCTGCTCTAGAACACAGGCTCTCAACCCCTATGATACACGCCTTTGTATAATCATCACCCCTCATTAGTCTGTAAGAGCAACACTGCAATCCATAACTCCTAACTTCCAAGTTGGAAGATGTCCCTTCCATCATGATGTCCATGAATACGTTTCTTTATCATGATGATCTCGTTAACTAGCTTCATATGAAGTATTGAAAATTTGAACTTATGAAAGAGAATTATAATAACAAACTCTTGCCTTCTTTGTTGGAGTTCCAAGTAAGATTTCATCTGAAAAAGGATCCTGCTACAACACAGAGTTTGAAAACCACTGAGATTAAATGTGTCAGGGAACCCCCAAGAAGCACCGAATAACCAACCTTCCCATCCGCTTCACTACAGCTGGGCCCTTGGCTCCAGGGAGAAGGACTTCTGCCCTCTCCCGAGGCAGGCCAGAGCCCAGGAGCTACTGCATCTCCCCGTGCCACCTTTCGGCAGGTGAGCCTTTCAGTACCTCAGAGGATTCAGATGTGGTGGGAAAGGGGCATGAAAAGCATGTTTCCTTGTACCAGGAGACCGCTTCTGGAATTGGTTCCAGAGCTGATATTGAGTCTTCTATAGTATTCTGGGGCCTCTCCAAACTGGGGACCTGGATACTTTTCAGAGGCTACTTAGACAGTCCCTATAGCAGCCCACCTGCTTCCTTAGAACTCTAATCTGCCCAACCAAAAACAATCCCAAGAGTTCAGATTTCCTGGCCTGTACGAATTACAACCACCTCATGACAGATTCTGTTATCCTTTCCACTTGTGCTAATTACAGATGATGATGGAGAGCTCACTACCTCACAGAAACCCCCACTGCACATATCTCTCAGTGTAAGAAAGTGTCATCATAACAAGAGAACAGAACTTAAGATCTCTGTAAGGCAGGATTTGTATCTGTGTGTGTGTGTGTGTGTGTGTGTGTGTGTGTCTTATTTTCTTAATTAAAATCATGCAAGCGAGCCTGAAATTTCAAGTTCTTGGGTCATGCCTTGACCTGGAGAAACTTCTCTTGGACTCCAGACCAAACTCAAGCACAAAGAGAATGGGTCTGTTTACATAGAGACCAGCCACATCATCCCCAAAAACAATCTCAACACTGAGACATTCATCTTGCAGGAAAACAGCCAAAGACACAGGCTTCTCCAAGACAGGGAAACACTACAATTCTCAGGGGCAAGTTCAGAATTCTCCAGCACACAGCTCAGCGGCTGCCTTCACCTCTTGGAGGCTGGACAATCTTGGGGCAGTCTCAAGGAGCCAGATGAAATGCATTAATTCATCACTCAGAAATTATTATGAGATTTTTGTCCTGTTGACCTGGAGTACCGTGAGCACAGATGATAAATGCCCCAAGGGCCCTCCTGAGCTCTGCCAGGCGATCTAAGGAAGCGTTAACCTCCTGCATAATATCATCCCTTTGATTATTACTATACTAGTGTGTGCTGTTCTCTCTATATATAGTTTTTACATCATCCCCTGGCCATGTGTCTCTAAGCAAGTGGACAGTCATCATAAGCTGCCCAGTTTGAATGCCTATAATAAGGACATTTCCGTTCTGAAGATTCATATTCCATTGTGTGTCCTCACCTTTGACAGATGGAGGGCCAACTCCAGTTGGGAAATTCTCAATGGGGGTGAACCAGAAAGAGGGAAGAAGCCATACCTAGAGCTACCTTCCTTCCCGTCCTAGCTCTGTCACTTAATTGGCTTACCCATCATGTCACCACCCTGAACCTCAGTTTCCTTTTCTACTAAAAAAAGTAAACCTGGGTAACTCCTGACAAAGGGACATTCAGCAAATTAAATGAAGTGATGCACATAAAGTGAGAAAGCACCTCACAGAAGATGTGACAGTGTGGGGGTTGCAAACTGCCTAGGTTAAAATTCTGGCTCTGCTGTGACCTTGGGCACTTGACTTACTATACCTTAGATGTCTCATCTGCTGAATATATATATATTTTTTTTTTAAATTTTTTTTTTCAACGTTTATTTATTTTTGGGACAGAGAGAGACAGAGCATGAACGGGGGAGGGGCAGAGAGAGAGGGAGACACAGAATCGGAAACAGGCTCCAGGCTCCAAGCCATCAGCCCAGAGCCCGACGCGGGGCTCGAACTCACGGACCGTGAGATCGTGACCTGGCTGAAGTCGGACGCTTAACCGACTGCGCCACCCAGGCGCCCCTGAATATATATTTTTTAAAGTACCTGTGTGGCAGGGTGGTGTTTGGGATTAACTGAGTTGATGTACATAAGGGTCTAAGACAGTGCCTGGCATAGAGTGAACATGCAGGAAAGTCCCATGTGCTGTGGGCACAGCAGCGTATGTCCACTCCAGCTCCCAGCAGCAAAGCACAAGACTGACAGCGTCCTTTTTAGTACCTGACAACGCCCTTGTACATGTACCAGCCCTAACGCCACAGGATAACTCAGAGAGGAAGGGACCATCATACCACATGAACAGGTGAAGAAACTGAGGCTCAGATCAGATGACAAGGTAAGGGACAGAGGCAGACCGGAACTCATTCTGTCTTCCTGACAAGCCACGCTGCCTTTGTGGTTCTGTCATCTGTGCTGCCTAACTGCCATCAACCACCCTGAGAAACCCTGTGCTGGGGAGTTGCAGAGCAGTGGAAGCGCTGGTTTATCTTTCTCTCAGTGACTGCAGTATTTGTACTTAGAGGCCATCACACTACAGAGGCTGAAGAAGCTAGGTCCCTCTGCCATGCCTCAATCTCTTGACCCTGAGATACTTTACTGTGGTGGCTTCTTTTCCTCTGTTCTACCCCACACATCTGACAATCACTGTGCTAGAGCAACAGTTAATCAAGTCACTCTCTTGCTCTAAAACCTTCAATAGCTCTGTATGGCTCACACATTATATCTTCACGTAGGAAGGACAAGTCCAAATGCAGCACATTCATTTTTAAGAACCGCCTCCCCCAGCCTTATCACCTGTACCCTTCCTCTCGTGTGGCTGGGCCAGCCCCCTCTCAGCTCCCTGGGCCACCACAGTCTTCTGTAAAGAACACTCAGATGGGGAACTCAGAACTGCTAGTTTCAGAGCAGTCACAGGTGGGAGAGACATCTGAGACACAGATGCTCAAAATTCACATAGCCAGGGGCAGAGCCGGGACCTAAATTCAAACCTGTGTTATACTTTCAGAACCATCCTGAACAGCAAATACTCTTTGCTATAATTTTCAAATTATTTAGTGATCTGACCCTAAATGTCCAAATCCTATGAAATGGTCTGAAGAGTTCAGATAATTCAAACATTTTTAGATCTTGACATTTCTCTCCACTGGTGTCTCATTAAAGTAAAATCTAAGTCTTTTACAAAGGCCCCTGCCTACCCCACCCCCAACACTCCCCCTGTTTTGTTATGCAATCCAGACATGCTGGCCTCACCACAAACCCTACAAGGGTCCTCCAGCCTCAAGGCCATTGTCCCTTCTGTTTCCTCTGCCTGGAATGCCCTTCCCCCATGGTGGTTTGACCATCATTTCAGGTTTCACTCAAATATCACCTCCTCAGAGAGGCCTTCTTTGACCATCCTAAAACATCCCTTCCACCAGTCACTTTCTGTCACATTACTGTCCCCCCCCCCCCACCACCACACACAAAATCTCATCAGGAAAGAATGATGTAGTTATCTATGATTATCTTGTTTACTTCTCAGTCTGTTCACTGTCTGCCTCTCCCTAATAGAAGACCAAGTCTGCCAGAGCAGGGACCTTATCTGTCTGCTCCCTACTCTATCTAAATAGAGCACAGCCTAGCACGTAGTAGGCACTTGATTTCTTCACTTACTGAGGAGCTGCATGAAATACATAGATAATTTTCTTCTTCCGCTGCATCCAATGCGTGATAAGCTCATCCCCCAACCACGGTGGGGGTGGGGTGGGGTGGGGAGAATAAGGTCTAACATCTCAAGCACCACCCAAACTCAGGCTGGAACAAAGACTCCCCTCCTCTTCTGGGGCTCAGCTGGTCAAGAAGACCGGCTGCTGACATGTCACCAAAGAACTTGTGCAACGAGACTGTCTTCTATTAGTGAGAATTATTTTCACGCCTCCCACGGGGGGAAACCCTGATTTTATGAAGGTAAAACCACATTGTGATTAACACTTAATCAAGATTTCGTCTGTTTTATAGCTCTGCAAGGGAAAAAAAAAATGGTTGGGGGCCTTAATATCATGCTAGTAAATGTTACAATAAGTGTGTTTCTGACACGATTTTCTTATTAGGGTCCTTACCCGTAAATTTTATTGCATTTAATTAAAAATTATTGCTAAAAGAAACAGCTGCAGATGGTCTTATTTTAAGTCAGAAAATTAAAAACTGAATATTCTCATCAGTCAATTTCAACAAGAAGCACAGCCGCATGCATTCGGAATGTGATGGTTTTGAGATTATAATAATTTTTATGGCATTTCCAGGTCCTTTCAATGAAACTTAATGAAAGCTCTGCATGAGTTCATTTGTCAAAAACATAATAATAATAGGAAGGCTCCCAGCTTACAGGCAGATATAAAGATACCCATGAACCACGGCTGGGATGTGCCAAAAACCCAGGCATGCAGCCCTCAGCACCAATGGAATTAGTCAGCGGGAGGTTTAGATGCAGTTCTGCAGTGCACCCACCCGAGGATTTACAGTTGAGTCTGTAAATCACCTTTGTATCACAATGACGCGTGTATTTGCTGCTGCAGCACTGTCTATGGTTGTGAAAAATAAAAAGTCAGGTTTCACTCTCTCAGGGAATCACTTCTGCAAAATATTTACTGCATTCTAAGGATGGTGAACAGGCACTGGGAGCCGGGGAGGAGAGAGGGAGGGCTCTCATGCTAGATTTTGTGCTGGGTTTCAGCGTTCTGGCTGCAGTCGCTGTCCTTGGTCTGGACTGCCTGTACAATTACCTCTCCCGGCTTTATTACTCAGCTTGTATCCTTTAACTTTTAAGGACTGAATTCTTATTGCTTCTTGCTTGCCTTTTGCCGGAAATATTTAATTTATTTGGGCCCAGACAGGCTGTAACAATCAAATAAAAGGACGAGGAAAGCCAAGGCAGCCCCAAGCTAGCCCTGGAGTTGGTCAGCACCGGACAAGCGGGTGGCTGTGTTCACTGTGGAACCCCACCCCCTGCTTTTCTGATGCTACGGCTCTGGCCTGGTCTTCATGTTCTCTGGAGGGCACCACTGCAATGGCCTCTTGACTAGTCTCCCTGCTTCCGTTTTCTTCATCTCCTCCACTTCACCGTGCCAACAGAGCGTCTGTGCCAATGCGGCATCTCCACTGTGGCCCTGCCCTGCCGAAAACCTGCCACGGTTGCCCTACTGCCCATGGGTAATGCACTCACTCATCAAGTTGATATTCAAAGGACTTTTTCACTAGGTCACAACTGCCTCCCCAACTGTATCACAAAGATGTGTACACTGAGGTCCATCTGAGCACTTCATGGTCCTTTCTAACCCCCAGACTCATGCACATGCTTGTGTTCCTCCTGGACTATTTGTCTCCATCACAAACTCCTATTCCTCTGCCAATACCCACTTCAAGTTTCTCCCAAATGGTACAGGCTTCCTACACCCCTCCTCCAGAACAGGATGGGCTTCCAGCAAAACCTTTATCACATGGTTTCTAATGGCCTCTATCAGTCTCTCTCTCCAGGTGGTGGTGGGAACCTCTAGTACCTAAAACAGTAGCGGACATTTAGTAGATGCTGAACGAATGTTAGCAGAGGGACTGATCAACAGGCCAAGCTGGGGGCAACATTCTACTACAAGAACCAGAAATCAGAAAAACACAGTGTTCGAGCTTCATCCTTAGTCTTTCAACCCAATCTCCTCCATATATTATTCCCCATGCCTACAGATGATGTGAGCTGTTTTCCAGAATAAAGAGATCAAAGCACTCCTAAACCAAGATTAAACCATGTTCATTGCAGCTTTACCTGCTAAAACCACAGGCCTGTGTTTCTCCACATGTCCTCACACCTCTCTCCTATCTCCATGTGTCAAGACCCTACCTTTCCATCAGTGTCCATGAAGCCATCCTGCCCTCCCCTGGACTTCTACCCTGTGGATCCTGAGCATTTTCTACCTTGCACTCCAGGGACTTGGGTGTAAGTCCTCTTGCTACCCTTCACTGTAAGTCCACTGAGGCCAGTGATGGTACCTGGTCCATCTCTGTCCGTATTTCACTTGGCACAGTTCCTCAAGAATCACTCATTTCTCAAATGGTCATCATCAGCCAAAATACTGAACTACCTGGATGCTCCCACTCCTTGTCCTCACACAAATGTTGTATAATATGGCTAACCCACAAACCCTTGAACATGCAATTCAAGCTGCATTCCAACAATGAACAGCTCTGTAAGGACCCCCAGGCTGGGAGAAGAGAGCCCTGAAAGGCTGGACCTTAGACCTTCCAGAACTCTCCCTAGAAGGCACGAGCACTCATGAGCTGCTGCTCCCAGGTGGGCCGAATCATCTGAAGCCCCCCTAACAACCCGTACAACCCAAACAGATGGCCTGCTCCACACCCAGAGTTCCTGGTTGCTCTAGGGGCACAGTGAGCTACACAAGGGCAAGCGTCTCCCACTATGGCCCTGAGGGAGGGCAAGATGTCTGAATAGCTCATTAGCAAGTTCCAGGAAAGCTTGTAAGCCTTCTTGATGAGCTCCCAACAGAGCAGCAAACTCACCACCCATCAGAAAATAAAGGAACGTGTCATTCCACTTTTCCTCGAGCCCTTTAGACCAATAAACAAAGCCAACATTTTGGTGGTGGCTGTGCTAGCTTGTCTTCTGCAAAGGAGACACTACAGCTGTCGGATAAAGACAACTAGAAAACGTGGCATTTTTTTCACTACAGGAAACAAGAGGTAGTGGAAAGAGTACTGGATTCAGAAAGACATGGGGCGCCTGGGTGGCTCAGTTGGTTAAACGTCCGACTTAGGCTCAGGTCATGATCTCGCAGTTTGTGGGTTTGAGCCCTGTGTCATGCTCTGTGCTGACAACTCAGAGCCTGGAATCTGCTTAGGATTCTGTGTCTCCCTCTCTCTCTGCCCCTCTGTCTCTCTGTTTCTCAAAAATAAATATACATCAAAAAAATAAAAAAAAGAGACTTGGGGGGCACCTGGGTGGCTCAGTCGGTTGAGCGTCCGACTTCGGCTCAGGTCATGATCTCACGGTCTGTGAGTTCAAGCCCCGCATCGGGCTCTGTGCTGACAGATCAGAGCCTGGAGCCTGCTTCAGATTCTGTGTCTCCCTGTCTCTCTGCCCCTCCCATGCTCATGCTCTGTCTCTCTCTGTCTCTCAATAATAAATAAACATTAAATTAAAAAAAAAAAAAAAGAGAGACTTGGGTTCAGATTTTAGTTTGGCCACTTACTACCTGTGCAACAGGGGATAGTTTATAGCACTTCAGTGGGCCTCAGTTTTCTCACCTGGAGATGAATGTACCTAACTAATTGTGAATTACAAGTGAAATAACAGCTAAGTCAGAGTCACAGAGATAGGCATTTCTACTATGAGCACGGAATTATAAAAATTCTGGTCCTGCCGTCCTTGGTGTAAGAGGCTGCTAATGACTCCAAACCATTATCGCTTGGGCTGTTGTCTGTAGCCCTGACCCCAGCCCAAGAGGAAGTCAGAGGTAATGCTGACACCACACCCCACAGCTGAAGCTCGCAAGTGGTGTCCTGAACACTGAGTCAAACTCATGCAGAAGAACCTCCATATGGGAGACAGGGACAGAGACATCCCCACAGTGAAAGGGACCGGATTCGCTACCCACACCTCTAGAATCAAATTCAAATCCTGCATCCACCACTATGTGACCCTGACCATGTCACTGAATAACAGCTAATATTTACTTATCATTTCACTATGTACAACATTAACTGATTCAGGTTTAACAATGTTATAAGGCAGGGACTATTCTCATTGCCTATTACAGACAAACCAAGGTGCAGAGAGGTGAGTACCTTGTCCCAGGTCACACAGACAGTAAGGGGTGGAGTACTGACTGAAACTCCAGGCAGCCTGCCTAAAGTCCACATGCTTAGCCACTGTGCTCTCCCTGGGGTCCAGGGTCGTCATCTGTAAACATAAAAAGCCACCATAAATGCATCAAGAACAATATGTGGACTGATCACAACAGCTAGAGAGAACAGAGAAAGAAAAAGATGAAAAAAAGCCAGTGTGGCAACACATTAATGGTAAATCTAGGTGGTGGGAAAACAAACATTCACTGTAGAAACTCTTTCAATTCTTCTGTAAGTTTGAAAATGTTAATAATGAAATGGGGAAAAGGAGCATCAGGGATCCATGTTGACGTATAGTGCTGAATGATTAAAATAGATTCATCATCATGCAAAAAACAAATGTACAATTATGGGAATTTAAATGAGACACTAAGGGGGCGCCTGGGTGGCTCAGTTGGCTGAGCATCCGACTTCGGCTCAGGTCATGATCTCACGGTCTGTGAGTTCGAGCCCCGCTTCCGGCTCTGTGCTGACAGCTCAGAGCCTGGAGCCTGCTTCAGATTCTGTGTTTCCCTCTCTCTCTGCCCCTTCCCCACTCATGTTTCTCTCTCTCTCTCTCTCTCTCTCTCTCTTTCTCAAAAATAAGTAAACATTAAAAAATTAAAAAAAAATAAATGAGACACTTAGGGGGTGCCTGAGTGGCTCAGAGGTGACACGTCCGACTCTTGATTTCAGCTCAGGTCATGATTCCAGAGCTGTGGGATTGAGCCCTGCGTCAAGCTCTGCCTTGGGCATGGAGCCTGCTTAAGATTCTATCTCTCTCTCCCTCTGCCCCTCTCCCTCAGCTCACACTTGCACTCTCTAAAATAAAATAAAATAAAATAAAATAAAATAAAATAAAATAAAATAAAAGTGAGGCACTTAGGACAAACCAGTCTATGTAGTATTTTGCACCAAATGGGTATTTATTAAGTGTATACAAAGCACTTAGCACTGTGTTGCTGAAGATAGGTGCTTAATAAATGATAATTCTTTGATCCTTGTGAAGCTCAAAATCACCAACTCGCATGGAATTATAAAACCCCTCATCATCAACATACATTTACTTATTTTGTTTGTTTGTTTTTTTTAAACATGCATTTATTAAGCTCCTAGCACAGAACCAACGTACTGAGGGGCCATGGAATACTCAGAAGTAAAGACGAGGCTCCCCCATCAAAGAGCACTGACTGAAGACATAGAACAGCCTATTTGGAAAGTAGGACTTTTCTGGACTAGATCTCTGGTCCATTTTTTCTTTTTCACAAGGGTCAATTGGGGGGGGGGGACAAAAAAAAGAATGTTCTGGGGATACACTTTAAACTAAAAGATGATGGAAATGTTGTACACCATGGGGAAAATGTACATAAGTAACAATGTATACAGTTTTATTTTACAAGACAGAAAACTGCTAATAAGATTATTGTGGCTCCTAAAACGTTATTATCTGGGTATATAAATCTCAGTGGAAGTTACCACATAGAAGAAACTTTACAATCATCCATTAGACCCTGAGCTGCTACTCTGGTTTAGGGTTCTCTAAGGGCCTTCTGAATTCTATTATATACTCTACATGTTTCTTGAAGGGAGGTACTTTTAGCGGAAAAAGGACTTGGATTTAAATAACAGTGAATCACACCATGAGAGAGACAGAGTTATTCCCTTTTCAGTCCTTCTGAATCCTTCTGACTATGCCAAGGAGAAAGTCTCTGTGTGGTGCCAGGATGTCTTTAACACCTCTCCCTGTTTAACAAAGGGACCAGGCTTCCAGCTCCAGCCTTGGCAAGTAACAACCTCAAGCTACAATTTACCCGTTAATTTCCTTTCCTTAGTATCTTATTTGTACAATTGCCTTCTATTTATGGCAGCCAATAGTGTTTTTCCATTTCCCAACCGTGACATAAAATTTCCTTTCTAAATATTTTAAAGTAAAAAAGACTGATTGAAAGAAAAACAGTAAGTGATAGCATAGGTGGTGTAACAGAAATAGTAGAAGTGGCACAGGAAAGGCAAACAGTTGAGAAACACAGACCTGCTCCAATCTTACCATTTTACAGATGAGCAAACTGTGGCCTAGCCTTCTCCAAGACCCCACAGCAAGTCAGTGACCGAGCAGGCTTTGAACTCACATCTCCCAACGGACTGCCCTGCACCCTTTCAGGGCTGTTGATATTTATTTTGGCTTCTCCCCCCGATCCTCGCACTGAAGCAAGGTGTGGGGCAAGACAAGGAGCGGAAGGAGGAGGAACTGCCTCCCCACCTTCTCACCCCTTCCTGTCCTGCTCAACCTGAAGCACACCCCTGGGCATGCTTCTCAGATAGCAACACTCCAGCCACTCAATTCTCAAAGCCCCTGTTCAGGCAAAGACGCACTAGGACCCCACCCCCATGGCAGTCCCCCATGCCTCTCGACTTGAGGTGTCTGAAACATCCCTTGCCCAGACCTGTTCCAGCTCAAAGCGAGGATTTTTCTCCCCCTTGCTTCTATATGTTTCATGAAGGAAAATAGAAGAAAGCTTTGCTCACTGATTGATGTCCAAGAGGATGTGGTTCCTGCATGGGAGATTTATCCTGGTCAGTTTGGCCTTCAGTGAAATAGCATCAGAAGATAAGGTAGCACTGACATTTTCTTGGGTATTTTTCCCTTATTGTCGTGTTCACTTGGGTGAAGGGACCTTTTTTGGTTTCTGGACAAAGTACAGATCAAGGCAACAGGGACTCTGCATATGGCCAAGCAAACTGTGCACTGGGCAACCCTGGGGGAGTAGGATGTGAATGTGGCCCTGGAGCAGTGCAGTGCACAGCCTGCACAATCAGATCTGGCATCCCTTAGTTGTAATTCACTAAGAATGCCCGAACCAGGTGTCAGGACATCTGAGTCCTAGCACTGATTTTTCCACTAAATTGCTGAGCTATCTTATCTTAGGTAAATCCCTTTCCCTCTCTGTGCCTCAGTTTCTTCCTCTGTTAACAGGACCAAATGTTGTCTGAAGTTCCCTCCCAGCTGTAAAATTCAGTGATTCTACAGAAGCAGATTTCGATTTCTGAAGGGATGTCATACAAAAGAGGAAATGAACTCACTTGCCTAGCTTGAGAGGGGAAAGCCAGCATGAGTGGGGTAGGGATATTAGGAGACAGCTTTTGCCTCAGTCAGAAAGGAAAATTTAATCAGGATACCTAGCAACAGATGAGGCAACCCTGTGAGGTGGTGAGTTTCCTGTGGCTTGAGGAATTCAAGTACAGACTGGGTCAGAGCAAGGCCTGCTAGAGTGGGAGCCTTGACCATCTGCCCTTTGAGGTCCTTTCTAGCAGGGAGATTTTGGTTTCAGAGCTTGGTTCTATTTTCATTAACGCTAGGAGGCACTCAGCTAGGTCTGGATCTTCTCAAACCCTGCTGATAACTATTAATGCAATGAACTGGTCGGCTGTGTAGCTCTCACCCTCTTAGAGTTTGCACTCGTCCACACTCTCCAAATTAAACTCAGTCCCTCCAGCAGTGTTAGTGTTTACCCTTGCCCCAGCAAACAAACCTTTTCATTCTGGAAAGAACTAATTAACAGCCTCACCCAGACTTGGGGGAGAGAGAAGATGGAGCCAGGGTGGGGGAACCATGTAAAAAACTCAGGAGAATAAACCATACAAACACTGCTAGCATCTACACTCCAGCGACAGCTCAGGCTAATTGCAAATCATCTTATCTATTCATTACTGCAGGCGCCCTGGGAACTCCTAGCAGCAGCAGCAGCAGCTGTGTGGGACTGGGTGAAGTCACTGCACACGAGGGGTCAGAATCAGGATGTCCTTTAAAATCACCGCCATTTTCGCTTTTATTAATTCCGATCAGGCACTTCCAAAGAGAGTAAATGGTTGAAGCTGAATTGCATTGCCTTTAAGTTGCGTCCACAAGGTACACGGAACAGCAAGATTTGGCAGTTATCCACGTGGGATGTTCAATAAGGGCATTCAGTCAGTCTTGGAAAGGTGGGGTCAGAAAATCCCCACTGTTGTCAATAATTTCAGTGTTTCACTTTTACTTCCAAGGTGAATGAGTCCAAAAAAAAAAAAAAAAAATCAGCTTGGATATACCTCTTAAAAGGCTTCTATTCAGAAATTTAGCTCAGGGCGCCCTTAGCTCTTTAAACAATTTAAATAGATTGTCTTTTCTAGTTCCCTTGAATAGAGTGTATATTTACACAGTAAAAGGGTATCAATCTCAATTCAGCGTATTTTCCTGATGGTGAAAGATATTTAGTTTGGCAAGATTCCAGAACCTTCTCTCTTGGTGACTTTCCTGGAGGGGACCAGCAAACCCATCATTCCCATCTACATGAGAAATGTCTCTCAAATAATGGAAACACAAATGCTGACATTTACACTGTAGTTGGCATTTTAGACAATACTTTCACACAGATGATCAACTCTGATCCTCTCAAACACTCTGCCGCAAGGTAGCATGAACCCCATTTCGCAGCCAGTTAACTGAGGCTCAGAGAGGTAAAGCCACTCACCCCAATTCACATGGCTAGAAATAAATAGAGCCTGAGGCTAAAAAACAAGTCCATCCCGTCCCCTAAACCTAAGCGCCTGCCTCCTGGCTCACCCAACAACAAAGAAAATGTAACTTCACAGTACCTTTCTGCATCTTGGTCTGCACTCTGCTGTTTGCTCTCAAAGGCGTTGAAGCTGCTCATGTCCACGTAGCCGTCGTTTTCATTTGCTGTGGACAGGGCTCTGCTCTGATCTTCAAACAGCTTCGTAAATGTCCCAGCCCTCGCAGGCCTCCGGGGCGGAATCTGGATATTTTCATAGTCCGAGTTCATGGCTGGAATGTTCTCATAGTCTGAAGTGTCGGCGTTAGGGAACGAGATGGACCGCGGCTTGGTCAGGGGCAAGGGCAGAAAGGGGGGCCGAGAGCGGTCTTCGAAGGACTCCACTCTCGACACGGTCCTGCTGAAGGGGACACCTTTCCTCTTGCCATCCCTGTAGAAGATGAGGGAGGAGGGCGATTCGGAAGCCCGGAGCTTGCCAGTCCGAGCCTTAAGCTGCGGGGAGTTGCTGAGGCTCCTGCGGTCGATTTCCAGAAGCCTGGCAGGCCCATGGTAGCTGGATTCTGAAGAGGACCTGGAAGACGACACATTGACATCCACGTGCACTTTGTTCTCGGACTTCTTTTTAAACGTAAGTGCCAGGAACCGCTTGAAGGATGACTTCTTCTTCTTGGTATACTTGTCCGGGGGCTCACTCTCGATCAGCAGGGAGGGAGAGCTCTTTGTGATGGGCTTTTTGGTGATGCAGGCCAGGTCGAAAGGGGGCGGGATGTCAACCACAGAAGAGGGTGTTGAGGTGCCACTGGATGGGAGATGGTTCCTCTGGGAGAAGCTCCCAGAGGAGCCGATCACACAGGGCAGAGAAAGGTTGTCATCTTTCCTTTTGATCCTATGGTCGTCCAAGCCAGATGCCTCCGACTCCCGGTACAAGGAGACCGGAATCTCTCGGCCTTCCACGGAGAACGATCGGGGGTACAAAGTGAAGGCTCTGGGCTTTGCTGGCAAGGCCCTGCTGGCTTCCAGCGGTTTCCCCTCCAACGACAGAACTGTCTTTCTCGCCTCCTTGGTGGCACCTCTAATGCCAATGGCTGATGAGCCAGCTTCTGGTCCGGTTTCTTCTGGGACGGTTTCTGGGACATAGCCGGCCACCTTCCCAGAGTGGGGCCTGGCCCTCGTGATGATGTTCTTCCTGTCGAGGGGGACCAGGCCTCCCTCAGCATCGGAGTTCATTTCTTCTTTCATGCCATAACCACTCAGCGTGTCACATGCAGCCTGTGTCTCCGGCTTCTCTCCTTCCCCAGGGTCAGCCTCATGCTCCAGGTCAACTCCCATCTCATAGGGGTTGGTGAGTGCATCGTCCCCGGCGTCCTCATCCTCTGGCATAACCACTACCTCAGGGACAGAGGGGCCCTCCCCAGAGACACAGGAAGCTCCAACAACGGGGCCCTGCTCTGCACATTCTCCTGACTGTGGTTCCTGCTCGGACTCTAAGCCTTTTGCTGAGTTGGAAAAAGAAGAGCAGCTCTCGCTACAGAAAGAGGTGCTCTCGGTCGGAAAGAACTCGTAGGGACTTCCCGAGAGTGACGTCACAAAGTCATCCACACTGTCACTCTCGAAAGGAATGATCTGGCAGCTCTCCTCGGCAGGTTCGTCCTGCACCAGGTCTCTGCCTTCTCGGGGGTCTTCTCCCACCTCCTGGGTGACGGCTGCTATTTCTTCTTGGCCAGTTTTCTCATTTTGGTCCTGTGGTTCATCCTGGTCATCATGGTCATCTTCACACTCACACTCCTCAGAGATTTCAGGGCTATCAGTGGTTGTCTCCGCCTCCTGGACACCCACGGCCAAGTCCTCATTCTCTGTGGGTTCCTTGCTGGCATCGTCAGCATCCCCGTCAGAGGGCCTGTCGGAATCCACACATTCTTCTGGAGCCCCTGGTTCTGTGTTGGTGGAGCCTTCCCCACCACCCTCCTCTGCCTCCCTGGGTGTCCCAGGGGGCCCAGGCTCCTCGCTGGGAGTTTCCGGACCCTCTAAATCAACGTGAGTGAGAATGACGTCATTGCTTGGGAGGACTGCCTCTCCATCCCAAGGTCCCCTGTCCTCCAGGTTGTATACGTTGTGCTCTTCTACTCGCTTCTCTTCCTCCTCACTTGTCAATGTCTGCTCCTCTGCCCCAGGGTCACAGGCACCATCCTCTGCCTCCACGTTCTCAGGAGTGGGGGCCCCGCCTCCGTCAGCCTCTCTACTCAGCACCACTTCAGCTGGAGCAGCTCCCAGCCCCTCTGGGTCACTCTCCTCGCCTTCCTCCCTGCACTCCTCTTCCCCCGTGGCATCTGGAGGGGCCATGGCAGCACTCTCTGCAGAGCAGCTGCTGTCCCTGGGTTCGTCCTCTTTCGGTGGAGCCCTGGGGACCACGATGTAATCCTCGTCAGCCTCAGACTCCGAGCACTCCAAGTTGGACTGGCGCTCTTCGTAAGGCCCCCTGTCAACACAGAGCACCTTCCCGTTGCTGCATTTGTTCAAGCTGTTGATCACGTACACGCTGGCTCTCCACTCACTGGGGGTCGCCAGCCTGGGCTTAGGGGCAATGGGGGGTTTCGGCCCCCTAGACATGGAGTTGGGACTGGGAAGGCTATCGGGCCGGGGTGATGAAGGAAATTTGGGTGCTGTCACTGGTGTGAGGGGACTGGCAGTCTTTGGCTTGGGAGCAACTGGTGGTTTTGGTGAATCTAAAGGATAAAAATAGAGAAAAAGAAGGAGAAAAAGTACAGTTAACCCTTATTTCCATTCAGAGTCTCCAACTTACCATTTTGAAGAGAACACTGAAGATAGTTTCCCAACCTATGTGAACCCAATCTGCTATATTCTGTGTTAGGTTTATGCCCTCCACCATCATCTTTCAGACCCCTTGACCTCCACTGATAATTCATCCTGTAAACAAAGTAAATAGATCTTTCTTCTATATATAGTCCAGCTACTCAATGAACTCAATGAAATACTCCTCAAATACAGGTATCCAGATCATTGTAATCATTCATCCAACAACTACGTATTACAAGCTTTCTAGGGGCGCCTGGGTGGCTCAGTCATTTGAGCATCCAACTTCAGCTCAGGTCAGGATCTCAGAGTTTGTGACTGTGAGCCCTGCATTGGGCTCTCTGCTGTCAGCACGGAGCCCACTTTGGATCCTCTGTCCCTGTCTCGGCCCCTCCCTTACTCGCACTCTCTCTCTCTCTCTCAAAAATAAACAAACATTAAAAAAAATTCTTTCTAGGTGCCAGGCACTCATGAGACAATGCTGAACTTGACGGTCATCATCTCTGCCACCCACACGGAGCCTACATTCACCCTACACTTAATTCATTGGATACCTACTATCTATACGCATAGCACCATACATAGGAAGGTCTTCTAGAATCAAGATGAAAAGAATACCTCTGCTGAGTACTTGCCATTGAGTCAGGGAGACAAAACGAACAGAACAACTGGAGGACAGAGCTGCAGACCTTTGGAATATTATGACTGAATAGCCATTATCTCATTCCTTCAAGAATGATACACCAAAGGTCTGTGACAGTGATGCATGATTCCTCCTCTAAGGGTCACCTCTGAATTCTACATGCTTCAAGACTGGTGTCTAGCTAACTGCCCTGTGTCTAAATTTCATGGGCATCCAAACTTCATGGGAGAAGCTACATGATATTTTCCAACATGTATATCTGCAAAAACTCTCTTCCCTTGTGGATTTGGGGGATCTATCTGACCATGTCAGAATAAAGGATGTGGGTACAAACTGTACATCCAACAGGAGTCAGAGAAGCAAGAGTTACCATGATGAAGGAAGACCCTCCTGCGGTAGGTGAAATTTAAGCTGTATTTTGCAGAATGAGAGAGGCCTGGACAAATGCAAAGGTCAAGGGTGTAGCTGCCCACTTCCAAGTTCATCCGTCCTGCCACAAGACTGCTTCAATGCCTCCAAGCCCCTGGCCGCACTGTGGGCAGAGTGAGGAATGAAGATTTCCAGGAAGGCAACTCCATCCTGACATCTCAGCTTCAAACACACTGCCTGGCTCCCCACTGCCCATAGATGAAGACACACAAGTCTCCCCTCAAGCCTCGCCCCGCCGCCCAGTGCCATCCCCACTAAGGCCTGGGTTTGATGCAGAGCAACTTCAGAATGCCAGCCTGGCTCATGACAGAAGGGAGATGAAGCAGAGCTCCTAAAGGTCTGTCAGCAAACTCTTCTCCCCATGCATTTGACTTCCAGTTAAACCCTTGCAGCACCGTTACCCTGTCATCTGTAGTCCAGGGGTAGCTGGCAGAGATGCAACATGAGCCACGTTTATCATCACATATGTAATTTTTATTTTTCTCACAGCCACATTAAAAAGTAAAAACGAGGGGGCACCTGGGTGGCTCAGTTAAGCATACAACTCTTTTTTTTTTAAGTTTATTTTATTTTATTTTTTTGAGAAAGAGAAAGCAAGCAGGAAAGGGGAAGAAGGAGGGAGAGAGAGAGAGAGAGAGAGAAAGGAAGACAGAGAATCCCATACAGGCTCCACACTGTCAGCACAGAGCCCCATGTGGGGCTCATACTCATGAACCATGAGATCATGACCTGAACTGAGACCAAGAGTTGGATGCTTAACAGACTGAGCCATCCAGTCGCCCCAACTTCCAAGTCTTGATTTCAGCTCAGGTCTTGATCTCAGGGTAGTAAGAGCACAGTGGGCTCTGTGCTGGACATGAAGCCTACTTAAAAAAAAAAAAGAGAGAGAGACAGAGATCTGGGACACCTGGGTGGCTCAGTCAGTTTAGTGTCCTACTCAATTTGGGGTCAGGTTACAATCTCACGGTTGTGGGATGGAGCCCCACGTTAGCTCTGCATTGGGTGTGGAGCCTGGTTAAGATTTTCTCTCTCCCTCTCCCTCTGTCTTGCGTGCATGCACACTTTGATAGATTTGACAGATCAAAGTGTGTGTGTGTATATATATATATATATATATATATATATATATATATACTTTAAGGATATACATATATATCCTTAAAAAAAGTAAAAAAGAAATGGTGAAATTAATTTTAACAATACTTTTTCAACTCAATATATTTGATATATTATCATTTTGGATATCATCAATAAGTCATATTTGGATCATGTCATCAATATACAAAATTTATTAAGGAAATATTTGACATTCTTTTTTGTACTAAGTCCTTGAAATCAAATGTGTATTTTACACTTTTCAGCACATCACAATTCACATTAGCCACATTTCAACTGCTCAGTAGCAACATGTGGGTGGTGGCTATGGTGCTGGCCAGCACAGCACTAGCTCGTTGTAACCCATCTCCGTGGGACTGTTCCATTGGCACCTCAAGCCAAAGTCAGTATCTCCCCTAAACTCACAGAACCATGTAAAATTTAACTGAGGAGGCCCCAAAGGAAATTAAAAAGGCCTGGGGCAGCAAGAATATAGGTGCCCAGGAACCATGCTCCTGAAAGGGCCTGATTTCAGTCTCTTTAGTTGTACTTTGCACATAAATCTAAGGAACTCAGTGGTCTGGTTTCCCAGTGTACAGCTAATTAGGAGGGGAAGGGACTGGCAGTTAGAACAGGAACCCTGCCAGGTGTAAGATGTGGCAGCTGCCAGCAAGAAAGGGAGAGAAGAGACTCAGCTGTTGAGACCCTAAAGGCTAAAGCACCCGCTACACCAACGCCCTAACCCACACCTATATTCATCCACATCAACACCGAGGCTAGACACGGGCATCCAGATAACAACCCAGAGTGTTCAAGACATAAGTGGCCCTCCAACTCCTTGTTGCCATAAGCAAATACGTCCTAATTTAGAAAATTATCTGTCCAAATTAGTTAAAACACACACACACACACACACACACCACCGCTGCCACCACCACCACCACCACAACCACCCACAAAACCCACCCAACTATGTGGATTTTAAACAGCTAAGCTTAAAAAAAAAAAAAAAAAAAAGGGGGCGCCTGGGTGGCGCAGTCGGTTAAGCGTCCGACTTCAGCCAGGTCACGATCTCGCGGTCCGTGAGTTTGAACCCCGCGTCAGGCTCTGGGCTGATGGCTCGGAGCCTGTTTCTGATTCTGTGTCTCCCTCTCTCTCTGCCCCTCCCCCGTTCATGCTCTGTCTCTCTCTGTCCCAAAAATAAATAAACGTTGAAAAAAAAAATTAAAAAAAAAAATAAACAGCTAAGCTTTAGCTAACCTGTAACTGTGAAGTAATAGCCTTTGGAGCCTGGCTCATCTGGATTCAAATCCTGGCTTTGCCACTTACAACCTATAAAAGTGAGCTCCAGTTTCCTCATCTGTAAAATGGGTTCAACAGTAACACCTACTCTCAAGAGGTTATGAATATTAAAATATATATAATTTATTAAAAGTGCCCAGCAGTAGGCCTTCAAGTAGGACTAGCCAATAAATAGTAGCAATTGTTACTCTAACAATGTCAGTCTTTGTCTACCACACATCTTCCCCTGGTATAAGCCTTGCTCTACACTGATGTATAATACTAGCGTCAAGTTCCCAACATCAGGTGTCAGGCATTGGCATGAAATTACTCTTTGGGGGTGGGGACTCTCATTCCTCATCCTTAACAGGTGGTATTTCACATGAGCACCGTGAGACTTGACAGAGGGACAGATGGGCCATGAAAAACGACCATCACCTTGGTTGCATCGCCCCCACCCCCACGCCATCCTTCATCCAATCAAGCTATCGATCTGTGGGCGCCGTCTCCTCGAGAAAGGTCACAGTGGGTGTCTGAGGCGTGATCCTGCAAGAAAATGCCTTCCCCACAGGATCCCCTAGGAATGACAAGTATCTAGTGTTCATGTTCTGCTTCCAGTTCTGAGGTTCAAGGTGTTTCACCTGAACCCCTTCTGAAATCAAAGGATGCCAGAATCAGAAAGGCTTTGTCTGACCCCTCAGTAAAAGATAGGGTAACTGAGGCACACAGAGGTGACGCATACTGTTCTCAGCAAGCCCGGAGCAGGGGCCAGGGAGAATGTGGGTTTCCTGCCTCCTGGTCCAGTCGCTAGAACCTCTGACTTCACCCTTTTGCTACTGAGCTTTCTTCTACAGTGGAGACTCAGGGCTCCCAGCTTCTAGTGAGGCAGAGAAAGGTAAAATTCAGAAAACCTGAGGCCAGAGAGACCAGAGACAACTAACCAGGTATGAACTTTACAAAAGGCTGAGTTCAGAACTCGGAAGTACTGACTGGTCATAAGGTTTGTTCTCATCCAATTTCCATTAATCCAATTCCATTGAACAGACATTTATTGACCACCTACTATGTGCTGGGCACCCATCTAGAATCTTTGGACACATCAATAAACAAAACAAAGACCCTGTCCCTCATGAACCTTTATATTCTAGTGGAGGAGATAAGGAATAAAAAGGAGATGTATATGACCTTATTGTATATTAGATGATCATAAACTCTACAGACAAAGATTAGGAGTTAGGTGGGGTTTTGTTTGTTTTTTCAATTTTAAAGAGTTACTGGGGTAGGCCTTATGGAAAGGACGCTAGAGCAAAGATTAGAGAGATGTGAGGGAAGCCAGGACTCAGTTGGTATGTTCAAGGAGGGCCAGAGTGGCCAGAAGGGAGGGACGAGCGAGCAAGCAACAGGGAGAAGCAGGAGATGAGGTCAGAGGGGTCACAGGAAGGGGACAGATTATGCAGGCCCCCCCCAAGCAGAAGAGGGACGCGCATACTCTGGTTAATGTGCTGAAATAAGCAGAAGTGGTGATGACGGATCCAGGGACATCCAGGCAGGAGATGAGACGGTGGAGGCTTGGACCAGGTTGGCAGCAGTGGGAGTAGTAAAGAGTCAGATTCCAAATATGAAGGTAGAGCTGGCAGGATTTGCTGACAGGTTGGATACGGGTGTAAGGGAAGGAGCAAGGTCAAGGACAACACCGAGGTTTTGAGTCAGAGGACTGGAAAAATGAAGTTGCCACCAACTGAATTGGGGGAGGCTGTACGTGCTAGGGAGGGAAAGCCAGAATTTTAGTTTGCACGTGTTAAATCTGAGTTACCTAGCACACACACCTAGGTGGAGACAGACATCAAGTGGACTCCTAGGTAGACCAGTCTGGGTTCCAGGGAGAGGTCTGGCTGGAGGTATCCATCACAGGGATGGGATTTAAGGCATGGGCCTAGTGAGATCACCAAGAGAATGAGTGTGAACAAAGAAAAGAGCAGGGCCAAGGAGGGAGCCCTGGCATGAGGAGGAGCCTGGGAAAGACACTGGGGAGGAAGGAAAGAAAATGAAGGCTGTGTGAGAGCTTTAGCTCGGCTCCCTTCCCTCCTTCCTCACAGAAAGGAACCCGATAGAGTGCCTGCCCTCTGTACAAGGTTATCTGGGTCCTAGACCAATCCTGCCCAGAGAAGACCCGCAGAAGAGGCAGCATTGGGGCACATGTGGAAGGACAGGCAGGATTTTCTTAATCAAAGGAGACGCTGGGTATGCCAGGCAGAGGGAACAGAATATGCAGAGGCCCAGAGGTGGTTAGACGCAAGCCCTTTGGGAGTATGGTCAAGAGTCCAGTCTGGCAGGGATGCAGAATTACAGGATAAATCAGACCTGGGGGTTCCTCCTCCGGGTTAAGTTTCTCTTTCTAACTAGAACCCAGCATGGGTGCAGCTGGTGTGGACCCTCTGCTGCCTCATGAGTCCCTGTGGCTGCTGTGTGAACCTTCCCTTTCTCAGTATCACAAAGCCCAGGGTAATACCCTCTCTGCCCAGGACCTCTTGGCAATTTGCTATGCATGAGCATAACTCAAATGCAGAATAGCCTTTGAGCCAAGATGCCAAGAGTTAAACTGACGGTGGGGAACCACAGTGACAGGAAGAGGAGATTTTTAACAGTTTCTGGTGATAGAAATCATCCCTAGCCAGCCCCCATTACTAGTTTGTATTTTCTCTCTCTATTTTAATTAAATCTGTCACTCACACATTCATGCTGCTGCTCCCATGTCAGCTATAAAGAGGTTAAATGAGAGGGGGTATTGGGAGGAGCACTGGACTAGGAGTCAGGAGCTCTGATCTCCACTCCTGGCTCTGCCATTAACTGGAGGTGTGACCTTGGGTAAGTCCCTTCCCCTCGCTGGGCCTCAGTTTCTCCATCTGTAGAGTAAGAGCACTGCACCAGTTAGGAAAGTGCCTTCTGCTCTGGCCAACTACAGAGTATTAAATGCATGGCTCTTCTTCTGATGTCTCCTGATATCCCCTTCTTCAATCCCTGAGTCTGTTTCAACAGCAGCTCACTATATTCCCCCTGGAACTCTCATAGCCATATGTTCCAAGAGTAATTATCTTCCAATTTCACCTCCCAATCGCATCTTAATTTAACTTTCATTCCTGGGTGCCTGCTGGAATGTCCAAGCCAAGCTTGACGATTTCTAATTAGGCTGCTGTTAAGCTAGTCCAGTGATCCACAACAGGGCACATACTGGGCAGACTGCATGGGACGAAGTTGGAAAAGCATGGGCCCCAGGCTCAGACAGACCTGGGCTCCAATCCCAGCACTGGTACATATCAACTGTGCCATCTCGGGCATGTCACTTTGCCTCTCTGAACCTGAGTTTCTTTCTTGGCAAAATGAAATAAATACCTCCTTTTTCTATAAGGCTGTTGAGAAGTTCGAAAGAAATAATAGAAGACACCTCAATTAGAGGCCAACAGAAACTCAATTGGCCATCATTTCTTGTGCATCTACTATGTGTTCAGCACTGCATAAAAAAGTAGGCTCTCAAGCTGGACAGTCTGTATTTCAATCCTATCTCGGCTCAGTGACCATAAAATCCCTGCAGCTCAGTTTTCCAACCTATAAAATGGGGATAGCAAGAGTACTCACCTCATAAGGTTACTGTGAAAACTGAACTGATACAAGTAAAACACTTAAAAGCCACACCTAGTTCATAATAAGTGACCAATAAATGTTAACCAGTATTCATTAGTGGCTTATGACAGACACTGTTCCAGATACCTTATGAGCTTTATGTAATCGAACTCGATGACAAAGATCATACCATCTCCATTTTTCAGATGAGGAAACTGAGGCACCAAGGTTAAGTAACCTCCTCAAGGTCACCTAACTAAGTATATGGTGGTTCTGAAATTCATCCCCACGGAGTCTGTGGACCACTATATTACATGATCAGGAAATTCAGAGCATGGCACAAAGAAATCATTATGTGAAGTTTCCATCATTGCTATCACACTGAAAAAGTAACCAGGTTTATGCTGGAGGCAAGTTCTAGGACCACTAAACCCAAGAGCAGCAACTGCTAAGATTTCCTGGGTCCAAGCCTGCCTCCAAGTTTATTCCTGCTCACTTCATCCCCCATATTCTCAGGGAGGGGAGGGCTTGCCCAAGCCTCAAGCAGGGAAACGTGGGAAAACTGGAACTGCTCTCACCATTGTTTTAAAGTGGGTTTTATTAGGAGTGTAGGAAAAAGCTAGCCTGTCCGGCTCTGTTCAGGCTGTGCCAGAAACAGGCTGGAGGCCACCTTTTTCCTCCAAGGAGTGGCTAACTGAACACTGGGACCCCACTCCAGCCTCTTCCACTCCCAAAGTGGCACCCCTACTCCCACCCCACCCCCATTCTGACCCACTCCCTCACTGTCCAGGCATCCACATGCCCAGCAACAACAGTGCCTGGCCACATGAAGGCAGCTACCACACTCCCAAGTCCCCGAGTGTCTCCTTTGTCAAATCAGTCCAGCCAAATGTCTCCCTTCTGCACCTCCTAAGACAATGACTTTTTTCATTAAAAAGTCTTTAAAAAGAAAAAGCCACAACACACACATACAAGGCAGCAGGATATGGTTCTAAGACAGCCAAAATGGTGGCTTCCTGTTTCTTTAGGGATGTGTGTTTTGGAGTATGGCTTCGGACGAGGGTGTTGGTCAGAGAGAGGGCTGCCTTCTGCTAAATTTTAAGAGAAAAAGAAAAAAAAGAGTGACTATCCCTCCTTGGCAGGGAAATGAAGTTAGCTGAGATTGCTGGCTTGCAAGCTCGCCTCTTCAGGGAACTTTCTGCCCTCCGGGTGGATGGAGTCAGAAATCCTGAGACCGGTTCCAGGCATCGCCCATGGGAGTCTCAGTTACTAAATCTGTTAAATGGCACTCCTCGGAAGGGATTGCTAATATTTACTATCAAACGCATTCTGGATTTCCCGGAATCCCTGAACTGGCAGAGTCGGACTCGAGGGACGGAGGGAAACGTCTGGAGTGGGGCTCAGCCTCAGCGGCGAGGAGCGTCCCCTTGGCATGTGGTCCCCTGGGGGAGGCACAAAGAAGGCCCCGGGCCAGGGCGCGGCGAGGGAAGGGTACGCTGTGGGGGACAATAATTTAGAGCTTTCTAGTCTGATCCTCAGAGTGAGCTCTAAGTCTCGGGGTCTAAGAGAGAGGAGGGAGCAGGAATCGTCTTAAGAGTGCGCCGCCAGGTACTGACGGACCAGGAATAGACCCCGGGGTGGCGAAGAGCTGCGGGAGGATCCCGGGGCCCTGGAGGGACCTCCGAGGGGCCAGCGAGGATCTGGCAGGGACCCAGAGGGGCCGGAGCGAGGATTCAGGGGCGCGATCAAGTCGCCTTCGCGAAGGGAGCCTTCCTCGCTTGCCAAGCGGTCCCCCACGCCGGGGTGGCCGTGGGAGCGGGATGACGGAGTACACCGCCAGGGTGCGGCCTCGCGGAGACGGAGGGAGCGTCCCTGAGGCGGGGCGTCTCGGACGGGGGCCCCCGATGATCCTCAGCCTCCTCGGCGAGGGGACTCCGGACCCGCCCATATCTCAGCGGCGGCCGAGCAGGGCGGGAAGGTCGGGGGATTTTCGGCGGCTCGCTCCCGGCGCCCCGTGGGCTCCAACTTGGAGCGCCTGGCGCGGTCCCCTCGCGCGCGTCCCTCGGCGCCCGAGGTCGAGCGGGCCTCCTACCTGCTCTGTTCATCTTCCAGCACGCGCAGCCCGGGGCCGCCCGTCGGTCAGTCAGTCGGTCAGTCCCAGCGCGAGTCCGCGCGCCGCCTCACTCCATGGCCGCCCCGCGGGGCCCGCACTCCCAGGCGCCCGCCCCGCCCCCCCTTCCCCCCCGGCGCGCGCCGGACTCCGCGCGGCGCGCAGGGCAAGTGGGGGCGCGGGGCGCGAGCCTCCGGGCTGGGCGGGGCGGACAGGGGCGGAGGGGGGAGGAGAGGGGGCACGAGCACGGGGCGCGCGGGGCGGCGGCCGGGACGGCGCGCGGCGTCGCGTTCACTCGAGATTCCGCGCGGAGCGCAGGGCAAGAGGGGGCGCGGGGCGCGAGCCTCCGGGGGCGGGGCCGCGCTGGCCGGGGGTGGGAGAGAGGAGGGGGCGCGAGTGCGCCGCGCATGGGGCGGCGGCCGGGGCAGCGCGCGGCGTCGCGTCCGCTCCGGGTCCGGCTCCGCACCCGGCGCGCTGCGCTCTGGCCGCCGCGCCTCTGCCGCCGCCGCGCCTCCGCCCCCTCCTAGACGTTTCCTCCCGCTCTCCAAGAGGAAGGCTTTTTTTTTTTTTTTTTTTTCCTCCCCTTGCTGCTCGGTCAGGGATCGAAGGAGACGAGGGGCGAGGCGTCCCCGCGCACATTTAAAGGGGCAGTGGCGACTCGGGGAGCTGCGCGAGGTTCAAGGGACAAGGATCAGTTGCGGTGGGGTGGGGGAGCCGGCGAGTGCGGTTCTTGGGATCCCCTAGTCCTCTCGTCCAACGGACCATCCATCTCTTTCTTTTCAACCTCGGGTATGCATTCAGTCCTGTGTCAAGTGCTATGCTGAGATCACACAAGACAGCTCCCAGTTCTTACCCTCGTGGAGCTTAGATGGGAGGACAGTGGAGACACAAGACAAATGAGCAATAAATATCGTTTCAGAGAGTGATAACTGCCTAGAGGGAGATAAACCAGGGTAATGGGGCAGAGCACTGACTCTCAAAAGTGTGTGGGTCAGCTTCGGAATTGTTAGAAAGGCAAATTCTCAGGACCGCCCCCCCACCTCTGCTCCCGGAGCTTACTGAATCAGAAATCCTGTGTTTAATAAACCCTTCAGGTTTTTCTGATGCAACCTGAAGTTTGAGAACCACTTGTGTAGAGTACGGGTGATGAAGAGAACCCTCCCTGAGTTGCTGACATTGAAAGAAAGACCTGGTTGCGATGAGCCTTTCTGTGTTCACTTAGCGCACACCTGCCAGCACCTCCCTGGCACCGATGGATGACTTGTACCAAGCCTTCGCCCTTGAGGTCCTGGTCTGACTGGTCATGCAAACATAAGCAGATAGCTCTGCTTCCCAGCACAACTGCTAGGATATGACAGGAGCGCACAGGGGCTTGTGGGAACTCAGAGGTATCCCTGGGAGTGGAGAGGATTCAAGCAGAGGAAAGGCCTTTCAGGTAGAGGAAATGGCTTGAGCAAAGACTTAGAGGTGTGAAAAGGCATGCCCTGTTGGAGGAGCCAACAGGGGTCGGCTTGGCAGGAAAATAGATGGTGTAGATGTGTCCCAGGGGCGCCTGGGTGGCTCAGGTCATGATCTCCCTGTTCATGGGTTTGAGCCCAACACAGAGCCCCCTTCCGATCTTCTGTCCCCCTCTCCCTTCTGCCTCTCCCCTACTGGTTTTCTCTCTTTCTCACAAAATAAATAAATAAACTTAAAAAAAAATTCTCTCTCTTTAAAAAAAAGGAAAAAAAAAAAAAGTGTCCCAATAGGAGGTACAGAAAGGCCAAAGTAAGAAGTGCCTCCTTTTTTTTTTTTTTTTTTTTTTTTTTTAAGGTAATCTCTATGCACAACATGGGGCTGGAACTCATGTCCCTGAGATCAGGAGTCACATACTCCACTGACTGAGCCAGCCAGGTGCCCCAGAAGTGCTTGAAAACCATACTAAGGGCTTCATTACATCAGCCATTGAAAGCTGAGGGCAAGGAACATGGCTTCCATATATAACTGGCTGTTTACATTTATGGAGCACCTACTGTGTGCCTGGCATAGTGCTAAGCTCTGTACATGCATGTTTACTCATTTAAGCTTCATTGCAACCTTGTGAAGCTGGTATCAAAATTCTTCCCATGGGGCACCTGGCTGGCTCAGTTGGTTAAGTGTTCAACTTTGGCTCAGGTCATGATCTCACTGTGAGTTTGAGCCTCGCGTTGGGCTCTGTGCTGACAGCTCAGAGCCTGGAACCTGCTTCAGATTCTGTGTCTCCCTCCATCCCTGTCCCTCCCCCCTCCTCAAAAATAAACATTAAAAAAATTCAAAATTCTTCCCATTTTACGTTTGAAGAAACTGAGTAAATTGCTAAAATGAGATTTCCTGCCTCTGTTCTTGCCCTTGCTGTTCCTCATCTGCATCTCCAGAACCCCCGCCTCAAAGTGTGGCTTGGTCATTTAATAGTTTGGTTGTGAATCTACTACTATGTGAGTCTACTAAGCCCAGGGTGTGGGCCCCCAGCAATTCCAGTGTCCTTTGGGAAGGGCAGCAGGAGGCGTATGTGCTGGGGGAGGGGGGAGTGTGTGTCTCAATTCATTTTGGCAATTGAGCCAAAGTATCTACTATGTGGAAATTGGAGGAGGAACATGGAACGTACCCCTTTCCCATTAGTACCATCATTCCTTCCTGTCCATCAAATAGGAGAGAAAGGCCCAGACATGACCCCTTGCCAGGATGATGGCTCCAGGGCAGGGATGTGCTCACCTGCTCACCACTGCAACCCTGACATCTAACATAGAGCCCACCACTTAGTAGGTCTTCAAAAAAATATCTACTGTCCACAAGAATAGGGCCCAAGACAGAGGTTCCTACTGTTGTTCAGGATCAGTTTGGTTTTCTGGGATCAAAGATGGCGGAGGCTAGAATTTTTGTGATTTTGGCCAGCTGTGTTGGGACCTTGCAAGGAGGCAGAATTCCAAATGGACACAAGGCATTTTACAACTTTGGCTTTGTCTTCCTGAACCTGGATACCTGCGGTCCAGCCTTTGGTCCAGCAGTCCCAGGTAACTGGATCTTTTTATTGCATAGATGAAACACCTTACTGCTATAAGCGTGGTCCGTGGAGCAGCACTCGGGTGCTTTGTAAAAAGGCAGAGCCTCAGGTTCCACCCCAGACCTCCTGAACCAGAATCTACATTTTAACAAGATCTCCAGATGATCCATACACACAGTACAGTTGGAGAAACGTTGCCATAGATAACCCACCCCATTTCTTTTTGGCCAGATGTGCTTCCGGGGCCCACAGGAGTAGAGAAAAGACATCACGGTTTCCCCAGGTTCTCACTGGGATGAGAACTTAATCCCCTGACCTCTGTCTCCTTATTAATACGTTATTGGAAAGTTGGTAGGCTTCCGGATATCTAGGGGTCTGCACCCAGTAGAACTCCCAGTGCTCACTCAAAATATATTAAAACTATATGAGTGAAGGTCTGATTTAAATTGTTACCTGACCCAGATGGTGCCTGGCACACAGAAGGTGTTTGGTGCACACAGACCAAAGACAGGAATGAATGAATTTCAGTGAGGTAATGTGGAAAGGCTCTGAAGAGGTTAAATTCTTTTTTTTCCTATCATTATGAAAAATCTTATGTAGTGTCTTCTCACTCACCAAGAACTTTCATACACTTAACCAGGTTTGCTGATTTTGTTTCAGTTTATTTGTATCGTCTAAACGCCACAATATAGAATTCGGTTATGCACACATTTAGGCAAGGGCGCAAGGTGTACCTCAGTTTTTCTAAATTGGGAATGGAATTTGATCCTTTAGAGGACCTTTTCTTCTCTGAACTGCCACCAGAGTCCTCAAGCCTCCAGCCTTTTGTAGAGAAGCACTTGTGCCTCTGGAGTAGAAAATCTACCGCGGAATTTGTGTTCTCTGGACAAGCTCTTAATAAACTTTATGGATCCCTGCAAGGAAGGGGAGGAGAAGGTGATGGAGATGGTGATGGTGGAGGTGGGAGAGGTGATATTGGAGGCAAAGGAGGTGAAGGTGGTGAGGTGACAGAAGTAGCTGTGAAAGTGATGGTGAAAACAGAAGATGTGGTGCAGTTGGCGATGGCGGAGGAGATAGAGGGAGTGAAACTGACAGATGCGGAGGTGAAGACTTGGAGGAGGTGATGGGGGTAGTGGTGGAGTTGGTCAAGGTGACGGACATGGTGGAGCAGATAAAGAGATGTGTTTAAAAGTTGAGGTTGTTTCTGGGACTTAGCAGTACAGCCCAAATAACCTAAGACCTCAGGGTAGGAGCAGGAGAGGGAGGCTCAGAGAATTCAGTCAACAGCCAACCTCACCCCTCGCTGTAGGGCCTGTGAAAAGAAGGGAAGGCAGGAAGAGACCTCATGCTTTGCTAAGCCCTTTCCACGACTGTTGAATTTAGGATTTGAGGCTAAGCCAAGTCTACTTAAAAAGATCATAGCACCAGTGACAGTTGGGAAAAAGCACAGGTCTAAACTCGTTTAGCTGAAGCCACTTGTTGGTGTGGAGTGATGGACTATGAAGTGGAAATGCTTGTTCCTGTGTTTGCTTTTCCTAATAAGAGAAGATGGATGTGAAAGACCATAAGGCTTTACAAACATCCGGCGCTCATACTGGTGGTTGGACTTGCTTAGTCCTAATGGAGCTGAGCCATAACCACACACTGAGCTCGGGGGCTGGCTGCAAACACCCACAAAGGGCATGGCCGTGTGGGGTAATGAGCCCTTCACTCATGGATTCTTCCCAAGAATCCTATAAGGGGATTATTATATCCCCATTTCACAAAGGGAAAACTGAGGCCCAGATGGAAGTGCCCTGTCCTATAGCCCAGGCAAGGCTCAACCGTTCACTCCAAGAACATAGTCTGAGCACTTAACCACCAGCCTACACTGTTCTCTCTCTGATGGGCAGGAAGTCTGCCTAGATTTCCACGTTTTCCAAATCATGACTACTGTCTCAATCCCCCTCAGCAGACCGTGAGCCACCCAGGGTAGGTATTATACCCACACGACAGACTGGGTAACTGAGGCCCAGAGGGGGAAATTGTTGGCCTTGGATCATACAGCAAGCAGGGGGGAGCAGCCAGGGCTGGAATCCACACGTCCCATCATCCAGGCCCAGGCCAGAACCACATGAAGCCTGAAACCACACACCTCTTCCTCCAGGGCTGCTGCAGTCGCTGCCTTTGCCTTTTGAGGACAGGAGCCAGACAGGACAGGGGCGTCACATGCTTGACCCATGGCAGCAGTCAGGCCTCCCTGACCAGGCCTGCCTTCTCTGTCCTTTATTCTCCTCCTCCTGTCTTTCTGTCTGTTGTGGATGGTCCGAATGGCCAGCAGCTCCCAGCTCCACAGCGATGGCCCAGCCCATATCTGCAGGAGTGTTGGGAGGGGTGTTCCAGGGAACCAACACTGTGGTTCTGATACGTCCAAGGAACAGCTAGGTGGGAGCCTCAGAGCCTGAGCACCTGAGGGTGAAAGGGACGTGGCCGGCTGTTGCCAGACGAGGAGGCTGTGGCAATGAGAACAAGCAATAGTAACAATGAGGGCGAATAGCTAACGTCTACGGAGCACTTTCTCTTTACGTGCTTCTTGTGATCATGTGGAGTGATTCTATCATTATCTCCAAATTACAGTTAAGAAAACTGAGGGTCAGGGAGGTAAGAGGCTTACTCAAGTCTCAGAGCTAGTGGTCGAGTTGGGACTAGACCTAGGTCTTTCTGTCCTCAAGGCCGGGGCTGTCACATTACATCATGTTTGTCTAACACCATGGTGGCAGAATCAGAAACAGAATGACTGGTGGCCAGCCGGCCTTCCTTCCTTCCTTTCTTCCTTCCTTCCCTCCACAAAAGTGCACTGAGTACCTACTCTGTGCCAGGCACTGAGCAGGGTACTGGATAAACAGGCCAGACTCCCTTTATGCCTTTTGGAGCCCCCAGACCAGCCAAGGAAGCAGGGCACCAGTGGCAAATTATCTGCCAGTTTGATAGGAGCACTGATGGGGAAGACAGTGACCTCCTGAGTCCCCTCAGATGCCTTTAGACCCTGGTGGGGGCTGACCAGTTACCCAGGGCTTCTGAAATTAAAGTCACCCCTCAATGGACCTTTTAAGGCCCCTGGGTCCCTCCCTACTGAAGCTTCCTCCTTCACATGTCACACACACACACACACACACACACACACACACACACACACACGACACAGCATGAAAGATCAGGATCCTCCAAGTAAGCAAATGCCTCCTGTCTTTTTTTTTTAAATCCTTGAACCATCCAGGGTGAATAACCTACCTGTGCACAGCTTAGGTAATTTCAGATCAAAACCACTGAAATCCGGGTCCCTGTTCCCGCCTGCCCAGAGCCCCTGCAAAGTGCACAGCCAGCACCAAAACTAGATGTGGCCTCATTCTCAGACACAGAGTGCCCCGACCCTGTGAGCTTATGCTGAGACGGCCATGGCCCAGCCTCCCAGACAGGCAGTAACCATACTGACCTGCGGGCAAGTCCGGGCCTCCGTTTCCCCATTGGTAAATCATAATAATTAGTATTTGCTGAGTGCTTATCGCGTGTACTCTGTAAATGTTCTGCACACATTATTAACTCATTTAATCCTCTCAACAAACCTATAAAGTAGGCAATATAATTAGTCCTGTGTCACAGATGAGGCTACCATGGCACAGAGAGGCTGAGGCACTTGCCCAGGGATGCTCAGCTAGTAAGTGATAGGGATCCTACCCTGGCTCTGGAGCTGGCTTTATGACCCCCTTCAGCACACAGCACCCCCCTCCCACCCCCAGTGGATGTGATAATAGTGTCTGCTCATTAAATGAGACAGTTCATCTAAATAAATGGTCATTATCATTTAAATGTCTAGTAAACGGGGGCGCCTTGGTGATTCCCTTGGTTAGTTGGTTAAGCGCTGACTCTCGATTTGATTTCAGCTCATGATCTCACTGTTCAGTTCATGAGTTCCAGCCCCACGTCTGGCTCTGTGATGACAATGTGGAGCCTGCTTGGGATTCTGTCTCTCCCTCTCTCTCCCTCTTCTCTCTCCCTCTTCTTCTGCCCCTTTCTCGCTAGTGCGTGCATATGCACACGTTCTCTCTCTCTCGAAATAAATAAACTTAAAAAAATAAATGTCTAGTACATAGTTGATGTTTAATCCATGTTTATAAAGTATACCAGGAAGTGGGCATGAAAAACCCACAATCAGAACAGAAGAGACAGGTGAGGGCGTTTATTGAACAGCCGCTATATTGGGATTGGTGAGAGGGGGCAATGGAGGCATGTGGAGGCAGCCTGGGTTCTGCTTCCTGCACCAGGCCAGAGAGGGTGACAACCAGGGTTTTGTTCCCATAAAGCTGGGACCCATGCTGGACACCTTCTCCTCCCCCTTCTATGGAGGTCCCTCCTGGGTTTCCCATTTTCTACCAGCAGCAGGTATGCCTTTGTCTACAGGGACAAAGTGCGCGCTATTCAAATGGAAATGACCCTAGCCCTGCAGCCTCCCCAGGTGTTGGCCCCTAGGTCCCTGCAGCCTTGGACTGCTCCCCCACTGCCACAGCTGCAACATCATCAGCTTCTAAGGCTTATCTTCCCCTGGAAAGGCATTGAGTTGCCTTCCTGGCTCCAGGGGCGGCAAATCTGAGCCAGACACCTGCCGGGGTGGATGGGTTTTAGCAAGACCACCCTTCCCTTCCCTTCCCTTCCCGTGCCCCAAAGATTGGTGGGGGTGGGTGGGAATACGGCAGATAAATTTGGTTCAGGCATCTCCCACCCCTGCCCCCACTGCACACACCCAGGCCAGGCATGAGGAGAGAGAGGAGCCTGGGGGCCTGAAGACCCCTTGCTCTACCAGTTACTGGCTTTGTGGCCTCAGGCAAGACATCTCACCTCTCTGCACCTCAATCTTCTCCTCTAAAAAGGGGAATAAGACTTTTCTCTTGAGCCAGGGTGAGGATTAAAGGAATGTTGGCTCCCCCCTCTCTCCACTTTACTGTCCTTGATGAGCTCAGAATTCAGTTCAAGGGAAGGGTGTGGGAGTCAGCTAACTGTGACACAGTGGAACTGGGGGTGAGAGCAGGGGATTGAGTCCAGCTGAGGGGCTAGAGGAGAGGAGGTGACATGGGGCTGAACTTTAAAGGTCAAGTTGCATTTTCCAGGTTGAAAAATAGGGTTCCATTCCAGGTAGGGAAACAGCCTGAGCAAATGTCTGTGGGGACGGAAGAGGAAGGCGAGGTTGGGGCAAGGTAGGAAGTGGTCACAGCACAGGATGGTGCTGGGGTGGGGGCGGGGAAGCTCTCCGATGGCAGGCCAAAGAGATTGGACTTTCCCCTCTGTAGGGGATAGAGAGCCACAAAGTGTTTCTAGGGGAGGGAGGGACATGGTCAGACTTGGGTGGTAGAAAAGCTGGTAGCCAGAGTGCTAAAGGAGTCAGAGGGTCAAGCCTGGAGGTGGGATGACCCAAGGAAGCTGGGACAGGGGCCCCAAGAGAGATTAGGCCTGAAGTCATGAATGTTCCTGACCCACAGTTGTGAGGGCTCAAATGCATGCTGGCAAGACTTCCAGAAGGAGGACAGCTTTGCTCTGCACCCTGAAGGAGTCATACAAGCAAAAGGGAGCAAGGCAGGGCAGAACATGGCAGGCAGAAGCTGGAGGTGAGAAGTGGGGGCCAGTAGCTCAGTTAGGCTGAAGCGTGTAGCATATAGGGTAGGGAGTGCCTTTAGGTGACAGGGACAGGTAGGGGCCCCAAAGGCCATTGTCCAGCAGACCTTCAGCTCCCCAAGGAAAGGCGGAGCTCTGGGGGAGGGGAGTCTGGGGCTGGGCAGGGCCAGCTTGCAGTTTTTATCACCACTGGGTGGGATCCAAGGTCTGTGGAGGAAGTGACCACCCTCTTCCGGCCAACCATTTTTTTTTTCCTTCTGCTGGCCTGTTTGGCTTTTTCCCCGAGGCTGCATTTCCACAAGGGCCCCTCCTGGCTGACTGGGCGTGGGTATGGCTCGACCACACACCCATCAGCAGGGGCGGCCCGGCCCTAGGCTTCCTGCCCCTCTTTGGGCAGGCTGATTGGAGGAAAACAGCCCTCAAGCCTTCTTCAAAACAGGAAACTGCTCTCCCTGCTTCCTGAAGGACAGGAACTGTCCCCATGGCAACCATGGGACAAAGAGGCTATGTTAACCCTTCCGAGGGCAGGCCTGGCTGAAAGCCCCTTCTTAACCAATCCCTTGTGGGTGTGGCACCATACAGGTGACAGGGAGGGTCTGCTTTGGTGACACCCTCAAAGTCTCAGCACTAGCCCGAAGAAACAGCAGGGCTGGGATTTTATACCCATTAGATGGATGACAATGTCGAGGCTCACAGGATGAAGGCCTGGCCATACAGTAAGTCAGGTGCAGCAGGGCACAGGTGTGGGGTCTGAAGTCAATCTGCCTCCGTCATGGCTCCTTGCTAGCTGTGTCCCTTGAGTAAGGGGCTTAACCTTCTCCAGCCTCATTTTCCCTACCTGTGAAATGTAACAATTAGAGCACCTGCCCCATGGGACTGTTGTAGGCATCCCCTGAGGTCATTCATTCATCCAACACATATTCACTCGTGGTGTGCCAGCTGCCACAGGCCCCCGGGATACGGCAGTGACAACACTCATGGAGCATGAGTATCCTGCCTCATGGGGTGAGTATCATAGTTAGGGATGCAGTAAGGAAGCCCACAAGCCAGTGCAAGTGGGAGACTTTCAGAGAGTGGCCAGTGCTCTGAGCAATGAGAGGGGAGTGGAGTGTGGAGAGGTCTCTTGCTGGTCCAGGAAAGGCCGGGACGTGGGGAGAGGGAGACACGCCTGTTGTCCCAGCACTTGGGGGGACAGCATTCAGACAGAGGGAAGGCCCAGAGGAGGGAAGGCCTGTGCCATCCGAGGAATAGTGAGTTGGAGGGAAGGGAGAAGGGAGGAGATGCTGGCCATCACGGCCCTTGGGCTGTGTTCTCAGAGCAAGGCAGCGTGGCTGAGGGGCAAGGCAGGCAGGAGCATGCTCTGAGTTGCATTTGTACAATTCCCTCTGATTCTTGGTGCCCATGGGATGCAGCTGAGAGACAGGGACTTGGGACTCTGAAAGGCATATTTTCTAGGGGACCTTGTGCTGTGACCCTTGGGAACCCTGAGTCCTGGGGAGAGGCAGTAGTCCGTTGTTGTTTGCGGGGCCGGGGCAGGGCGGGGACCCCGTGGCCTGTGTCCAGGAACCTGGCCTTTTCCTTGACCGCGCACCAGGACACATCCCTCCCCCGCTCTCTCTGGATGCCCAAGGGCCACTGTGAGGAGGCCATGGCAGTAGCCCCCAGCATAGTGGCTCATGCAGCAGCTGCTCTGGGAGTGAGTAATATAGGCTGTCTTTACCAAGGCCTCCAATACCTAGCACTTCCCCAGCTCAGCATGCTGCCTCATCTCCCACCACCCTCCCCTTTACCCTCAGCTCCAGTCAAGCTGGCCTTCCTCTCCATCCCTGACCCTGCAAGTGCCCCGCAGCCCCAGGGACTTTGCACCTGCCATTTCTGCTCACTAGAAAACTCCTTCCCAAATTTTCAGAATTCTCTCTTTATCTTTGTTTATTTTGCCAGTTTCACTATGATATGTCACGCAGAAGATTGATTCAAGTTATGTCTGAAGGGAGTTCTCTGTGCCACCTGGATTTCAATGTCCGTTTCCTTCCCCAGATCGGGGAAGTTCTCAGCTATGATTTGTTCACGTACACCTTCAGCCCCTTTCTCTCTCTCTTCTTCTGGAACTCCTATGATACGGATATTATTACGTTTCATTGAATCACTTAGTTCTCTAATTCTCCCCTCATGGTCTAGAACTTTTTTAACTCTCGTTTTCTCAGTTTCATCTTTTTCCATAATTTTATCTTCTATGTCACTTATTCTCCCCTCTGCCTCTTCAACCCTAGCTGTCACAGCATCTAGTTTATTTTGCACCTCATTTACAACATTTCTCAATTCGTCATGTCTATTTTTTAGTTCCTTGATCTCTGCAGCAATAGATTCTCTGCTGTCTTCTATGCTTTTTTCAAGCCCAGCAATTAATCTTATGACTATTATTCTAAATTCTTGATCAGATATATTGTTTATATCTGTTTTGAGCAATTCTTTAGCTGTCATTTCTTCCTGGGATTTCTTTTGTCATTTTGGCTAGTTTTCTGTCCCTTATGTGTTTTAAAAGCTTGGTATGCGTTCTGCACCTGCGAGCACTACTGTATTAAAGAGGGGTCATACACTGCCCAGGGCCTGGCCCTTCAGGAGGTGTTTTTTGGAGAGTGTTACGTACTCTCTCTTGTTGTGACTCTGGTTGCTTTATCTCTCTACTTGCAGGGATGTTTGGGACCCTCCACCAGGTGTGCTTTGATTTGTTCACTGAAGTAGCCCTATGGCCTGCCAGGTTGGCCCCGTGGGCCCCTAGAGACATCTCTGTCATTCTGCAGCCTGGACTCTTGGAATTCAAAGTCCTCTGGCCTCAAGGCTGCTGTGTTTGAGGGACGAGGGAACTTTGGGTCCCCGACTTCTCCGCCATGTTGGATTTCTGTCTCCTTCCCAAATTTTCACATGGCAGGACTTGCTTCCCTCATCAGTTGGGCTGCAAGTGTCACCTCTTCTCAGGGGTGCCCTGACCACTGCCCACCCCAGTCCCTCACCATCCCAACACTCAGCATGTCTTCTTCACTTGCACTTACCCATATCTGAGATCCTCCCATTTGTCTGCGTACCTGGGTGGTGTCTGTCTCCCCACCTAGAAGGCCAGCTCTTGGAGGGCATGGCTGAGTCTCTCCTGCTGGCTGCTTTCTCCCCGGCACCTGGAACAGAGCCTGGCATGCAGTGAGCACTCACTGTAGTATCTGTTACACACCGAATGCACGCATAGCAACAGGGACCCCCGTTCCTGGGCGTAGCAACAAACTTCCATTCACCCGCACAGTCTGAAGGGACTGGCAGTCTTTCTTCCAGGAAGATGGCGCTCAAGAGGAGTCAGCAGGAGATGAGGGGAGCAAGGATGAAATGCTTGCCCTATGGAGGAACTAACATTTGTTCACCAGGAACTGTGTTGGGCATTAGCACTGGCAGGTATGCATCATTATCCCCATTTTTCAGATGAGGACACTAGGGCTTGGAGAAGGAAAGCCTGGTGCCCAGGACCACACAGCTGGGAAGTGGTGGGGTTGAGGGGAAACAGGAATGACTTCTCAGAGCCTGTGCTCTCTCCTTACCCTCCCACCAAGCCCAAAGGGGCCTTGTACACAGACAATGAGAAAAGGTGATTGGCTTTCTGAAAAACATACAAACAAACAAAAAAAACTCCTCCAAAGGTTTGTCAAGGCCAGTGGCACCAGCCACGTTTTTGGATTGACACAGGGGAACCCCAGCCTCTTGATCTGAAGAATCTTCTGGGCTGGTTAAAATATGAACTCTGAAGTCCCATCACAGGCCCCATGAGTTAAGACTCCCAGGGGTTGGATTGAGATTCCTCATTTTGGCTAACATGAGCTTACGGCTTTGGAGGCCCCATTTTTATTATTATTAATTATTATTATTATTATTTCTTTAGATAGCTTTTAAATGTTTATTTTTGAGAGAGAGACAGAGCGCTAGTGGGGGAGGGGCAGGGAGAGAGGGAGACACAGAATCCGAAGCAGGCTCCAGGCTCTGAGCTGTCAGCACAGAGCCCGACGCGAGGCTTGAACTCACAGACGGTGAGATCGTGACCTGAGCCGAAGTCGGAAGCTCAACCGACTGAGCCACCCAGGTGCCCCATAGGCCCCATTCGACGGCCTGTGGGAAGAGCACAAGGACAACTTTCTACTAAAGCTCCTGAAGTTTTAAATGGATCATCAGACAAGAACCTGACCAAGTGTGTACTAATGTCCAAAGGGGCAAGAACATGTTCATCCCGTTGTGCAGAGGTGGGAAGCAGGGCAGTCCCAGGAAGCCCCTGCCAAGCAATTGAGTCCAACTTCCTACCTTTGACAGCCACCTGTGCTTGAGTTCCTCCAGGGACAGGGAGCTCATACCCTCACAAGGCCATCGTTCCCTTGTGGGATACTTTGCGGAATGGGCGTGGCCGTGTCAGTTTCCCTGATGTACCAGGAATGGTGGCGATTTACAAAGAGGCATTTTGATGAGCTGCAAGGCCCGACTCCTGATTTATTTTCCCCATGGAGCTCTAGAGTGGAGACTGCATTTCTCTGCCAGCTCTGGCAGAGGGTGAGGGAGATAGCGGCTCTGGAAAGACCACATTAATTAGCTTAATAAGCATGCGTGCGCCCGTGTGATTGTGCTCAGAGAGGGCCCTGGGAGGCAATGTGACCCCCTGTCATGGACACCATCAATTGCTGGGATGAGCCTCCCCCCACCTGAAACCCAGACACTTAGGAGAAATTAATCAGACCCAGTCCAGGAACACCATTAAAGTGCAGGGTTCCTGTAGGAGCTGCTCCCAGGCTGCCTTCCAGCCGCGGGGCTGCAGGCTGGAGTTTGACCCTCTCCAGCTTGGGGGGAGTCCCTAGTGAGGGGACAGAACGGCATGAGAAGGGAGAAGGACAGCACCTCCTAAGAGCTGCCTGCGGGAGCCATGCGTGAATCCTTCTGATGATCTCACAGCGAGCTGGGAACGGAGCTTTGACAGCTCAGAGTTTGGAATGAGGGTGTGGACATCACGCTGTGGTTTGAGCCCCAGCCCCACCGCTTCCGAGCCCTGAGCCCCCGGCAAGTCCCTGTCTCTTTTGGGGGTAGCTCTCCTCATCTGAAAAATGGGGTATTTCTAGCACTGACTGCACATGCCCGTTAGGAAGACAGTAGTGCTTTGCTGGGTGCCTGACACCTAGTAACTGCCCAGTAAATGTTAGACGTCATTATTAAGTATTAACGAAGTAGCTGGTTCATAGTAGGCAATCAAATAGATCTGATGCCTTTTAGCGGGTAGACATTTGCTAGGGTTTTGTGAAGGTCTAATCCACATGTCATTTCTCACTGACCTGATAGTTTGGTTACCTAATTTTTAACTATTCATAAATACAGTTTGCTTGCCTTTTACTTATGCACAGGCTGCAGCACCTGGCTTTTGCTCTCCAGGGACAGTGTCCCCTGGTCTAGCCAAACTCTTCATTTTAAAGCCTGAGAACGGTTTGCCTCTCAATGTAAATACCCGCTTCGGGATCCTGCCACCTCTGTAGATGTGGGCTTTGCACCTCCTCCAACGAGTAGAGCTATGGTGCTTTAAGCATTATCCGTTTAACCTCCACAAGCACTCTGTATGTCATGTGTGATCATACCCATTTTACAGATGACGACACTGAGGCGCAGAGACTTGCCCAGAGATCCAGAGCCAGCAAGGATGGGGAAGGTTGTGACCCCAGGGCTGCCGTAACCACACAGCTAGTACCCTTCCTACTGCACTCAACCAAAACAGAGGTAATTCTCTCTGAAACAGTGGCAGTTATAGCACCTACGAGGACTCGAGGGGGCTCCTGTGTCAAGGGCACATGGGGGGCAGACAGTAGCACAGTATCCGTAACTGCTGGCTTCTGCTCTCACGTCCATTTCAACCCCACTATTGGCCCCCTTCTTTGTGCCAAGTCTTGGCGTGAACCCAGAGGGGTCACACAGACTCCATGAACAATCAAAAAGCATCACTGATTCTTGCCTCATACCCAGGACCAGCTACATAATTTGTGGGGCCCAGTGCAAAATGAGAATGCAGTGCCTGTTGTTAAAAAATGGGGCATTTCAAGACGGTGACAGCAGAACATGGAGGTTTAACCCAAGCACTGGACCCTCCCTAGTGTGTGTGTCCCTGGGTGACCACACTGTTGGCACAGCTGTGAAGCTGGCCCTGTGCACACCAGTGCTAGGAAAGCAGCAAGCATCTTGGGGTGCCTAGCCCCCAGGTCATAGCCTGGCACAGAATAGGGGCTAAATACACATTTATTAAGTGAAATGTGGGCTTTGCACCTCCTCATTCTTTGCACCTCACATTCACCCCCAGGTCTGTGAGATGGGCACAGGATTGTGAATTTGCAGGTGGGTAAACTGAGCCTCAGGAAGGCTTTGCCTCACCCAGTCTCACCCAAAGCCCAGGTCCCTGCCTTTGGCCTGGCATGCTTGCCCTCTGTTCCCGCTGACCCCAATCCTGGCCTTTGTTTTCCTGCTTCCAGAAAGAAGGGGTAATGTTTACCACCGGCTGAAGTTTACTTTATTTTTGTGTTTTCCAATAATTGATTCCAACGGTTCCTACAGACGTCCTGCCGAAGGAAAACATGTTTTGCTCACTCAACCTTCCACTTCCTCATGGCGCCACAGTGGTGGGGGCCCACGGCCACGAGGAAAGCGTGGGGTGACTTTTCCCTTGGTTATTTTCTTTTTTTCCACCTCGCTGTCAGGGGACAACAAAACATGTTTTCCTTTTTCTCCAGAGGAAATCGGAACTTTCTTATTGACTACTTGTTGCCTAAAAGTCATCTTCCTTCTCCTGTGATTATCTTGGATTGTGTGTATTGTGTGACTGCACTCCAAAATAAAGGAATGTCTTTCATTTCACTGAAAGGACAATCACCAAACCAAAACTTCCATTCACGCGAAGGCTTCGACACCACTGAAATTCACCTCGGCTTCCTCGCCAGAGTCCGTGCCTGTGTTCGAAGTGGACTTAACACAAGTTTGCCTTTTTCAAAGCACAGGACGAGGTAAACAGACACATAGCCAATGTTTTGCTCAAGGCGAATGGCTACCTAGAGTTCACTGAAACAGATATGGGTGTGTGGTGGGGGTCAGATATGTGAGGTGGGGGTCAAGACTCTTTCCTCCCCCACGTGCATATCCACCGATCCAGCGGCCCTGACCTAAAGCATCACCTTTCTCTACTGTGCTGCAACATCTCCGTTGTCATTAATCTGGTGATTCTACACGTGTTGGTCTAGTTCTGGGCTTTCTATCCTGTTCCCTTTCTCTGTCTGTCCATCTTTGTGCCAAGACCACCTGTCTTTTTTTTTTAAATTTGTTTTTAATGTTTATTTATTTTTTGAGAGAGAGAGACAGAGCGCAAGCAGGGGAGGGGCAGAGAGAGAGGGAGACACAGAATCCAAAGCAGGCTCCAGGCTCTGAGCTCTCAGCACAGAGCCCGACACGGGGCTCAAACCCATGGACCGTGAGATCATGACCCGAGCGAAGTCGGATGCTTAACCGACTGAGCCACCCAGGCGCCCCAAGACCACCTGTCTTAATTACTGTTGTGTCCACTGAAATCGATAAATCATGGTCGTTTAATAACTCCCCTACTGCTGAACATTCGGGTTGTTTCCAATGTTTTATTATTATGACTTGCATTGTACTGAGTCATAGTAATAAAACAAGCAATAATAGCTGAGACGATATGCCAGGCTCTGCTGTGAGTGCTTTCCATATATTAACTCTTTTGATCTTCATAACAACCCCTGGAGGAGGTGCTGTTGAGATCTCTCCTCTTTGAGAGATGAGGAACTCAGGGCACAGAAGGGGTAAGTCGCTTACCTTTGGTCCCCCAGCTTCTGCGTTGGTGGAGCTGGGGCCCGGACCCAGGCAGGATGGCACCAGGACCTGCGCTCTCATTCACTCTCCCCTGTAAGCGTGGAGAAGAGGGGAGTGTGTAAAGCAATGAATCAGATGGAGCTGATGATGCCTTCCTTATCTTCTTGAATTACCCAAGTGGCTCAGCGGCCGTGGAGCCTGAGAGCCCCGGGACCCTGCCCCGGCTCCACCACTCGCTGGCTGCGGGACTCTGCGCAAGTCAGTGCTCCACTTTAAGCCTCGGTTTCCTTGTCTGTAAAATGGAAAGAACAGGCCTGTTTGACAGGGTTGTTGCGGGGCTTCAGAGACCAGTACAGTGCCTGCTGGCTCGGGAGGCTCCCTGTCCTGGCTTAACCATCTGAACTGATGGGCCAGGGGCCTCGGTGGCCTCAGAGCACTCCTCCCAAAGGAGTCATTGCTTTGCAAACATTCTCAGCTTCCTGCTGAGGCTGGAGGGAACTTCTCACATGGGGAAACTGAGGCCTGGAGCAGTTGAGGGCAGGGGTGATGGGACCCCAGAACCTGCTGCTCATGGCCTCTCTCTGCATTTGTAGATCTGAAGGTCAGGGCTTCTTTCCTGATCGGCTCACCAGGGTGGGAGCTCTGCCCAACCTCCCCAGCCCCCGCCCCCATTCACTGGACAGCAACTTTGCCCTCAGGGACAGCCTCCACCTCACCACCCAGGACAGCTCTCCTGACTTCTTGCAGGCCCAAGCAAACATCTGATGATACTGCCTGCCTCCTGTGAACTCTGTGAGGATGGGACCCTGTCATGGCTCCACTGACAGAGCCTGGCACTGAGAGACCCCGGGAGGTATTTGATGAATGAATGAATGAATGAATGAAGCCTGTCAGCAGTTACCTCCAATGACCAACTGTCCTGCTTTGCCCAGGAATGAGGGGTTTCCTGGGATGCAGGACCTTCAGTGCTATAGCCACAAATGTCTTGGGCAAATCAGGACAAGTTGGCAGCCTTAAGTCACTGCTGTGTGTGGCAGGCACGGGGTTCAGCCTTTATGGTGACTGTTTGATCTAATCCTTGTCTCAAGTTGAGGACCCCTCACAGCAGAGCCTGAGTCAGGGGTCCAGGTGCACGTGGATTATATCAAAGACACACTCTCAGCAGGAAGTGAGGGATGCAAGGAGCACAGGAGCAAAGCACCAGGCAAGGCCAGAAACTATGGTCCCTGCTGGAGACTGGCCTTCACCCGACCCCACCACGACACCAGAGAGCCCTGGCTTGCAAAGCACACCACAGATTTGGCCCCCGTCAGAGGCCAGGGGGCCCAAGCTGGAGAAGAGTGGTAGCCAAGGGCAATGCTCAGGAGAAGGGGACAGCTGTTGGCCGTTAGCAGCCAACTTCACTGCACCTGGGGGACAGGAAGCACTGTCCCGTAATGCAGAGCAGAGCGGGGACCCCAGTGTCCACTACAGTTCATAATAACTATGGAGGGAGGTCAAGTATGGTTATGTTCCTAATGACCGTTTCAACCTAAAACCACCCAGCAGCTCCCGACTGCACCAAGAACAAAAGCTGAAGTTCTTAAAAAGATGGCTGACCCCCCGTTTCTCTCTTCCCTCATCTCACTTAACTCAGCCGCCCTGGCTCCTCTCTGGTTGCCCTGCAGCCAAGCTTTGCCGGGAATCACGATCTTCCTTTGTCCTTGGTATTTGCTCCCTCTGCCTGGACTCCCCTTGGCCCAGGTCTCCTCCTGTTGGCCCCTCCCCATAATTCAGGTCTCAGTTCAAAAGCCACATCCTTGGAGAGGCCATCCCTGAGCACCCCCAGTAATACCCCCCAATGCCCCTAGTCCCTCTCTTCCACGCGACTCAGGATTATTTTCTTCATTGCACTCACTGCCATCTGAAATTACACTATTTTTTTCAGTTGCCTTATGTCCGTCTCTATTTCCAGAATTCCATGAGGGCAGGGAGCTTTTCTGTTCTTTACTGTAGGTGCTCAGTATATATTTGTCAAATGAATGAATGTGTCCCCATTTTATAGATGACAAAATGGAGTCTCTGAGAGTCACAGGGTTTATACACAAGGGCACCCACTGAGTGGCAGAACCTGAAATCAAACCAGGCAGACCCTGAAGCTATGCTCCTCCCCACCGATCTGCCCCACGTCCCTCACCTCGTGGCCACCCCCTGGACGATGGAGATGGTGTCTGTGCACCTGGGGGTCCCCTGCTCTTGGTTCAAGTGTTGGCCCAGAACAGAGGCTGACAGATAAGTGGGAAGTGGATGAGTGACAGGGCCACGGATGAGAGACCCTCCTTGCCCTCTTGGAAGGGGCAGCTGGGGCCATCTGTGCCCTGCCTGCATTCCCTGGGGATTCTCGATGTGTGAGTGCCTTCAGCCCACTCGCCATCCTGCGATCTGAATGCACTGGCTGGCTCCAAGGGGGTGGGGTGGTGGGTGCTGTCTGCGAAGTGATCAATGTGAATAATAAACGTTTAGAGTTAATAAGCTGGAGTTAACTTCTCTCGCTTGGGTGACTAATGGGCTTCCCAGAGCCCATAACTCACACTGTCGGAGAGCCTCCCTTCCCTCCACGGCCGCCCTAGACCTGGCCTGCTGTGAGATGTGGCCCAGGGAGGAGGAGGAGCCTGGCTGGCCGAGGCTTTATTTATGGCAGTGAACACAGCGCCTTGGAACAGCAGGGTTTTTCTGGCTGTTTTCTGGCTCCAGAGAAGAGATGGTTGGGGATGAGGAAGGTTGGTGATGGATCTGTCATCCAGGTAGACCTCTGCCACCAGCAGCTGGGGGTCTGAGGGCCAGTCTTTTCCCCTCGGACCTCCAGGTCCTCATCTGTCAAGGAAGAGAATGAGAACTTAGGCTGCTCCAAGAACCAAATGCTGTGATGGGTATAGAAAGTGCTGGATGGTGGGGAGGGGCTGATCAGTTCTGTCTGCAAGTATGTGACACATGGATGGAGAACAGGGATAGAGGTGAATGGAGACCTCAAATATCTCTGCCCCATGCTTCTCAAAGGGTGGTCTTCAGACCCACAGCATGGACATCCCCTGGCAGCCTGCTGGAAATGCAGAATTTTCATCCCTGCCCCAGACTTCTGGGACCTGAATTTGCCTGTTAATCAGATACCCGGTAATTTGGGAGCATATTTCAGACTGGGAATCACTGGCCCAGACCAAGCATGGCTGTTCAGTAACTGTGGTGGCTCCCAGTCCGCAGCCCCTCACTGAGAGCAGACGTCCCTAACCAATCATTACACTCTCACCCATAGAGCCTAGAAATGGCCCCCGATTCCCTTTCTGCATAGCAGCCTCTGCCACTGGTCAGAGCTGGCATGTAAGATGGAGACTATGCCTTGGGCCTAGACTCTGTATCCCACAAATCATTGACAAAGGTTGAGAAACAGCTCAGTCCCTTCTGCACAGTCTCTGGAATCAGTGCCACTCACAGGACAGGGAAGGTAAGATGAGGTACAAGAGAAGCAGATAAGGGAAACTGAGGCTGGGGAGACCGTGAGGCTCAGTAAGCAATGGGGTTGCTGCTGGTCCGAGGGTGAGAGGGGAAGTAGGTGCTTGAATACCCTTTGGAAGGCCTGAGAAGGGGGCCCACAGTGAGCCAGAACCACGTCCCCAAGCTCAGCAGGGAGACGACACCCTACTGCCCTTTGTTCATGACAATGACATGACAGGTCCTCCATTAAGGACCACTTAGAAATGACTTTTGAGAAAACATGTTTGCTGGGGCGCCTGGACGGCTCAGTTGGTTAAGTGTCCAACTCTCGATTTTGACTCGGGTCATGATCTTGAGGTCCATGAGTTGTAGCCCCACTCTGGGCTTTGTGCTGACGGTGTGGAGCCTGCTTCGGATTCTCTCTCTCTCTCCCTCTCTCTCTCTCTCTCTGCCCCTCCTCCACTTGCACACACCCTCTCTCTCTCTCTCAATATAAATAAACTTTAAAAGAAGAAAAAGTATTTGCTGCTTAAATTATTAGAGCCATGAAAACTTACTGTTAAAGTCAAACAATACAGGAGTGACATAAAAAATATAATAATCTTGCCCCTAGCGATCCTCTTGCCTTATGGTAACTGATATTAGCAGTTTGGTGAATATTTCTTTCTGGCATACTTCTTCAGACATATACCTGATTTTGCAAATTTCTTTTTCTTTTTTTTTTTAACGTTTATTTATTTTTGAGACAGGGAGAGACAACATAAACGGGGGAGGGTCAGAGAGAGAGGGAGACACAGAATCCGAAGCAGGCTCCAGGCTCCGAGCTGTCAGCACAGAGCCCAACGCGGGGCTCGAACTCACGGACTGTGAGATCACGACCTGAGCCAAAGTCGGACGCTTAACCGACCAAGCCACCCAGGTGCCCCAGCAAAATTTTTTTTTCTTTATGCTGTCAGTGCAGAGCCTGACACAGGGCTCGATCCCATGAACCGTGAAATTATGACCTGAACCAAAATCAAGAGTCTGACGCTTACCAGCCGACTGAGCCACCCAGGCACCTTGTGGTTTTTGCCGAATAATCTATCCTAAACGCACTTCTGGTCCATCCACATCTATGTACATACATACAGATCTGATTATTTTTATCAGCTGCCTAATATTTTATAGAATGAATGTCCCAGAATTCATTCAATCATTGTCCTAAGTGATCAACACTTTTTCTTCTTTTTTTCTCTTACTGCGACAAACACCCTTGTATGTATTGCCTTATGTGTCTATACGGCTTTGCAGGATAAATTCTCCACAGTGGATTTGCTGGATCAAAGGGCATACACATTTTAAACTTTAATAGGCACTGCAGATCATTGTCCCAAAAGACTGTGGCAGTGCACGCTCCCACCAGCAGTGTCAAAACTACGTGACTGCCCTCCTCCTTGCTGGCACTGGATGTCATCAATATTTAATTTTTTTCTTCCAATCTGATGAGAGAAAAATAGCAACTCCTTGTTCTTGTAACTTGTATTTCCATAACTGCCTGAGAGGCTGTACATCTTTTCATTTGTTTACTGGCTGTTTGCATTTCTGTCGTGAATTGCCTGATCACATTCTTTGTCTGTGTTTCTTTATTTTTGTTGTGTGTTTTCCTTAGAGACTCTTAGGCACTTTTTGTATGATGATATTAACGCTTTGTCTGTCTCCTATGTGGTCCATTGCTGTGTCAGGAGGATCTCTGCAAGCTGCCTGGACAGAATTCCATAAGATGCAACACTGGGAATAAATAAATAAATAAATAAGAATTCTTGTTCCTGGGTCTGCGAGCCCACACTACTCTTAGATGGGGGGAGAGGCAGGGCTGGTGACCACCGAGGGTGTGGAGGTCAGTGAGCCCAGCAGGAGGTGACTGGGCCACAGCTGCTAAAACAGCTAATTTGGGACCCTTGGTGCTCTCATAGAGACAGAGGGTTTAAGATGTTCTGTCTGCTTCTGGGAAAGGCATTCAGCTCTGAGCTGCTGGAGATGTGTGAGGATGGGGCTGGGGCCCCTTTCCCATGAGTAGCTTGCCCCACTCAGCCTGGAACAGAGCAGGGCTATTCCAGGACAGAGGGAGCAGACTGGCTATGGGCCCTGTAGACAGAGCAGGGGCCTCTGAGAGATCCCAGGAAGCTGGCTCCTGGCTGAGAGTGAAGAGAAGTTTTTCCCTTAACTCCTTATTTTTAGAATTGTATCCCAACCACCTCCTACTCTTTTCCCTGCTTTATCTTCTCAATAGTGCTTACAACTTCTAACATGCTATAAATGTTACTAATTTTGTGCACCGTCTGGGTCTCCCTACCAGAATGTCAGCTCCGTGAGCACAGGAGATTTTGTTTTGGTCACTAATTTGTCCCTCTCAGAGGCATTGTTATTGTTTTTCCCAGTCCGAGCTGTACAGAAAGGGGATGGGCTGAGCAATAGGTAGTGAGGTCCCCATTGGGAGAGGTGAGGAAGCAGAATCTGCCTGGCCACCAAGCAGACTTTCTGTGCGGTGAATCCCAATGTTCATTTGCAGTCCTCTCATCAAGGTGAGGTCCGGAAGGGCCTTTGAATCAACAGGAGACCCCCTGGGCTTCAAGGGGCCTGTGAGTCAGCCAGCTGGGACATGAGAGTGCTCCAACTGGGTCAGCTTCTGTTTATGTCCTGTCCTGGCCCATCCTGAGCCCCAGCCCCACCCCCCGGTCAGCCCTGTCCAACCTCAGGTCTCCCCCCAGCATGAGGTCCTCATGTTTTGGAAAATCGGCCAGCATCACACCAGACTGAAAATATCTCAAAATATCACTTGCAACTTCCTCCCGCTCCCTGAGGCCCCCTGCCTGGGCGGGCAGCAACCTTTTTCTTGCTGTTGATTTTCAAGAAGGGCTCTTCCATTGCTGGGACACAGGGAATTTCCAGTATTTTTCTTCCTCTGCTTTTTTTTTTTTTTTTTTTTTGGCCTTCAGACACCCGCATTGTGTTGTCCTGACGCAGCTCCAGGCAATGTTTGGCCCCAAAGGCCTGGGCTGGGTCAGTGAGGCCTGGACCAGCAGCAGCCCTGGCTCCTTGGGTGCAGGAACAATGCCTCCATAATTCATTGAAAACTCCCCTCGGATGACTTTTTCCTGTTGCTGATTGTCTCTGCGTTCCAGGCCTGCACAAACTGCTTTTTCCTGCAGCTAAATTTAAAAGGGCCAGACCCTGGAAACCGTGCACTGGGCTGGCCTCACCATGAGGGCAAAGGTGGGGAGGCTGGGTGTTAGCAGAGCCCTGAAACCACCCCTTCCCACCAGCCCTGACACACACACACACACACACACACACACACACACACACACACAGGTGGCTGTAGTTCTGTCTTCACTTTAATTTCCCAACCCCCCCCCCTTAAAGCCCCTTGGGCCCACAGTCACAGACTCTGAAGTTCAGAAAAGCCTACTGGGTCCGTAGGGGTCAGAGAGGCCCTGGGGCTGTCCCAAAGCAGGGGGAAGAGGCAGGTCTGGGGATCCACAGGGCAGTATCAGACCCCACCAAGTGCTGGATTCACAGGGTGAGGAAGAGCAGGTTTCTCTCAGGCAGAACGGAACAGGAAGGACACAGGCGGCCGGGAAGGAGTGAGCCCCTCGTGACCGGGGGTGTACAAGCAGAGATGGCATGGCCACATACTAGGGAAGCTGTCGAGGGCTGACCTGTTGAGTGGGAGGTAGGTTCCAAGGGCCCTTCCAGCCTTCTGTGGCTCTGGCCGCTACCCAGGCCAGCAAGGAGGGGCTGGGCCCACTGCACCAGCAGGCAGGCTTGGAGGCTCAGTACGAACAGACACCACAGCCTCGCCCCCTCTGCTCACTTTTGACAAGTGTGGGACCAAATTCTCCGGGCCGGACTTCCGGCTCTGCCACTGACCTGCTGTGTGAACTTCCACGGGCCTTCTTCATGGCTCTGTGTCTCAGTGTCCCCATGTGCACAACAGGAATCATAAAAGCACCGGCATTATAGGGCTTTTCAGGGAAGGAAGCAAGTTAATACCTGTAAAGCGTTCTGAGAGAATAAATAAGATAAATGTTATTATGATTACTATTATTATTGAGGGTCTCCGAATGTCACCTTTCATATGTCAGAAATGGCAGCCTTTGGGGGTAAGCACTGCTCTCGCTGGTGGTCAGATTTCAGCCTCTCTAAGGGAGTCATAAATTCCCAGTGTCTGGGGGACCTGGCTTGGTCGCTAGCAGGCTGGATGAGTGGCAGGACAGCCACTGGCCTCTGGCTGAGCTCATGTGTAAGGAAGAGGTGCTGTGCTAAGGCCCCTCCCCCATTCATTCCTGGGCAGCTCCTTCAGGGAGCACAGTGGGAGGGGGATAGCCCAACAGCCACTACCATGCCGTCATCCTGGATCAGCGGCTTGTCCTGCAGGTGGTCTCACCAGCCTCACCACCTCTTGGGGTTGGTACTCGTGTCACAGGGCTGCTGGGAGGTCGGGAGTAGGGGAGATGGTGCACAGAGAACAGGACGTGATGTGGGAAGCCCTGGCAGACAGAAAGCGAAACTTGGTGCTGGTCCTGGGCCCTGAGGACTCAGGGTGGAAGGTGTGAGGTCAGCGCATCCAAACAGCGCAAGTGTGGGCAGATCTGGCCAGTGTGGGGACGCCCCCCAGTGGACTGGGGACCCACAGGAACGCTGACCTGGAAGAGGTTCTCAGACATTCCAGAGCCCGGGCAGGGTGGGTGGGGCAAAGGTTGGATCCCACCCCACCCGGTCCTGTTTCCTAGAGGAAAAGGCCAGGGGACAAGAAAGAAGAGGGGAGCAATAATCAAAGAGGGGGGACAAACACAGCAGACGCAAGCCCAACCTCACTGCAATCCTACAAACATGTTTCTTAAGGGAGTGCTTCCCAAATGCTGGTATGTGGGTGTTTATGCATCACCTCCATGATGTTTGCCATTTTCATTTATGGAATACCTTTCATTAAATGTGATTTCACGAAATCACATCTTCAACTTAGATATATTTAAAAGAAATTTCTACCGCTGTCATGATTTGCTCTTATATGAACGTTTACTGGGAAACAGCTAGATGGGACATAAAGCTACTTTGTTAAATTCAAGCCAAACACGGTTGTTTGCAGGGGCCCTGAGCTTGAGAACCGCTCGCTCCTCTGTGGGTTAAGGGAGATTAGTGAGGGTCAAAGAGGGGTTCGGTATGGGGTAGCACCCACCTGAGACTCTCCTTGAGGTAGAGGGAGGATGACAGGAGACTGGGAGGGAACTACCTTTCTTACTCTGTGTTCTGTCTGCTTCCACCTAAAAGAAGTTGCTCATAGCCAGTGTCACCAAAGAAATAAATGAGAGAAATAATTTGATTAAAAACTTCTGCTCCGTGAAAGGCACAGTCAAGAGAATGAGAAGCCACAGAGTGGGAAACAACATTTGTAAAAGACACATCTGATAAAATGCAGCAATGAAATGAACAAGCCCGTTAAAAATTGGGCGAAAGACGTGAACAGATACCTGAGCAAGAGGATATACAGATGGCAAATATGCATGTGAAAAAAGATGCTCAAAATCACATGCCATTATGAAAGTGTAAATTGAAACAACAATGAGGTAACACCGCACACAGAGCAGAATGACCAAAATCTAAAACACTGACAATGCCAAATGCTGGCAAGGATATGGAGCAACAGGAAGTTCCACTCATTGCAGGTAGGAATGCAAAATGATACAGTCGCTTTGTGAGACAGCTTGGTGGCTTCTTGCAAAAATAAACATACTTTTACCATATGATCCCGCAAGCAAGCTCCTTGGTATTTACACAAAGGAATTGAAAACTTATGTCTATACTAAATCTGCACATGGATATTTAGAGCAGCTTTATTCATAACTGCCAAAACTTGGAAGCAACCAAGATGTCCTTCAGTAGGTCCAAAGGGGTATTGGGGAGAGAAGGATGAGTAGAAGGAGCACAGAGGATTTTTAGGGCAGTGAGACTACTCCGTATAACACTATAATGGTGGATACACGGCGTTATACATTTGTCCAAACCCACAGAATGTACATCACCAAGAGTGAACCCTAATGTGAACTTTGGATTTGGGTGACAATGATGTGTCAGTGGAGGTTCATGAATGATAACAAATATCTCACTCTGGTGGGAGACGTAGACAGTGAGGAAGGCTATGCTTGCCTGGGTGTCTGGGGTAGGGGGCAGGCAGTATATGGAAACCTTCTACACTTTCTGCTCAGTTTTGCTATAAACCTAAAACTGCTCTAAAAAATAAAGTCTATTTTCAAAAAATTGGAGAGAAGGAAAGTCTCCTCCTCCTGGGGCTAATATCAGGGCCGAACAAGAGCATACGAAGACAGCTCTTAGTGAAGAGTCTGGAAGAAGAGTTCATTAATTTGGAAACCAAAGGTAACACAGGGCAGGGCCTTCTGACAGGTCAAAGTCATCCTAACAATATGGCACATTTGCCTACTCTGCAGGTTTAAGAAGGAGGAGTCATTAGAGATTCTTCCCTTCCCTTTGCCTCTGATATCTTTTTTAAATAGATGAGGAAGCCACCCCAGCTTGCTTCTGCAGTGAAAGGGGGGATTGCTGCCAGCATCAATCTCAGGGAAGGATTCTGATTGGCTATTCCTTAGCCCTATCACTGTTGCTACAGAGATAAAGAATTGTGATTGGCCAGGCTGGGCCACATGTCCACCACCATGTGGGGGAATCAGAGTTTGTTACCAAGAGAAAGAGAATGGGAAAACTTGCTGGAAAGAGAAACATAATAGTTGCCACGGTCTCCTGCCTGTGCTGACTATGTGGCTTATGGACATCACCCAGCTCACTTTTGGTCCCAGGAGGTGAGGAGATCTGTGGGATCTTCCCAGGTCCCTAGCAAGCTGACTGCTCTCCCCAGCCATGGAGACCTTCCTGCTTTTGGAAGTGGAGGGACTTGGGGTGGGATGGGGGTAGCTTGTCTACAAGGAATTTCTGTCCTAGAAGAGACAAGAGGGAGGGAGCTAAAAAGGAAATGCAGAGAAAGCGAGAGACAGAGATAGAGAGGACTGAGAGATGTCCATGTTCTTCAACCCCTCCCTCCCTCTCAGCTCAGAGCCCCACCCCCCACTGCCGGTGAGTAAGCACCACCCCCCAGTGAATGGGGGATGCCCCTGGAAGGAGCCCCTGAAGGCTTCATCCTCCCCCATGTTGGCCCCTCACCAGCTCCCCAGCCATACCTGGGACATGGTTCCTGCCAAGCTGGGTATTTGTCTCTGCCTTTTGCCTTTGAGGCCCCAGCCTCAGTTTCCCCAGCTGTGGAAGGAAGAGCTAATAGCATTTATTATAAGGATTAAAGAAGGGGGCACCTAGGTGCCTCAGTCGGTTAAGTGTCCATCTCAGGTCATGATCTCACGGTCCATGAGTTTGAGCCCCGCTTTGGGCTCTGTGCTGACAGCTCAGAGCCTGGAACCTGCTACGGATTCTGGGTCTCCCTCTCTGTCTGCCCCTCCCCTGCTCGTGCTTGGTCTCTCTCTGCCTCTCAAAAATAAATTAAAAATGTTACTTTTTTTTTTTTTTTTTTTAATTTAAAAGAAGGAAGTGGCTGTAAATATGTCTGCTCTGGGTCCCAGAGCTTCATAGGTGTGTTCAGGATGGGTTGGCCCAGGGATGCTGAGACTGCTTCTCCTTCCTTCCTCCTTCCCACTCTAAGAAAAGCTATTTGGCCCATCTGGTCTGAGAATTCACTTAGAGGCTTTGCCCACTGCCCGGGGCACCTCTTATTTTACCTCTGCCCTGTGTCCTGTTGCCTCCTGCTTCGTTAGTGTAACTGGCCATTCCCGTGACACCCACAGACTGAAAACCAAGGCACGGCTTTATTTCTTTTCTCCTGTTTCTTTTTAACAAGTCTTGTCTCCTGGGGTGGGGAGGGGAGCATTTAGAACGAAAGAATCAGAACCCGCCCAATTCAGAACCACTACATCTTGGAGAGAAGGAATTGGGGATCGATCCCCCATCCCAGCTTACCTCCATTCTTGGAGTAAAGCCAAAGCCCAAGGGCTGCCAGGCTGTGGACGGGTGCTTGCCAGCTCTGAGCCTCCATTTCCCCACATGGAAAGGAAGTGCCAGTTTCCATGGCCCCTTCATGCACTTGGCAGGAGGTGGATGGAAGGCATAGGAACAGCAATGGTTTGTCTGTCAGCTGGGAGGATTCGCATCCAAGCCTCGCTGTCAGCTGGCCTCGGGGAAGTTGCTGGAGCCTCCCTGACCCTGTTCCCCCATCTGACAGATGGGGGTGATCAAATGGGCTAATCTCAGAGGAAGAACTTTGCTCGGCGCCTGATGAGGCAGGTGTCTGTCTAATAAATAGTGGTTCTTCATATTGGGTCGTTACAGATTGCAAGGGTATATATTCTAGGGGTTCTAATATTTGTCCACGTAGCAGACATAAAAGTAGCTAAGAACATGGCTCTGTCACCTGAAGCCAATGTAACAGCGTGGGTCAACTATATTCAAATAAAACAGTGGCAACAAGAGCCTGGGCTCTGGGGCCGACTGCCTGTCTTCGAATCTCAGCCTTGCCACTGTATGATTTTGGGCAGCTTGATTTACCTCTCTGTGCCCAATTCAGTTGTCTGTAAAACGCTACTAAAGAAAGAATGTACCTCGTGGGGTTATTTTAACACGGCACACAATATCCACCCACAATATCCTCCCCACCCCAGGAAACAAGACTTGTTAAAAAGAAACAAGAGAAAAGTGTATGGGCCGGTGGTTATCAGTGTATCCACAGAATCGATTTCGGAACGTTTTCATCACCCCCAAAAGAAACCCTGTACTTATGAGCAGTCATGCTCCATGCCCTCCCCACCCCCCAGCCCCTGGCAACCACTCAGCTACCCTCTGTCCCTATCGGTTTGCTTATCTGGCTGTTTCATATAGATGGAATCGTACAGTGTGTGGCCTTTTGTGTCTGGCTTCTTTTACTACACACGTTCTCAAGGTTCGCCCATGTTGTCATGTGTTATCAACACTTCCCTCCTTTTCGTGGCTGAGTATTAGTCCACCATATGAATACATCACGTTTTGTTTACCCATTCATCAGTTGGTGTGCATTTGACTTATGCTTTTTGACTATTTTCCATTCTTAGGAACAGAGCTGCTCTGAACATTCGTCTTCAGCTTTTCATGTGGAGAGATGCTTTCATTTCCCTAGGAGGGGAGTGGCTGGGTCACATGGTAACTCCCTGTGTCACCGTTTGAGGAACCACTAGGCAGTTTTCCAGAGTCGGCAGCACTGTTTTACGCTCCCCCCAGCCACTCAGATTTCTCCACATCCCCACCAACACTCGTCATTGTCTGCTTTTTTATTAGAGCCATCCTAGTGGGTGTGGAGTGGTATCTCATTGTGGTTTTGATTTGTGTTTCCCTATGGCTAATGATATTGAGCAACTTTTCATGTGGTTAGTGGCCACTCATATATCTTCTTTGCAGAGATGTATATTCAGCCTCTTTGCCCATTTGAGTTATTTGTGGTGTGCACTTTTATTTTTATTATTTTTTTAATGTTTACTTATTTTTTGAGGGAGAGAGAAAGAGACATAATGCGGGCAAGGGAGGAGCAGAGAGAAAGGGAGACACAGAATCTGAAGCAGGCTCCAGGCTCTGAGCTGTCAGCACAGAGCCCAAGGCCGGGCCTGAACTCACGTATGACCTGAGCCGAAGTCAGACGCTTCACTGACTGAGCCACCCAGGCGCCCCTGCGGTGTGCCCTTTTATTACACCACCAACCACGCAATATGCACCTACAATGTGTCCAACATCACGCCATTGTCACACTGCACCCTTGCCAATATGCTGAGAGGTAGGTGCTGGTATCCCATTTGACAGAGGAGGAAACAGAGGGTGAAAGAAAAGAAGTGACTTACCCGAAGTGACCTGCATTGTAGGAATAGAACTAGAACCTGAACCCTGCATCCATGAACGGGCATCCCCATCAGGGAGATAGATAATACACAGCTGAATACAAACCAGGTAGTAATGGGCACCACAAGGGAAATAAAACAGATGATGTGCTGGCAAGGCCCTGGGCGGTGGGGACAGAGGACAAAGTGGGCTGGGAGGGCAGGAGCCTCTCCTGAGGCTCTCAGTTGAGACTGACCTTAGTAAGTTGCCGAGCACCTGAAGATCCAGGGAATGATGAGCCTTCCAGGAAGAGGGAATGGCCGTGCAAAAGCCCTGAGGTGAGACAGGTAGTGGCGTGCTTGAGGGACAGAGAAGAGGGGAACCACAGTGGCGAGAGAAGAGCGAGGGTGTGGAGTGGAGGAGGGAGCAAGGTGGGCTCTCATATGCTCAGCTGGACAGAGAGCAGCCTGGGCTTTGCCAGCTCAGGGAGGATTTCTGAGGGCAGTGGGACAGTCGCCAGGGCATGCAGTCCTGGATCCGATCCTGCTCCACCACAGACTGGCTGTGGGGTCACCGGCCAGGCCCTATCCCACTCCCAGCTTTCAACCTCCCAATTGGAAATGGGGAGATGAGTGTGGGAGGCACTGAGGTGGGCATCAAATGAGCTAACGCAGGTAAGTGCAGCACCTGACATGCAGCAGGACAGACAAGAACAGATGACTTCCTCCTTTGTAAGTTCAGTGACCGTCAGTCCTGCCTGTCCTGTCACCATTAAATTGCCAAGGTGCAGCACGTAGTAGCTGCTCATTAAAAATCAGTTGAATGGCTGACCAGGAGGGGGTTCTTAACACTTACCGTCCAAGATTCCTGTGAAGATCCACTGTGTACATGAGGCCATGGAGCCCGGTGCTTACACCCACGGGATCTGGAGCCTGAGTTCTGGTGCCACCTTGGCCTCTGAGCCTCCGCTTACCCACCTGAAAAACGGACATGACAGAGCTGTGTGCAGGATTAGATGCACAGATGCAGATCAAGCACAGGGCCCATCACAGCCACTCAAGAGTGTCATCGCTGGGATCCTGGGACAAGCTCAGCCCCATGAGGGTCCCCTCCTCCCTACCCTGTCATCCTGACCACACCAGAGGCCTGGTTAGTGCAATTTCTGAGATGTCACTGCTCCTGGTAAAGGCCAGTGCTAGCTGAAATGTAGGACCCCTGGTGTGCTGGCAGACTTGCTGCTGGAGAATGGAATGTGCCGGGAAATTAGGGGAATTTCTATCATTTCCATAACCCCTGTTATGGGGTGGGCTTGAGTGGTCAGTGCTGTCCAGTATCTGCAGTGAGGCCTGCAGCCACCAGTCTCCACGCGAAGAATGCTCTCCACCCTGAGCCTCTACTCTCATCTGCAAAATGGGCATAATGATCCCATCGGCCATAGCAACTTGTCCACTGTGGGGCAAGGGAGGCCAGCAGGTGGTATAAACTGTGGAGGGCTGTGTACACACAGACTGGCCTCTGAGGCTGGTTTTTCCTTTTTTAACTCAGGCTTTTTTCTGTTTTGCTAAGAGCAGCAACACCCTTGTCAAGACTGCACCTCGAATTCCCACTGTAAGCAGGTCCTGTACCCAGTCCTCAAATCCAGCGGCTTTCCCTGAGGCTTTTGTGACTACACTCCCAGGGAGGAAATCCCTGTTTCCCAGTGAGGACAAGAAAAAAGCCAGCACTCACAGACATTCCCTGTATCACTCCTTCGGTCCTCACAATAACCCATCAGGTGGGTGCTGATCTTTTCCCCAGGGACAGATAAGGAAACTGAGGCCCGGAAGGTTAAATAATATGCCTGAGGTCACATGCTGGGCAGGTGGGCTCCAGGGTCTGTGTTTTTTAGCCACTATCCTCACGGTAGGGAAACAAAGCTTGTAAATTTATTATATGCAATGCACTCTATTTTCTATTCCAGTTCTCTTTTTTAAAATGCAGATCACAACCCACTAAATGGATTCCACAGCTCACTAATGGGTCATAATCTGCAGACCCACGGCAGGATGGATTGGTTCTCTGAGACCCAGGGTGCCTGGCCACAGCAGCTGGGTACTCCCCAAACTCTCGGCACCCCCCAGCTCCAGGACCCTGTTCCAACACACCCCCGCCCCCATTTCTCTTTCCTGCACCCCACAGGGCCAGGAGCTGGAGTGACAATCTCTCTCCTACATATGAGCTGACAGCTCCGGGGTCCCTGTAGCCCCAAGATCCAGGGGAGCAAGGCAGAGCTTGGAGGGGGAAGAGCCCACCCCCATCTCTGCCCAGGGGAAAGTCATTATGATGCAGCCAGCGGAGGAGTTTCAGCCTAGAGGGGCTTTCATTTCCGAAGGGCTGAGCTGGAGGAGGGGGCGGGGAGGAGATTGCTCTCAGATAGGGAGAAGCTGCTGGGGCTGGTGCTTCATTCCTGTTTCTAGGCAAGCAGCCAAACTCCTTAACCCTTAATGGAACTGGGGGCTGGGAGGCAGCCAGCACGCTGGCCTTGCTGGGGGGTTTGGAGGTGGGGGGGGGCTCTTTAATTGCTTTATTAATAATTACTTATTCTCACTCATGTTTACCAAGTACCAGCTAAGTCCTTCTTCTGCATTATCACATTTAATCCACCCATATCCCGGAGGTTCTTACTGTGATCATTCCCACTTTACAGATGAGGAAGTAGAGACCCAGAAACCGAAGTTGCTTGCCCACAGTCTCAAGGCATGAGCCAGAGGGGAACACCGGAGAAGCAAGCTTTGATTTTTGAAGGGGAAGATACTTGAGGGTTCTGGGTGAGGGGCGTAGCGGGTCAGCAACCACAGGCCTCAAGTTTATTCTGTCATCTTCCTGGCCTTACAGAGCTCCGGGCTATCAGCAGAGGATTACCATCCTCTCTGGGGCAGGCACTCTTGCTTTCTCCTGCCTCAGCTCACCCCTGGCACTAATGTCACTTGTACAGATTTCATTCTGTTTCTCATCCACTTGTGCTGTGTGTTTAAGACCCTCAAGCTGCTGGCCAACTGCTTCTCACCGTGAGAAACTGACTGCATGCGTTAGTCTTGTGTCCAGCGCCTCAGTGAACCCGTATTAGTTTTAACAGTTTGTCTATTGATTCTTGGGTGGCTTCTCAATGTAAATGATTAATCCACCTGCAAATAGTGACAACGTTATAATTTCCTTTCACATCCTTCTAGCTCTTTGCTGTGGACTGAACATTTGTGCGTTTGCTCCCTGCACCCCCCCGTCCCCCACTAAACTTATAGTCAAAATCTTAAGCCCCAGTGGAATGGTACTTAGAGGTGGGGCCTTTGGGAGGCAATCAGGTTTAGGTGGGGTCCTGAGTGTGGGGCACCCATGATGGGACTGGTGTCCTTATAAGAAGAGGCAAAGACAGGAGATCACTCTCTGTGAGCACACTCCAAGAAAGGCCAGGCCCAGGAAGAGGGCCCTCACCGAGAACCTGGCCATGCTGGCCCCTGGCCTTCTGTTTCCAGGCTCCAGACGGTGAGAAATGAATGCTTGCTGCTTAAGCCACCCAGGCTCTGGTATTTTGTAAGAGCAGCTGGAACTACTTCTATTTCTTTCCATATGGTGTTCAGAATTTCCAATATTTTTTAGACAGTGGTGTTGACAGTAGTACCCTTGTCTTGTTTCTAATTTTACAGAGAATGCATTTGAAGTGTCTCCATTAAGAAAACTATTTGCTGGGGTGCCTGGGTGGCTCAGTTGGTTAAGCGTCCGACTCTTGGTTTCAGCTCAGGCCTTGATCTCGCTGTTCGTGAGTTCCAGCTCCGCATGGTTCTGTGCTGCCAGTGTGCAGCCTGCTAGTGATTCATTCTCTCTCTCTCTCTCCTCTCTTTGCTCCTCCTCCTCTCTCTCTCTCTCAAAATAAATAAATACGCTTAAAAATTTTTTTAATAAAAAGAAGAAAGAAAAATGTTTGCTGCAGGGTTTTAAAACATTTCTTAAAGCTAAAATACAAATAAGATATGCTCTCTTAAGCATTTTCAAGTGTCCAGTTCAGTGGTATTAAATCTACTCACACTGCTGTGCGACCACCACCACCACCCATTCCTGTAACTCTTTTCATCTTGTAAGATTAAAACTCTTACCCATTAAACAGTAACTCCCGTTCTCCATTCCTTCCAGCCTCTGGCAACCATCACTCTACTTTCTGTCTCTAAGATTTTAACTTCTCTAGGGATCTCACACAAAACTGGAATCGTACAGTATTTGTCTTTTTGTGACTGGCTTATTTCACTCAGCTTGATGTCCTCAAGGTTTACCCATGCTGCAGTGTATTGCAGAATTTTCTTCCTTTTTAAGGCTGAATAATGTTCCAGGGTATGCATAGACCAGATTTTGATGGTCCATTCATCTGTCGATGGATACTTGGGACTGCTCTCATATGTTAGCTATTGCTAATAACACTGCTATGAACATGGGTGTACAAGTGTTTTCAGAGACCCTGCTTTCAATCCTTTTGGGTAGATTCCTAGAAGTGAAATTGCTGGGTCATAGAGCAATTCAATTTTTAATTTTTTGAGGAACCACCATACTGCTTTCCATAGTAGCTGTACCATTTTACATTCCCACCATGAGTATACAGGGGGTCCGAATTTTTCCACATCCTCACCACACTTGCTGCTTTCTAGGTTGTTTTGTTTTGTTGATAGTAGCCATCCTAATGGGAGCGAGGTGGTATCTAATTATCGTCTTGATTTGCATTTCCCTGATGACAAGTGATGTTGAGTATCTTTTCATGTGTGTGTGGTCCATTTGTATATCTTCTTTTGAAAAATGACTATTTAAATCTTTTGTCCAACTCTGAATCAAGTTTAGATGCTTTCTATATATTCTGGATATTAACCCCTTATCAGATATATGATCTTCAAGTATTTTTCTCCCATTCTGTGGGTTGCCTTTTTACTCATCTTTTGATGCACAAATTTTTAAAATTTTTGAAGTCCAGTCTGTCTGCTTTTTCTTTTGTTGCTGTGCCTTTGGTGTCATATCCAAGAAATCATTGCCAAATCAAATGTTGTCATGATTTTCTCCTATGTTTTCTTCTAAGACTTTTATTGTTGTAGGTCTTACGTTTAGGTCCTTCATCCATTTTGAGTTAATTTTTGTATAAGGTATTAGGTATCCAAGTCCATTCTTTTCCGTGTGGATATCCAGTTTTCAGCACGACTTGTTGAAAACACTGTCTTTCTCCATGGAATGGTCTTGGCAACCCTTGTCAAAGCTCACTTGATCATATATGCAAACATTTATTTCTGGGATCTCTATTCTATTCCATTGATCTGTATATCTGTCCTTATGCCAAGAGCACATCGCTTTGATTACTGTGGATGTGTAGTAAGTTTTGAAATCAAGATGTGTGAGTCCTCCAATGCTGTTCTTTTTCAAGATTGTTTTGGCTATTCAGCGGTCCCTTGAGATTCCATATGAATTTTGGGATGGACTTTTCTATTTTTGAAAAAAAAAAGTGATTGGGATTTTGATAGGGATTACATTTGAATCTTAGATCACTTTGGGTAGTATTGACAACTTAGCAATATTAAATCTTCCAGTCCATAAATGTGAAATGTATTTTCATGTATCTATATCTTTAATTTCTTTCAGCAATGTTTTGCAGTTTTCCTTGTACAAGTCTTTCACCCCCTTGGTTAATTCCTAAGTATTTTGCTCTTTTTGCTGCTATTGTAAATGCAATTGTTTTTATAATTTCCTTTTCAGATTGCTCATTGTGTATGGAAAAGCAACTGATTTTTGTGTGTTGACTGTATCCTGATACTTTGATGAAATCATTTATTAATTCTAAAAGCTTCGTGTGGAATCTTTAGGGTTTTCTACACATAAGATCATATCATCTGCGAAGAGAGACAATTTTACCTCCTCCTTTCCAATTTAGATGCTTTTTTTTTTCTTGCCTAATTACTCTGGCTACAACTTCCAGTACTATGTTGAATAGAAGTGGTGAGAGCAGACATCCTTTCCTTGTTCCTTGATTTTTCTGCCCTAGTTGAGATGATCATAGGTTTTTTTTTTCCCCCCTCTTCATTCTGTGGTGTATTACATTGAGTTTTGTATTTTGAGCCATCTTGCTTTCCAGGAATAAATCCCACTTGATGTCAAGATATATAATGTTTATATATGCTGCTGAATTCTGTTTTCTAGTATTTTGTTGATGACAGGTGTCAATGTTCATAAGGAATATTAGTCTGCAGTTTTCTTGTAGTATCTTCCTCTGGCTTTGGTCTTAGGGTCATGCTGGCCTTATAGAATGAGTTAGAAGGTTTGAGAAAGATTGGCATTAGTTATTTAAATGATAGAATTCACCACTGAAGCCATCAGGTCCGGGTGGGGAGACAGATTAATGGTGCTTCCTACTCTGCCTTCTTCCTCCTGTTGTCTTGATTCTTATCCTTATCAATATCTACTCTAGCTTGTTAGATGCTAAATATCTTACCACAATGTCATGTCCCTTTAGTTTCTCTACCCCCACACTGACAGTACTTTACCTTCAATTCTTAAAAAAGATTACTTCAGGGGTGCCCGGGTGGCTTAGTTGGTTAAGTGTCCAACTTCGGCTCAGGTCATGATCTCGCGGTTTGTGAGTTTGAGCCCCGCGTCAGGCTCTGTGCTAACAGCTCGGAGCCTGGAGCCTGCTTCAGATTCTGTGTCTCCTCCTCTCTCTGCCCCTTCCGCGCTCATGCTCTGTCTCTCTTTGTCTCTCAATAATAAAATAAACATTAAAAAAATTTTTTTAAAGATTACTTCATTCTTCTTGCATCTGGTGTTGCTGTGAAAAATCTGATGTTATTCTAATCCTTACTCCTCTGTAGGTGGTCTGCTCTATGTGGTCTCTTAGAATTTTCTGTTCGATTTTTTCAAATTTCACTCTGTGTGTGGGTTTTTCCTTATCTCTCCTGTTTGGCACTCTGATTTATTTCATTCTTAAAGTTTTTCATCTTTCTTAATTATGGCACATTCATCTTTATTATTTCTTCAGGTAGTTCCCCCTCTCCACTTTTATTTCCTGTCCTTCCTGGGACTCTTACAGTCTGGGTGTTGTTGTATTTCTTTCCTTCCTCCACATCTTTCACTGTTTCTTATCTATTTTATGTACTGTCAGTCTTTTCTGATATTTTCTTGGAGAGCTCCACACTCTGATCTTCCAATCCATTAAATGGTTCTTCAGGTTTTATCTCATGTGTGGCGTTTTTTATTTTAACTATTTCTTGTCTCCTTAAGTATATTGATTGCGCTTGTTTTTTCTGATCTTACCAATGGTACTGCTTCTTCTTCAGGTTCTCTTGTTTTTTCAGTAAATGATTCTTCCTATATTTAGTTATTGTGGCCTCTGAGCTCATATTTTCTTCATCATGTCAGCTACTAATTCTCCAGGGTTGATTTACAGGGAAGTAGCCAGTAGTCCAGTAGTCCATGCCAGTCTGCCATGTTGGCAGAAACCAGAATTACTCTCAATGGGTGTTTCCATCTTATGGAGCAGATACCTTGCTGGTGCTAGCTCTGGCCACACTGGCCTTTTTTTTTTTTTTTTTTTTCAACGTTTATTTATTTTTGGGACAGAGAGAGACAGAGCATGAACGGGCAAGGGGCAGAGAGAGAGGGAGACACAGAATCGGAAACAGGCTCCAGGCTCTGAGCCATCAGCCCAGAGCCGGACGCGGGGCTCGAACTCACGGACCGCGAGATCGTGACCTGGCCGAAGTCGGACGCTTAACCGACTGCGCCACCCAGGCGCCCCCACACTGGCCTTTAAACAAAGTAGTCCATGTGAAGTTTCTTTTTTTTTTAATGTTTATTTATTTTTGAGAGAAAGAGAGAATGCGTGTGTGTGCGCACATGAGTGGAGGAGGGAGAGAGAAGAGGACCAATGTGGGGCTCGATCCCATAAATCACGAGATCACAACCTGAGCCAAAGTCAGATGCTTAACCAACTGAGCCACCCAGGAGAACCCTGTGGAGATTTCTTACTATGGTTTTGGGGTTTCAGCATAAGAAACTTCTTCTTCTAATGAAAAGATGCTGACACCTGTCTATAACTTCTCTTTTACAGTCTCAAGCCCTGGGATAGCCCTGCAGAGATGGGGACAGTGACTGAGACTCCTTGAGGCTTTGGGTTTAAGCTGAACCATCCCAGTCTCTCTAAGCACTCCTCACAGAATAGGGTTTTCCCACTCCTCAACCTGGCTCCTTCTTCTGGTCATATAATAACTGACTTTATGAGAGATCTCTAAAGTGTCTTCCAAAGTACTTGCACCATTTTACATTCCCACGAGCAATGTATGAGAGTTCTACTTGCTCCATGTACTTCTTAGTAGCTGGTATTTTCAGTTAAAAATTTTTTTTAGCTATTCTGACAGGTGTCTACTAGTATCTCATTTGTGGTTTAATTTGCCTTCTTAATTAATGATATTAGACATCTTGCCACGTGGGGTTTTTCTTGCCATTTATATATCTTCTTTTGCAAAATGTCTTTTCCAATATTTTGCTTAGGTAGAAAGAATAGAGTTGTTTGTCTTCTCATTGAGTTGTAAGGGTCCTTTAGCTATTCCAGAAATTTGTATTTTTCTCCCAGTTTGTGGTGCACCATTTCTTTTCATAAAGTACTTTTTGTTTTTGTTTTGAAGAGCGACGATTTTTAACTTAGGTGAAGTCCAGCCCATTGTTTTTCTTCTCATTACTTTTTCTTATTGTTGTAGGAAGTCTTTGTCTGCCTTAAAATCACAAATATTTTCTCCTAGAAGTTTTATAATTTTAGCTCTTAAGATCTATGATTGACTTTTTTAACTTGTGTTTTTTTTTTTCATTTAAATTCAAGTTAGTTATCATACAGTGTAGTCTTGGTTTCAGGAGTAGAACCCAGTGATTCATCTCTTACATATGACACCCAGTGCTATCCCTAAAAGTGCCATCCTGGTGCCCATAATCCATTTAACCCATCCCCCCACCCCAACCCATCCAGCAACCCTCAATTTGTTCTTTGTATTTATGAGTCTCTGATGGTTTGCCTCTCTCTCTGTTTTTATCTTATTTTTCCTTCCTTTCCCCTATCCTTATCCATTGTGTTTCTAAATTCTGCATATGAATGAAATCATATAATATTTGTCTTTCTCTGACTGGGTTATTTCATTTAGCATAATACACTTTAGCTCCATCCACGTAGTTGCAAATGGCAATATTTCATTCTTTTTGATTGCTGAATAGTATTCCATTCTGTGTGTGTGTGTGTGTGTGCGTGTGTGTGTATGTGTAAGAAGATGTGTATATATATATATATGTATATGTATATATATATATATATATATATATATGTATGTATACACACACACACACAAACACACACATCTTCTTTATCCATTCATCAGTCGATGGATACTTGGGCTCTTTCCATAATTTGGCTATTGTTGATAGTGCTGTTATAAACACTGGGGTGTGTGTGCCCCTTTAAATCAGCATTTTTGCATCCTTTGGATAAATATGTAGCAGTGCAGTTGCTGGGTTGTAGGGTAGTTCTATTTTTCATTTTTTGAGGAATCTTCATACTGTTTTCCAGAGTGGCTGCACCAGTCTGCATTCCCACCAATAGTGTAAAAGTGTTCCTCTTTCTCTGCATCCTTGGTAACATCTGCTGTTTGCTGACCTATTCATTTTAGCCATTCTGACAGATGTGAGGTGGTATCTCATTTCCCTGATAATGAGCGATGTGGAGCATCTTTTCATGTGTCTGTTAGTCATCTATATGTCTTCTTTGGAAAAGTGTCTATTCATGTCTTTTGCCCATTTCTTCACTGGATTATTTGGTTTTTGGGTGTTGAGTTGGATAAGTTATTTATAGATTTTGGATACTAACCCTTTATCTGATATGTCATCTGCAAATATCTTCTCCCATTTTATCAGTTGCCTTTTAATTTTGTTGATCATTTCTTTTGCTGTGCAGAAGTTTTATCTTGATGAGGTCCCAACAGTTCACTTTTGCTTTCATTTCCCTTACCTCTGGAGACATATCAAGAAAGAAGTTGCTGCACCAAGGTCAAAGAGGTTGCTGTCTGTTTTCTCCTCTAGGATTTTTATGGTTTCCTGTCTCACATTTAGGTCCTTCATCCATTTTGAGTTTATTTTGTGTATGGTGTAAGAAAGTGGTCCAGGTTCATTCTTCTGCATGTCGCTGTCCAGCTTTCCCAGCACCACTTGCTGAAGAGACTGTCTTGATTCCATTGGATATTTCCTGCTTTGTCAAAGATTAGTTGCCCATATATTTGTGGGTCCATTTCTGGGTTCTCTATTCTATTCCATTGATCTATGTGTCTGTTTTTGTGCCCATACCATACTGTCTTGATGGATACAGCTTGAAGTCTGGAATTGTGATGCCTCCAGCTTTGGTTTTCTTTTTCAACAATACTTTGGCTATTCAGGGTCTTTTCTGATTCCACACAAATTTTAGGATTGTTTGTTCTAGCTCTCTGAGGAATGCTGGTGTTATTTTGATAAGGATTGCATTAAATGTATAGACTGATCTAGGTAGTATCGACATTTTAACAATATTTGTTCTTCCAATCCATGAGCATGGAATGTTTTTCCATTTCTCTGTATCTTCTTCAATTTCTTTCATAAGCTGTCTATAGTTTTCAGCATACAGATCATTTACCTCTTTGGTTAGGTTTATTCCTAAGTATCTTATGGTTTTGGATGCAATTGTAAATGGGATCAATTCCTTGATATCTCTTTCTGCTGCTTCATTATTGGTGTATAGAAATGCAACCAATTTCTGTACATTGGTTTTATATCCTGCAACTTTGTTGAATTCATGTATCAGGTTTAGCAGTTTTTTGGTTGACTATTTTGGGTTTTTGATGTACAGTATCCTGTCATCTGAGAAGAGTGAAAGTTTGATTCTTCCTTACTAATTTGTTTGCCTTTTATTTCTTTTTGTTGTCTGTTTGCTGAGGTAAGACTTCCAGAACTATGTTGAACAACAGTGGTGAGAGTGGACATCCCTGTTATGTTCCTGAGCTTAGGAAAGCTCTTTGTTTTTCCCCATTGAGGATGACATTATTTGTGGTACGTTTATATATGGCTTTTAAGATATTGAGGTAAGTTTCTTCTATCCTTACTTTCTTGAGGTTTTTTTTTTTTATCAAGAAAAGATGCTGTATTTTGTCAAATGCGTTTTCTGTATCTATTGAAAGGATCATATGGTTATTATCCTTTCTTTTGTTACTGTGGTGTATAACATTGATTTGCAGGCTGATTCCTACAGCCCAGGAATAAACCCCACTTGATCATGGTGAATAATTCTTTTGATGTACTGTTGAATTCTATTTGCTAGTATCTTGTTGAGAATATGTGCATCCAGGTTCATCAGGGATATTGGCCTGTAATTCTCCTTTTTAGTAGGGTTTTTGTCTGGTTTCAGAATCAAGGGAATGCTGGCTTCATACAATGAGTTTGGAAGCTTTCCTTCCATTTCTATTTTTTGGAATAGTTTGAGAATAGGTATTAACTCTTCTTTAAATGTTTGGTAGAATTCCCCTGGGAAGCCATCTGGCCCAGGACACTTATTTTTTGGGAGATTTTTTTTAAGTTTATTTATTTGGGGATGAGGAGAGAGAAAGAGAGAGGGAGAGGGAGAGAGAGAAAATGAACAAGTGGGGGAAGGGCAGAAAGAGAGGGAGAGAAATAATCCCCAGCAGGCTTGTCAGCATGGAGTCCAATGTGGGGGCTCAATCCCATGAACCATGACACAATGACCTGAGCCGAAAATAAGAGTTAGTCAGTTAACTAAGCCACCCAGGTTCCCCTTTTGGGAGATTTTTGACAACCAATTCAATTTCTTTGCCGGTTATGGGCCTATTCAAATTTTCCATTTTTTCTTGAGTTTTGTCCAGTTTGTTGGCATATACTTTTTCATAGTATTCTCTTATAATTGTTTCTACTTCTGTCGTGTTGGCTGTGATCTCTCCTCTTTCATTCATGATTTTATCTATTTGGGTCCACTCTCTTTTGAGAAGTCTGGCTAGGGGCTTATCAGTTTTGTTTATTCTTTCCAAAAAACAGCTCCTGGTTTCATTGATCTGTCTTACTGTGTGTTTTTTTATTTTGATAGCATTGATTTCTGCTCTAATCTTTATTATTTCCCTTCTTCTTCTGGCTTTGGGCTTTATTTGCTGCTCCTTTCCTACCTCCTTTAGGTGTAAGGTTAGGTTGTATATTTGGGACCTTTCTTCCTTCTTGAGATAGGCCTGAATTGCAATGTATCTTCCTCTTAGGACTGCCTTTGTTGCATCCCAAAGGGTTTGGACGGTTGTGTTTTCATTTTTATTTGCTTCCATGCATTTTTAATTTCTTCTTTAATTTCCTGGTTAACCCATTCATTCTTTAGTAGGATGTTCTTTAACCTCCATGTATTTGAGGGCTTTCCAAATTTTTTCTTGTGGTTGATTTCAAGTTTCATAGTGTTGTGATCTGAAAATATGCAAGGTATGATCTTGATCTTTTTGTATTTGTTGAGGGCTGATTTGTGACCCACCATGCGATCTATTCTGGAGAATGTTCCATATCCACTTGAGAAGAATGTGTATTCTGCTGCTTTAGGATGAAGTGTTCTGAATATATCTGTCAAGTCCATCTGGTCTGGTGTGTCATTCAGAGCTGTTGTTTCCTTGTCGGTTTTCTGCTTAGATGATCTGTCCATTGCGGTAAGTGGAGTATTAAGGTCTCCTACAATAATGGTAATATTATCAATGAGTTTATGTTTGTGTCTAATTAATTTACATATTTGGGTGTTTCAAGTTGGGGCATAAATATATACAAATATTAGCTCTTCTTGATGGATAGACTCCTCAATAATGACATAATGCCTTTCTTCATCTCCTGTTACCATCTTTGCTTTAAAATCTAGTTTATCTGATTTAAGTATGGCTAGTCGTGCACCTTCAAAACCTCAGAATTTCAGCCCAAAGGCTGTTTGCAAAAAAGAACTGGCAGAACTGGCACACTCTGTACTTCTTGTTCCCCAGTCCATGGTCTAGAGAGGTTTTCCTGTTGTGCTAACTCGATGCTGCACTTTCACAACCCCTCTCCCTTACTCCTCCTTTTGTCTCTCACAGAAAGAGTTCCCTCCCCTCCGTGGCTTTGCCATTTTATCTCCCTCAATTCACATCCATGCACCTTACTCCTGCCAAGTTGTCCCCATCCAACTGTGGATACCCTTCTGCTGCTCCGCAGATCAATTCCCTGGGTGTTCCAAGTAACCTGACTTCTATACACCTGTGTTCGAGGGATGAGGAAAGCCCAGGGTCCCCCCTACTTCTCTACCATCTTAACTCCTCCCTCTCTGATCCATTTTTAATTACTTATTGTGAATGATGAGAGGTAAAGATCAATTCTAACTTTTTTCCCATATGGACATTCAGTTGTTCCAGCACCATTTGTTGAAAAGACTACTCTTCCCCACCCACTGAATTATCTTGTCCTTTGTTGAATATCTGTTGGACCATATGCACATGGTTCTGAATATTAATCTATTCTATTCAATTTATCTATATGTCTATTCTTCTGCCAATACCACACTGTTTTAATTCCTGTAAATTTACAGTGGATCTTGAAATCTATAGTGTAAGTTCTCTAACATTGTTCTCCTTTTTCAAAAAAATTTTGGCTACTTTAGGTCTTTTGCATTTCTATATAAATTGAGACTTCTAATACATGAAATGGTATATCTAAATCTTTTTTCCAGAAATGGTTTATGGATTTTAAAAAACTGAGATAAAATTAACAAATTTAAACATTTTAAGGTATACAATTCAGTATGTTTCAGTGTACTCATAATAATATGCAACAACATCACTATCTAATTCCAGAACACTTTCATCACCCTAAAAAAAGAAGTCTCATACCCTTTAAGCCATCATTCTCCACTCCGTTCCCTGGAAGCCACTAATCTACATTCTGTCTCCAGAGATTTGTGTGTTGTGGACATTTAATATATTTTCAATCATACAATATATGGCTTTATGTGTCTGGTTTCTTTCACTAAACATAATGTTTTCAAGGTTCATCCACATTGTAGTATGTATTAGTGTTTTATCCCTTTTTATGGCCAAGTCATATTCTGCTGTATGGCTAAACCACATTTTGTTTATCCATTCATATGTTGACAGGCATTTGGATAATACTATGAACATTTGTTTACAAGTTTTTGTATGTGAGAGTCTCTATTTTTTGATTGGTGAGTTTAACCCATTCACATTTACTTTTTTTCCCCTACTTTCATTATTGAAGGATATTTTTACTGGATATAAAATTTGTAAGTTGACTTTTTAAAAAAAAATAGTACTTGCATTATTTTAAATGAGAAATCAGCATTCATTTTTTCTTCAGTATATAATGAGTCTTTGTGATTCTTCTTAAGATTTTCTCTTTAACATCAACTTTCACCAATTTGATCATGAGGTACCTGGATGATGTTTCCTTTGTGTTTATCCTGCTTGAGATTCATTGTGATTCTTTTTTTTTAAATGTTTATTAGGTTTTAAGAGGGAGGGAGGGAGGGAGAGAGAGAGAGAGAGAGAGCGAGCACAGGCAGAGGAAGGGCAGAGAGAGGGAGACACAGAATCCGAAGCAGGCTCCAGGCTCTGAGCTGCCAGCACAGAGCCCTATGTGGGGCTTGAACTCATGAACCGTGAGATCATGACCTGAGCCGAAGTCAGATGCTTAACTGACTGAACCACCCAGGTGCCCCTCCTTGTGATTCTTTTTATCACGTATGGCAAATTTTTGGTCAGGGTTGCTTCAAATATTTTTTCTTTCCCCCTTTACCTTTTGGAATTCCAATTATACATATACTAGATCACTTAATGTTGTCTCACTGGTTACTAGGGTTCTGTTTATTTTTTCTCCCTCTGAACTTTGACTATTTTGCATTGCCTTGTCTTTAAGCTTACTGATTTTTTCTATAGAATCTAATCCACCGTTACTGTTACCCAGTATATTTTTCATCCAGTTCTTTTTATAGGTTTAATGTCTCTTATTGTGTTCATTTAAATCATCTGAAGTATTTATAATAGCTGTTATAAAGGTCTTGCCTGCAACCTTTATCACTTCTATCTTTTCTATGTCTGTTTCTATTGACTGATTTTTTTTTGTCATGGCTTACATTTTCTTGCTTCTTCACATATCCAGAGATTTTAATTGCAAGCCAGACATTATGAATGTTATATTATGCTATGTTGTGTTACGTTGAATGTTGTGTCTGTACTATATTGTTTTCCTTTTAAGAGGATTGACTTTTTTCCAGGCAGTTCAATTTACTTGAAGATCAGATTGATTTTTTCAAGGCTTCTTATAATTCTTAAATTGAGGTGTAATTGACATATAGTAAAATCTAGTCTTTTAGGGGTACAGTTCTGTGAGTTTTGCCAAATGTTTACAGTTAAGTATCCACTGCCATAATCAAGACATAAAATAATCCCATTTACACCCCTACCTCTGTCAAATTCCCTCACACCCTTTGTAGTCATTCCCATCTCAGGCAACCCCTCATCTATTTTATTCTGTCCCTATAGCTTTGCCAAGAATTACTTTTAAATTTTATTAGGGAGGGTCTAGGTTAGCCTTTAGTTTATCCCTACTCATATGGCCTGGATTTTCTGGGATCTTCACTGAAATGCCCAGTCTCTACTTCTATTTTTTTTCTTTTTAAAATTTTAATTCCAATTAGTTAACACACTGTATTACATTAGTTTCAGGTACACAATAGTGATTCAATAATTCCATACATTACCCAGTGCTCATCATGACAAATGCACTCTTTAATCCCCATCACCTATTTAACACATCCTCTCACCCACCTTCCCTCTGGTAACCATCAGTTTGTTCTCTATAATTAAAAGTCTGTTTCTTGATTTGTCTCTCTCTCTCTTTTCCTCCCTTTGCTCATTGGTTTTCTTAAATTCCACATATGAGTGAAATCATATGGTATCTTTATTTCTCTGATTTATTTTGCTTAGCATTATACTCTCTAGCTCCATCCATGTCATTGGAAATGGCAAGATTTCATTATTTTTTATTGCTGAATACTATTCTGTTGTATATCTATACCATATCTTCTTTTTCCATTCATCAATCAATGGACACTTGGGCTGCTTCCATTTCTTGGCTATTGTAAATAATGCTTCTATAAACATAGGGGTGAATGTTCCCCCTTTGAATTATGCTCTTGTATTCTTTTGGTAAATACAAAGTAATAAGATTGTTGAATCATAAGGGAGTTCTGTTTTTAACTTCTTGAGGAACCTCCATACTGTTTTCCACAGTGGCTGTGCCATTTTGTATTCCCACTAGCAATGCAAGAGGGTTCCTTTTTCTCCACATCCTCACCAACATCTGTTTCTTGTGTTGTTGATTTGGCCATTCTGACAGGTGTGAGGTGCCATCTCATTGTGGTTTTGATTTGCATTTCCCTGATGGTAAGTGATGATAAACATCTTTTCACGTGTCTGTTGCCTGACTGCATGTCTTTGGAGAAATGCCTGTTCATGTCTTCTGCTGATTATTATTGTTTTTGGGTGTTGTGTTTTATAAGTTCTTTATATATTTTGGATACTAATACTTTATTGGATATGTCTTTCAAACGCCTTTTCCCATTCTGTAGGTTACCTTTTAGTTTTGTCGATTGTTTTCCTTTGATGTGCAGAAGCTTTTTATTTAGATGTAGCCCTAATAGTTTATTTTTGCTTCTGTTTTCCTTGCCTCGAGAGACATATCTAGAAAGAAGCTGCTACAGTTAATGTCAAAGAAAGAAGCTGCTACAGCTAATGTCAAAGAAGTTACTGGCCCATGAGTCTGTTTCTGATTGGTTGGAACTTGAATGTCTCCCCAGTTCACAGCTCCCATGTAGCTCTTTACTGGGCTTCACGAAGCCACACTCAAACCACGTGCAGTTTAGTATTCAGCTGAAAGTCTCAAGGAGATCACTGTGCAGATATCTAGAGTTCTCTCTGCATAACTCCCTCTTCTCTGAGGCCCTGTTCCACAAATTTCAGTCACTGCTATCTCCCCTAATTCTAATCTTTCTCCTCAGTTCAGCAACACTATCATACTCTGCTTGAATTCTCCTTCCATGTACCATGATTCAGAAAGCATGATCTCTGGCCAAAGCTGGGTGGGGGTGGGGTGGGGGGGGTTGTAGAACTCATTTTCTTTCTCTTACCTTGGTTGTTTTTCAATAGATCCACTCCAGTACCATTTACTCTAACATGTTTGGAAGCAAATTTCAGGCCACCTCTTTTTTGTTTAGTTATATCTTCTTCTTTGCTTATGTTTTCAGTTCCTTCTTTTGCTTATTTAAACATTAAAAACACATTCATTTTATATTGTCTGCCAAGTTCAATATCCAAAATCTTGGATGTCTAATTTAATGTTTGATGTTTATTTTTATTCACTTTGGCTTATACTTTTAAATTTTGGATTGTGAGCTCATATTCAACTGGATTATCTCTGTGGGAATCCTATGAAGTCTAGGTTGAGACTGAACATTTTCAGACAGGATTTGTTTGCTTCCACGAAACATCTTGAGGGTTTCTAGATCTCATAGACAGCACACATAAACATGTAAACCCAAAATCTCCATGAAGGCAGATATGGGTTATACATTCATAGAAGGATCCTTAACCAAAACATTTTTGTCTCTGAGGCTGAGGCATTAAAATTCCCTTGTAATTTTGTGTATATCAAGGGTCCCAGATTTGTCTTTGGGAGTCTTATTTAAAGCTTGATGTCTTCGGACTTCAAGCTGTATTACAAAGCTGTAATCATCAAGACAGTATGGTACTGGCACAAAAACAGACACTCAGATCAGTGGAACACAATAGAGATCCCAGAAATGGGCCCACAAACGTATGGCCAACTAATCTTCGACAAAACAGGAAAAATATCCAATGAAATGAAGACAGTCTCTTTAGCAAGTATGGAAAAACTGGGAAAGTTTAGCAAGTTTAGCAAGCTGGGAAAACTGGACAGCGACATGCAGAAGAATGAACCTGGGCCACTTTCTCACACCATACACAAAAATAAATTCAAAATGGATGAAAGACCTCAATGTAAGACAGGAGGCCATCAAAATCCTCGAGGAGAAAGCAGGCAAAAACCTCTTTGACCTTGGCCGCAGCAACTTCTTACTCAACACGTCTCTGGAGGCAAGGGAAACAAAAGTAAAAATGAACTATTGGGACCTCATCAAAATAAAAAACTTCTGCATAGTGAAGGAAACAATCAGCAAAACTAAAAGGCAACCGACGGAATAGGAGAAGATATTTGCTAACAACATATCAGATAAAGGGTTAGTATCCAAAATCTGTAAAGAACTTATCCAACTCAACACTCAAAAAACAAATAATCCAGTGAAGAAATGGGCAAAAGACAGGAATAGACTCTTCTTCAAAGAAAACATCCAGATGGCCAACCAACACATGAAAAAATGCTCAACCTCACTCATCATCAGGGAAATACAAATCAAAACCACAATGAGATACCACCTCACCCCTGTCAGAATGGCTAACATTAACAACTCAGGCAACAACAGATGTTGGCGAGGATGTGGAGAAAGAGGATCTCATTTGCACTGCTGGTGGGAATGCAAACTGGTGCAGCCACTCTGGAAAACAGTATGGAGGGTCCTCAAAAAAAAAAAAAAAAAAAAAAAAGAACTACCCTACGACCCAGCAATTGCACTAATAGGTATTTATCCAAAGGATAAAGGGATGCCGTTTGGAAGGGGCACATACATCCCAATGTTTATAGCAGCACTAACAACAATAGCCAAAGTATGGCAAGAGCCCAAATGTCCATTGACGGATGAATGGATAAAGAAGATGTGGTATATATATATATATATATATATATATATATATGATGGAGTATTACTTGGCAATCAAAAAGAATGAAATCTTGCCATTTGCAACTATGTGGATGGAACTGGAGGGTATTATGCTAAGTGAAATTAGTCAGTCAGAGAAAGACAAAAATCATATGACTTCTCTCATATGAGGACTTTACGAGACAAAACAGGTGAACACAGGGGAAGGGAAGCAAAAAGAGTACAAAAACAGGGAGGAAGACAAAACATAAGAGACTCTTAAATATAGAGAACAAACACAGGGTTGCTGGAGGGGTTGTGAGAGGGGGGATGGGCCAAATGGGTAAGGGGCACTAAGGAATCTACTCCTGAAATCACTGTCACACTATATGCTAACTAACTTGGATGTAAAATAAAAAAATAAAGTAAAAACAAACAAACAAAAACTTGGTATCTTGTTCAGGCCCAAGGCTTTGTCTCGTGTGTCCCTACAACCATTAAAGCTCTGGTTCTGGGTCATTGGGATTAACAAAACAGCCTCAGGACAGCTGTGGTTTTAGTGCTTGCTTACCACTTGGTTTCCTGAGTCCTTTTCAGCACCTATGGATTGTCCTTACTATCTCGTGAGCTCCAATATGCAATTAAAAGGGTTTATGTTATTCAACATATTTTGCAGTGTGACTTTTTACAGGCCATTTAATCCATACTGTTGTTGGAAATGGAAGTCTGATCTTTGTCTTCCTGCCCTCCTGGTTCCTTCTTCCTGGAAGAAGGAGGTGCCCTGGGTCCACCTCCATGGAAAGTGGTGGGATAGAGGAGAAAGAATGGATTCAGTGCCAAGGACTCTGCCTACCTACCCTAGGCTCTGGCTCTTATTCCACTTCTACTTCCCCCAAGAAGTCTTTCTAAAAGCTGAGGCCCTGGTAGAGGACAGAAGTCCACAGAAGGCAAATATGGGGAGTTAGTTGGTAGTGGCTGCCTGGGCTTTTGTGCTAAAGATGGATTCTGAAGCATCACTTGAGTTCAAAGTGTCGTGATTAATTAATGATGCCTGCAAAGACCTGGGGTAAACAGCAGTAACATGTATGTCATATGTTTGTCATCTCTGGAGTATCCACCTGAGTCATTTAGAGCTTTTTTTGCTTTAAAAAGCCTTGGACCTCACTAATCCAAGGAAAAAGATCACAGGGGGGAACTTGAACGAAAAGTCTAGCTATTCTAGTCAGACAAGAGTTTGACTCTCTCAGATAATGTCACACCTTCCCATCACACCTGGTTTTTTGGAGGCATTGTTGGTGGAACCTGATCCCCCTCTCCTGGTATTTCTATGGTGAAGGGACATTCTATGTCCTCAAGGGACAGTTTGATTTTGTAGCACCGGACATTCCACTGGGCCCTATTCCACCAGTGGGAAATGTTGCTGCTCAAGTCTGCTCATTTTGAGCCCCTTTTCAGTGTGGCGAGCATCCTGAGTTGGGCTGGGGTCTGTCCTTTAGGGACAGTTCTGTGCTCACCTGTGCATGCAGCAGGTGAAGTGTCCAACTTAGCATGCAGGCCCAAAGGTCCAATTCCGGGAGGAAGGTAGGAGGGTCGGTGTCTGCATTCTCACCTTTACCAGAATCCTGCCTGAGGGGATAAAGGTGCCTGCAAGCCAGGACAGAGGTGGAACTTGCCTCCCCTTGCCTTCCAATCCTTGTGTGCCCTTGTGCTTGAGTGGGGGGGACAGAGGGGAGAAGAGTTATGTGCCCAAGACACCTAGCAAATATCAGGCCCTTAGGTATCAAAAGATGCAGACTTAAGAACACAGCATGCCATTTCAAATCCATTTCTAGGGGAATAAATGTATCATTCAAAATAAGCCTTTGCATGATACAAAGGATAAACATTAACCTTCAAAAACTTCAGCTTAAAAAAGCATCTATTAAAAAGGGGCACAAGTAGCTAAGTGTAGAGCACATCACCAAACACTGCCCACAGATCAGGGTCTGAAGTCTTTTCTGAGTTTGGAGAAGCAGGCAGACCCTCTGGGGTCTATGCCCTGCTCCAGGAAGTGGCTCTCAGGAGCCTCAGACAAACAGGCCTAGAGCTGGGAACCATGATCCAGGAGTAGTCAGCACATGAGATGGGGAGACAGGGCTGCTATCTCTGGGCCGGTGATGCTGGCAAGGATTCTTCAGGCCTATCAGCCAGGGAAGGGGTGTCTAATCCATCAAAGAGCACTGAGGCTAGGCTAAATGGGGACATTAACACACGAGGGGTGGGGCACAGGGTCTCTGGCTGTCTGGGACAAATAGATATCACTATCTTTTCCATCCCATTCCATGCCCCTTTCCCTCTCATTCCACCTGCCCCCTTATTCTCCCTCTTCCCTAGTTTCCTCCTCCCTCGTTCCTCTTCCTGCCCCTTCTCAGCGGCTCTCCATCTCTCCCCCTGCCTTTCCTCCCATCTGTTGCTCCTCTTCTCTGTCTTTCTCCTCCCTCTTTCTCTCTCACCCTCTTTTCCATCTGGGCCAGAAACAGAGTCCTTTTCCACCTAGTGAAGGGTAGGTAGGAGGGCACAATTCAGTCCCATCCAAGACCTCCCCAGGGTTAATATATCCTTTGGCTTGGCCCCCTTAGAGTGAGATACCTGTTTCCTTGGGAATGGGAGATTCTCTGGCTGGTTTAACTGGTTACAGAGGAAGCTCTGGGTCAGAGGAACCACATTTCCAAGGACTCAGCTTGGAACAGGTCTGTGGGGGGCCTCGTAGGAGCCAGCCTATCCCACGGCCTCACCCAGATGCTGGAGGCACGCTTATTTATTATGCAGGGGCTTAGAGAAAGGGGGTGGGAGGCTTGGGAGGCAGGACTGGGGTGGATGTGAGAGGAGCTGTGTCCAGGCTTGGAGCTCTGGGTAGCTGTGGGGGCAGCATCATTTCTTGGAGGGCTGTTTTTTCCAGATGGCCGACTTCTTACTGCCTCTCTTGGCTTTGCTGAGAGTATGCAGAAACACTTCAGGCTGTTTCATTCTAAAAACCAAAATAGAGAGAAGCAAATGCTGGGAAATGGGTGGAGAGAGGTGGTGTGAACGGGGCCCAGAGCCCTGGCCCTCTGCTTTGCACTGTTGAGGCTCTCTGGGTGTTGCTGCAACCTGGGGGGTCCCAGTGGCACCTGTAACCTTTCTAACAAAAACTGTAACAGTTTTGTTTTTCCATCTTCGTAAGAAATGTGTGATTTTTCACGCCCTTGCAGAATACATAATTCATTTCAGTTAACATGGCCAAGTTAAGGTCTAGGAAGTTTCTCGCAGGGAGACAGTGGGCAGTCTCCACTCATCTCAGACTGATGATGGCCTGGACTGTAGGATTTCACCACAAAAGGCCTCAATGGCCACCACCCAGACCACTGCCAGCAGCTCCGGGGAGCTGAGCAATGCCCAACTGGACATTGTGTTGATTAAATGGGCTAGCTGTCAGGGATGGTTAGAGATGACCCAGGCCCAGGGGGAAGTGACTTGCCCAAGGCCACTTAGCCCCACGTGGACTCTGTGGCCTGCAGCAGAGCCAGAGGCTCTGCTATGAGCCACGCCCATTCTGTTTACCACAGGAGGGCCCCTCAGCCCTGGGCCGGGGTGGGGTGGGGGGCACCTACTTCTCAGCTTCAGGGGAGGACTCCTCCATCTGGTCCGCCATGGTCAGTGAGGAGAAGCTTCCTTGGATGTCTTCTGGTATTGTTTTCTTGACTGAGTCAGGGTCTTCCAGGCTCGGGATGTAGGTTGAAATGCTGCAGGGGAGGCAGGGAAGGAAGGGCAACGCTCAGCAGAGCCACAGCCTAAGGGGGCCCTGAGTAAGCAGCCCTCACCTAGTGCTGCCATTTAATGTTCCGGTTCTGAGAGAGAAAAGGACACAGGGCTGCCCCTCACCAGGGTGGGTAAAGGGAGAGTCTGACCCCTGGGGACACAGAGACTCACCGGAGGTCAGCTTCTCTGGCTTCTGTTTAGGGCTGGTGTCACCCTAACTCTGTGCGAGCGACACCTGTGAACCCAGCACTGACCATCGGAAAGGTGTGCAATGGGGCAGGAGGGCTCCATAAAGTGAGCAAGGGAGGGAGGGAGCACAGGATGCCCAGGAAATAAGTCCTTGTGTACAGTGTTAGGGGCTGTGTCCCCCTCCCCAAATTCACATGTAGGGGGAGTCCAAATTCCTGGTACTTCAGATTGTGGCTTTGCTTGTAAATAGGGTCACTGCAGAGGCAATGAGTTAAGATGAAGTCATACCAGAGTAGGGTGGACTTTTAACTCAAAATACCTGGTGTCCTTATAAAAAGGGGGCAGTGTGGACACAAGCACACACACAGGGAGAACGCCATGCGAAGTCTGGGGTAACAATGCTGCCTCAAGCTAAGGAATTACCAGAAGCGAGGAGACCAGCCTGAGTGAGTCCTTCCCTAGCGCCCATGGAAGGAGCATGGCCTGCCCACACCGCCATCTCTGGCCTCCAGAACCATGAGATAATACATTCCAGTTTAAGCCACTCAGTGTGTGAAGCACTGTTACAGCAGTCTTGGGAAACTAATGAGGACAGAGACAGAACAGGCCCTTTTACTCCTCATTTCTTCATATTAATTGAGCCCCTGCTATGTGACTTGCTTGAGGGCAGGGTGTTTCGCGACAAGAGATGAGCAGGGGAGGGGAGACGAGGGCCTCTTCTGTCATTCTGAGAATCCCAGAAAAATAAAAAAGGAAGGTGTGGACCTGGCTGTCTCCCCCGTCCCCTTTGGTCCTGGCTGCAGAGGTGGCAAGAAAGCAGATTCTGGGAGTGGGTCTCCTGAGGCTTCCTGAGCCGAGTGCCCTTGTCCCGCACCTGACCCACTCCTGTCCCCCAGGGTGGGTCATGGCTCAGCATTTGTTAGGAACTCAAAACATAGGTAAATGGAGCAATGGGAGTCCAGCCCAGTGGGGCACCAGAAAAGGACTCCTACGTGACAGCTGCCAATAGCAGGTTACATGGCGAGAGAGTCAGGGTGACCAGGATGGCGGGAGCATCAGCGGCGGGAGCATCAGCGGCGTCCCTAGGTGAGACCCTCCACCAGGCCTGGGGCCGTGTTGGCAAATGACACGTACTGACACCTGGGGAGTCCATCTCCTCCATCTGGCCCCGGGCTGATGGAGAATGGACCTGGTTACCAGAGCAGGTGGGGTGGGCTTTGGAGACCAAAGCAGCCTTCGCCCTGGGAGCTCATTAACTGGAGAAAATAGCCCCTTTTTCTCCCTGCCCCCTCAGCTGCAAAGCACCCACAGAGCATTTCCCCCCACCCCCCACTTTTAAACTGTGGTTAAAAGTACATAACATAAACTTTATCCATTCTTTTGTACACACTTTAGTGGCATTAAGTACATTCACACTGTTGTGCAGCCGTCCCCACCATCTATCTCCAGAACCTTTTCATCGTCCCAAACTGGAACTCTGTCCCCATTAAACGCAAACTCCCCACTGTCTCTCCCTCAGCCCTGGCACCCACCCTCCGACTTTCTGTCTGCTCTGGGGACCTCATGTAAGTGGATCACGTGGTATTTGTCCTTTTGTGCCTGGTTAATTTCACTGAGGATAATGCCCTCAATGTTCATCCGTGTTGTAGCATGTCGGAATTTCCTTCCTTTTCCGTTACGTGCGCAGAACACATTTTCTTTCTCCATCCATCCACGGACGGGCACTTGGGTTGCTTCTGCTTTTTGGATATTACCAACAGTGCCACTATGGACTTTGAAAGCCCACCTTCAATTCTTTTAGGTGCCTACCCAGAAGTGAAGCTGCTACACCATAATTCTATTTCTAACTTTCTGAGGACCCCCTCCGTACTGTTTTCCAAAGCCGCCGTGCCAGTTTGCATTCCTGCCGGCAGTGCACGTGGCCTCAGGCTCCTCCACATCCTCGCCAAAGCTTGCTATTTTTGGTGCTCCGACAGCAGCCATCCTGACGGGTGTGAAGCCGTGTGTCACTGTGGTTTTGACTTGTGTCCTCTGATGATTAGTGCCCTTTGCTCTTTTTCTTCAGTTTCTGCATCTTTGGAACAGCCAAGCTAAAGCAGGTTGAGGTCTTATTCACTTCCAAATCCCCAGTGCCGAGCACGAGGCCGGGCATGCAGGAGTTGGAAGGAATGGCAGGACTGCCAGGTTAAAAGCGGGAGCTGCTTCTGGAGAGAGGAGCCTCCCACCACTGGAGGTATATGAGGGGCGGCCGGATGGCCTTGAGGGCCGGTTATCAGTGGACACTCTGTCAACCGGCCCTTCCTCAGTCTGACCTGCCCTCTGCTTCCCTGGGATAAAATCAGCTCTAGGTCTTCAATCAGTGAACGTTTCCCAAGGGGGTTCAATGTGCCAGGCTGTGAGCATGAGCAAAGGACACAGACAGAAGGGAGGTGGGCCATGTGATACAGGACACCCAGTCCTCTGGGCTGGCACAGCCTAACACAGCGCTTCCCAACACACTGCCTTCTCCTCCGGGCAGAGTGGTCTCTCCAGCCCTGCATGAGTCTCCCCCCACCCCGCCAGTTGTCCTTGGCCTGGCCTGGCCCCCACCCTCCTGCTCCTTCACAACCAGTCTACTCACTAGCAGGGGCCCCACCCCATTCTCCGCTGGGGCTTGGAAGGCCTCAGTGGGGGGCCCCATTTCCCTGGGCAGCCCGACTCCCCTCCCTGCTCACAGCCCTTGCTTCTCCACGGTGGCCTCACAGACCCCAAGCCCAGATGGATGGCTGTCTCTGTGGCTGGCTCCTCTGAGTGCCGGGTAAGCAGCCCAGCCCTTCTGGATCTGTGCTCCGGCTCTGCCCACCCTCCTGCATTTACTCTGCCCACCTGTATTTTCTCCCTCCCACCTCCGCACTTCGAATCCTCCCACGACAGCTGCATAAAACCAAGCAGCTGAAAGTCTACTCTGGCAAGGAAGAAATGACTCCCACCAAGGGACAGGGAGGACCCCCCCTGCCAGAGCTCTGCTAGCGTCCCTCTTGGAACAGAGGACCCAGAAATGAAAACGCTAGCACTCCAGGACCTATGGCTCCCTTGGGCTGCACCGATAGCTCTGACTTCTAAGTTACTTTTTTCAGCATAACGGACTATCACGCTGGGGCTTCCAACATCCACTGACCATAAACCTTCCACGACTAAAAGTAAACACTTGTTCATTTTCCTCCCAAACCCCTGCTTGGTGGCTGAGCTTACTGCAAACTCCCACTCTGTCATCTCTCCCCATCTAGGGCACAAATGATCAGTCAGGCTTCCATGAACACATCTAAGTTGCATATTTAGGGGAAAAGTGGATAGGCCAAACACAGAGGTCTGCCCTTTAGGCTCACCACCACTTACTGGGTGTGGCCGAGCAAGCAGCTGCCTGAGCCCCATCTATCCATCTAGTTCACGAGGACATCAAGAGATCTCACCCAGTGTCTTCCTTGAAGTTAGGTATTCTAGGCTGACAGCGTGTCTCACTACTATTCTAGTTACCCTGCTGGAAGAGGAATCGGGCCAGCGGGTGGCTTTAGAACGTGTCCCAAATTTCTTTGACATTCCTCCCGTCAAGAGGTGTAGTGTCATTTCCCTCCTGTGAATGTGGGCCGGCCCTAGGGAGTCACATGGAGTGGACGGTGATGACATACATGACTTATGAGGCCAAGCCATATAAGGCAACCCCGTCCCCACCTGGCTGTGTCTCAGGATGCTCGCTTTTGGAACCCAGCTGCCATATCTGAGGAGGCCCGGGCCACATGGAGAAGCCATGTGTAATTGTCGCGGCTGAAAGCCTCCACGGACCACCTGACTTGAGTGAGCAAGACTTTGGGATGACTCCAGCCCGTCAACTTCTGATTGCAACCACATGAGAGACCCTAAGCAAGCACTACCTAGCTGAACCCGGTTGGCCCCCAAACTGCCAGAGATGGTAATAAACAACGGTTGTGTGGTTTTACACCACTAAACTTGAGGTGGTTTGTTCCACAGATAGAGATAAAGGAACTGTTGTTATGGCAACATTTTCTTGTAGAATTCCACTCTTTTTTCTCTAAGTGCTTTCAAACTGCCAACCTAATAGGCCATTCTGGAATTAAGAGGAGTTCTACCGGTTTATAGTCTCCAGAATCCTCCCCTTTCCACTTCCAAAAACCTAGACTCTGTGTGTGTGTGTGTGTGTGTGTGTGTGTGTGTGTGTGTGTGGTTTGCTGATTCTTTCTCCATCATTCCTCAAAAAATTATTGAAAACCATTGTAAGTATTAAGTCCTTTTAGAACCCGTGCATATAACAAATTAAGAACCTGGAATTCATTTTAGTAATAATAATGACAGCACTAACAGCTATAATTTGTAACCTCTCAATAAATGTTAGTGATGTACCAGAACTTCACACACACTGGCTCATCTAATTCTCATAACCCCATACAGTGGAAACTATGCTTGTTCTTGCTTTGCAGGCAAAGAAGCTGAGGCAGAGAGAAAGTAAGTGGTCCTTTGAGGGACAGTGGAAGTCAAATAAGAGCTACATCTTTTTGTAACTAGTTTTTGGCATCCCCATCTACCATACCCCTAAGCACCCCATCTGTTAAATGTTTCTGAAAATGCCTTTGCTTGCTGTCTCTGGCACCTTCCAGTGGTCTCAGTTCATCTTCAGTGTGGGCCTTCTGGATAGCGTCCTCCCCAACCCCCTTCTGTCTTTCGTGTATTTCTTTCTTGAGCCCAAGCAGACCCAGAGCCTCCATTTCCCTTTCTCCATGGAACTGTCATTGAGCTGGTCTTGAATAACCTCCAAGCCCTCCTTGAGTCTCAGGCCTTGGGGTCTCAGTGACTTTCCTCTCTGCACCTGCCAGCATCTGCCTTCCTGATGTCCACAGGCTCCTCAGGATCCTGCCTTCTCTACTAAGCTGTCCAGGATGCTGGGGTCAGGGCCTGACCTCTACCAGATCCTCCTAGAGGAACCTCTATAGGGTCAGGCAGGCACTCTGACATGGCCCCAACTCAGTGCACTGGGGAGAAATTGGCGTCAGGACTCCTAGAAAGCGGAGAGGCCTGGTGGGAGCGGGGTGGGGTTGCTGTCCCGACTCCATGCGGTAGGGGCACAGTCAAAGGCAAGCCCACGTGCCAGGCAGGCGGATGCTTTTTATGTGTGTTTGCTCATCACTTTCTGGTTTATATGGCACTTCAGCAAACACGCCTTCATTACATCCTCACAACAAGCCCAGGAGGTGGGAATTATCACCCTCATTTTAAAGGTGAGGATAATGAGGATTAGGGAGGCTAATGGTTCCCCAGCTTATAAAGAGCAGAATTGAGGCTTTCTCTTCCTCTTGGAACTCCTGACCCAGTAAATTTTTCACTGCATTTTCACAGGCATTCCAGAACCCACTGCCAGCTCTTAACACAGCCTCCAGCAATGTCATAAACCCCATGCTCCTTCCCTGGACCAGGCTGCATGCTTCTGGAACCAAGAGACCTATGTATGCTCATCTCACCCTAGCTGGGCCTAGGAGTCACTCCATAGATGGATGTCACCTGGTTGAAAAGCCTACGCTCAGTGGCCAAGAGGCGGCCTTAAGCCAGCACCACCCCATTCCCTTTACAAGGGACTGAACTCACCTCATGAGGGACCCTTGACTACATGGCCCTGCTGGTAAACAGAGAAGAAGGACTGGGATCGCACTGAGGATGGGGTAGGGTGTCGTAGGGCAAAAGGCAGGGATGTCACTAGGACCCCCACCCAAACCTGTCTCCATTATTTTCCCCCACAGAAATTGGCACTGTGCAAATCATCCTGTGTCCCTCTTTCTCCAAGAGGGCACTTTCCCCTGACCTGTGTCCCAACAGCACGGCCTCATTCCTCCTTGCCACCTGTGAAGTCTTCCGTCTTGCTGCCAGCTTCTGTCCCTAATAGTGTCTCTTCCATAGCAAGGTCTCCTCCCACCCCATCCTTGCCCTGCACCCCAAGTTTTTCCTGTTTTACCTAAATTTGTAGTTGTCTGGCAGGAAGTAGCCCATCTTGCAGTCTTGTCCAGCCTGGAAGATCTGTTTCAGCAGATTCTGCCTGCTATAGCCATATCCATTCAAAATGCAGCCTCCAAAAAGGAGTTTTCCCCCAGCAAACATCTGTCAACACATAGGAAGGAAACAGCAGAAGAGCACTGAATCTCAGGATGGTGCCATGGGCCTCAGAGCCTGTGCCAGAATTCAGGCCTTTCTTTGATGGTTTCGGGCAAAGGGTATTACCCTCCCCAAGTCGCCCAGTGAGGTGTGGCTGAGCCTGTTCCCCATCAAGGTCTCCCAAGTCAGAGGGCAGCCCCACCATCCCAGCCTTTGCCCTCTGCTGGCCCACCTGCTCAGAGGTCACCTCACACACAAGGGCTCCAGAGCCCTGGGGCCTGAAGGGTTTCTTCCTGCTCAGAGGAAGAAGCTGGCTGGCCTCCTTATCCATCCTCCTACAGCTGGCTGGCCCACTTATCCATATGCATTGATCAGCTGGCCCCATGGGATGGGAGCTCTTGAGGGTAGGGATCTTGTCCTATGGCTCTCTGAACCCCCACTCTCTACATGTCAGTCTCCAGCAAATAGACACCTGTCCAAAGATTTCTGTGCAAGGATATCCATTAGAGTGCTATTTGTCATGGCCCACTGCCCAAACGAAAAGGAGATAATGTAAATGTCCAACAAAAGGATCACAGGTAGAGAAATCAAATGACCGATTCTCATGCAGTGATTAAAAAATTACAATTAAAAAAGCAAGACTCCAGAGGCACCTGGCTGGCTCAGTCAGTTAAGCATTGGGCTCTTGATTTCAATTCAGGTTATGATCTCACAGTTCATGAGATTGAGCCCTGCATCAGGCTCTATGCTGGCAGTGAGGAGCCTGCTTGGGATTCTCTCTCTCCCTCTCTCTCTGCCCCACCCCACTTGTTCTCTCTCCCTCTTCAAAATAAAAAATTTAAAAAAAGATTAAAAAAAAGCAGGACCCCCAAATCAGAAAAATCCAGGGGTCAGAATGTTAGCATGGGCACGCCCCAGGGGCTTCCAATAGTGCTGGATCCAGCAGCTGCCCAGTACATCCTCACTGTGTGAACAAATGAGACAATCTGGGTAATACGGGGAAGCAATTATTTTCTAAATTTTTTCAATAAATATACATATATTTTTACAATGCCCTGCTTTTAGTAAAAAGTTATTTAAAAACAGACAAAGAGAATTTGGTTCTCCAGGTTAGGTGTCCCTCTCTCCCTTGAGTCTTCTGGGATGAGGGACGCATGGGGTCAGGCTGCAAACGGGAGACTGGGCTGCAGCCCTGGCTCCATGTGATGGGTGACTCTCAGTCAGGCCTTCTGCCTCAGAGCCCACAGACCCTCTCTCCTTTCCCCTCCCGTGTCTGTGATTCCACAAGGGTAGGGGCTATGGGGGACTAGGTTGTCAGTAGTTGGTGGTGAATCCCCCGCCGGGCCCCAGCTCACCAGAACCATCCCCTGCACCACAGCATACTTCTTCACCAGCAGTGGTGGGTTCTTCTGCAGGGCGCTGTCCAGGTCATACCGTAGCAGGCGGTAGGGGTCATGCCGGCACTTCCAACAGAGAAATAAGTGCCCATCAATCCTATGCCAAGAGGACGCACTCAGATTCCAGAATTCTTAGCCAGGCCAAGTTCCCATGGCATCCTGGAGCCCCTCAACATCCCCTCCCAACTCCTGTTCAACAGGCTGTTCGGCCTCCACAAGCACACCTACCATGACTATTGCCAAAGGATGCCATCTAGGCATCTGGGTTCATCTAGGGCCTTCTGCCTGTGAAAGCTGTCATGGAGATGACTGTGCCCCACCACTTGACAGCCACTAGCCCCACACTCTAGGGTCTGCAGGACTTGACTGTTCCCTTTGCCTGGGAGAAGCCCTGTGGGAGATTTGGAAGTATACTGTGTTCCTGGGTGTACCTATTTTCAGGATTCCTCCACCCTCTGCCCCCTGCCCCTCTGGACAACCCCTGTCAGTGCCAGGACCTGAATCAAACCTACATCTAAAGGTGGGACCTGGGCAATCCAAAGGAAAGCTGGTCTCTTTCTCCTCCTTTCTGGATGCTACAAATCCATTAATATGGCTAATGTATGATGTTTTCTGGTTTGATCTGCCTTTTATTCCAGGTGCCTCTAACTGTCCTACATGACATTTCAATTTATTTTTTTCTGGAGAGAGAGGGGAAGTAAGTGTGCACAAGCAGGGGAGGAGCAGAGAGAGAGAGGAAGAGAGAGAATCTCAAGCAGGCTCCACGGCCAGCATAGAGCCTGATGCAGGGCTCAATCTTAGGACTGTGAGACCATGACCTGAGCTGAAATCAAGAGACAGACACTTAACTGACTGAGCCCCCCGGGCACCCCTGATGTTTCTACTTAAAATTTGAAACCCAGGGGTGCTTGGGTGGCTCAGTTGTTTGGGCATCTGACTCCAGCTCAGCTTATGATCTCACGGTTGGTGACTTTGAGCCCTGCTTCAGGGTCTCCACTCTCAGGACAGTGCCTGCTTCAGATCCTCTGTCCACCCCCCTCTCTTTGCCCCTCCCCTGCTCACTCTTGCTCTCTGTTTCAAAAATAAATAAACATAAAAAAAAGTGAAACCCAGAACTGTATTTGGTATTTTAGCTTTCAGAGCAAGACGTTAGGGAACATTTCTACCTTAACCAAACACACCGGAATGGTGGAATCAGAGTCACTGTGACATCTGACACCTCCTTCCAGAATTGTCCTCTGCACCCCTCAAAACCCACTATCCACTCCTCCATTGGCCTCAACCACCTCAGGTCAGGCCCAGTCCCCATTCGCACTTCTCGCAGCTGGGCTGGACCGCCATGCATCCTACATTTACGAATAATTATTAATAAACAATTAATAGCCCCAAGGTAAATAAGCGTCACCTCTAAGGTCCTATGGGGGCAGGGATCATATCTGTCTATGCACGGATCAGTGCAGGGCAGGAACTCAGTAAGTTTTCACTAAATCTATGTAAATTGAGGATGACTCCAGAAAACATACATGGCTTTGATGTATGTAACTAGTAAAAAGCCTTCTGGTGTCTGATCAGACTAGTTCCAATGCCAAGCTCCTGGCACTAGCTGGGTAGGCTCATGGGGTCAGGAGGCTGCACCCCTGGGAGCAAAGCTGGAGAAGGTATCCCCAGGGCAAACACAAAAACTTAGACTTTGTGTCTGCAGTAAAGGGAGAAAGGGCAGACAGTGGACCAGAGAGGGCATGGGGCCAAGAGGATTTGAAGGAAGTCACTAGATGACCATGAAGCTCATGTGCTCACATGACATCCTCTGCTCCAGTCAGGGTGGGGATGGGGCCACCCTTGAACTGTGCTAACCCTGCCAGAGATGGCTACGGACTGAGGATGATGATGAGACTCAGGAAGGACCCTGCAGCCAGGATGGGGAGAAGGTGGTTCCATGTACCCCTGACTGACAGACCCTTGAACAGGGACCTCAAGCACCCCTTTCCCTGCTTCTTCCAGGAACACTCACCCACCTGCCCAAACCATCTCATCCTGGGAGACTCTCCCTGATCTCTGGAGGTGACAGGACCTGCTCCCAGCTCCTGCAAATTGGAACTGGCCTTTCATGGCCCTGCTCAGGAGTGCTATATGTGCTCCCCACCATGCTGGGAGCCTCCCTGGGGCCTGGCACAGGGCCCGTGCACAGTAGGTACTTGGCTACAGTCTGAATATTCTTGAGCCCTGGGTACCCAGTGGTGAGCCCATCACTGTTCTAAGTACTTACATACCAATATATAACCACAGCTATGGTCAGTGCCCTGGATGAAAATGGCAGGAAAAGTCTTGAATGCAGAGAAAGCACCCACATAAATGTGGTGACTTTCATCTCAGGACAGGAGGATGAGTCAGAGAGAGCAGAGGGGGCAAAATGTGGCAGACAGTGTGTGGAAGAGTGTGTACAAAGGCCTGGAAGAGAAAAGGAAGTAAAAGAAGGCCTATGTGCTGAGGTCGAAGGACAGCCTCTCAGCCAGATGCTCAGCCAGTCCTAGCCTCCCTGTGGGAGGTCCTCCCCCCAGGTTCCTGATGCCTGGACCCTGGGGCCTCCTCAGCTGGGCCCAAGACCAACCTGGATGCAGGGTGAGGCACGGCCCTGCTGCCGGTGGCTGTAGAGTGTGTCCAGCATCCACTGGAGCTGTGCGGTACTGGTGGGGTTCTGGCTTGAGACTATCCCGAATACCAGTACCTGGCTGGGGTCGCGGGGCGCAGACAGAAAGCGCTCCAGCTCCACATCGGTTACCAGGGGTGCCTTCACCAGGCACTTGCAGCCAGCCCTAATGTCTTCTTTGCGAATGAGCTTCCGCAGCACCAGCGGGCAGTCAGAGGGCGAGGCTGCCCACCTGGTGGGGCTGCGCACCTCTTGGGCCTTCCCCCTACAATGAGAAGCAAGTGGGCCGGTGCTCAGTGGGCAGGGCTCAGGTCCTTGCCCCACTAGCACCTGCTGGTGCAGCACCACCTTGGATGGTGTGTGTGTCCCTAACCTCTGTGTTCCTCAGTTTCCTCAGGGGCAAAACTTGTGACTCCTTCACCCATCCAGCAAAAACTTTGGAGTCATCCTGAACCCTCTTCTTTCTCTGACACCCACACCCCATCCAACCCATCAGTAAGCCTGTCTGCTCTACATTCAAGAACGATCTAGAATCCATCCGCTTTCCTGCCCTCCTACTCCTACTGACACAGCACAAGCTGCCATCATTTCTTGCCTGGATGACTGCAAGGGCCTCCTAATGGTGCTCTGCCTTCTCCCCTGACCCCTCTTCAATCTATTCTGCACACACCAGACTGGGGGATCCTGGCTCCTGTTAGAACCTAAGTCACGTTATGTCACTACTTTCTGAAATCCTCCAGTGGAGGAAAGTGGAATATATAGAAACTGCTATATTTTGATAAGAGAGTATTGTGGTGTTTTAACTTACTCATTTACTATCCCCCACTCCCCAGCTTGGTGGCATTCATGGGGATGGCAGCCCATGTTCCTGGTGTGGTTTGCTGATACCAGAGATGGTAATATGAACTTTGCTCTCAAGGAACTGTGGTTGTGTGGTTTGATGTGTCTGGAGGTTCCCTGAAGGATTGGCTAATGGCTTGCCTTTGTATTTCCCACCTTGGAATTTTCTCCTGGGCAGCATCTCTCAAAGTATTTAGAAGGAAATATATCAGATACAACCTCCTGGTGCAAGGTATAACACACAGGCACATAGTACACAAACCAAAAAGCTTGGGAATAAGAGGCTAGGGAAAAATTCATGAGGGAATAAAGACTTTGGAAGGTTCCACATACACTAGGGAATCTAAAGGGACACATGCATGCCCAGGATTGGAACCATGTTTAGAAAAAGCCTGAGAACATCCTAGATTTTCACCCCTGGCAGATCTTTGGGCTCCACACAAGTGGGAAGTGAAGGACAAAGTAGAGATGTAAAGAGCCTGGCTAAAAGCACTAAAGGAGTGTACATCAACATAGTTAATCTGCAATGATAGGAGGATTGTTGTCGCTGTTTTTGTTGTTGTTGTTGTTGTTGTTGTTGTTGTTGTTGTTGTTGTTGTTTTGGCTCTAGGTATTTAAGGAAGTTTGTCAATTTTTTCTAGCTGACTACTAAGCTAACCAGAGACCTTATGATCACACATGACAAAGAATATAGTCTTTATAAAAGTAGTCTAGAAAAGTCTCTAAACAAACAACTACAAACTATGAGTAGCAAAAACAAACCATGGAAAGGGAAGAATTTTGATTTCTAGAATTACCACAGTATAATACTAAAAATATTCAGTTTTGAACAAAAAGTTATGAAGCACTAAAGAGAAACAAGAAAATATGTCTCATTCACATGAAAAAAGAAATAAAGAAAAACCATCCCTGAGGAAATCCAGCTATTGGACTTACTAGGCAAAGATTTTTAATTAACTGTCCTAATTATGCTCAAAGTACTAAGGAAAGTAGGAATGAAGAACTAAAGGAAACCAGGACAACAACGTCCACCAAACAGAAAATATCAATGTAGAAATGGAAAGTATAAAAGAAATCAATTAGAAACTTTAGAGTTGAAAAGTACAATAAATGAAATAAAAAATTCAACAGTGGATCTGAACAGGCCAAAAAAAAAAAAAAAAAAAAGAATCAGCAAACTTGAAGACAGGCCAAGTGAGATTATCCAGTCTGAGGAATAGAAAGAAAAAAAATGAAGAAAAATTAATAGAGCCTCAGTTACACGTGAGACACCATTGAGAATACCAATATATACACAATGCAAATTCCAGAAGGATAAAAAAGAAAGGAGCAGAAAGAGTATTTGAAGGAATAATTGCCAAGAGAGTCTTCAACTTTGACAGATCTCTAACAAGCTCAACAAATCTCTAGGTAAGATAAATTCAAAGAGATCCACAGTGAGACACATTATAATTGTTGAAAGACAAAGACAAAGAGTATCTTGAAAGCAACAGAAGTATTTCATCACAAGAAGGATCCTCAGTAAGATTAACAGCCAATTTCTCATCAAAAATAATGGAGGCCAGAAGGCAGTGGAATTACATATTTAAAATGCTAAAAGAAAAAAAAAACCTTTCCAATAAAGAATTCTATATTAAGCGAATTTTCCTTCAAAAATAAAAGAGAAATCAAGACATTCCAAGATAAACAAAAGTTGAGGAAGTTTGTCACCAGTAGGCCTGCTGCAAAAGAAATGCTAAAGTATCCTTTAGATTCAAATGAAGAATACTAGGCTGTAATTTCAAACTATATAAAGAAATAAAAAACACGTAAAGGTAACTACATTAAGTAAATATAAACCCACATTATTATATTTTCAATTTGTAACTCCTGTTTTTTTCTATATGATTTAAAAGACAAATACATAAAACAATAATTATAAAACTATGTTAATTGGGCACACTATGCATAAAGATGTCATTTTTGACAACAACAATGTGGCAGGGCGTATGGATCTGTATAGAAGAGATTTTGTTACTTTTGAAGCTAAGTTGGTATTAATTCAAGCTAGATTGTTATTGTAATTCCCAGACTAACCACTAAAAAATAACTAAAAACTACACAGAAAAGGAAGTAAGAAGGAAATAAAACTGTGTGTATTATTTAGGGCTCTCCAGAGAAACAGAACCAATAGGATATATGTAGATATATATCATAGAAAAGTTATTACAGGAGTTGGTTCATGTGATTATAGATGCCAAGAAGTCCCACAGTCTGGTGTCTACAAGCTGGAGATCCAGAAAATCTAGTATTAAAATTCAATCTGAGTCCAAAAACCCAAGAAACGGAGCCAACAGTGAAATTCCTAGTCCAAGGCCAAAGGCATAAGAAGTAAGGCTTCTGTGTAAGTCCTAGAGTCCAAAGGCCCAAAAACCAGGAGCTCTGATGTCTGAGGGCAGGAAGAAATAGACTTTTCAGCTCAAGAAAATAAAGAAGGAATTCACCTTTGCTTTTTTGTTTTATTCAGGCCCTCAGTGGATTGGATGATGTCCACCCACATTGGTAAAGATGGATTTCTTTACCAGTCTACTAAATCAAATGCTAATCTCTTCCAGGAACACCTTCACAGACACACCCCAAAATAATATTTTCCCCTTAGCCTAGTCAAGTTGAAACAAAATTAAGCATCACACCATATACCAACATACATAAAAATAAGAAACAAAAACAAAAGTCAACAATGGAGGAATTGAGGAACAAAAACTATAAGATTTTAGAAAACCAATTAACAAAATGGAAGAAGTAAGTCATTAATTGTAATTACTTTTAAACGTAAATGGATGAAAATCTTCAACAAAACTCAAAGACTGACAGAATAGAAAAGAAAACAAAAAACCAAAAAAACCCTATGACCCAATAATATGATCTCTACAGGAGACCCATTTTAGAATCAAAGATACAACTGGGTTGCAAGTAAAAGGATGGAAATAAACTCCAAGCAAATAGTAACCATAAATGAACAGGAGTAGCTAAACTGATAAGAGACAAAAATAATACTTTAAGTAAAAAATGATTTCAGGAGACAAATGAGGTATTAGACATTAAGAACAGGGTCACTCTCACTAGAAATATAACAATTGTGAATATATATGCAGTATGACAACACAGTCTAAATATATGAAGCAAAAACTGACAGAACTGAAGGGAGAAACAGAAAATTCTACTCTAATAGTTGGGTATTTCAACACCCTATTTTCAATAATTGACAGAACAACTAAAAAAAGACAAAAAAGAAAATAGACAACTTAAAGAACACTGTAAACCAACTAACCAAAGAGACATATGTAGATCATTTACCTTAACTACAGAAGAATATATATTCTTCTCAAGTGCACAGGGAACATTTTCCAGGGTAAACTATATATATTCACCCATCAAAAAGTCCCAATAAGTTAAAAAAAATGAAATCATAGAAGATATTTTCTCCAATAAGAATGGAATGAAATTAGAAATCAGTAACAGAAGGAAATTTGGAAAAATCATAAATATGTGGAAATTAAGCAACACATTAAACAATCAATGGATCAAAGAAGGAATCACAAGAAAAATGAGAAAATACTTTGACATTAATGAAAACAAAACAACCCAAAATACTAAAACTTATGGGATACATTGAGAAGAGTACTCAAATAGAGATATATAGCATTAAAAGAGAAGAAAGAGCTCAAATCAATAACCTAACTGAAATTTACATTAGAAAAACAAGAGCAATCTAAACTCAAAGCTAGTAGAAGGAAAGAAATAATTCTCAGTAGGTAAAGAAAATAGAAAATAGAAAGCAATATAGAGAAACAACTAAAAAATGTTTGTTATTCTGAAAAGATCAACAGAATTCATTAATCTTAGTTGGATGTAGGAAAAGTAGAGAAGACTGAAATTGCTAAAATAAAATATGAAAGTGGGACATTATTACTGATCTTAAAGAACTAAAAAGGAGTATAAGAAGTCACTGTGAACTGTACACCAACAAATTAGATAACCTAAATGAGGGGCAACAGGGTAGCTCAGTCAGTTGAGTGTCTGACTCTTGATTTAGGCTCAGGTCATGATCCCAGCGTTGTGGGATCGAGTTCCATGCTAAATGTGAAACCTGCTTGGGATTTTCTCTCTCTTCCCCTCTGCCCCTTTCCCCCACTGATGCTCTTTCCCCTAGACCACTTTCTTACACCATTCACAAAAATAAACTCAAAATGGATAAAGGACCTGAATGTGAGACAGGAAACCATCAAAACCTTAGAGGAGAAAGCAGGAAAAGACCTCTCTGACTTCAGTCGTAGCAATTTCTTACTTGACACATCCCCAAAGGCAAGGGAATTAAAAGCAAAAATGAACTACTGGGTCCTTATGAAGATAAAACCTTCTGCACAGCAAAGGAAACAACCAACAAAACTAAAAGGCAACCAACGGAATGGGAAAAGATATTTGCAAATGACATATTGGACAAAGGACTAGTATCCAAAATCTATAAAGAGCTCACCAAACTCCACACCCGAAAAACAAATAACCCAGTGAAGAAATGGGCAGAAAGCATGAATAGACACTTCTCTAAAGAAGACATCCGGATGGCCAACAGGCACATGAAAAGATGCTCAACGTCACTCCTCATCAGGGAAATACAAATCAAAACCACACTCAGATATCACCTCACGCCAGTCAGAGTGGCCAAAATGAACAAATCAGGAGACTATAGATGCTGGAGAGGATGCGGAGAAATGGGAACCCTCTTGCACTGTTGGTGGGAATGCAAATTGGTGCAGCCACTCTGGAAAACAGTGTGGAGGTTCCTCAAAAATTAAAAATAGACCTACCCTATGACCCAGCAATAGCGCTGCTAGGAATTTATCCAAGGGATACAGGAGTACTGATGCATAGGGGCACTTGTACCCCAATGTTTATAGCAGCACTCTCAACAGTAGCCAAATTATGGAAAGAGCCTAAATGTCCATCAACTGATGAATGGATAAAGAAATTGTGGTTTATATACACAATGGGGTACTACGTGGCAATGAGAAAGAATGAAATATGGCCCTTTGTAGCAATGTGGATGGAACTGGAGAGTGTTATGCTAAGTGAAATAAGCCATACAGAGAAAGACAGATACCATATGTTTTCACTCTTCTGTGGATCCTGAGAAACTTAACAGAAACCCATGGGGGAGGGGAAGGAAAAAAAAAAAAAAAGAGGTTAGAGTGGGAGAGAGCCAAAGCATAAGAGGCTCTTAAAAACCGAGAACAAACTGAGGGTTGATGGGGGGTGGGAGGGAGGGAAGGGTGGGTGATGGGTAGTGAGGAGGGCACCTTTTGGGATGAGCACTGGGTGTTGTATGGAAACCAATTTGAAAATAAATTTCATATATTGAAAAAAAAAAGAATCATGAACTTGAAAAAATATATATATATTAAAAAACATAAAGGGGCGCCTGGGTGGCGCAGTCGGTTAAGCGTCCGACTTCAGCCAGGTCACGATCTCGCGGTCCGTGAGTTCGAGCCCCGCGTCAGGCTCTGGGCTGATGGCTCAGAGCTTGGAGCCTGTTTCCGATTCTGTGTCTCCCTCTCTCTCTGCCCCTCCCCCGTTCATGCTCTGTCTCTCTCTGTCCCAAAAATAAATAAACGTTGAAAAAAAAAACATATAAATATATTATATATTAAAATATATAACATATTAATATATATTATATATTATAATATTAATAATATGTTATTAATATATCAAAATATATAATATACAATATATATTAATATATTATATTAATATAATATGTAATATAAATATATTAATATATAATGATATGTACTATATAATATAAAATATATGTTAATATATAATTATATTATTATATATAATACATATTAATATATAATACATATATATGTTAATTAGAAAAACTAAATGAAATGGATAAATTCCTAGAAACACACAAACTGCCAAAAATTACTGAAGAAGAAATATAAAATCTGAATAAGCCTCTAACAAGTAAAAAGATTGAATTAGTAATAAAAAAAAACTTTCCGACAAAGAAAAGCCCAGGACCAGATGGTTTCACTTTTGATTTCTACCAAACACTTGGGTAACTAACACCAATTGTTTTCAAATTCATCTAAAAAATAGATCAGGGGGGAGCCTGGGTGGCGCAGTCGGTTAAGCGTCCGACTTCAGCCAGGTCACGATCTTGCGGTCCGGGAGTTCGAGCCCCGCGTCGGGCTCTGGGCTGATGGCTCAGAGCCTGGAGCCTGTTTCCGATTCTGTGTCTCCCTCTCTCTCTGCCCCTCCCCCGTTCATGCTCTGTCTCTCTCTGTCCCCAAAATAAATAAACGTTGAAAAAAAAATTAAAAAAAAAAATAGATCAGGAAAGAACACTTCAAAACTCATTCTATGAGGCCAACATTACCCTGATACCTGAGCCAAAGACAATATAAGAAAAGAAAAATATAGATGGATATTCATTATGAATATAGATGCAAAAATTCTCAATAAAATAAGTCCTAGTGAACCAAATCCAGCAGCATATTAAAAGGATTATACACCATGACTAAGAGATTTTCCCAAGGAACATAAGGGCGGTTCAACGTACGAAAATCAACCAGGGTAATACATATCCTTAATAAAAAATGGAGGTTAAAAAAAATGCAACATCTTCTCAGTTTATGGAGGAAAAAAACATTTGACAATCGCAACACCCTTTCATGAATGTTGATAAAAGCACTCAACAAGCTAGGATTAGAAGGGAACTTCCTCAATATGATAAAAGGCATTTACAAAATACTCACCACTAACATCATACCCAATGGTAAAAGACTGAAAGCCTTACCTCTTAGAGATCAGGAGTAAGACAAGGATGCCCACTTTCACCATTTTTAAAAATGTTTATTTATTTGAGAGAGAGAGAGCGAGAGAGAGCAAGCAGAGGAGTGGCCGAGAGAGAGTGAAACAGAGGATCCAAAGAGAGCTACATGCTGACAGCAGAGAGCCCAATAAGGGGCTCAACCCCATAAACTGTGAGATCATGACCTGAGCCAAAGTTGGCTGTTTTAACTGGCTAAGCCACCCAGGTGCCTCAACCATTTATATTCAACACTGTACTAGAAGTTCTCTAGCTAGAGCAATTAGGCAAGAGAAATAAATAAAAGCCATCTAAATTGGAAAGAAGGAGTAAAACTATTTCTATTCACAGATAATATGAATTGTATTTGGAACATCCTAAAGAACACACACACACACACACACACACACACACACACAAAGAGTTAATAAATTCAGCAAATTTCAGGATAAAAGATTAACAGACAGAAATCAATTATATTTCTATACACTAGCAAAGAACAATCTGAAAAGGAAATTTAGAAAATATTTTCGTTTATAATAGAACCAAAAAGGAGAAAATACTAAGAAATAAACGTAATCAAGAAAGTAAAAGACTTTCACAGTGAATATTACAAAACATTGAAAGAAATTTTAAAAGATGTAAATAAATGGACAATATCACATGTTCCTGTGTTGGAAGAATTAAAATTGTTAAACTGGCAATACTACTCCAAATGAGCTGAAGATTTGATGTACTTCCTATCAAAATTTCAACCGCCTTTCTTGCAGAAATGGAAGCGCCAACCCTGAAATTCATATGGAATTGTTGAGGGGCCATGAATAGCTGCAACTACTTTGAAGAAGAAGAACAAAGTTGGAGGACTCACAAATCTTGATTTCAAAACTTACTACAAAGCTACAGTAATCAAACCAGTGTGATATAATGACAGACATATAGACCATTAGAATAGAATACAGAGCACAGAAATAAACCCTTACATATATGGTCAAATGATTTTTTAATAAGGGTGTCAAGACCATTCAATAGGGAAAAGACATTTTCTTTTCAACAGATGGTGTTGGCAAAGCTGGATTTCCACATGCAAAAGATGAATCTGGACCCTTACCTAACACTTCATACAAAAATTAAAAATGGATCAAGAACCTAAAATAATATAATTCTTAGAAAAAACACTGGAGAAAAGCTTTACAACATTGGGTTTGGCAATGATTTCAAGGATATGACAACAAAGCCACAAGTAACATAAGAAAAAATACACAGATTGCACTTCAGGAAAACAAAAAATTTGTGCATCAAAAGATACTATCCATAGAGTAAAAAAACAACCCACAGAATGGGAAAATATTTGCAAATTATATAACTGATAAGAGATTAATACCTAGAATATTTAAAGAACTAAAATCAAAATAACAAACACCTGATTAAAAATAGGGAAAGAACTTGAAGAGCCATTTCTTAAAAGAAAGATATGCAAATGGCCAACAAGCACATGAAAAAATGCTCAACATCACTCATCATCAGGGAAATACAAATAAAAAGCACAATGAGATACCACCTCACGCCTGTCAGAATGGCTAACATCAACAACTCAGGCAACAACAGATGTTGGCAAGGATGTGGAGAAAGAGGTTCTCTCTTGCACTGCTGGTGGGAATGCAAACTGGGGCAGCCACTCTGGAAAACAGTATGGAGATTCCTCAAAAAATGAAAAATAGAACTACCTTACAACCCAGCAATTGGACTACTAGCCATTTATCCACGGGATACAGGTGTGCTGTTTTGAAGGGACACATGCACCCCAATGTTTATAGCAGCACTATCGACAATAGCCAAAGTATGGAAAGAGCCCAAATGTCCATCAATGGATGAATGGATAAAGAAGAGGTGGTACATATACACAAAGGAGTATTACTCAGCAATCAAAAAGAATGAAATCTTGCCATTTGCAACTATGTGGATGGAACTAGAAGATATTACGCTAAGTGAAACTAGTCAGTCAGAGAAAGATAAATATCATATGATTTCACTCATATGAAGACTTTAAGACACAGAACAGATGAACACAAGGGAAGGAAGCAAAAATAATATAAAAACAGGGAGGGGGACAAAACATAAGAGACTCTTAAATATGGAGAACAAACAGGGTTACCGGAGGGGTTGTGGGAGGAGGGATGGGCTAAACGGGTAAGGGGCATTAAGGAATCTACTCCTGAAATCATTGTTGCATTATATGTTAACTAACTTGGATGTAAATTTTAAAAAATTAATAAAAATAAATAATAAATAAATAAAATAAATAAAACACACCCAGGGCAAGCTAAATGTAGACTATCTTGACATAGATATTTGAAATAACTAAGTAAATTTGAGGTGTCTTTCATTACAAAAGTATGAACAATTAATCCTTGCTTCCCAATGATGTCAGTAATGTATAGTTCTATAACAACTCTTGTTAACTATTTTTATTTTTTTTCTTGTTAACTATTTTTAAAACTGCATGATTGTACATAGCATTAGTGCTTATATAAAGCAATTAATAAATTTATACTAAACACCTACCCCCCCCCAAAAAAAAATCTATGAGACATCACCTCACACTTAGGATAGCTACTATCAAAAAAAAGAGAAAACAGCAAGTGTTGGCAAGGATGTGGAGAAATTGGAACCTTTGTGTGCTGTTGGTATGAATGTAAAGTGGTACAGCCACTGTGGGAAACTATATGGTGTTTCCTCAAAAACAAGAGACAACTTCGGGGTGCATGGGTGGCTCTGTCAGTTAAGCATCCAACTTCGGCTCAGGTCATGATCTCAGCTGACAGCTGACAGCTCAGAGCCTGGAGCCTGCTTCAGATTCTGTGTCTCCTTCTCTCTCTGCCTTTCCCCACGTACACTCTTTCTCTCAAAACTAAATAAACATTAAATTTTTTTTTAAAAAAAGAGATAATTTCCATATAATCCAGCAAATGCATTATGGGTATTCACCCAAAAGAATGTAAAACAGTTCTCAAAGAAATATTTGTATACCCATCTTCATAGCAGCATTACTCACAATAGCTAATACATGGAAGTAACCCACGTGTCTATCAACAGATAAATGAATAAACAAAATGTGGTCTATATATACAATGGAATACTATTCAACCCTTAAAAGGAACAAAATTGTGACACACACTACAACATGGATAAACCTGGAAGACATTATGCTAAGTAAAATGAGCTACTCACAAAAAGACAAATACTGTATGATTCTACTTATTTAAGGGACTTAGAGTAATTGAAGTCATAAAAACAAAGTAGAATGGTGGTTGCCAGGGGCTGAGGGAGAGGAAATGGGTGGTCAGTGTTTAATGGGGACAGAGTTTCAGTTTTACAAGATGAAAAGAGTTCTGGAGATGGACAGTGGTGATGGTCTCATAACATGAATGTATTTAATACCACTGAAATATACACTTAAATATGACCAGGATGATAAATTTTATGTTATGTGTATTTTACCACAACATAAAAGTTGAAAAAGAAATTATAAAATTATGCTTGACTTCACTGACAATAAAATAAGTATGGAAGATGTAGAGTAGGAGGACCCTAAGTTCACCTGTCTCATAAATACAATTAGGTTAACACCTGTATCAGTGTAAATGTCCCAGAAAACAACCCAAAAGCTGGCAGAATAGACTCTCTACAGCTAAATATAAAGAAGATGCCACATGAAAGAGGATAGGAAGAGTGAAAACACAGTCAGGAACTAAATGGACCTGGAGGATTGTGCTGGAAGGGAGGGACATTGCAGGGGAGGAGAGGGGAAAGAAATAGACCCTCACATCAGGCACCCCAGTCATGTGGAAACTGCACAGGGAAGACAAATCCCCATAACGTTTGGCTTTGAAAACCAGAGGGGCCAAATTTTGTGAGTTCTTACGATCAGAGGGCTTAACATCTGGAACTTTAAAAATCAGTGGGATTTTTAAAAACTCTGAGAGGGCAATAGGAAATTGAGTCCCTGCCCTTAAACAGCACAAACAGCCCCATGGAGATACAGCATAGAAGCAGCAGTTTGAAAACCTCCTGAGGTATACAGGAGGAAGATCTGTTTACTAATCTCAGAGCATGTGCTGAAGGGGCAGGGATCATTGGGAGACTTCTCTAGGAACCAAGGAGCTGGCAGGTGCCATTTCCCTCCCCTACGCCCTAGCCTAGACACGTAGATACCTGCAACGAGTGCAGTGCTAACATTCGCTACTTACTTGTTAACAGGGCACCCTATCCCCACACACTTCTGTGGATCTACCCCCTCCAACCTGGCAGGCCATGGCTTCCAGAAGCTGTAGGTCCCTTCCCACAGCAAATCTTCTTAGACCCTGCTAACACCACCTGCCTTGCTTCTGTATTCTCCTTCAGACACCACCCCCCACCCCCATATGCCCTTAGATGGAGCCCATCCAGAGTGATGCCACAAGCCTGGCAGCATGCAAGCTGCCCCAACAGGGACCAGTACCACTCCAAAGTGACACCTGCCCCAGGGAATGGGGAAGATAACCACTGACACCAGTCCAACTGTGGCCCAGGAGAGGCCTGGGAGCAGACATCTGGTCTATGTAGGCTCTGCCCACCAACAAAACTTCTCAGGTAAGAACACAGGAAAAGCACTCTGTATATTGGTGCTACTGCATCTCTGGAAAATGCCTGGCCTGACTCAACTCAAACCTCAAACTGGAGGCTTCAGACTAACCCATTAACAACACAGGAAACAAGCCCTGCCCACAACAGGTAGAGAGAGCCATTGCTGATAACTGAAGGCAAAAGTGACTCAGCCACAATGGCAGGGTACACAGAACACACATAGGAGACACCCCTGAAGCACCAGTTCTAGGGAACAGGGGACACTGCACGGCAGGGCACTACAGGACCTCTTCTTCATAAGGCCACTACTTTCAAGAGCAGGAGACATAGCTGAATTCCTAACACATGTAACAGACACAGAGTCAGGCAAAATGAAGAGATGGAGGAATATGTCCCAAATGAAAGAACAGGACAAAATCACAGCAAGAGACCTAAATGAAATGGAGATGAGTAATATACCTGATAAAAAATTTAAAGTAATCACCTATAAGATACTAATTTCAGACCTAAAGACACATACGGATTAAAAGTGAAGGGATGGAGAAGAATTTATCATACAAAAGGAAGTGAAAAGAAAGCTAGGGTAGCAATACTTATATCAGACAAGGTAGACTTTATTTTTTTTTTAAATTTTTTAACGTTTATTTATTTTGGAGACAGACAGAGACAGAGCATGAACGGGGGAGGGTCAGAGAGAGGGGAAGACACAGAATCTGAAACAGGCTCCAGGCTCTGAGCTGTCAGCACAGAGCCCGACGCGGGGCTTGAACTCACGGACCGCGAGATCATGACCTGAGCCGAAGTCAGCCGCTTAACCGACTGAGCCACCCAGGCGCCCCTCAGACAAGGTAGACTTTAAAACAAAGACTGTAACAAAAGACCAAGAAGGACACTAATTAATCCTAAAGGGAACACTCCAACAAGAATATATCACTGTAAATATTTATTCATCCACATGGGAGCACCCAAATACATAAAGCAACTAATAACAAATATACAAAAAGTAATCAATAGTAATACAGTAATAGTAGGGGATGACTTTAACACCCCATTTACATCAATGAATAGATCATCCAAATGGAAAATCAACAAGGAAATAGCGACTTTGAGTGACACACTAGACCAGATGGATCTAACAGATATATTCAGAACATTTCATCCTAAAATGGCAGACTATATATTCTTTTCAAGTGTACATGGAACATTCTCCAGAATAGATTACATATTAGGTCACAAAACAAGTCTCAACAAATAAAAAATATTGAAACCATACCATGTATCTCTTCTGACCACAACACTGTAAAACTAGAAATCAACCACAAGAAAAAATTTGGAAAGGTCACAAATATATGAAGGTTAAATAACATGCATTAAACAATGAATGGGCCAACTGGGAAATCAAAGAGGAAATTAAAATATGTGGAAACAAATGAAAATGAAAACACAATGGTACAAAATCTGGGATGCAGCAAAAGCAGCTCTAAGAAGAAAGTATATAGCAATACAAGCCTACCTTGAGAAGCAAGAAAAATCTCAAATAAACAACCTAAACTTACACTTAAAGGAGTAGTAAGAGAAGAACAAAGAAAACCCAAACCAGTAGAAGGAAAGAAATTATAAAGATCAGAGTTAAATAAACAAAACAGAAACTAAAAAAACAATACAACAGATCAATGAAAGCAGGAGCTGGGCTCTTTGAAAAGATTAACTTGATAAACCTTCAGCCAGACTCATCAAAACAAAACAGAACAAAAAACAGAGAAAGACAAGACTCAAATAGACAAAATCAGAAATGAAAGAGGAAAGAATAACAACCAACACCACAGCAATACAAAGGAGTAAAAGAGAATATTATGAAAAACTATATGCCAACCAGTTGGACAACCTAGAAGAAATGGACAAATTCCTAGAAACATATAGCCTCCCAAAACTGAATCAGAAAGAAATAGAAAATTTGAACAGATCACTTATGGAAAAAAATTGAATCAGTAATCAAAAAGCTCCCAGCAGGGGCACCTGGGTGGCTCAGTCAGTTAAATCTACTGTTGATTTCAGCTCAGGTCATGATCTCATGGTTCTTGGGATTGAGCCCTGTATCGGGCTATGCACTGACAGTCTGGAGCCTGCTTAGGATTCTCCCTCTCTTTCTCTCTCTCACTCTCTCTCTCTCTGCCCCTCTTCTACACACGTGTACAAGTTCATGCTCTCTCTCTCTCTAAGTAAATAAACGTCAAAAATAAAAAAGCTCCCCGCAAACAAAAGTCCAGGACCAGATGGCTTCACAGGTGAATTCTGCCAAACATTAAAAGAAGAAAAAATAGAGAGGAAGGAAAGATGTTCCAAATTTATTCTATGAGGTCAGCATAACCATGATACCAAAACCAGATAAAGACACTACAAAAAAAAAAAAAAAACACACACACACACACACACAACTACAGGCCACTATCTCTGATAAACATAGATACAAAATCCTCAACAAAACATTAGCAAACTGAATCCAACAATATATTAAAAAATCATTCACCACAATAAAGTCGTATTGTGGGATGCAAGGGTGGCTCAATATTCACAAATCAATCAACATGATATAGCACATCAACAAGACAAAGGATAAAAACCATATGATCATTTCAATAGATGCACAAAAAAAAATTGGACAAAGTACAACATCCATCCATGATAAAAGGAAAATCTTCAACAAAGTAGATTTAGAGAAGCATACCTCAACATAATAAAGACCACATATGAAAAACCCACTGCAAACATCATACTCACTGGGGAAAAACTGAGAACTTTTCCCGTAAGGTCAGGAACAAGATGAGCTTGTCCAATCTCACCACTTCTATTCAACACAGTACTCGAAGACAACAAAAAGAAATAAAAGGCATACAAGTTGGTAAGAAAGAAGTAAAACTTCCACTATTTGCAGATGGCATGATGCTATTATACAGAAAAACTAAAGACTCCACCAAAAAAGCAACTAGAATTGATGCATGAATTCAGTAAGGTCTCAGGATACAAAGTTAACATACAGATATTCATTGCATTTCTATACACTAATAATGAAATAGAAGAGAGAGAAATTAAGAAAACAATCCCATTTACAATTGCACCAAAAATAATAAAAAAACCTAATAATTAATTTAACCAACAAACACTTGTACTCTGAAAACTATAAAACACTGATGAAAGAAATGGAAGCTAATACAAAAAAAAGGGAAAGATATTCCATGCTCATGGACTGCAAGAACAAATATTATTAAAATGTCCATACCACTCAAAGCAATCTACATATTTAATGCAATCCCTATCAAAATGTCAATGGCATTTTCACAGAACTAGAATAAATAATCCTAAAATTTGTATGGAACCACAAAAGACCCCGAATAGCCAAAGCAATCTTTAAAACAACAACAAAACAAACAACGGGAGGTATCACAATTCCAGACTTCAAAATATATTACAAAGCTGCAATAATCAAAACAGTATGGTACTGGCACAAAAACAGACACATAGATCAATGGAACACATTAGAGAGCCCAGAAATAAAACCACAATTATATGGTCAATTAATCTTCAACAAAAGAGGCAAGAATATGCAACGGGAAAAAGACAGTCTCTTCAAAAAATGATGTTGGGAAAACTGGACAGCTACATGCAAAAGAATGAAACTGGACCACTTCTTATACCATACACAAAACAAACTCAAAGTGGATTAAGGATCTAAATATGACACCTGAGACCATAAAAATCCTAGAAGGGAGCACAGGCAGTAAATTCTCTGACACTGGCCGTAAAAACCTTTTTCTAGACATGTCTCCCAAGGCCAAGGGAAAGGAAAGCAAAAATAAACTATTGGGATTACATCAAAATAAAAAAAGCTTTTGCGAAGCCAAGGGAACAATCAAAACTAAAAGACAACCTACTGAATGGGAGAAGATATTTGCAAATGGCATATCCAATAAAGGGTTAATGTCCAAAATCTATAAAGAATGTATCAAACTCAACACCCCAAAACCAAACAATTCAATTAAAAAATGGGTAGAAGATGAGAACAGATATTTTTCCAAAGAAGACATGCAGATGGCCAACAGACACATGAAAAGATGCTCAACATCACTCATCATCAGAGAAATGCAAATCAAAACTACAATGAAATATCACCTCACACCTATCAGAATGGCTAAAATAAAAAATACAAGGAACAACAAATGTTGGCAAGAGTGTGGAGAAAAAGGAATGCTTGTGCACTGTTGTGGGAATACAAACTGGTGTAGCCACAGTGGAAAATAGTATGGAGGGTCCTCAAAAAATTAAAAAAGAACTACCATATGATCCAATAACTCTACTACTGGGTATTTACCCAAAGAATACAAAAGCATTTTTTCCTGCAGCTTATTTACAATAGCCAAATTATGAAAGCAGCCCAAGTGTCCCTCAAAAGATGAATGGATAAAGATGTGGTATATATACAATGGAATATTAAACCTCCATAAAAAGAATGAAATCTTGCCATTTACAACAATGTGGATGGACCTAGAGAATATAACGCTAAGTGAAATAGGTCAGTCAGAGAAAGACAAATACCATATGATTTCACTCATATGTGCAATTTAGAAACAAAACAAAAGAACAAAGTAAAAAAGAGACCAACCAAAAAACAGACTCCTAACTATAGAGAACAAATGGATGGTCACCAGAAGGGAGGTGGGTAGGGGATGGGTGAGATAAGTGATGGGGATTAAGAGTACACTTATCATGAAGAACACTGAGTGATTTACAGAATTGTTAAATCAATGGGTGTCAGGGTAGCTCAGTTAAGCATCCAACTCTTGATTTCAACTTGGGTCATGCTCATGGTCATGGAATTGAGTCCCCTGCGTAGGACTCCTCGCTGACAGCAGGGAGCCTGCTTGGGATTCTTTCTGCCCCTCCTCCCGCTTGCATGTTTGCCTCTCTCTTAAACTAAATAAACATTTTTTTAAAAAGAATTGTTGAATCACTATATTGTACACCTGAAAGTAATATAAGACTGTATGTTAACTATACTGGAATTTTAAAAAAATTTTAAAGAAAAATATGAATTAAAACTATACTAAGGCAAAATATTCTCCTGATGAGAATATAAATTGGTATTACCCTTATGGAGATTAATTTGGACTATCTCTTAAACTTTTAAATGCACGTGACCCTTGGCCCAGCAATTCCATCTTTAGCAATTTATTTACAGCTATATTTGTATAAATGTGAAATGATGAATATATGTGGTCGTTGCTTTCCCCATGGGTCAGAATAGGAATACAGAATTGGGCAAATCAAACATGGAACATCTATATAATGGATATTATGTAGCCAAAAGAAAAAGCAATTTATAGGACAATTTCTAAGATATAGTGTTAAGTGAAAAAGGCAAAGTTTCAGAACAGCATTTTTTTTTTAATTTTTTTTTTCTTCAACGTTTTTATTTTTGGGACAGACAGAGACAGAGCATGAAAGGGGGAGGGGCAGAGAGAGAGGGAGACACAGAATCGGAAACAGGCTCCAGGCTCCGAGCCATCAGCCCAGAGCCTGACGCGGGGCTCGAACTCACGGACCGTGAGATCGTGACCTGGCTGAAGTCGGACGCTTAACCGACTGCGCCACCCAGGCGCCCCCAGAACAGCATTTTTAATATCACGCTTTTGAAGAAGAAAGAAGAGAAAAGAAAGACAAAAGAAAAGTGGAAGCAGAAACAGCAGCAACAGAAGAAGTAAAATATATTTGCATTTGCTTAAACAGGCTTTAAGAAATTCTGGTTGAGTTTTGCCAGTGGGAGCACCAGCAGGAGATCAGAAGTAAAGAGGACCATACAGTTAGATATTTACTTCTCCAGTTCCTTCCCTGTGGGGTCACATTCCTCTCAGCCACAGGTCAGTGTTCCCATGAGAAGGTCCTCCCCATTGCTCTCTCTGTCCAGGTTTTAGTCATTTGCCCTGAAAGTCAAATCCAAACTCTGCAGCCTGGTCTCATCAACTGTTCCCCTTCCCACTCTAACTTGACTTTACTCTTCAGATAGGCCCACACATTTGGAACAGTCCTCATCTTCCACCTGCGAGCTCTGGCCTCTGCAATGCTGAAAGCCTGGCACTTAAGTTCCCATGCCTAGCAGTCCATCCCTTCAGTTCCTGTCCAGAGTTGGGCTGCCTGTTTTTAAAGATAGAACAGTTGTTGGAGTAACTGGAAACTGCCTCTCCTGCTCAGTGCTCTGTTGTTCAGCATTCTGTTTATGGCTCCTGAGACTGGAAGGTTAGGAAAAGAGGCTTTTACAGGTTCTGCTCACCTTTGCTCACTGTTGTCTCTGGAGAGGGAATCCTGTCTTCCAGCTCCCCACATAAACACTGCTCCCCCCCCCCCTTGGTGCCTTATTGCCTGTTGCCTAAGGAAAACCTAATCCAGGTATATGGTAGGGCAGGACTGGTTCACTAAACAGATTTGTTAGTTCCTTCCTCACTTCCCACAATGTTTCTGAGGTATCTGAAAATACAGAGCACACTATTTTAAGTTATTACAGCACTTACAGCTTAAATAGCACTTCTGCAAATCTAATAGACGTTGCCCTTCCCAGGAACTTAGAAGAGCATACAGGGAGAGGGTAGACAGGGCAGGGGTTATTAGACCCATTTGACAAATAAGGAAACTGAGGTTTTGAGAGTTAGAGTTACTTAGACCAGAAGGTCCTAGAGTTGTATAAACTTGGTTAATTCCTGTAACTCCAGGGTTTTAAGGGATGTGTTCTACCACATGAGGAGAGTGAGTTTTAAGATCAAAGGAGAAATGGACTCAGGGGTCCACTGAATAACAGTGGCTCTGAATAAGTCCTGAGTTTTCTCCATCTGGGTCAGGATCCTTGCTCACACAGATACAAATGCATACTGAAAGGAGTATATTTGTAATTTGCACATTTATTCTCACCTAAACCTACTTTGCCCTCACTCTTCCCTATCCAAAGTAATGACACCATCCTCATTCAGTTATTTAAGACAACTACCTCAAAGTCATCCATAATACTTTTTTTCTCTTATTCCACATCTATCAGTTAGTTATTTCTGTTAACAAATATGTTATTACATATTTTGTTTATTACAAATATGTCTAATTTTCTCCTTATTTCTACTACTACCCCTGACAGCACAATATCACTGTCACCTGGATTACTAAAATATTCTCCTAACTACTGTGATTCCACTCTTTCCACCCTAAAATAATTTTCCCACAAAGCAATCAGAAACGTTCCCACTTCCAACAATGGCTGACTAGGGGGGTTTAGACAAACCCTCCTTCTGAGAAAAAATTAACAAAAATATGTTTGCATTTCATAAGTGAGAACTTGAAAGGTCAGGATATGGAAAAAGAGAGAAAACAAGAAAGGTAAGTATGACATATAGGACAGCTTTACCCCTCAAGGAAAATTCTGATTCTGAAAGTGAAACCTAGGGATGACAGGCTGAGAAGGTGAGGAGACTCCTGGCATGTTCATTGGTTGTAGGGGGGTGAAATGGAAGCTCAGGCCCACCAAAGAAGATGTCCCTGAAAAAAGTCCTGGCTTTTAGTTGAGGACCTGAAGAACTATACCTAAAGAGTAAAAGTGAAACAGAAATAGACAAGCCCTCACAAAGACTGAAACACAGCTTCAATTCCTGTCTGGATGAGGGTGATATGGACCCAGCCAAGTTGATGGTTGAAAGCAAAGGTAAGTCCTCTCTGAAGGAACATTGCATTATCCAAAGCCTCAAATTCTCTCTATATTTTTTCATACACAATGTCTGGCATACACAAAAAATCAGACATATAAAGAATCAAGGTTTAACTGAAAACTATGAGAAACAGACCCACAGGAATATGCACATATCTGACAAAGGTGTTAAAGTAGCCATGATTAATACATGTAAGAAAATAGGAGACAAGATGAAAAATTTCACCAGAGAAAAAGCTCTAAAAGAATCAGTTGGAAATCCTAGAACTTAAAAATAGAATAAATGAAATCAAGAACTCAAGAGATAAGTTTTATCAGCAGCCTAGATACATTTAAAGAGAGAATTACTAAATTGGAATGCAGGTCAGTAGGTCAGATGGCTTTCCAGGGGAATTCTACCAAACATTTAAAGAAGAGTTAATACCTATTATTTTAAAGTTGTTACAAAAAATATAAATGGAAGGAAAACTTCCAAACTCTTTCTATGAAGCCAGCATTACATTGATTTCAAAACCAGACAAAGACCCCACTGAAAAGAACTACAGACCAATTTCCCTGATGAACATGGATGCAAAAATTTTCAACAAGAAACTAGCAAACTGAATCCAACAATACATTAAAAGAATTATTCACCATAATCAAGTGGGGTTTATTCCTGGACTGTGGGGTTGGTTCAATATCTGCAAATCAATCACATTAATAAAAGAAAGGATAATAACCACATGATCCTTTTAATAGATGCAGAAAATGCATTTGACAAAATACGGCATCCTTTCTTGATAAAAACCCTCAAGAAAGTAGGGATAGAGGAAACATACCTTAATATCATAAAGGCCATTACAGAAGACTCATAGCTAGTATCACCCTCGATGGGGAAAAACTGAGAGCTTTCCCCCTAAGGTCAGGAACACAACAGGGATGTCCACTGTCACCACTGTGGTTCAACATAGTTCAGGAAGTCCTAGCGTCAGCAACCAGAAAACAAAAACAAACAAAAGGCATCCAAATTGGCAAAGAAGAAGTCAATTTTCACTCTTCGCAGATGACATGATACTCTAAGTGGAAAACCTGAAAGACTTCACCAAAAAAACCCTGCTAGTACTGATACATGAATTCAGCAAAGTTGCAGGATATAAAATCAATTCACAGAAATAAGTTGCATTCCTATACACCAATAATGAAACCACAGAAAGAGGAATCAAGGAATTGATCCCATTTAAATTGCATTAAGTCCATAAAGTACCTGGTAATAAACCCAACCAAACAAGTTAAAAGACTTGTATGGTGAAACTATAGAAAGCTCATGAAAGAAACTGAAGAAGATACAAATAAATGGAAAAAGATTCCATGCTCCTGGATAGGAAGAACAAATATTGTTAAAATGTCAATACTACCCAAATCAATCTACACATTCAATGCAATCCTTATCAAAATAACACCAGCAGAGCTAGAACAAACAATTCTAAAATTTGCATGGAACCACAAAAGACCCCCAATAGCCAAAGTAATGTTGAAAAAGAAAACCAAAGCTGAAGAGATCACAATTCTGGACTTCAAAGCTGTAATCATCAAGACAGCAGGGTACTGGCACAGAAACAGACACATAGATTAATGGAACAGGATAGAGAACCCAGAAATGGACGCTCAAATGTATGGCCAACTAATATTTGACAAAGCAGGATAGAATATCCAATGGAAAAAAGATGCTCCTCAGCAAGTGGTGCTGGGAAAACTGGACAGCAACATGTGGAAGAATGAACCTAGATCACTTTCTTATGCCATACACAAAAGTAAACTCAAAATGGATGAAAGACCTAAATGTGAGACAAGAAACTATCAAAATCCTAGAGGAGAAAATGGGCAGCAACCTCTCTGACCTTGGCTGCAGCAACATCTTACTAGACATTTCTCCAAAGGCAAGGGAAACAAAGCAAAAATGAACTACTGGGACCTCATAAAGATAAAAGGGTTCTGCACAGCAAAGGAAACAATCAATAAAACCAGAAGGCAACCGACGGAATGGAAGAAGTTATTGCAAACCAGATAAAGGGTTAGTATCAAAAATCTATAAAGAACTTATCCAACTCAACACCCAAAAACAAATAATCCACTGAAGAAATGGGCAAAAGACATGGACAGACACTTTTCCAAAGAATACATCCAGATGGTTAACAGACACATGAAAAGATTCTCAATATCATTCATTATCAGGGAAATACAAATCAAAACCACAATGAGATATCACCTCATATCTGTCAGAATGGCTAAAATGAATAAATCAGGAAACAACAGATGCTGGTGAGAGTGCAGAGAAAGGGAAACACTTTAGCACCGCTGGTGGGAATGTAAATTTGTGCAGCCACTCTGGAAAACAGTACAGAGAGTCCTCAAAAAGTTAAAAATATAACTACCAATGACCCAGCAATTGCTCTACTAGGTATTTATCCAAAGGATGCAAAAATGCTGATTTGAAGTGGCATATGCACCCCAATGTTTATAGCAGCACTATCAACAATAGCCTAATTATGGAAAGAGCTGAAATGTCTATAGACTGATTAATGGATAAAGAAGATGTGGTATATATACACAATGGAATATTACTCAGCAATCAAAAAGAATGAAATCTTGCCATTTGCGACAATGTGGATGGAACTAAAGTTTATTATGTTAAGTGAAATAACTCAGGCAGAGAAAGACACATTTATGACTTCACTCATGTGGAATTTAAGAAACAAAACAAACAGAAGGGAAGGAAAAATAATATAAAAACAGATAGGGAAGCAAACCATAAGAGACCCTTAAATACAGAGAACAAACTGAGGGTTGCTGAAGGGGAGGTGGGTGGGAGAATGGGTTAAATGGGTGACGGGCACGAGGGAGGGTACTTGTTGGGATGAGCACTGAGTGCTATATGTAAGTGATGAATCACTCAATTCTACTCCTGAAACCATTACTACACTATATGTTAACTAGCTTGGATTTAAATAAAGTTAAAGAAGTATAAGAAAAGAAAATATCTAGACATAAATATAGAAGGAAGAAAAAGATTTAAAATACAGCATAGAAAAAAAAATGCATGGAACCTAGTGAAAAGGTGTAACGTGGATATACCTGGAGTCCCACGCTGAGAGGAGAGGGAAAAGAAGAGGAAGAGGGAGGAGGAAGGAAGGGAGAGAGAGAGAAAAGGAAATACTGGCTGAGAATTTTCCAAAACCATTGAAAGCCACAGGTCAAGAAGCACTACACACAAGATGAATACAATAAAAGTTGCATTTTGGCACGTCATGGAAAACGTGCTAAAAGAGGCCACTAACTAAAGGTGGAGAGAAAAAAAAAAGTCAGAGAATAAAAGGCTCATTACTTTCAACAATAAGCAACAATAAGACTGGGAGCTGACTTATTAATAGAAATGATGAAAATTATAAAACAACAGAGAGACACCTTTAAAGTGCTGAAAGAAAATAATTGCCAATCACAAGAGTATGATTCAAAATGGAAAGTGAAATAAGACATATTAAGGCAAAAAACAAAAACAAAAAACAAAAAATTAGGCAAGAGCAGACATACTAAAGGAATTCTAAAGGTGGTTCTTTAGGCAGAAGGAAAATCATCCTAAGTGAATATATGAAGAAAAAAGAAAAAAGGCACACATAAATGTAAAAGGAGGTATCACTATATATTCTACAGTCATTTAAAACATCACAAGAAGATATTTTGAATAACTTTGTTGCAATATATTTAAACATTTAAATTAAATGGGTAAATTCCTAGGAAAATCTAACTTACCAAAATAAACACACACACACACACACACACACACACACACACACACACAGAGAGAGAGAGAGAGAGAGAGAGAGAGAGAGAGAGAGAGAGAATCTGAATACTCCTATATCTATTAAAAATAAAAGTTTTACTTGAAACTTCCACTGAAAGAAAATTCCAGGGCAGATGACTTTATTGGTAAGCTCTATCAAATATTTAAGGAAGAAATAACTCAAGTGTACAAATAGCAGATAATAGAAAAATAAGAAATTCTTCCCAGATTATTTTAAGAAGCCAGACTGACCAGAACATGACAAGAAAGGAAAAAAATATTGGCCAATATTTCTCATAAACACAAGTACCAAAATCCTAGATAAAACATTAGCAAGCCACTCATCATCAGGGAAATACAAATCAAAACCACAATGAGATACCACCTCACCCCTGTCAGAATGGCTAACATCAACAACTCAGGCAACAACAGATGTTGGCGAGGATGCGGAGAAAGAGGATCTCTTTGGCACTGCTGGTGGGAATGCAAACTGGGGCAGCCACTGTGGAAAACAGTATGGAAGTTCCTAAAAAATGAAAAATAGAACTACCCTACGACTCAGCAATTGCACTACTAGGTATTTATCCAAGGGATACAGGTATGCTATTTCTAAGGGGCACATGCACCCCCAATGTTTATAGCATTGTATACACACACACACACACACACACACACACACACACACACACACACACACAAAATGGAGTATTACTCAGCAATCAAAAAGAATGAAATCTTGCCATTTGCAACTATGTGGATGGAACTATAGGGTATTATGCTAAGTGAAATTAGTCAATCAGAGAAAGACAAATATCATATGACTTCATTCATATGAGGACTTTAAGAGACAAAAGAGATGAACATAAGGGAATGAAAGCAAAAATAATATAAAAACAGGGAGGGGGATAAAACAAGAGACTCTTAAATATGGAGAACAAACAGAGTGTTACTGGAGGGGCTGTGGGAAGGGGGATAGGCTAAATGGGTAAGGGGCATTAAGGAATCTACTCCTGAAATCATTGTTGCACTATATGCTAACTAACTTGGGTGTAAATTTTAAAAAATAAAGAAAAATAAATAAATAAATTAATTAATTAATTAGCAAGCCAAATCTAGCAATATGCATAAAGGGGATATAGTATATAAAAACCAAGTTAGATTTATGTTGGAATACAATATTAGTTGAACACTTGAAATGCAATCAATAAAATTTACCACAATAATAGAATAAAGGGAAAAAGCACATGCTAAATTTCAACAGATGCAGAAAAGGTACTTGATAAAATTTAATATTGACTCAGGATAAAAAAAAATTTCTTAGTAAACTAGAACTAAAAGGATAAATTTTTAATCTAATAAAGGGTTTCTATAAAAAATCTACAGCATAATAGAAAAAAATACTGAAAAACTTTCCTCTAAGATGAGAATGAACCAAAATGCCTATCATTACCACTTCCTTTTTTTAAAATATAATTTATTGTCAAGTTGGCTAACATACAGTGTATACAGTGTGCTCTTGGTTTGGGGGATAGATTCCCATGATTCATCGCTTGCACACACCCAGGGCTCATTCCAACAAGTGCCCTCCTCAATGCCCATCACCCATTTTCCCCCCTTGCCCCTCCCCATCAGCCCTCAGTTTTTTCTCTGTATTTAAGAATCTCTTATGGTTTGCCTCCCTCCTTCTCTGTTTGTAACTATTTTTGAAAATTGTCTTAGAAGATCTAACCAGTGCAGTTAGGCAATAAAAGAAATAAAAACGTATAATATTTAGAAAAGAAGAATTTACTCTTGTAGATAACAAGTCTATGTATGTTGGAGATCCAAAATAATCAACTGATAAAACTATTATTAAGTGAACTGAGCAGGATAAATGGGTAAAAAGTCAATATGCAGAATTCAATTGTGGCTGCCAGTTTTTACTCAGATGGAGTAAGCACACTGTAGTTTCTTTCTCCCATTGACTACAATTCTAGAAAGAATTTTTTAAAACTACCTGGTGTCTTTGAAAGATAAATAATAGCAGGTAGATTGTGAGAGGAGGGAGCAAGGAGTCAAAACTTAAGGAACAATCAGTGTGTAGTGGTGAGCTTTCTGGTCTTTCTCTTTCTTATATATCCCTGCTTGGACTTGAGGGTGAACTGAATCTGGAGAAGTGAACAATGGAACTGGTTAATAAAATCCTTGAGGAGAAACCTTCTTTCTAGCCAAAGAAAGAAGAAAATAGATCCCCGTAATTCTGGGAGTGTGAAGAGAATCATCTTTTTATGTCTTCTTTTTCCTCTCCTGGTTCTTCCACAAGGCCAGTTTCAGCAGCAGAATTGCACTCATATGGCAGTGGCAGCAATCGCATGGGCACAGTACATATGGAGGAACAACAATTTAAATGACTATGGGTTTCTCATCAGAAACTATAGAGATTATGAAACAGGAGAACAACATCTTTAAGGTACTGAAAGAAGAACATTATAAATACCTGAGTAAATATAATTCAAATACTATTGAACCAGAATTTTTTATCCAGTGAAAGTGTCCTTCAGGAATTAAGGCAAAATGAGGACACGATCAAGTGAGGGAAAATAAAAAAGATTTATCACCAACAGACTTGCTCTAAAAGAAATGCTAGAAGAAATTCATCAGGCTGAAAGGGAATGATCTCAGAGGGAAACTCAGAACTTCAGAAATTAAAGAAAGGCAGCAGAAGTTATAAATATCTGAGTAAATATAATAAAGCATATATTTTTCTTGAGTTCTTCAGAATTTATGACCAATGAAAGCAAAGATTATAACATTGTTGAAGTGTTTCCATATACATAGACATAATACACCAACCACTACCGTATAAAGGGGGAAGAATAAAAAGACTTATATAGTTGTAAAATTATTACATTTCCCTCAAAATGGCAATATTAAATCTAAATAGACTGTTTAGGGTGAAGCATGTAGAATGTAAATCCTAAGGCAAATACTAAAAAAGAAAAATTAAACCATAAAGACATACACTAAAAAGCCAATACACAAATTAAAAGGGAATACTAAAAATATTCAAGTAATTCAAAATAAGGCAGGAGAAGAGAGGAACAAAAACAAAAACAAAACAAAAACAGGATATAAACAGAAAAATAAAATAGTAGACATAAATCTAACTATATCAATAATTAATTAAATGTAAAGGGTCTAAATACACCAATTAAAAGAGTGTCATATTGATAAAAATACAAGACCTAATTATACACTGTTTACAAGAAACATAGTTTAAATATAAAGATACAGATAGATTGAAAGTAACAGAATGGAGGGGTGCATGGCTGGCAGAGTCAGAAGACCATGTGACTCTTGATCTTGGGGTTGTGATTTTGAGCCCCATGTTGGGTCTAGAGTTTACTTCAACAAACAAAAGATAAAAAATAAAAATTAACAATGGAAGAGTTATACCAGACACTAATTGAAAGAAATCTGAAGTGGGATTATTATTATTATTATTATTATTATTATTTATTCAAAGTAGAATTCAGAACAAAAAAATTATTAGGTCTGAAGAGGACATTACATAATGTTAAAAGAATCAAATGTGCTATACCTAACAACATGGGTCCAAGATTTATGAAACAAAAATATGATAAAATTTGAAGATTTTGAAAACATAGATTGAAACACCTCAAAAATGTTATAACTTTTGCTTTCAACAGTTATACATATTTTAAGGAATTTAAGCAAAAAAATCCACAATCATGCTTGGAGACATAAACATTCCTTTCTCAGTAACCAGCAGAGTAAAAAGACAGAAAATCAGCAAGGATAAGAAGAGCTAAACAACTCTATGACTGTACCTCATTGACATTTGTAAATGATCCTCTATTGAAAGATTTGCTGAAGACTCCACCCATCGAGAGCAGAATGCAATTCTTTTCAAGTGCACATGTAGCATTTACCAAGATAGACCATATTCAGGGATCATAAAACAAACCTTAGCAAATCAAAAGAACAGAAATCATACAAAATATGTTCTCTGCACCAGAAATAAACTAAAATCAATAACAAAAAGATATCTAGAAAATTCTCAAAGATTTGGAAATTAGAGATTGGATTTCTACATAACCCATGCACCAAAGATGAAATCACAGGGAAATTAGGAAATATTTCAAACAAAATGAAAATTAAAATTAAAATCCATCATTGCAAAATTTATGGAATGTAGGCAAAACAGTGTTTAGAAGGAAGTTTGCAGAATTAAATACTTACATGTTAGAAAATAAGGCCTCAAACCAATAATCCAAGCTTACAATTTAGAAACTGTAAAAAGCAAATTAAACACAAAACAAGCAGAAGGAAGATAAAAAATAAATGCCATAAATAATGGAATTGAAAACAGAATAACAATGGAGAAAAATCAATAAAATTAAAAGCTGATTCTTTGAAAAGATTATAAAATTAACAAAACTACAGCCAAACTGACTAAGATAAAAAAGTGAAGATCCAAATAACCATCAGAAATCATAGAGGGGCTCTCACTGAAGACGTTACAGACATTAAAAAGATGATAAGGGAATATTAATGAACAATTCTATGCATATAAATTCAATAAATTAGATGAAATGGACACAAACTATCAAAATTCACTCAAGAGAAACAGATGACCAGAATAGTCCTGTATTTATTTAAGTAATTAAGTGTGTTTTAAAGATTTTTCTAATGAAGAAAATGGCAGGCAACATGGTTTCACTGGTGAATTAGAAAAAAAAAAAAACAAAAAAAAAAACAATTCAACACAAAATAGAAGACGTAGAAAAACTTCCCAACCCATTTTATTAGGCCAGCATTACCCTGACAAACCAGACAGAAACATTACAAGAAAACTACAGACCAATAACCTCATGACTATAGATGTAAAACTTCTCCCCCAAATATTAGTAAATTGAATACAGCAAAAGAGAAAAATAATAGTACCTCATGACAAAGTGGAGTTTATCCCAGGAATGCAAGGCTGGCTCAACATTTGAAATCAACATAATTCACCATATTAAGAAAATAAAAAGAAACCCACACATATATGGCCAATTGATTTTTTACACAAGTACCAAGGCAACATAACAGAGAAGAGGACATCGTCTCAAAAAATGGCACTCGTGGGGCGCCTGGGTGGCGCAGTCCGTTAACCGTCCGACTTCAGCCAGGTCACGATCTCGCGGTCCGTGAGTTCGAGCCCTGCGTCGGGCGCTGGGCTGATGGCTCAGAGCCTGGAGCCTGTTTCCAATTCTGTGTCTCCCTCTCTCTCTGCCCCTCCCCCGTTCATGCTCTGTCTCTCTCTGTCCCAAAAATAAATAAACGTTGAAAAAAAAAATTAAAAAAAAAAATGGCACTCGAACAACTGGATATCCATATGCAAAATAGATAAACTTCAACTCGCACTTTGTACCTTAAACAAACATTAGTTCAAAGTAGATCATAGGCCTAAATACAAAACATAAAACTATAAAACTGTGAAGGAGAACTTTGTGACATTGGGTTACACCAGGTTTTCTCAGTCAGCACTACTGACATTTTGGACTACTTAATTCTTTCTTGTGTGTGGTGGTGCAGGTTGTTTTGTGCATTGTAGGATGTTTAGCAGCATCTCTGACCCCTACTCAGTAGATAGCAGTAGCAATCCCTCTCACATTGTAAAGATTAAAAAATGTCTCCAGGGTGTTTGAGTGACTCAACCACTTAAGCATCTGACTCTTGATTTCAGCTCAGGTCATGATCTCACAGCTGGTAGGATAGAAACCATGTCAAGCTCTGCACTGTCAATGCAGGATTCTCTTTCTCTCTCTCTATCTCCCCTGCTCACTCATGTGTGTGCACACGCATGTGTATGCACGCTGTCTCTCAAAATAAAGAAATAAACTTAAAAAAACAACTCTCAAAATATGGCCAAATGTCCTCTGGGGATCAGAATTGTCTCTGGTTGAGAACCACTGGCTTAGGCAAAGAGTTTTTAGACATGACACCAAAATCACAATCCAGAAAAGAAAAAAAAAATACATTAGACTACATCAAAATAAATTTGCTCAAACAAAACAAAACAAAACAAAACAAGCCAGACTGGGAAAAATATTGCAAGTCAAGTTTCTGATAAAGGACTTATATCCAGAATAAGGAACTCTCTCAAAACTTGACGGTACAAATAGCCCAATTTGAAAATGTGCAAAAGATCTGAACAGACATTTTACCAAATTATGGTAAGTAAGCCCATGGAAAGATGCTCAACATCATTAGTTATTAGAGAAATGCAAATTAAAATGATAATGAGATATGACTGCACATCTATTAGAATGGGTAAAATATATAATTTTTACTGTTTATTTATTTTTTTTCAACGTTTATTTATTTTTGGGACAGAGAGAGACAGAGCATGAACGGGGGAGGGGCAGAGAGAGAGGGAGACACAGAATCGGAAACAGGCTCCAAGCTCTGAGCCATCAGCCCAGAGCCTGACGCGGGGCTCGAACTCCCGGACCGCGAGATCGTGACCTGGCTGAAGTCGGACGCTTAACCGACTGCGCCACCCAGGCGCCCCTTATTTATTTTTGACAGAGAGACAGAGTGTGAGCAGGGAAGGATCAGAGAGAAGGAGATACAGAATCCAAAGCAGGCTCCAGGCTCCAAGCTGTCAGCACAGAGCCTGACTCAGGGCTCGAATTCATGGACCATGAGATCATGACCTGAGCTGAAGTCAGACGCTTAACCAACTGAGCCACCCAGGTGCCCCTAGAATGGGTAAAATATTTTTTTTAAGTTGAGGATGCCAATTACTGACAAAGATTTGAAGCAACTGGAACCCTCATACATTGCTGAGAGCAATGTATAACGGTACAGCTACTTGAGCAGTTTGGCAGTTTCCTATAAAGTTAAACATAGATTTACAATCTAAGAGCCAGCAATCTAGCTCTTAAGTATTTGCTTAAGTAAATTGAAAGCCCATGATCACATGAAGTTCTTGGGTATTTACAGCAATTTTATTCATAATCACCAAAAACTGAAAATATTCCAAATGTCTTTTAATAGGTGAATGGATAAATTATCTTTTTATCCATCCAGGCCATGCAATACATGCACAAAAGAGTTAACATAGAAGGCTACTATCTTTAGAAGGACCTGCTTACAAGGTTGGCCCTTTGCCGATGTCTAGAAACCTAGCACTTGAACCATTTCCTACGCTATGCCCACACTGTGTAAACAATGTGACTTATGTCGAACACCTGCTTTCCTTCTAGTAGTCTGGAATTTTGATATTTGCTAGGCAGAGAGTGTCTATGTGACTATCACTCAATAAAAACCTTGGGTTCTGAGTCTTTAATGGGCATGATTGGGCAGAGATATTGCATACATTACTACATTTTCACATTTTTCACTGCTAGAGAAAGGAGCTTGCTTGGTGCATCCCCTCACAGGAGGGAGAGAGCATAAAGAAGTCTGTGTATGGATTTATCCAGATTCTACCTGTGTCTTTTACCCTTGCTGATCCTGTCATGTATCCTTTCACTATAATACCTTATACATGAATGCTTCCATATGCTGAATCCCATGAGTTCTGGTAAATCTCTGAATGTGGGAGTAGTGCAGGGGCCCCCTGAAATAGAATACTACTCAGCAATAAAAAGAAATGAACTGTTGATACATGCAACAACATGAATAAATCTTCCATGCATTATGCTAAGTGAAAGAAGCTAAACTCAAAAGGCCATACACAGTATAATTCCTTTCATATGACATTTTAGAAAATACAAAACTATAGCTACAAAGAACAGGTCAGTGGTTGTTAGGGATTAAGGGTGAGTGAAGAGTTTGACTACAGAGGGGCAGCATGAGGGAATTTGTGCGTGTCGGGGGTAGGAGGTGATAAAACTGTTCTGTATGTCTTGGCTATGGTGGTGGTTATACAACTCCATCCATTTGTCAAAACTCATAGACTTATACACCAAAAAGAGTAAAGCTTACTGTAAGTAAATTAAAAATAAATTTAAATTGTAATATAACTAACTGCCTTTCTATATAACCAGCAACAAATTAAAAAATTAAATTAAAAACATAATTTATAATAGCAACAAAAACTACTAAAAACTTTAAAATAAACCTAACGAAAGACACATAACTCTGTGTTGAAAACTATAAACCAGAGAAAGATTAGAGAAGACATAAATAAATAAAAATCTATACTACTCACAGATTGAAATACTACGATATTACAAAGACATTAACAATCCAGTTGAAATGCCAAGATACATTTTTTACCAACAAGGTGATTCTAAACCTATATGGAAATATAAACTACAAGGGACAGCAAAACAATTTAGAACAACAAAGTATTAGTACGTACTCTGCTGTATATCAATGCTTGTTATAAAGCTATAATAATTAATTGGACAGCCTGGTATTGGTAAAAGACTGGAAAAAGAGGAAACAAAATAAGGAGTCCAGAAAACGTCCTCTGTGTGATTTACACACATAGAGCCCCTCTATGTGTAATTTATAGACATAGAGCCCCTTAATTTGTGACAAACTTTGCACCAAAAAGCTTAGGGAAGTTACAATCTTTTCAAAAGGGGATGCTGGATCAGTAAGACAGATATAGATAACTATAGATAGATAGGTATAGATAGATATAGATATAGATATAGATATAGATATAGATGGGAAAGATTAAAAGTTGGCTCCTATTTCACATCACTACAGAAATCTCCAAGTGGAGGACAGATGTAATGTAAAAGTTAAAACAAAAAAGTTAACTAGGAAAGTTACTTTGTTGAATATTGTCATGTTCTCTGAAAAGTTCTTGAATAGGATATAAAAAGCTAATTACAAAGAAAAATATTGAAAATCGGACATTAAAATTTTCCAACTTCTGTTCCTCAATAGACACCATTACCAGAGTAAACGTAAGATCATTTGCAACGTGTGTAATGGACAAAAGTCTTGTACCCACAACATACAAAGAACTCCAAAATATAAATCAAGAAAAGGCGAATGACTAGTACAAAAACGGACAAGGGAGCTAAACAGTCACCTTATAAAAGAGAATATACAAAATGGTCAATGCACAATCAAAGCGGTGCTCAACCTCGACAGTCACCAGGGAAACACAATGAAAATCCATATTGTAATTAAAATGGCAATGCCAAGCATTAGTGAGGATGGGGAGCCACTGGAACTGGTGGGAGTGACACTCAATACCACCACTCTAGAATATGGGCAGTCCCACAAGAAGTGGGACATGTACCTACCACCCTAGGACAGCAATATCACATCCAGGCATATACCAACAATAATTAAGGACACATGCTAACACTAGTGCAGTTTGCCATTACCAAAACTGTAAGCAACCCAGATATCCATTAACATTAGAATGCATAATTTGTAGTGTATTCAAAAATAGGTTATCATACAGCAATGAAAATGAGCAAAACACTGCTACACACAACTCATAATTATAATGTTGAGCAAAAGAGGCTAGATGCCAGTTACATACTGAATACTGTAGTTCCATTTCAATAAAGTTAAAAAGAACACAAACACTAATCTACAAAGCTAGAACTCTTCCCTTTGGGGAGGAAGCTGTGGGAGGGGACAAGAGGGTATTTCTAAGGAGCTGGTAATGTTCTATTTCTTGATTTGATTATAGGGTATGTTCACTTTGTGATATGCACTAAGCTATATACACTCAGGATTTGTTCATTTTTATGTATTTTTATATATATAGAAAATATATATTAATTGATAGTATATAAAATTAAAATAGAAAAATAGAAAAGACATGTATTTTATCTATTTTTTAAAGTTTAAAAACCCATAAATCTGATGGTGTCACTTGCTGTCTTAAAGTTATGGAATGATTTCCTATAACACTAACAAGGTCACCTGATGTGGCTCTTGGCTACCTCTCTGTCCTCAATTTACAGCCATCTCCCCTCTTTATCAACATGCTCTTCACTGGCCTTCTTACTTTCCCTAGCACATACCTAACTTGTTCTTGTCACAGGTCTCTATACTTGCTCTATCCTCTGCCTGCTAACCCTTCCCTGTCCTTCTCTGTGCCTACCTATTTCTCGTCATGGTTCCTCATTTATTTTCTTTAAGGTAATATAATAAAAATTATTCTTTTTTTTCTAAATTTCTTGTCAAGTTAGCTAACATGCAGTGCACACAGGGTGCTCTTGGTTTCGGGAGTGGATTCCCATGATTCATGGCTCATATACAACACCCAGTGCTCATCCCCACAGGTGCCCTCCTCAATGCCCATCGTGGGTCCCCATTTAAATATCACCTCCTCAGAACTGCCTTCACTGACTATCTAATTTAGCACCTTCCCCAGACTTCCCAGTCACTCTCCACCCCTGGCATTAGTCAAAATTTTCCATAAAGGGCCAGATAGTAAATATTCTAGTCTTTGCAGGCCAGATGGTCTTAGTCATAATTACTCAACATTTCTGTCTTAGGGAAAGTAACTACAGGCAATATGTAAGTGAGTGGGTGTGGCTATTCCAACAAAACCTTACTTATGGACCCTGATATTTAAACTTTATATCATTTCACATGTCATAAAATACTCTTCTTTTGATCTTTCCCCCCTAAGCATCTAAAAAGCTAAAAACTCTTCTTCACTTATAAAAAGGTAGGCGGTGGGGTTAGATTTGGTGAATGGCCCTACGTTGCCAACCTCTGCTTTAAGGTGACCCTGATTTACTTTCTTCCTAGCCTGTATCACTACCTAAAATGACTTCAACTCTTCTTGTATTTATTGTCTATCTTCTCACACCCCTAAAATTTCTGCTCCAAGAGGGAAGGGCCTCATCCGTTTCGTTCTTCATGGTGTGCCCACCGCCCATCACCATGTCTGACACATGGAGGCCAGAAGCAATGAAGGCCCAAGCCTACCTGGGTGTGATCATGGCTTTGCCTTGGGTCTTGATGGTCTTCCTCCAAGTGGGGCTCACAGAAATGGACCCATGCTCTTCCCTCAAAGACTCTCCAACTGAGGATTCAGGTCGGGCTGACCGAGATCGTAATAAAAGGACTTCTCCTGAGTATAAACTTGGCTTGGGGCCTCGCTCGACATAGGTACCCGATTTTACCTTGGTTCGATTGCTTTGTGCCTCTTCCTTAACTGGGTATTCTATGGTGAATAGGCCTGTTAACAGAAGACATGGCTGTCACTCTCCCTCATGGCCCGGCCTTCCCCGCCCTGCTATGAGGCTCTGCACATGAGCAGCCCTTCAGCTCATCTTCCTCTCCACTCCTCCACTCTCACACACTCACAAGCCAGGTCGCCTCCCTTCTGCTGTCTGGCATAGAACTCCACCCCAGTACAGTTAGTGGATTGGTAAATACTGGCTGAAATGTAAGAACAAATCAATCTTATTTCTACTCATTTGTTAAGACCCAGCTGAGATCCCTCTTCTGCCAAGGAGCCTGCATTTCATTCAGTTCTGTGTCCTCCACAGCACTCATAGAGGCTGGGTATACAATGCATCCATGCTGTTCTCTTCCCTGAGAATGCTGTTCCCTATATCTCCAGATTTAAGTAGTTTCCATCTACTTTCTTCGTTGTGTTTATTTGTATTCTTGTTTTGCTTCTCCTACTAGACTTGAAAACTTCTGAGGCCCAGGACCTTTCATTCCTTCATTCACTTACCAGATGTTTATTGGATGCTAGACATATAGAGATGACCCAAAACAGGGTTCCCTACCTCTGAGAACTCCTAGCAGGGATACAGGGGGGATGGACAAGCAAAGAACTATTCATAATGCTAGGTAGTAAGATTTATAATTAGAGCACATTTTACATATGCTGTGGGAACCCAAAGGAGCATATGACTCATTCAGCTTAGGGAACCAGGGAAGGCTTTCTGGAGGAGGAGTACAGCTGAACTGAGTCTTTAGGGATGAGGAAAAACTCCTGGGAACACACCCCCCCTGGTGCCCAGCCAGGGTGGCATGGAATGGAAGTCACTGTTCCTCTGTCCCCAGGCCCATCAGCAGGAAGAAAGTCTAGATGTGGGAGCAGTTTTGAGGTCACCAGGCTGGCCCCACGGGGAACCCTGTAGCCTAACAAGGACAGACTGGTGAGCTGGCTGCTTTTTTCCCTTATACTGAGATTGTCCGCAAGGAGAGGAACAGGGTCTACAAATGGATGACGGGCAATATGGGAGAGCTGAAAGGTGAACCAGATGGGGACAGAGAGAGTTATAGAACAATGATGGGAGGTCCAGGAAAATAAGACAACCACAGGAGACACTGAGGACACATGGGACCATGCTCAGAAAACTGAAGGTGGCAAAGGCCACCACTACTTGAGACACGGCCCTGAGCAAGTACCCTTGCTTCGGGAGCCTGAGCCTTGTTACCCCATCTACTGATGAGGAGGTCGCCCTTCCCACCCACCTCCCCAGGTGGTAAAAAGCTGTCCTCAGAGATGCCTTGCAGGTGACCCAGGATTTAGGAAGTTATCTGACAGGCATCACTCTACTTTCCTGCTCCTTACCTGCTGCCAACAAGACAGAATTCATAAACTGTGACACTGTCTTTTGAAACCGCTTCTTGATCCCCACTAGGGCTCGGCTCATCTTAGACATCTTGTCGTCCATGCGGGTCAGCAGCTGGGGAGAGGCCAAGGGGGAGAGCATTGTTGCCTCCCCGCCAGGAGCCCAGGAGCCATTGGCTCAGCCCACCAACAACTAGGCCTTGCTCCAGCTTGGAGGATGTGCTGTCCCCTCTGCCTGGGACACAGCCTTCTCCCCCTGCACTCAGGGAATTCCTGCACATCAGCCCAACCTGACTCAAATGTCCCCTTGTGGGAGGGCTTCCCTCCAGGAAGCAAAACTGTTCCTTGCTCTCTATGTAGCCTGAAGTCAAAAGTTAGCCCTTTATGAAGTAACTGGATGCATATGAGGCTGTCTCCCCCACTGGACTGTAAGCTCTTCAAGGGCAGGGACCGGATCTTGGTCTCTTTGGTGTCTGAGTGCCTGTCATGCAGAAGGTGCTCAATTAATGCTTGTTGCATTATGAATAACTAGATAGACAAGGGCCTCTTTGGAGTCCTTGCTGCCAGTCCCCCTCTATATGCATTCCCCAGAGTCCCTTTGTCCCCTACAGCTGCCAGGACATCTCAGATGAGAAACTGTGATCAAGCTTACGTAGATTGGTTCCTGTAGGGCACAAAGGCCCAGGCCTCTTGCCTCAGTTCGGGACTACCCTGAAAGGCCATTCTGGCTCTGAGGCCCTCTGTAGGACAGCGAGGCCTTTGCTGGGGTTGCCCCACCGTTCAACCTCTACCTCTGCTACAGCATTTCAGAGGCATGTGGAATGAGGCTCAGATCTCGGAGTTCATGACAGTCGGGGTCTGACTTTTTCTCCAGGAAGCCTTTGTTGATTTCCTCAGCCAGGGGAAGTGCTCTCCATGCTAAACCAGCATAAGGGCCCATTGCTGTCCTTTCCACCCTGGGCCTGGCCATTTTGTACTTTCTTTATCTCTCAATGTGACTGGCCCCTCCAAGGCAGGATCTTTGCTTTCTATATCTCCTGCTTAATACAGAGCAGTTGCAGAAAAAAATTTTCTTCAGTGGAATTGAAGCCTCAAGTAGAGAGAATGGGATGGATGGGGGACAGATTTTCTGAAGTGTGACGAAGTCAGTCTATAGATTCTTCTTTGCCCTGCAGTCAGGACTTCTGTAAAGGATGCCCCAATTAATAGCAAAGCTTCAACCATCCTTCTGGTTGTTGGCCCCAGCTGCTGCTTCTGGGCTAATTTTATTTATTTATTTGTAATTTATACTCAGCCTGCTTCCAATAAGGTTTTGAGGTGGCACTCTGGGCTAATAAAACATTTAAATTGAGGTGTTGCCTCACTTCCAAAGTGCTGCCTTGATAGAAATATTTAGTGAGAAGCCTGGCTGCAGGGCTGTAAAAGCTAGGACTGCCATCCTGCCTGTCACTCTGATAGGTGGCTCCTTCCAAGGTGATGGGTGTCTGGGGAAGCCATTTAACAAGCTTCTCAGTGATGGGAACTTTGTGGGAGGAGGCCACCCTAATCCCCACCCTCAGTTTTTCTAGACTGCCATGGATTTTGCTGATGAGTCATAACTAGCCCCAAACACACAGACCTAGAAAAGGTTGAATGGATTGTAAAAGTCCCAGGATGGGAGTGTGTGGAAGCCAGGCAGGCCCTTACATGTCACTATAAAGATGGGGACACTGAGTCCCAGAAAGGGAAGGGACTAGCCCAAGGCTCTATGGCCCCTTCCTAGCATAGGCGAGCCTGCACAATCAGCAAGTATTCTCAGGGGCCCCTTGCAGCTCTGATGGTCCAAGAATCTACGATGAACCAATTTTCTGGACCTTAGGATTTCATGTAAAAATATTCCAAGATGCTTAACTTGGCAGCTAAAGTCAACATTTGAGAATTGTGTTACCTACAATAAAGTTGATATTTCCTCATTTATTGGAGTTTGTCTAGTCAGAAATCTGTGTTCTCAAACAGAAGGGGTTATTACCTTGTCACTTTTATGGCAAGTCAGTCTTCTTGGTCAATATCAATGACTATAGACTAGAACACAGCACTGTTTTCAGAAGCTGTTTTAATGTATTGGTCTGCTTATCCCTATGCTAAATGTTGCCAAGACAATTGTGCTTTTTGAGTTATGATGTCCTTTTAAATAGCTTTCCAGGTTTCTACCACACTGTCAAACTGCCTCTGTGAGCTTCCCTTATGAAGATGCCACCTTCTAGACCACATGGTCCAGCACAAATAAAATACAAGCTACACATGTGGTTGTAAACATTCCTGTAGCCACATAAAAAAGCTCTTAAAGGTGAAATTAATCCAAGTAACTATTTTATCTAACCCAATATATCAAAAAATGATGGTTTTAACATAGAATCAAACTATTCATGAGAAATTTTTACATTTTCTTTCCATGCCAAGTCTTTGAAATGCAGCATGCATTTTCACTTATGGCCCATCTCCATCTGGGCTTGTCACATTGCAAGTGCTCAGTAACCATCTGTGGCTTGTGGCTACCATATTAGACAGGACTCTGTCGTGGACTTCTGGATTTCTAGGTCTAGCTTCTAAGATTGTGTTTAGGTAAGACAAAATAAGACTTGAATTACTAAGGGGCTTTCCTAGTCCCAGAGGGCATGTTTGGTATTTGGACATAGAGTGACCTCTCTTGGGTTGGCTGTTCATGGGGTTCTTTAATTGCTTACATCCTGGTTCTCAGCTATGATCCAGGCTGCAGCAATTGCCAGACAAGAGGTTGCCAGGAAAATGAAACATTATTGCAACTTTATGGGAAAGAACAATTCTCTAATACCCGCTGCCTTTGGTAAGAAAAGTAAGCTCACGTTTTTTTTTACACAGCTGAAAAAGCTTTTTAAGAAATATAGACATATGACCTCATATATCGTGTGTACTTAGTCACATAACAGCAACTTTTAGAGTAATAGCATGGAACCAAATGGGCAGGGTGGACTCATCAATAAGCATGATCGTCATCTTAGCCCAGATGGAGTCAGAACCCTGGGGTTCTTTTGCTCTTTGAAGTAATGAGTGCAGCCTGAAGTCACAGACATCTGAGTTTCCTCGGTGCTCCTATGAGGCCCCTTTAAGTGACACACTCTCTCCTGGTACCCCAGTGACTCCCACAGTGCCCCCTCCCTAGCACACTGCACCAATCCGGCTGGATTACAGCGGGTTGTTGAAGCTTTTGCCCCCTTCCATTAGACCAAAGATACCTTAGAGACTAGAGGGAGTGAGATTTCTTCCATTTCTACATCCCTGCAGCCAACTTGGCACACTGCAAGTGCTAATAAATGTTTACTGAATTACTTAATGAATTAATGAAGTTGAAATCCTGCTGAAATGAAAAGGCAGTGAAAAACAGGTGCAATGCTCTCTTCCAAGAAAAACACAGGTGTTCTGTGCCTTATTCAAATAGCATGGGCCCCTAGCAAATGCCTCCCTCCATGTCTGCATGTAAAGTGAGAACTTTGGGCTGGCTTCGCCTCATGGGCTCTGTCAGCTTTGTGAGTCTATGAGCCTTGGTGGCAAATGCCCCTCCGGGCCAAGAGCCTTGCTCAGCTCCAGAGAGGAACACGGGGAGGGTGAACTGCCCTCTGGATGGTCACATAACTGATCACGCAAACCTGGACACTATTGAGAGTGAAAGGGGATGCTATTAACAATTCCTCCGGGCTGGCAGGTATAAACTGGGACTGGCCCTGGGGAAACTGGGAGGTGTGGTCCTCCTGCTACTGTTCCAAGGAGGCTTCCCCAGTGGAATCCCAGCAAAGCGCTCTGTGCAATACAAGTGGTCTGCTCCATTAATGAGCCCTTGGTTATCCCAGTCTCAAGGTATATGTCAACTGTTCCCTACTAGACTGTAAACCCCTCAGGGATTAGGGACTGTGTCCTCTCTATCCTCTCCAATCTCGCTCCACAATGTTGACTAGGGACCAGGTACATATAAAGATCCATGAAGACACAGCAAATGGAAGAAGTGAGCTTCTAGTCTCCACTGTTTGCTCACCCACCAACAAATACTTAGTAAGTACTTAATTTGAAGCAGTCCTTGTGCTGGGGCTCTGGTGAAACAGACATCAGTAGGAACCACAGGAAATTCCCAATCTGGTAGAGTAGATAGGCTTACAAATAAAGGAGTGCTAGAATAGAGATGAATCATGACTGGGAGGGCCGAGCAGAGGGAGAGGTAGACTCTCCTTGGGATGGGAAAGGGGGTGGTGGAGAGGGTCATCATCACACGTTGGTAGTAATTCATTCCAGTATCATCTCTCTCTCTTCTGGTAACAGCGCCATGATGTTCCTGCCTCATCCATCATGCAGGTGGTATACCTGGGGCTGATCATGCCCTGGCTCTCAGGACGGACATGACACTTGAGCCTAGCCTGCGAGAGCAACATGCGCTCCTGGCCGTGGGGGCCATTTTAAGCAGAGGCAGCAATGTTGGTGCTTCTACTGAAGCACTTAGGAAAGAGAAGCCCTCTTTATCCTAGGAAGAACAAAGCTCATAGAATACCAAGCCCAGAGATGCCCATGACAATCTTGTTACCATAAGGAGAGAAACTCTCTGAGAAGTAAACCAACAAAATGGAAAGCAGAGCCAAGAGATGGGAAGATCTGATGGAATCATTTGAGATCCTGGATTCGCCCGTGCCTAAAGCTGCTTACTGATAGACTTTTCAGTTTACCGAGCCAATACAGTCTGTCTTTATGTTTAAGCCAATCTGCATTGGATACAATCACAATTGAAAGACTTCTAACAGGTAGAAGTTTCACGGAGAAGATGGTACTAACATCAGGTAGTGAATGATGATGAGTAGGAGTCCATTAGTCAGAGAAAGAGGTAGGGCCCTGCCTAGGGCAGGGGTGGAGGAAGAGGAGGAGCATAGGCATTGAAATATGGGGTGGCAATTCACATTGAGATACCCTGGGGTCAGGCCTGGGGACCTGGTCTGCTTTGGCTTACCCGTTTATCCTGCGCTACTCCATGCGGACAATTGTTGGCTGAAACAGAGAGTGTTATTGTCTCATTTAGGGAGGTGAAGGTGACTATGATGGAGTCCTGGCTCAGAACCGTCAGCTTAATTTGTTCATTCACCTGAAGATGAAGAAACCAATACTTAGTGGATCTCTGCTTTTATTATCCATACCCCACTCCTTACTCTCCACAAAGCATAAAATCCCTCCTGGCTTGGGACTGAGATAGCTGTAAGATCTTTCCAGTTCTTATGTTGGAATTTAGCTTTCATGGAGAAGAAAGAATGCCAATCTTTCTTTGGGGGACTGGCAGAAAAAGTAACTGATGCCTTCCTACCCCTGCCCCTTCACTTTCCAGCCCAAGCTTGGAACCAACTGTGAAAGAGACATAGGAGTCTACAGGCGAATCAGCTTTGGTTCTAGTAGAGTTGGGTGGAAATGCAGCTTGGGTCATAAGCCTACACTATATCTGAATCAGACAACATGTCCACCCAGGCACCAATTCTGACTATGAACCTTGGTCTAGAGCATGCAGAGCTGCCTCCGGAAGCTGACAACATGGCAGGAGGCATCAGAATGCACCCCTCCACAGGTGGGTGGGCAGATGACAAAAGGGAACCCAGCAGGGGCTGAGCCACACATACTCAGTCTTCTCCCCTCAATCACCACATGTCACTACTCTTCCCCTGAAGAGGAGCCAAAGGAACCTACCCACCCCCGCCCCTTTTTAAAATCACTTCCAAAAGGGTGGGATTTTCTATGTAGCAATCCCAGATAGGAACAGGGAGAGGATGAGCTGCCTTTATGGCAACTCACTCCTTTCTGAGAATTTTGTGTTCTAGAAGTAAGTCTGAGTTCTGCCTCTGTTAGCAAACTACTGACCTTCTCTGAAGCTCAAATTCCTCAACAGGAAATAGGTGAAAGGCTAATATTAGGTTCAAATGAGATAAAGATTATGGAAGTGACAATGACCCATCACACACAAGAGCAGATACTGTCAGGATGTGTCAGCACAACTCCAGTGTGAGGTCCCTGGATGGTTCATGTGTACAGAGAGTTATGTATACACAGTGGCCCTACCTATGTAGGTACCTGTGTGGTGACGTGTTCTTCCATTTTCAAAGTCCCTGACCTACATGTACCCAAGGACTCCTCTGAACTAAGCAAATACTCTTCATTTTGCTTCTTCCATTTAATTCTACTATCCCACTTGTTGACCCCAAGGTCTACACTCAATTTCCTCATGACTGAATCCCTTCCTTATACTCCACAGTCTGAATGCTAGTACTCTCCAGCACCTAGAAAATATTTACTCCATGGCTGTCTTCTTGCCAAGCCTTTTGACATCTTCAAATTTGTTGATCACTTCCACTTAAGAAAAACCCTACCCTCTCCTGTTCTCCTTCTAGAGACTGTAGTAGAGAGCTGTGGTTGACAGCTTAAGTGCTACAGCTGGACAGGGTTCAAATCCCAGTGTAGCTACTTACCAGAGGAGCAATTTTAGGCAAATTGGTTGGCTTCTCCGAGCCTGGGGACAGTAACAGAAGCTTTATCCTAGGGGACTGAGCAGATTTCCTGGGGTAAAACATGCACAAGTCTTAGCACAGTACAACTGTTATTTATTATCCCTGCTTCCTGGATGATTTCTCTACAAGCTCATTCACTGCTCATCTTCTTGGGAGTTCATGAGCCAGTCTATCACATATATCTGTCCTCTCTAATCTCTCACCCTTAGCAAGGATTAGGTCACAAAAGGCACTGAGCCAAATCAAGCACATCTAAAACTATATTGATGTCCGATCCTTCAGAAATTTCTGTTTCCACCCAAGCACATACTCCACTGTGGAGTCATCTATACTTCTCTTTCCTCTCATTTATCCCTATAGCCTGTGCCTGAATGTCACTGAATCCTTCTATTGAAATGGCTCCTTTAAAATATATTGCTGCTGCCCTTCATCGTGTCAGACCTGGCTAGTAACTCCATAACCAGTCTTTGTACAATCCCATCCACTGATCTTTCCCTTACTAGTCAGCTTTCCACACAAATGCTGGACAAACCATGCCAGCCATCAACTTAGAAACTAACCGGCTGGTTATACTATACTTCCAGTATAGCTGAGTCAGCTCCTAACAGGCTGACCCTCCCACAGAACTTGAAAAAAAATACAAAAAAAACCCCAATGACCCAAAGGCTCTGATGAATAAACAAAAGCAGGCAAATTTTGAAGAATCAAAACTTAAAAGAAAGGGCTAGCATGGGATGAATTTCCACTCTACAGTTTTAGCCTGAAGGCAAACTGCAGTCATGGCCAAAACACTACCATCTTTCTGGCCCAGAGAACCAAAGGACTAAACCTGTGGAAATTATAATCACAAAAAAGTAAGGAAAAAATTCCAGAAGGGACAGTGCCAAAGAAATAGATGCCCAAATCCTATGAATAAACCATCCATATCCCTGGCTAATCACTGAACCATGCATGAGTAGTGAAGACGCAAGACAGCTAACTGCTAGGGAATCAGAAAAGCTGAACTGAGATGTGAGCTCCTGCCCACTGTGGTAAGACAAAGTTTGGGACGTGAGTCTAACCAAGTTCACTGCCTGCTAAAACAAAACTGTTAACACTCTTCAGAGAAATACATCAGAATTCAGACTCCACAATCCATAGATCCTCAGATAACCTACACAATGTCAGTGATCCAAAAGTACTCAACATGTAAAGAACTAGTAAAGTGTGAGCTATTCTCAAAATAACAGATAACCAATCCTGTCTGGTATGTCCCAGATGTTGAAATTATTAGACAAGAACTTTAAGGCAGCTAATTTAACTGTACTCAATGAAGCCAAGGAAATTATATTTGTAATAATGGAAAAAATAGGAAATCTCAGCACAGAAATAGACAATATAAAAAAAACCTCAATGGAAATTCTAGACTGGAAAATACATATTTGAAATAAAAAAATTCACAGGATTAGATTAGCATAATAGCAGAATGAAGATGTCAGAATAAAAATCAATGAACTTGGGAGATAGATCTATAGAAATTATTCAATCTGAGAAGAGAAGAAAATAGGACCAGAAGAAAGAAGGAGTATATTGAGACAATATTAAAAGCTATTAAAAAAAACATAATTGGAGTCTGGGGGAAAAGGAGAGAGATTGAGCACATTTTCCCCTAAAATAATGACAGAAGATTTCCCAAATTGGGTGAAAGACACGAATTTACAAATTCAAATAAACCTCCAACAGAACAAAGGCAACCACACCCGGACACATCATAGTCAAACTTAGAAAATCAAATTAAAGAAGAAATCTTGAAAGCAGCTAGAGAAAATGAACGACGATTTGAGTAACTACAGACTTCTCATCATAAACTTTAGAGGATATACACAGTGGAACAGCATCTTTAAAATGCTGGAAGGAAAAAACATTCTGTTAACCCAGAATTCCACACCCAGCAAAGATATCCTTTCATAAAGATATTTTTTCACATTAAAGCAAACAGAATTTGTTGCCAGCAGATCTGCACACTTCAATAAATACTAAGGGAACTTATTCAGGCTGAAGAGAAATTATACTATGGGGAAACTTGGATTTTCAGAGGAATGCAAAACCCTGGAAATGGTAAATATCTGGGTGAAAACAAACTGTCCAATGCAGTCTGCAAGACAATAAGCAAATTCCTCAGCCTAACATCCAATACCTCTTACCTCCACCCCACAGAAGATACACCTCCTGCTCCCTCTTTCTTTTACAAGAAGCACCTGTGAACTTTTTATTTTATTAAAAAAATTTTTAATGTTTATTTTTGAGAAAGAGAGAGAGACAGACAGGACATGAGTGGGGGAGGGACAGAGAGAGAGAGGGAGACGCAGAATCTGAAGCAGGCTCCAAGGCTCTGAGCTGTCAGCACAGAGCCCGACGTGGGACTCAAACTCACAAACTGTGAGATCATGACCTGAGCCGAAGTCAGATGCTTAACTGACAGAGCCACCCAGGTGCCCCAAGAAGCACCTGTGATGCCATACAGAGTCCCAACTCCAAGTCTTTACAGATGCTATTCCTTCTACTCAGAATACTCTCCCTTCCTTCTATCTACATGAATCCTATGCACACATGTTCACATTACAATTCAAGGGACACCTCATCTTTCAGACCACTCCTGACTGCACTAGCCCTTGTTATGCATTTCTAGATGCAGCTCCAGGGGACAGAACAATGAACTGAACTACACTGCCAAAACACTTTAGTGATGTCAAAGCAACTTCCCCGCCATTATTTTATTTAGTTCTCACAAAAGCACTTTGTATTGATGAGGTAACCAATACTCAGGAGCTGAGTGATTTTCACAAAGCTTCACAGCCAGAGTCAGCAAGGCTGGCACTACACATGGCTTCTTAGACTCTCATTCCAGCTCTCTGTCCACTTGGTCACACTGATACATAAAACATGGTGCGTGTCTGCCACCAATTTATAATCTTTATGGATTATAAACTTTTCATAGAGCTGGAAAAAGTTTAATATTAAGGCAACAATTCAATATACCCCTAGATTGACAATCTCAGGCCTGGCCAAGCATCAGAAGTACTTGTGACAACTACAGAAATCTAGCATTCTTGACAGACCACCTGAATCAGAATCTCTCTGAGGCTATGCCTGGGGATCTGCATTTTTTAAAGTTCCATAGGTGGTTCTGATAAGCAACCAGAGCTGAGGACCTCTTCACTGCATGACTAATTATCAAATAACTAACCCAGACTGTGAGTACTATGAGAAGAGGTAAATGGATGTAGGCTGCAGTGCCATGATGGAGGGGAAGTATGAGCAGGGCTGTGAAGGAGGGGAAATTTGGATTGGTAGAGAGAGGAGGGAGAACACTTCAGGCCTATTCCCTAATAGGAAAGATGAGATATATTTAAGAGATTGAATGTTTCTGAGCAGAGGTGTGATCTATGGGAATTAGGATACAAGGATGAGAATCCAGTGGCCAATTGAGAGGATGAACAGAAAGGGCACAAGACAGACAATTAGGGGTAGGGTGTCTGAGCCCCACCACATACTCCTAGACTACTTCTGTCCATAATCCTTACCTTGAGGCTCTAAATATCAGGCCACCTTGAGTGTATTCTATGTTCTGTGATCTTTCTCTGAATTCCAACCCTATGAGCTTGTTTCTTCTCTCTCACAGCCCTTATTCTTCTCTATCCTGTGTTCTTATTACTCTCCTGGACTTTGGGATTCCTTGGGGGGCTTTGCTGATCTTTCTACCCCCAGATCAGTGATTCTCGATCAATAATAACTTTCTCCTCCAGGGGACATGTGGCAATGTGTGGAGATATTTTTGGTTGTCACAGTTTGGGGAGTGGGTAGTACTGGCATCTGATGGAATGCTGATAAATATCCTACAATGCATAGTTATAACAAAGACTTATCTATCCCAAAATGTCAGTTCTGCCAAGGATGAGAAAGTCTGCTCTAGATAAAGTAACAAGCACATTTAGTTGCTTTATTAATAAATTAGATTTATCATTATTATTTAGTATTAGTAATTCCACACTAATTTATTATTTAATGAATCTTTGATGAGTGGCTGTCTGAGTAATCAAATGAATAATAAAGAAGGGCTTGTGTTTGTCAGCCACCTTTGACTTTCATGACATAGTAACATTATAAAAACAGAAGCTGAGAAGACCAACATAGAATTGCTAACTTTTCTTATTGCCATGTATAGGCATCAAAAATAAAGACAGCAACTACTATAACAGTTATTTCATAAAGTGAAGGGCATTTAACCATCAAAATGTAGTAATATTAAAAATAGTAAAAATAAAAAAGGAGGGATATTACTAAGAAAGTCAGTATGGCAGCAAACAGTTACTGTAGACTGGTGAAAAGTTTACCTCAGCCAGCTCCCAACCACTGTTCATCAACTGGGGAAACTCTGAATGAGACCATAAGCTCCTTAAGGGAAAAGCACCTGTCTTACAGGTAGCCCTATGACTCTTAATGCTGAGCAGTCTGAGGAAGACTGCCAAAGCCACCCCACTTGTGCTGTCCATGCCCACCTGATATTCCAGGGAGAGCAAAGTCTCTGTCTTGGAAGTCCAGCTCCACTTGTGGACTACGTAGCCCTTGTAGTCATTGGTGGTCCCACCTTCCTCATCCAAGACCAAGACAAATGGGCAACTAGGAGAAATTCAGAGGTGAGAAGTTGATGCCAGGCCCCTGAAGGAAGCCCTCATCACTATGGGCTACAGGAAGGCAGGGCTCTGAGACTCTGTCTTGGGCTGAAGGAACCATGAAGTCCAGCAGGCAGCCTCTGCCTCTGCCTAATGTGGTCTTAGGCCCTTTCACCTGTTGATGCTACTGGAATGTCTGTCAGAAAGGGCAGGTCTGAGAGATGATGGAGGTTCAGGCCACATCCAACAGGGGAAGAAATAGAATGTGTGTCCTGTTGCCCAAAAGCTGGAGCATACAGGTGACAAAATGGGAAATGGAACATCTATAATGCAAGAGTCATTCCTTCTGAGAACAGTTCCTCATGAAAGGCCAAAATAAAATCAGCTTTTGGCTGACAAGAATATGTGCCTCTCTTAAAAGACCCCAGGGAAGTGGTACCCATGGCCTCTCCTTCACTTACTCCTGGTATAAAAAAATTTTCTCTACTAAGTAATTCTTCTAGGAATTCCATCCAAGTCAACAATCAAGATCTTAGTGCCCTGGGGGTATAAGTGAGGAGTAGGACTTTGGGAATTGCCCCTCTCTTTTGCTATGACATGGATCCAGCAAGCAAAGGTCAGGCATCAAAATACCTACACCCTGCAGGCCCTACTTTAACCCTGTCTCACTGCCCTCCTAGACCTCTGGACATTGATGGCCCCTCCTTTTCCCATGGTGCCTCCCTTTGTCACCATCAAAGATACTTCTATGGGGCCAGGATTCCCCCAACCAACTCACCTGGCCTTCAGGTTGTAGTGAACACAGCCCTGGCCTTCAGCATTGAACAGAGCCAGAAAGGAGAAGCTGGGTGTGTCATTAAAGAGGCAGGTGATGGTTCTCCCTCTGCAGCACGTGGGGATCTGACACATGGCAATATTTCCAGAAGGATAGCTGGCAGAAATGGTCAAGGAGAACTAGCAGAAAACTCTCTGGGTTCTGCTTTCAGGTGCTCCATGGAAAGTAAGTCTACATGTCAAAATGATAGCTATTTGGTGCATCATTCCCAGTCTTCAAAGACCCTCCCTGCACTTTGCATAAGTAACAACTAAATGACTATGGAACCCAACCATGCCCCAGGTGCCTTCTTGTATCTTCTTTCTACTCCTCAAACCACCCTGTGGTAGGCAGTATTATCTCCATCTCAGAGATGAGTAGGGTCTCTCTGTGTCTGGGGGTGCGGGTGGGGAGTGGTTCCTGGGATGTGGGACTTTCAGTGCTAAAACCAGGAAAGTCCCAGGCAAACCAAGACAAGTTGGCCACTCTACAGATGAGAAATCCAAGGACCAGAGAAATGATCTTCCCCACGTGACACCACAAGGAAGTGGCAGAACCAGGACCTGAATTCTGAAGCCAGTGATATTTCTAATGTTGTCAGGCTGCCTTCCCTTACGATCAGTCTAGAAGAGCAGGCAATGTTTCCCTGCTCATTTCCTACTAAGGTGACTCCAAGAAGCACTGGTCTCAGCTAAATAGGAACATGGTGTGGGCAGCTACTGTAGGAATTTCAGTAGTGCCCAGACAGAAGACTTTCAGTGGTTATCACTGGGGTTCAGCCTCTTACGGGTTTCCCATTAATGGGGGAAAAAGAGATAAACAGATAGGAATCATAAGTAGTAACCAAATAGAAATTCTGGAGCTGAATAGTACAATAACTGGAATGAAAAGTCACTAGCTGGGTTTAGCAGCAGATTGAAGCAGAAGAATAAGTGAACTTGAGGATAGATCAATTGGGTTTATCCAGTGTGAGAAGCACAAATTAAAAAGAATGAAGAAAATTTAACAGAGCCTAAGAGACCTATGGCAGACCATCAAACATATCAACATATCCCTAACAGGAGTTCCAGAAGGACAGGAGAGAGAAGAGAAGAAAGAATATTAGAAGAAATAATGACTGAAAGTTCCACAAATTTGATGAAAGACATGAATCTACACAATCAAGAAACTCAACAAATTCCAAGGAGAATAATTCAAAGAGTGTCACACTGAGACACATTATTATCAAACTGCCAAAAACAAAGAGAGAATCTTGAAATCAGCAAGAGAAAAGAGACTCATCATATACATGGGATCTTTAATAAGGTTAAGGGCAATTTCTTATCAGAAAACATGGAGGCCAGGAGGAACTGGGATAGAATATTTAAAGAGCTGAAAGAAAAACTGCCAACCAAGAATTCTATATTGAAAAAAACTATCCCTCAAAAATTAAGAAGAAATTAAGGCTTTCCAGATAGATAAAAGCTTAGGGAGTTCACCACTAGTAGACCTACCCTACAAGAAATGCTAGTTCTTCAGGCTGAAGTGAAAGGATACTAGACAGCAACTTAAAGCCATACAAAGAAAAAAAGAACACCAGTAAAGGTGTTTATAAAAGTAAATATAAAACCAGTATTATTATATTTTGATTTATAATTCCTTTTTTCCTGTATAAGTTGAAAGACAAATGCACAAAACAGTAATTGTACACCTATGTTAATGGCACTCAATGCACATATAAAGATGTAACTTCTGATAACAACATAAACGAGGAAGGATGAGTTGTATAGGAGCAGAGTTTTATATACTATTAAGCCTAAGTTGGTATTAATTCAAACTAGTTTCTTGTCAATTATAATACTCAAGTGTATTAGTTTCTTGGGGCTGCTATAACATCCAGGCCAAACCTGATAACCTGAACAACAGAAATTTATTCTGTCACAGTTTTGGAGGTTAGAAGTCTAAAATCAAGGTGCTGACAGGACCATGATCTTGGGGGCTCTGGAGAAGAATCCTTCCTTGCCTCTCTGTAGTTTCTGGTGGTTGCCAAGAATCTTCAGCATTCCTTGGTTTATAGATGCATAATTCTAATCTCTGCCTCAGTCATCACATGGTCTTCTTCCCTCTTTGTGGTCCCTGCTTTCTCTTCTTAAGGGTACAAGTCATTGGATTGGAAGCCAATAATGACTTCATCTTAATTTACCTTCAAAGACCCTATTTCCAAATATGATCACATTCTGAGGTTCTAGTGAACATAAATTTTTAGGAGACACTATTAAAGTCCATTATACAAGAGTAACCACTAAAAAAATAACTAAAAAATATGGGGCAAAGAAAATGAGAAAAGAATAAAAATAGAATACTACAAAAAAAATCAGTTAAACACAAAAGAAGGTAATAATAGAGGAGCTGAGGAGCAAAAAAATGACATATATAAAACGAATAGTAAAATGGTGGAATTAAGTCCTTTCATATCAGCAATTACATTAAATACAAATGGATTAAATTCTGCAACCAAAGAGCAGAGATTGTCAGAATGAATTAAAAAAAAAATCCAACTATATGCTGTCTATAAGAGGTTTACTTGAAATCCAAAGATACAACTATGTTGAAAGTCAAATGATGGGAAAAAAGATATTCCATGCAAATAGTAACCAAAATAGAGCAGAGGTGGCTATACTGGTATCAGAGAAAACAGATTTTAAAAATTTCTATAAGAGACAAAGAAGGACATTATGTATTGAGAAAAGGGTCAATACCTAGAGAAGATACAATTATAGACATGTATACACCTAACAACAGAGCCCCAAAATATATAAAGCAAAAATTTACAGGATTAAAAATAGAAAAAGTTTTAAGTTGGAGACTTAAAAAGTTAAAAGTTGGAGACTTCACTACCTCACTACCTTACACAGAAGGTCAATAAAGAAAACAGAATTTGAACAACACTATAAACTAACTAGACCTAACAGAACACTCCACCCAACAGCAGCAGAATGCACATTCTTCTCAAGTGCATAGGACCATTCTCTGATAGAGACAATATGTTAGGACACAAAACAAGTCTCAATAAATTTTAAAAGATTGGAACCTTAGAAAGTATCTTCTCGGACAACAGAATGAAACTAGAAATCAATGGCAGAAGGATATTTGGAAATTTCTCAGGTGCAAATTAAACAATACACATTTTAAACAACCAATGGATAGAGAAGAAATCACAAGGAAAATTAGAAAGATGTGTGAAAACAAAAATACAACACATCAAAACTTACAGGATAAGACACGGGAATGAGGTTGGAGGACAGAGTCCATGGGAATGGCACAGAGGCCAGGAATGCTGCCAACACCTGGTCCAGGTCAGTGAGAAGCCCTGGGGACCCAGCCGAGCCTGCTGCTCCTGTTCTCCAACATGCACCTCACAGGGAATGACCCCCAACTAGGTGCCTACTCCTACATTCAAGGCGACCTGATAGGTTTTCTGTCAGATGTTCCACTGTAATAATGCTGGAGTTATGAAGTCTCTGTTTCTTTGCTCCAAAACAAGACATTCTTCCCTGCATATAGAATAGGAGTAATGTTGGTCAGAATCTGGCTGGTGTTTAAAACTGAAGATTGTCATGACTGCTTAATGTAAGCTCTATTCTGAAGTAAAATTGTCTTAGAAATACTAAGTCAGTTTAATTCGTAGTGCTCAAAGAATCATCCACACAGGAACTCAGTAATAATACTGGTGACCGAAATTTGCTTTTGGAACCATGAAACTTTGCTCGTTTTTGACTTTGACAATATAATCACAGATGACAATAGCGATGCATGGATTGTACAGTGTGCTCCAGAGAAAAAGCTTCCTATGGAACTACAAGATTCTTATGGAAAAGGATTTTGGACAGAATTTATGGGCAGAGTCTTTAAGTATTTGGGAGATGAAGGTATAAGAAAAGATGAAAAGAGCAGTGACATCAATGCCTTGGTGAACTTTGCCTTATAAAAAGGATAAATTTGGCTGTATCATTATTTCAGATTCAAATTCAGTCTTCATGGATGGGGTTTTAGAAGCTACCAGTTTTCATGATGTGTTAGACAATATGTTTATAAATCCAACATCTTTTGATAGCAATCGTCATCTCTCTGTGAAAAATTATCATGCTCATTCTTGCAATAGGTTCCAAAAAAAATATTTGCAAAATGTAGTTTTGGTAGACAAACGGTTACAAGAGGGAGTGAGTTATACATGAATGGTTTATGTAGGTGATGGTGAAAATGATGCCTTTCCAGTAACTTTTTTAAAGAATGATGATGCCATGCCACAGAAAGGATATACTTTACAGAAAACTCTTTCCAGAATGTCTTAAAATCTTGAACCTATGGAATATTCTGTTGTAGTTTGGTCTTCAGGTGTTGAAATAATTTCTCATTAACAATTTATTTATTTTTTTATTTTAGAGAGAGTCCATGAGTGGGTGAGAGGGGCAAAGGGAGAGAGAGAAAAACCCAAGCAGGCTCCACAGTGTAGAGCCTGATGTAGGGCTCAAGCCCATGACTCTGGGATCACAACCTGAGTCAAAATCAAGAATTGGATGCTCAACCAGGTGAACCACCCAGGTGTCACCACAGTTTCTAATAAAGGAATAATATACCAACAACAATGAAAAACTTATGGGATAAAGTGAGAACAGCGGTCAGGGAGAAATTTATAGCTGTAAATACCCACACTGAAAGAAGAGGGGCGCCTGGGTGGCTCAGTCGGTTAAGCGTCCACTCTTGATTTCAGCTCACATCATGATCTCATGGTTCGTGAGTTCGAGACCGACATCCAGCTCTGCGCTGACAGTGTGAAACCTGCTTGGGATTCACACTCTCTCCCTCTCTCTTTGCCCCTCCCCTGCTCACTCTCTCTCAAAATAAATAAATAAGCTTTTTAAAAAAGGGAGAGAAGAAAGATCTCAAATCAATAACCATAATTACCACTTTAGGTACTAGAAAAAGAAGAGCAAATTAAAGTTAAAGCTAGCAGAAGGGAAGAAATAATAAAGATTAGCAGAAACAGAAACAAAATAGAGAACAGAAAAGCAACAGAAAGAACCAACAAAACCAAAAGTTGGTTCTTTGAAAAGATCGACAAAATTGAGAAAACTGTAACTAGACTGCCAAAAAAAAAAAAAAAAAAAAAAGGAAAATTCAAATTCCTAAAATCAGAAATGAAAGTGGAGACACATAAGAGAAGTATATGAACCGTTTTACATCTACAGGTTAGATAGCCTACTTGGAAAAAAAAATTCCTAGAAACATGCAAAGGGAAATTGCAGGATAAAAGATCAACACCCAGAAATCAGTTGCCCCTCATTAACATGGGTTATCTTTCCATTTATCTCATTCTTCTTTAATTTATCTTAACAGTATTTTGTAGTTTTTAGTGTACAAGTCTGACACTTCCTTGGTTAAATTTATTCCAAAATATCTTCTTTTTAAAATTTAATTTATTTAAAGTTAATTAATATACAGTGTAGTATTGGTTTCAGAAGTAGACCCCAATTATTCATCACTTACAGATAACACCCCATGCTCATTCCAAAAAGTGTCCTCCTTAATGCCCGTCACCCATTTAGCCCATCCCCCCACCCATATCCCCTCCAGCAGCCCTCAGTTTGTTCAATGTATTTAAGAGTCTCTTACAGTTTGCCTTCCCTTCCCTATTTTCATCTGTTTTGTTTCTTAAATTCCACGAGTGAAATATGATATTTGTCTCTGACTTATTTAGCTTAGCATAATACACTCTAGTTCCACCCACCTTGTTGCAAATGGCAATATTCCATTCTTTTTGATCACTGAGTAATAATACATTGTGTATGTATGTATGTGCATGTATATACACATACATGTGTATATATACATACATGTGTACATACACATGCACGTGTGTATATACATGCATGTGTATATACATACATGTGTATATATACATACACATACATACACACATACATACACACACATACATGCCACATCTTCCTTATCCATTCATCAGCCAAAGGACATTTGGGTTCTGTCCATAATTTGGCTATTGTTGGCAGTGCTGCTATAAACAGTGGGATGCATGTACCCCCTCAAATCAGCATTTTTACATCCTTTGGATAAATTCCTAGTAGTGCAATTGCTAGGTTGTAGGGTAGTTCTATTTTTAATTTTTTGAGGAAACTCCACTAGGTTTTCCAGAGTAGCTGTACCAATTTGCATTCCCAACAGCAGTGCAAAAGGGTTCCTTTTTCTCTGTATCTTTGCCAATATGTATTGTTGCCTGAGTTGTTAATTTTAGCCATTCTTTTTTTTTTTTTAATTTTTTTTTCAACGTTTATTTATTTTTGGGACAGAGAGAGACAAAGCATGAACGGGGGAGGGGCAGAGAGAGAGGGAGACACAGAATCGGAAACAGGCTTCAGGCTCTGAGCCATCAGCCCAGAGCCTGATGCGGGGCTCAAACTCACGGACCGCGAGATCGTGACCTGGCTGAAGCCGGACGCTTAACCGACTGCGCCACCCAGGCGCCCCTAATTTTAGCCATTCTGACAGATGTGAGGTGATATCTCACTGTGGTTTTGATTTGTATTTCCCTGATGATGAGTGACATTGAGTATCTTTTCATGTGTCTGTTAGCCATCTGGATGTCTTCTTTGGAAAATTGTCTATACATATCTTCTGCCCATTTCTTCACTGGACTTTTTGGCTTTTTGAGCTTGATAAGTTGTTTATAGATTTTGGATACTAACCCTTTATCTGATATGTCATTTGCAAATATCTTCTCCCATTATTTCTATTGACTTTTAATTTTGTTAATTGTTTCCTTTGCTGTGCAGAAGCTTTTTATCTTGATGAGGTCCCTATAGTTCATTTTTGCTTTTAATTCCCTTGCCTCTGGAAATATGTCTAGTAAAAGTTGCTATGGCCAAGGTCAAAGAGGTTGCTGCCTGTTTTCTCCTCTAGGATTTTGATGGTTTCCTATCTCACATTTAGGTCTTTCATATATGTTGAATTTATTTTTGTGTATGGTGTAAGAAAGTGGTCCAGGTTCATTCTTCTGCATGTCATTGTCCAGTTTTTCCAGCACCATTTGCTGAAGACACTGTCTTTTTTCCATTGGATATTCTTTCCTGTTTTGTCAAATATTAGTTGGCCATATATTTGTAGGTCCATTTCTGGGTTAGAGAACCCAGAACCATACTGTCTTGATGATTATAGCTTTGTAATATAGCTTGATGCCTGGAGTTATATGCCTTCAGCTTTAGTTTGCTTTTTCAACAATACTTTGGCTATAAAGGGTCTTTTCTGGTTCCATACAAATTTTAGAATTGTTTATTCTAGCTCTGTGAAGAATGCTGGCTTGAGTTTCCCAAACAAACAAAAACTAAAGGAGTTTGTGACCACTAAACCACTCCTGCAAGAAATTTTAAGGGGGAACACTCTGAGTGGAGAAAAAAAGAAGACCAAAGCAACAAAGACTACCAAGGGCCAGAGGACATCGCCAGAAACACCAACTCTATAGGTAACACAATGGCACTAAATTCATATCTCTCAACAATTACTCTGAATGTAAATAGACTAAATGCTCCAATAAAATGACATAGGGCATCAAAACAGGTAAAAAACAAGATTCATCTATATGCTGCCTACAAGAGACTCATTTAAGATCTAAGGACACCTGCAGATTGAAAGTGAGGGGATGGAGAACCATCTATCATGCTAATGGACATCAAAAGAAAGCTGGAGTAGCCATACTTCAACAAACTAGATTTTAAAACAAAGACTGTAACAAGAGATGAATAAGGGCATTATATCATAATTAAGGGATCTATCCATCAAGAAAATATAACAATTGTAAATATTTAGGCCCAACTTGCAAGACTCAAACATATAGATCACTTAATCACAAACATAAACTCATTGATAATAATGCCATAATAGTAGGAGACTTTAATACCCCACTTACCACAATGGACAGATCATCTAAGCAGAAAATCAGCAGGGAAACAATGGCTATGAATGACACACTGGACAAGATGAACTTAAAAAATATATTCCGAACATTTCATCCTAAAGCAACAGAATGCACATTCTTCTCGACTGCACATGGAACATTCTCCAGAAAAGATTACATACTGAGTCACAAATCAGCCCTCAACAAGTACAAAAAGATCAGGATCATACCATGCATATTTTCATACCACAACACTATGACACTTGAAATCAACCACAAGAAAAAATTTGGAAAGCCCTCAAACATTGAGGTTAAATAAAATCTACTAAAGAAATGAATGGGGGGCACCTGGGTGGCTCAGTCAGTTATGCATCCAACTTCGGCTCAGGTCATGATCTCACTGTTCATGAGTTCGAGCCCCACGTCAGGCTCTGTGCTGACAGCTCAGAGGCTGGAGCCTGCTTCGGATTCTGTGTCTTCCTCTCTCTCTGTCCTTTCCCCACTCATACTGTCTCTCTCTGCCTCTCAAAAAATGAATAAATGCTAAAAAAAAAAAAAAATCTTAAAAACAAAAAAGAAATGAATGGGTTAACCAGGAAATTAAAGAAGCACTTTTTAAAAGTACATGCAAGCAAATGAAAATGAAAACATGACAGTCCAAACCCTTTGGGATGCAGCAAAGGCAGTCCTAAGAGGAAAATACATTGCAATTCAGGCCTATCACAAGAAGCAAGAAAGGTCCCAAATACACACATCCTAACCTTACACCTAAAGGTGCTAGAAAAGGAGCAGCAAATAAAGCCTAAAGCTGGCAGAAGAAAGGAAGCAATAAAGATTAGAGCAGAAATAAGATGTAGAAACCAAAACCCCAGTAGAATAGATCAATGAAATTAAAGGCTGTTTTTTTTTTTTTGAAGGAAATCTAGCCAGACTTATCAAAAAGAAAAGAGAGAGAACTTAGATAAAATCACGAATTAAAGAGGAGAGATCACAACCAACACCACAGAAATACAAAAATTATAAGGGAATACTATGAAAAATTATATGCCAACAAACTGGACAATTTGGAAGAAATGGACAAACTCCTAGAAACTCACACACTACCAAAACTGAAACAGGAAGGAACAGAACATTTGAAGAGGCCCATAATCAGCAAAGAAATTGAATCAGTTATCCAAAACCTTCCAACAAACAAGAGTCCTGGGCCACATAGCTTCCCAGGGGAATTATACCAGACAGTTGAAGGATTGATGCCTATTCTCCTAAAAGTGTTCTAAAAAAATAGAATGGAAGGAAGCTTCCAGACTCATTCTCTGAAGACAGCATTACCTTGATTCTAAATCCAGACAAAGACCCCACTAAAAAGTAGAATTACAAGCCAATATCCCTGATGAAATTGGATATTATTTTTTTTTTTTTTTTTTATTTTTTTTTTTCAACGTTTATTTATTTTTGGGACAGAGAGAGACAGAGCATGAATGGGGGAGGGGCAGAGAGAGAGGGAGACACAGAACCGGAAACAGGCTCCAGGCTCTGAGCCATCAGCCCAGAGCCCGACGCGGGGCTCGAACTCATGGAGCGCGAGATCGTGACCTGGCTGAAGTCGGACGCTTAACCGACTGCGCCACCCAGGCGCCCCTGAAATTGGATATTAAAATCCTCAACAAGATACTAACAAATTGAATTCACAGTACATTAAAAGAATTATTCACCATCATCAAGTGGTATTTTCCCAGGCTGCAGGGCTGGTTCAATATTCACAAAGCAGTCAACGTGATACACCACATTAATAAAAGAAAGGGTAAGTACCACATGATCCTCTCAATAGATTCAGAAAAAAGCATGTGACAAAATATAGCATCCTTTCTTGATAAAAACCCTCAAGAATGTGGGGATAGAGGGAACAAATCTCAACATCATAAAGGCCACATATGACAGACCCACAGCTAATATCATTCTCAATGGGGAAAAACATAGCTTCCTCCCTAAGGTCAGGAACATGATAGGGAGGTCCACTCTCACCCCTATTGTTCAACAGGGTACTGGAAGTCCTAGCCTCGGCAATTAGACAACAAAAAGAAATAAAAGGCATACAAATTGGCAAAGAAGAAGTCAAACCTTTACTCTTTGCAGTGACAAGATACTCTAAATGGAAAACCCAAAAGACTCCACAAAAAACTGCTAGAACTGATACATGAATTCAGCAAAGTCACAGGATATAAAATAAATGTACAGAAGTTGGTTGATTTCTATACACCAATAATGGAGCAGCAGAAAGAGTAATCAAGGAGTCAATCCCACTTACAACTGCACCAAAAACCATAAAATACCTAGGAATAAACCTAATCAAAGAGGTAAAAGATTTGTATAGTGAAAACTATAGAAAGCTTATGAAAGAAACTAAAGAAGACACAAAGAAATGGAAAAACATTCCATGCACATGGATTGGAAGAACAAATATTGTTAAAATATCAATACTACCCAAAGCAATACACATATTCAGTACAATCCTTATCAAAATACTCTTTTTGACACTATTGTAAATGGCATCATTTCCTTTTGTTCATTTCCTTTTTATTGTTATAGTTGTTCATACGGCATTTCATATCATTTGTGGCTAGTATTTATGAATTGGAAGACTTCATCTTATTCATGGCAATATGCCCCACAGTAAACTACAGATTCAATTCAATCCATATCAAAATTTCATCAATCTTTTTTGCAAAAAATGGAAAACTTATTTTAAAATTCATATGGATTTGCACTGGACCCCACATAACCAAAAAAAATATTGAAAAAAGAACAAAGTTGAAGGACTCAAACTTCCTGATTTCAACACATTACTATAAAGCTACAATAATCAAAACACTGTGGCACGAGCACAATAAGACATACAGATCAATGGAATAGAATTAAGACTACAAATGGGGTGCCTGGGTGGCTCAGTCGGTTAAGCATCAGACTTCAGCTCAGGTCACGATCTCGCGGTCCGTGGGTTCAAGCCCTGCGTCAGGCTCTGTGCTGATGGCTCAGAGCCTGGAGCCTGCTTCTGATTCTGTGTCTCACTCTCTCTCTGCCCCTCCCCCGTTCATGCTCTGTCTCTGTCTCAAAAATAAATAAAAAACGTTAAAAAAAAAAAAGACTACAAAAATAAACCCATACATCTACGGTTAACAATCTTCAGCAAGGGTGCCAAGAACATTCAATGGTGAAAGAATAGTTTACTCAAGAAATAGAGGTGGAACAACTGGGAATCACATGTGAAAGAATGGAGTTGGAGCCTTATATCACCATATGCACTATATGCAAAAATCAACTCAAAATGGATCAAAGACCTAAATGTAGAGCTATAAGTATGAAACTCTTAGTAAGACAACACAGGCATGAGAATGGTTTCTTAAATATGAACCCAAAGCACAAGGAATAAAAAAAAGAAAAACTGGACTTCATAAAAATTAAAAACTTCCACATACCAAAGAGGGTGAGCAAGAGTGAAAAAAACTTCCCACAGTATAGGAAAAAAAAATTGCAAATCATATGTCTGATAAGGATCTAGTATCTACAATATATAAAGAACTCTTACAACTCAGCAAGTAAATGACAATCAAAAAATGCACAAAAGACTTGAATACACATTTTTACAAGAAGATACACAAAGAAGGTATATGAATATACTTGAAATTGTTAGTTATTAGAAAAATTCTATTCAAAACCACAATGAGATATGACTTTACATCCACTAGAATGGCTGGAATTTAAAAATTGAATGTATCAAGTGTAGTCAAGAATGTAGAGAACCTGAACCCTCATACATGTGGGTGGGGATATAAAATAGCACAGTCACTGTGGAAAACTTTTTGGAGGTTCCTCAGTAAGTTAAACATAGAATTACCATATAATCCAGGAATTCTACTCCTAGGTATAGACCCAAAAGAATTGAAAACAGGTGTGCAAAAACTTCTATAAGAATGTTCATAGCCAAATGGTGGGGAAAGTCTAATGTCCATAAACAAATGAATGAATTAGAAAAAAGTGGAATATCCATATAGCAAATTTTATACACACACACACGTTATAATAAAAATAACATAATTCTGAGACATGCTGCAATATGTATGAACCTTGAAAACATTATGCTAAGTGAAGGAGGCCAGACACAAAAGGTCACATGTTGTAGGATTCCATTTACATGAGGTGCCCAGAATAGGCAAATCAAAAGAAATAGAAAACAGATTGGTGGTTGCCAGGGCTAGGGTAGGGGAAAACAGAAAGTAACAGAAAACTGCTTAATGGGTATAGGGTTTTCTTTTGGGGTGATGAAATGGTTGTGGAACTTGATAGTGGTGATGGTAGCACAATGCTATAAATGCACTAAATGCCACTAAATTGTATATATTAAAATATTTTATTTTATGCCATGTAAATGTCAATTAAAAAAGAGGCAGTGATGTATATTAAAATGTGGATGAACCTTGAAAACATTAATGTGAGTGAAAGAAGCCAGATACAAAAGGCCACATATTGCATGATCCTATTTATATGAAATATCTGAAACAGGTGAATGCATAGAGGCAAAAAGCAGATTAGTGGTCCCCAGGAGCTACAGGGGAGGGGAAATGGGGAGTGACTGCTTAACAGACACATGGGATTTGCTTTCAGGGTGATGAAAACACCCTGAAACTAGATAGTGGTGATGACTGCACAGCATTGTGAATGTACTTAATGCCATTGAGTGATACACTTTAAAATGGTTAAAACGATAAATTTTATGTTATGTATATTTTACCATATTAAAAAAAAAAAACACAGAGTGGTTCTGAGCGCTCCACCAACCCTTAAGGGCACAGGGCTGAGCACAGCACTGTGCACTGTGATTAGGGTTTGTTTCTAATGTGATGAGTCTGTCTGTGCATATGAAAAAATGTTTTGAGGGAAGTTTGAGGGGAGAATGGGTAGCTGAGCCAAGACATCCAGGAGGTGCTGACAATGGAATGAATGAAACCCAAATGAAAAGAACACTGGGATGGTTTCTGGGGTCTGGTGTTGACAAAGAGCAAACCAATCAGGGCTGGGAGCTCTTTGGCATCCCAAGGGCAGATGAACCATTTCTACCTGAGGTTTTGTCCAGCAATCTCCATGGGACCAGAATTAATCGCTGAGCCCAGAAAACATCTTCCAAACATTTTCTCTACTTCCAAGGGATCCAACAGCTGCATGGGTGCTTTGGCCATTTGAACGCAGTAACACAGAATTTTTCTATCAAGATCACTGGGTCCAACTTCCTCAGCTTCGAATGAAGGGAAGTGAGGCCCAGAGAGATGAAGTGACCTGTGCAGGGTCACCAAGAAGAACTGGGCCTAGAACCCAGCCTCTTGGGACTCCCAAGAGGAAATGCGTTGATGGCCAGGATGTGGTTATTTTCTGGCATATGAGTCAAGCATGCCAGCAGCATGGCCTGCAGGTTTGGGGTGGTCTCACCCAGGGGGACCTCAGGATTCTGGAACAGGGAAGAGAACAGACTGTGCTCTAGCCCACCTACTCCTGGTCCTGCTGATAGCAACAGAATTCACAGACATAGCTTTTCCAGGGGCTCAGGAAGACGATCCTACTCAAGGCAGGGAAGAATAAGGAAAGGGGGAAGGAGAGCCCTTGACCCAAGCAAGCAGCAGCTACCCTGGAAGGAGTTTGCCATGTACAGTATGACAAGGCTCACTGGAAGCAAGGCTGAGCAGAGTGTGATGAATGGATTCATTTACAGTCAGAGAAACAATAGGACTCCTTTGACAGGGTGCTTAAATTCTGAATTCCCAGTTCAGTCGGAGAGGAGGCCAAATGAAGTGAGGGGGGACTGCTGCAGGGCAGCCGAGAGTTCAGAGAGCTCCCTCTCCTCCAAAGGTAGGGCCACTGAGTACCTAGAGGTTTTATTATTAATGAGGCTCCCTTCCATCCCCCATCTCCTATTCTCCTGCTGGAGGAAACAATCCTAGAAGGCATAAAATGGTGCCAGAAAGAGGTCCCTAAATGGAGGTGAAGTGGCCTGAACCTGGGCCTGGCTTTGCCACCAAATTCCTTTTGTGACATTAAATTGAGTCACACCATCTGTTCCTACAAAGAAGGGACAAGAATGTCTGGCTTAGTGGTCTCCTCTCTTCATGTATCATCCAACTAGAGTGCAGAACCTGGAATAAATGCTTGCCTTCTCTGGCTTCACAGCCGTTGCTGCCAAATGAGTTGGGCATCGGTCCAGCCCACTGCCTACTGGGGAGTGAATGACAGGACCGGGGCTGCAAGGGGACTTCTTCTTCTTCTTTTTTAAGTTATTCATTATTTTTGAGAGACAAAGAGAGAGGTAGATAGAGAATCCCAAGCAGGCTCCACTCTGTTAGTGCAGAGCCCAACCGAGGCTCAATCTCACAAACATGAGATCATGACCTGAGCCAAAATCAAGAGCCAGACGCTCAATTCACGGAGCCACCCAGGCGCCCCTCCAAGGTGACTTCTTGATGCACTGTTTCCCACCCAGACATCCTCCAAAGAGAGCCTTCTCTGAACCTGGACAGATGCTTAATGTCCTGAAGAACCTGTGACCAGGCTTCTCTGGTCAGGTGAAAAGCCAAAGTAAATCAAGGCCTGTTCAAACCCAGAAATTTTCTGGGGCTGAGTTGTTGGGGAGAAGGGGCAGCAGCAAATAAAAGGATACTACACGAAGGAGGACCCATCACAGAAGGTGTAATGCAACTTGATGACCTTCTTAGATGTCTTAGACTCCTGAGAATGGTTGGCTGAAGTGAGGCTGTTGATGGGCAGGAGGCTGGTGAGGGGTGGGAGTGGAAGTCTGAGCACCTGGAGGGTGAGGGGTCTGAGCGTCCCCTTTCGGGGCTGACATTAGATGAGAGGGCATCTTTGCCCTGTAGTTGCGAAAGATCATGGGGTAGGAGAAATTCCTCCCTTTCCACGAGGCCCTTTCAGCTTCTCTGCAGGGAAGGAGACCAACATATCTTCTAGCCACTTGGCTCTTACTCACCAGGAACACTCTCTCTATAGCCCCCTGCCCAGCTCCCAAGACTCTCGTCCCATTTCTCTGTCCCCCAAAGTACCTGTGCCCAACCCTACTCCCCCTCATCTAAAGGCAGTACTTAGGAAGAACTGGGAAGGCCCTGGTACCTTCTGAAACCCATTCCTTGCCTGATTTCCAATGGGATGAGGACCCATGGAGTGGACTGAGTACAGAAGGGGAGTCTGGAGGCAGGGTCTGGGGACTCTGCTCACTCCCCACTCCTGAGGTTACAAAGAAAGAGCTTCCATCCAGAATGTTACAGTAAAGGGCAAACTGGGTAGCTTCCCATCCTCCCATGTTCTGTAGCTTGCAGTGATGGCCCATGGGAGCCCAAGACATATGCCTTAGATGGGGCTAGGTTTAAATCCTTTATGGCCCATGGTCTGAGCCTTTAGGAGAAATGTAGCCTAACTTACTAGGACTTGTGGGACCCCAAATCATAGATATCATTAATCACCCAGGTCAATGTTTTTTGTTTGCTCTGAGAGGATTTTTGCTGCTGCTGCTGCTGTTGTAGGAAACATCTGACAAATTGTGTTAAGAAATAACATTCAAGGCCAAAGCTAAAAAGTGTAAGGAGCCCTGCAAAGGTGAGGAGCTAAGATCAATGACTGGTGTCAGGTCCCCAAATTGTGGACCCTCCGGCAATAGCTTATTGCTTGCTCAGGCTACTGGTTTCCTCATTCCGCAAAATGGGCATACCCCTCTTCCCCTCAGGTTATAGTGAGGGCTGAAAAGGACTGTGAGTGTTGAGAGCGTAGGACATTAATGCATATGAGGGATGGCCATCACCCCATCACTGGTCACTGTCGTTGGGGGCACTGGGCAGCTGGCACTTCCTGGCCTGCTCAGACACTTCCGTGAATTCCCCGTCATGCACACACAGGTAGCTGCAGCCATACCCAATGCTCGCGTCTGCCCCCCAACCACCCAGGCGCTCACATAGGCGACACATCTCCTGCAGCTTCTCTCGGGCCTCAGGGCAGGGGTCGCTGAACTCCATCTACTGTCAGAGGCAGAGTTTCCGAAGTCCTCGTTGGAGGGGTGACATGGGTATGTCTTCGAAGGTTTTTTGATATGCCTGTGGCTGGAAGAGGAAGAAGTAGAGAGGGGTTCTAGAGGATGGTTTCTTAAGACGTTCATGTTTACATGGGGGTGAGGTGGCAGGGAGAGGATAGCAACTTTCCTGATAGTCAAAATAATCGGGGGGCTCATTCATTGCTTCCCGGGGATGGGAATCCCTGGCATGTCACTATAACACCAGAGACACTGCTCTGTGAGTCAACTAAGAATGTGTTAGGAACAGGCATGGCAGAGTGGCGTACCCAGCTATGTTTTCCCAGGACAGCCTGGGCCTGGGGGCTGCCATGCATGCTGAAGTGATTCCCTTTTGACACTTCTGATTATTAAGACAGGGAAATCTTTTTCAGTTCCAACCTCAATTGGCTGCAACACTTCTTTCCGACGGCGGGCTAATCTTGGGCCTTCTGCAGAGGGCAGTGTTGTTTATTCGACAGGACTAAGGCCTTGCATTTTTTTTTTTTTTTTTTTTTTTAATATATTGTGGTAAATCACTGTAATAAAAATTTACCATCCTAACCCCATTTTTACATGGTACAGTTCCATTGATATTAATAACTTTTCACACTGGCTGTGCAACAATCCACTATCATCCTAACCTCTATAACTCTTTCTCATTTTGTAAGTAAAGCCTCTTACCCATATAATCAGTAACAACCCTCCCCATTCTCTACTCCCCCAGCCCTCTATAACCATCACCTTCCTTTCTGTGTGTCTGAGTTTCTGGATATTCTAACTTACATCTAAGGTAGAGCCCATATAGTTACTTATCTTTTTGTGATTAGCTTATTTCACTTAGCATAATGTTCCTCAAGCTCCTTTCCACCATTATGGCATGTGTCAGAAATTTCCTCCCTTTTAAAGGCTGAGCAATATTCCGATTGTGTATGTATAGACCACATTTTATCCACTCATCATGATGGACACTTGGGTTGCTCCCATGTTTTAGCTATTGAGAATAATGTTGCTAGGAACATGGATGGGAATATATATATAGTATATATATATATATATATATGGATATATATGATATATATATGGATATATATATATATATATATATATAATATATCAGTTGTATGTTTCCATGATACATGGAAACATACATATTTGGATTGTTTCCAAATTGTATGTTTCCAATTTGAAAGTCTTTTATGTCCTTTTCTCTCAATCTTGCTTGGCTAGAACTTCCAGTTCTAAGTTGAATATAAAGGGGTGGAACTTGGGTACCTTTTCCTTGTTCCTGATCTTAGAAGAAGAGCTTTCCATCTTTCATCACTGAATATGATGCTTGTTCTATGTTTTCACATATAACTTGTACCACGTGAAGGTAGTTTACTTCTATTCCTAGTTTATTGAGTGTTTTTAATCATGAAAGGGTGTTGAATTGTCAAATGCTTTTTCTGCACTGAGATGATCATGTGGTTTTTTTCCCCTTCACTCTGCGATGGAGTTTGTTATTGAACCATGTTTGCATTCCAGGAATAAATCCTTCTTGGTGTCATGTTGTATAATCCCTAATGTACTATTGAATTCCGTTTACTAGTATATTGTGGAAGATTTTGCATCAATGTTCATAAAGGACATTGTCTGTGGTTTTCTTTTGTTGTAGTGTCCTAGTCTGGTTCTGGTATCAGGGTAATGCTGGCCTCACAGAAGGAGTTGAGAAGTGTTCTCTCTTATTTTTTTGTTAAACTTTGAGAATGAAGAATAATTGTAATTAGTTCTTTAAATGTTTGGTAGAATTCACCACTGAAGCCATCATGGTCTAGGGTTTTTCTTTGTTGGTAGGTTTTTGATTACTGGTTTAATCTCCATAGTATTTATAGATCTATCAACATTTTTCTACTTCTTCCTGAGTCTTGGTAGGTTTTGTGTTTCTAGGAATCTATCCATTCCATGCAAGTTATCTAATTTGTTGGTGTATGATTGTTCATTTTCTCTGTTCTAATCTGTATTTTTTACCTTGTCTAGCTTTGGTTTTAGATTCTTCTTCTTTTCTAGGTCCTTAACTTGTGAAGTTAGGTTATTGATGTCTTTCTTATCTTTTAATGTAAGCACTTAAAACTGTAATTACCCCCTTAGTACTACTTCTGCTGCATCTGTAAGTTTTGGTATATTGTATTCTAATTTTATTCATCTCTGTTTTCTAATTTCTCTTGCAATTTCTTCTTTAATCTGTGGTTGTTTAAGAATGTGTTATTTACTTTCCACAATTTTGTGGTTTTTTTTCTAGTTTTCCTTCTGTTATTGATTTCTAACTTCATCCCACGGTGGTCCGAAAAGATACTTTGTATATCCTTTTTAATTGATTGAGACTTAAAATCTGTGGCCTAACATATGGCCTATCCTGAAAAATCTCCCATGTGCACTTGAAAAGAATGTGTTTTGTTTTGTGGTTGTGCTCTATTGGTTTATTTCCTCTCTTTCCTTACTTATCTTTTGCCTGGTTGTTTTTCCATTATGGTGAGTAGGTATTGAAATTTCAACCACTATTGTAGAACTGTCTTTATTCTGTCAGTTTTTTGCTTCAGCTATATATATTTTTTTGCATCAGATATTTTTATGGTCTGTTATTAGGTGCATAAACATTTATAATTATTAATCTTCTTGTCATATTGAAACTTTTATTAATACCAGTGTCCTTTTTCTCTTATAAACTTTTGAGAGAGAGAGAGAGAGAGAGAGAGAGAGAGAGAAACGAACATGCATGCTCAAGCAGGGGAAGGGGAGAGGGAGAGAATCTCAAGCAGGCTTCATGCCTAGCACAGAGCTCGACATGGGGCTTGATCTCAACAATTGTGAGATCATGACCTGAGCCAAAATCAAGAGTCGGATGGTCAACCGACTGAGCCACCCAGGCGCCCCTCTTGTAATCTTTTTTGATTTAAAGTCTATTTTGTCTGATACTAGTATTGCTACCCCCGTTCTCTTTGGTTAATATTTGCATAGAATATCTTTTCTCCGACCTTTTACTTTCAACCTGTTTGTGTCCTTGGATCTCAAGTGAATCTCTTATAGATAGTACATCATTGGATCATGTGCTCTAATCCATTCTGCCAATCTCTGTCTTTTGATTGGGGAGTTTAATCCATTCATATTTAAAGTAATTACTGACAAGGGATTTCTGTCATTGTACTTTTGTTTACTAAATGCCTTATGGCTTTGGTCCCTCAGGTCCTACAATACTGTTTTGTGTTGATTGTGTGATAAGATATTTAAATTCCTTTCTCATTTGCTTTTTTGTATGTTGTATAGCTATTTTCTTTGTGGTTACAATGAGGGAAACAGTGGGATTACATTAACATCCCAAAGTTCTAACACTCTAATTTGAATTTTATCAGCTTAACTTACAAAAACTCTCCTTTAACAGATTCATTCCCACCTCTTTCAGTTGTTACAAGATTAATCTTTATAATTTTTTAAATGGTGTATTTATTTATTTATTTATTTATTATTTATTTATTTATTTTTTTTTCAACGTTTATTTTATTTTGGGACAGAGAGAGACAGAGCATGAACGGGGGAGGGGCAGAGAGAGAGGGAGACACAGAATCGGAAACAGGCTCCAGGCTCCGAGCCATCAGCCCAGAGCCTGACGCGGGGCTCGAACTCACGGACCGCGAGATCGTGACCTGGCTGAAGTCGGACGCTTAACCGACTGCGCCACCCAGGCGCCCCTGTATTTATTTTTAAGAGAGAGAAAGAGACCAAGTGTGAACAGGGCAGTGGAAGAGACAGGAAGGGAGACACAGAATCTGAAGCAGGCTCCAGGCTCTGAGCTGTCAGCACAGAGCCCAACGCGGGGCTCGAACCGCAAGGACCATGACCTGAGCTGGTCAGACACTTAACTGACTGAGACACCCAGGTGCCCCAACAAGATTACATCTTTATTTAGTATATGCACCAAACATAAACTAACGATTTTTTTTAATGTATTAGTATTTTGAATCATGTAGAAACCAAAATTTGTAGTTAACCAAAGTTACAGTAATACTAGCTTTTAAACTAATAATTTTTTCTTTAAATGTATAAGTCTTTTAAATCCTTTTGAAAAACAGAGGCACCTGGGGGGCTCAGTTGGTTTAGCATCCGACTTTGGATTAGGTCATGATCTCACAATCTGTGACTTCGAGCCCCGCGTTGAGTTCTGTGCTGACACCTCAGAGCCTGGAGCCTGCTTCAGATTCTGTGTCTCCCTCTCTCTCTGCTCCTCCTCTACTTGCGCTCTGTCTCTCTGTCTCTGTCTCTCTCAAAAATAAAGGAAAACACTTAAAAAATTAAAATAAATGATCATGTAAAAAACAAAAAGTACAGTTATGAACTAATTACAATACTAGCTTTTATAATTGCCCATGTATTTTCTTTTATTGATATCCTTATTTCTCCATATAGCTTCAAGGTGCCTAGTGACTTTCATTTCACCTTGCAGGACGCCCTTGAGCTTTTCTTGAAGGGTAGGTCTAGTGGTCATGAACTTCCTTGGGTTTTGCCAATCTGGGAATGTTTTAATATCTCCCTCACTTTTGAAGGACAGTTTAGCTGAATATAGGATTTTTGGTTGACAGTTTTTTTTTTCTTTTATCACTCTGAATATACAGCCCTGTACCTTGTGGCCCCCAAAGTTTCTGATGAGAAACCTGCTGATAATCTTATTGAGAATGCCTTGCATATAATGATTTGCTTTTCCTCTTGCTGCCTTCCAGATTCACTGTCATTGTCTTCTGAAAGTTTGATTATAATGTATCTTGGTGTGGGTCTCTTTGAGTCATGTTACTTGGAGTCTGTCAAACTTCTTTGGTGTTTATACTCATGTCTTTCATCAACTTGGGACTTTTCATTTCCTCAAATATTCTTGCTATCCTTTCCCTCTTCTCATTCTGAGACTTCCACAATGTGTATGTTATTCTCCTTGATGGTGTCCCACAGGTCCCTTAAGCTCTGTTTAGCTTTTTAAAAATCTGTTCTTCAGATTAATAATTTCAATTGTTCTATCTTCAAATTTGCTTATTCTTTCTTCTGCCTGCTCAACTCTGGGTGGCAATGTTTTGGTGCTTATTGCACTTATTTCACAGTTATAACCCTGTGGCAGGTGTCAGCTGGTATAAGGATTTGGTGACATGAACTTGTGGAGATAGTCCTCCATGACTAAAATTCCAGAGGCATCATTTCAGGTCACATGTTTCTGAAGCCTCTGCTTGCCCACCCAACTGGAGCCACATGCTCTTTCTTAATATATGTAGGCTCAACTTCATCCTGGTTTCAAGAATGAAAATGAGTTTCAAGCCAGGGCCACTGCTCAGGCTCCAGCTGTGGTCCTGAGTGCCATCAAAATGAAGTCTTCCTCACTGTCAGCCAACTCTTCGGCTTTCTGGCTGGTACTTGGATACCATCTCTGTATCTGCCACTATGAGTGGTTTCTGGTCCCTTTGCCACTCGTCTGCCACCCAAGACCAGAGACTTGGCCCTGAGTCCCAGCTAGCAGCTGGCTGACCTCCTGAAACATCTTCTAGTCTGACCATTCATGTCTGGCTTGGCCCTAGTTGCCTTGGATCCTTGAGGGTGATATCTTCTCACTCCAACCAGGAACAATTTTTTGACAGACTTCCTCAGGTTCTTCCTTCTGTAAAGTTGGGCTACTTTCAAAAAATAGCTGTTGTTCCCTCAGGGAGTAGACTCAACTCCTGAAGCCTGTCTACTCCAAGTCTGCTTGGTCCTAGAACTGCAAAAGGGGCAGTTGGTAAGGTGTGATAGCACATGTGCATGAACAGAGAGCAGAGGTCCAAAATTCAAAGTGGCCTAAAACCAGAATAACTGTACAACATATACAAACTGGGAAAGTTTTTAGAGTGAAAGTGGGCATCATTAAATGTTATGTCAGAACAATAAGCATAACTGGGACATTCCTGGGCAAAACAGGTCTACATGGTCATTTACTAACTATTAGAGAAAGTTAATCATCCATTCTGGCATGCATGTATGAGACTAATTTCTAAACATATCAAGAACCTATAACAGATGCAACACCACGAACATACATCTAGTCACAATGATGCACATCATGACAAATCACATTTTGGTGGGGTAGCAGAGGAAAACAGCCAGACAGACAAAGAGGCCAACAGAAGGCATCACCTGCAAGATCATTAGGAGGAAAAATCATGAAATCACAGTTTATCTTGAAGATACTTGTCTTCTCTCAAAGGGATTCTGTTGATTTAGGGCCAGCTCAGGAGTGGATAGAATAAAACCACATAAATTGGGATGCTGGAATGATGCTGTGGGTTATTGAACCACAGTGACAGAAAGCACATCAACAGAGGTAAAGGAGCTTGGGAAACGAGAGGGGCAGCTGGATCTACTCCAAACAAGGAAGCTGAAGATGTCAGTTCCATTGGGAAGGTGTTGTTTGTCTTAGAGTCCTCATGTATACCCCCAGGATTAGAACAGTGATAACTAGCAATTGATAACTAGCAATTGTTCACTAAACATTGTTCACTAACTGAAGACACCGGAGGAGCTTGATATGGAGAATGAGGCCTGGAGGAAGGCAATCACATAGTCAGGCAAGAGCAGGGTCAGAAATAAAATGCAAACTTCTCAACTTCCAGCCTTACCTCCAGTGTCTGTGGGAATCAACTGGACAATCTTTGAGCATTCCCACCTTTTGCTGATCCTTCCACCACCTACTTTGCAAGTACAGTCCTCCCTGCCTACCCATTCCACCATCTGCCATCACAGCTGGTTGGGGAGAAGGTACTGGAAATTCCATGAGACTTTGCCTTGCCATTTCCACTCCCAACTTATTTCTCTGAGGTTCGGCTGCATGGTTGCTGCTATTACTATCTGGTCTACTGCACCTGTTCTTTGTCTTAAGCCTTTCTTTCTGTTGTGTGTCCTCCTCCATGGGATAGCAGGTCCCTCTATGTCTTTCTCTTCTTTCTGCATGAATCAGCCCAGTTTGGGACATGCTGTTAGGTCTGGTATCCAAATACGTCTCTTCAGATACTCGTTCCCCCACTGGCTGTGTGAGTAGGAGCAACATAGATCTCTCTCTTGATAGAGGGGGTGAGTTTGGGATACTGAGGGGGATGGAAGATATAGGTTTGATAGGGATGTTGTCCTGTGTGAAGGGAACCACATCACCAGGAACAGAGGGCACGTAAAAACAATCAAATGATGAGACTGCACTGTGGAGTGACTGGGTTGAGATGTGTCAACTTTTATGGGAAAGAATGTGTCAACAGCTTCTGCCAACAGGCAGGACAGCCATGTACCCTTCCTATCAGAAAACTAAATCAAAGCATCTCACCAACCTGCACTGGGAATCCTCTATCCCTCCCCCACCCCCTCCCCCAAAGATGGGCTAAGAGCTCTTTGCTGGAATCCTCTGTTACCTGTTTTCTTCTTGACTTCCCTTCCAGTTGAGAGGGAAAAGCTCAGACAGCCAGTAGATGACTCGTAGACAAGCTGGTAAGGTGAGTTCACACCCATGGTTGGAGTGCTCACAGAGGAATCTGGAGTGGAAGATGGAGGAACTCTTTTTTCAACTTTTTTCAATTTTTCTTGTAACCAAAAATTTAGTATTACATTTTTTGTTCTGACAGTATGGTAGAGTAGATATTCTAAAGTGCCCTGATTGCTACAAAACAACCACATCTTGGAAGAAAAACTTTTAATGCACGAGCAGGCTCAGAGTAATTAAGGGGAATCTTTAAGATTCCTTTCCGACGGTACCCCTCACCCCACTATAGTATCCCTCAAGAGAGTAATGACACCAGCACAGGGAGCCGGGAGCAGCAAGCACAGAAGGTGATGGTATTATCGCGAGGGCAAATGCAGGTATAAGTGCGGCGCTAGGTGGAGGGAATAAACTTGGGCCAGTTATTCTCTATCCAGGACACTGAAATCAGATGCTTCTTCAACAACAAATTAGGCTCTTGCAGAATCACACTGTTTCACATAGAATCATTTGATACCCGACCACTTGAGAATTAAAATTTAGCACCCCCATCACTGGCGGAAAATCGTGATCATACTTACATAAACTTCATCAAATCATTGACTCATTCTTTACCCAAATATGGTCATTTCGCTGGTTAGGCATGAAATTGTTAGGAAATGTTAAGCAACTTATCATGGTTCATTCAAATTCTTAAAGAAAATGGCAGACCTGACCTAAATAGATAAAGACTATAACCAGAGACTGCACACGTGCAAATAATAACCTTCACTAGTGATACAAAAGTTAAGATCAGGATAACTTTCAGTACCTTCTAAGTTAGCAGAAATGAACTGACAACAGCCAATACTGGTAAAGATGGGATAAAACCAGTCAACCATGCTGGTATAGGCAAAATCCATCTAGAAAATAGTATTTGGTAAGAGCTGTACACATATTGAAACTTTCTGCCCCAATAATCCCTCTTAATCAATCTTAACCAATAGAAACTGAAGTTGCATATTGCCATGCATATTATACTAATAGTAGGAAACTGAAAACCTAAGCATTTTGGTTAATCATAGAACCTGAACATTAAAAGTCTACAATGAATTAAAGCGACAATTATTAAAATATATAGCTATGTTGGCAAACATTTGTCTCTCAGTTAAGGAAACTGAGAGGCAGGAAAATTGTAGTATTAATATATATATATATATATATATATATATATGTGTGTACACATGTATATATATACGTATATATATGTATATATATATTTACATACGTGTATATATACGTATATATATATAGAGAGAGAGAGAGAGAGCGCGAGCAAGAGAGGGAGGGAGGGAGGGGAACCAAAAAGGAGATTACAAAAATGAAAAATAGGAATTATGTAAATAAAGACGGCAAGATTATTTGTTTTCCTTTTTTGTATATGTTTTACTTAGTAATATTGCCAACAACTGAAAATCAAGGAGCAGTCCAGTTTTCTTTCATGACAAGGCAGACTAGTATGTACTGGAAAGGAGAAAAGGCAGGAAGCAGCTTATCACTAAGGAAATGCTTCCTTAAGCAAGGGGTATATTCTGGCTGTAGCTTTAAGGGAAGACTACTCCAGACCCAGTTACAGCTTTGGTCTACCTCATGCAGTAAGATGGTCCAGAAAAGCAAAAGTCATGTAAAATACGTCAACAGCATTTGGATCTTCTTTTTAATGCCCTGTAAGAGCTAATTCAAGTCCTTCTAGGATTAATGCTTTTCCAAAAAGAACAGATCAGTCCTTCATTTATATTTTGTTGGTTAGGTTTTTTTTTTTTTTTTCCCCAAGCTCTAGGCTTGTTTAAAGAGGAGCATCTGGAACAGACATGCCAGCAAGTGAGAGATTTCTTAGGGAGTGTGGTGGAACACTCTTGCTAATGTAGCAGGATGCAGAAACATCAAAGCCTTTCCAGAGTTCAGCTCAGTTCTCTGCAAATTCTCTTCCACCATATTAACCACAACCCAGAAGGGAGGCAGGAAGCCACTGAATCACGGGTGAATGTCTGTGACCCTGCAAGAAAGCTCAAACACCTTATGGGGTGGAATACTAATGGTGACAACCATTTCCTTTTCAAGGTAAGGGAACGCTACATTCAGGTAGGGGAGCATCTTGGGCAGGTCTGAGGGTGAGCCACTGGGCCAGGTGGGACTTTCCTACCCATGCAATAGACCAGCAGGCAGTGTCCCCCACAAATGAGATGGATCTCTAAGCTCCACGCAGAATGCAAGGTGCAGGACTCCATGCATGCTGGTAACCATCTGTGTATATAGTTACAGCATAGTTAGAGGGCCAGTGTTTTCATGGCATAGCTGATCCTAAGCAGCATGCGCAAAGAGTAAATTCCCTTAAAACAAAGACCTCCAGGTCATGGTAAATAGTGCGGAGGTGGGGGTGGGGGAGTCCAATTGGAATTTTATTTTAGAAAATGAAAACAAACTCGAAAACCAAAAATAAACAATCCAATTAAAAAATGGGCAGAAAACATGACCAGACATTTCTCCAAAGACAACCAGATGGTCAAGAGACACATGAAAAGACAAATAAGCAGAGGGAAAAAAGAGAGACAGACAGACAAACAAAGAAACAGACTCTTAAGTACAGAGAACATGCTGATGGTTACAGAGGGGAGGTAGGTGGGGGAGGGGTGAAATAAGTAAAGAGCTCTGAACAAGGCATAGGATTGCTGACTCACTATATTGTACACCTGAAACTAACACAACACTGTATGTTAAATATACTGTAATTAAAATTAAAAACTTCATAAAATTTAATAAAAGAAAAAAATAAAGCATACTTGGATTGAGGCTTAGAAAAAAACCCCAAAATTTATCAAAATAACTTTCTTTCACCTTGTATTTAACGAAAGTTTGTTGATTTTGTAAGCACACGCTAATTCTCATAAGCGATAAAAATGACTGTGTCATTTTTTAAAAATTTTTTGAGGTGGGGTGATTTTCTTTTTTCCTGAATGGCTGTAGGATAGCAATAAAACATGAGTACCTTCCTGTTTTTCTTTGCAAAAATACCCAAGGGCTTTATCGGTTTTTATTTTTAACTGACCCCCAAATCATCCTTTCTGCAAGAAGTCGCTGCCCCAGATGATTTCCTGTCTCCAGTAGCTGATTGGTTTTGCCTCACTGTGCCATCGTCAGTGGCTTCACATGGGGACTGAGCAGCTTTCCAACATCACTTCCACTGACTCCATGAAATCCCACATTTTTCCTGCAAGGCTGGCAATTTTATTATGCAATTTATTTGTACTGTACATGTATATTATCAGATGTTTAAGCTCTGACCTCCAAGGAAAGGTTTGTCCAAGATGGACAAACATCCAATGGACGGGGAGAGATGCTATTTTACAGGGAGGGATGGATTTTACAGGTGAGGATCAATGGTTATGAGATTTAAATTTTTTTACGCTTCCCTATGAAACCTAACAGGCAGGATGACTTTCAGGCATCCAAAATGAACACAGGTGACCTTTGAACAACATGGGTTTGAACTGTGAGGGTCCATTTATATGTGAATTTCTTTCAATAACTATAGTACGGTCCTGTAAATATATTTTCTCTTCCGTAGGATTAAAAAAATTTTTTTAATGTTTATTTTTGAGAGACACACACAGAGAGAGAGAGCGTGAGCAGGGGAGAGGCAAAGAGAAAGGGAGAGGGAGACACAGAAAACGAAGCAGGCTCCAGGCTCTGAGCTGTCAGCACAGAGCCCAACACAGGGCTCGAACTCACAAGCCGTAAAATCATGATCTGAGTTGAAGCTGGATGCTTAACTGACTGAGCCACCCAGGCGCCCCATCTTCCTTAGGATTTTGTTAACAAATTTTCTTTTCGCTACCTTATTTTATTGTAAGAATACAGTATATAATACATATAACACACAAAGTATGTGTTAACTGTTTATGTTAACGGTAAGAATTTTGATCTATATTAGGTTATTAGTAGTTAAGTTTTGAGGGACTCAAAAGTTACATCTGGATTTTTTACTGCTTGGGGGGTCAGCACAAGGGTCAGTTGTACTTGTATATCCACCATGCTTAAGAGATACATTAGATACAACTGATTCACTGTGTCTCCCAGATCCTATTCCCCTCCACCCCTCTCTAGTGCTCACTTCCTCCAACTTAGCATCCAGCATTCCCCTCCATGCTTTTATACTGTACCCAAAGCAATATTGCTTGTATTCTTTCAAATTTTATTTAAATAGTATCATACCAAATGTATCCTTCTCAAACGTGCTTTCTTTATTTGCTTAACACTGTGTTTTGAGATTTTATCTGTACTGATATGTGCATTTTAATGCTTATTTCATTTTGTATTATTTTTTTCTTTTTAATTGAAGTATAGTTGACATACAATATTATATTACTTTCAGGTGTACAATATTGTGATTCAATATTTATGCACATTACAAACTGCTCATCACAGTAAGTGTGGTCGCCTCTGTCACATCTGACACATCTGTCACTATAGTATTATTGACTACAGTCCCTATGCTGTACAAGTGCTTGATTTTTACTTCTCACTACGTTCCATTGTTTAAACAGACTATCAATTGTTTTCCTCCTATTGATGGACACTTATGTTGTTTTCAATTTTATTTTCTTTTGCCATTCCAAACAGTACTGCAATAAACATTCTGGTACAACTTCTTGCACACGTGTGCCAAGTGTGACTAGCCAAGTGTGGCTAGTGGACTGATGAGAATCCACACCAGCCCATGGCCAGATGAGCACAAAAATTAAGAGTAAACATTTAGAAACCTCTGTGTCAATTTTACATTGCTGTCACATCACATTTTTTAAAACGTCAGTCCACGAGAGATAGAGATCAGCAATTTTACAAGTTGGTCCTTTACCACAGACAGTTTGAAAAGCACAGCCCTAGGGAATGAGAGAGAGAAGTTGCCGAGTTGTCACATGCTAGAGCATCGACCACCTTGCAGATACCATCAAACTGCTCTCCATGGGAACTGCACCGATTTCTATACTCACCTGCAGCATTTAAGAATCTCTGTTGCTCCAGAATCTCTCTGTTTGAGAATCCACCTCAACTCTTGGAGATGTCAAATGTTTAAACTGGGGATTTGACCTTTCTATTGCATTCTTAGTGGCACTATACAAACTTCTAAGGGCTGAAGCTTGGGTACCCACCTTTCCCTGTCTGTCCGGCACCATAGCTACTTTTTCCAATTGTGCTGATCAGGTAGTCAAGAGCCATCTCCTTGGCATTGACGTGGAGGAGCAGGCTGGCCTCCACGAAGCGCCTTGTGATGTCCAGAGGATTGGCACCTACTAAAGGAATCATTGAAGCAACTCATTTTCCTCCCAGCACAGGGCTAATGCTTCCAGGAAAAGACTTCTGGTAACTGGCCAGGAAATAACGTTAGAGGGAAGCTCTATTCCTAGGGTAAAGCAAGTGAGGGTCTTTTAATAGAAAGGTCTCCTTAATGGAGGGTCTCGTTTCCCAAGACCTGTCCAGGTGGCATTTGCTCTCTAACCCCCCTTACCCTTCTCTCTTCCTACCCACAGGCCAGGGTCCTGGTGCCATTAGTATTTAAAATAACATCTAGAAAGTTCTAGAAGCATCTAGAAGGCTCAATTACTGATATGCTCTATCTTCCCTCCTTGATCTTGAGGTTACACCCTTACCATGGATGGTCTTGCTAAACACCAATCAGCCCTCTCAATTCACCCCCTCTTCCCTGGGTGCTGCCTCTCTCCACCCTTCATTTCTGCAAACTCCACCCTTCAGTGCCTCTGGCCTCACACTGTTTCCACAGCCTACTCCAGTCTGAGCTCAGCAATACTGGGGGAACGGGAGGAAAAAGTAGAGAACACTCTGGGGAGAGAGGATGATTCTTGAGGGGGGTTGTGGGACAGGGTTCGATTCCTATGGCAGGACCCATGGCTGCCACCTATCCCTAGCATATTCTTATATACCTGGCTGGGGGGGGGCTATGGTGGCTGTGGTGGACACACACACATCAGTCTGGGTAGATCCTTCTGGGCTCAGAAAAAAATGGAGAAGAATCTGGTGAGCCAGCCTTACCAGATACAGACTCCACCATGGCCTTCATCTTCAGGGTGAGCAGCTCTGTCAGCAGGTGGATGGACCGCCGCTGGAATTTCTGCAGGATTCCTGGCTAGAGTGCACCAGATGGCCATGGGTGGGAGAGCGGGTGAAGCTGGCGGGCCCAGTGGGTGTGGGCACTGACGGAGGTGGTAGTACTGGTGGGGGTGGCCTTCTTCTGGACAGGGGCCTGCATGGAGGTTGATTCCATAAGCACCACAGGTGGGGATCCAATGCTGATCTCCAGGCCCAGGATGTCAGACGCAGTAGGTACCATGGGGTCGGCAGTGAGTTCCTCCCAAGTGAACTCAAAGATGTTCCTGATGCCCTTAGGTACAGAAATGCCTGCATTCCGGCAAATGATGAGCAGTTTGGAGATGCGGGCCAGCAGCCTGGGGGGCCAGGCTGTGTATGCTGGTACAGTTCTCTGTGCTCTTGATGTCGTCATGTTGCTAGAGTATGCATGCTGCTAGGTAATACTGTCCATCTCAGATAAGATGGACCTTCAGCTGTAAAAGTCAGAGCCCCCCTGAGAGGTGAATGAGAGCGAAAAGTTCTTACCTAAGGTGAAGCCTTGGAGACAAACAGAATGGAAGTGCTGAAATGGCCTTTACAGGTCATTGAGCCAGTGGTCCTATCCAGGGAGGATAAGGAAGTAACTGGTCACTCCTCACACAGTAGGGCAAAGGGATGCCCCTCTTCCCTTTTCTTCCCAGAGACAGCAACAGATAAACCCACATTGATGAGTCGCTTGGGAAGGGCCTTTGGGGATGACCAGATTCCAGAAATGGTTCCAGGGACAGTCATACAAACCAAGTACCTCTTGGGAGGGACCCCTGCGGGGCTGGAGGAGTGGAAAGGATGGGGAAGGGTGAAAGGTTCCACCGTACCTTTTATAGTTAGAGACCTGACAGCGAGAGATCTTCTTGTAATTTAGTAATAAAATCTGCAAAGAACAAAAGATGCTTTATTGGCTGTCTGGAGGGGGTGATGTGGAAGTTCCTGGGTGGTGATGCAAGGGTGGGCATGCAATCATTCAACATGTACATCCAAGGGCAGACAGAGAATACATTTTCTCAATTCAATGACTAATATTGGCCACATTTCATCAAAGCAAGGTTTTAAGCAATTGATTATAAGATGCACCATTGTACAAGAAAGAAAAAAAATCAATGTAAGATGCCACTGACTATAAGACATATCACAATTTAAGAGATGTTAAAATGGGGGAAATGCCTTAAAATCAATGACTATAATAAATATTTCCCCACTTTAATAGAATTTCTTGAGGGCTCTGCATGCTCATCAAGTAGACATGTGTGGGGTAGCAAAGAAGCATATTTGTGTCTGGGTCATCTGAACACCATTAGGTGCTATGGTGGTTGTTACCCTTACTTCTAAATTGTGTTTTATTCGTATTTTCTCATACATATCAAAAATAGACCACTGGTTGGAGTGCCTGGCTGGCTCAGTCAGAAGAGCATGTGACTCTTGATCTTGAGGTCACGAGTTCAAGCTCATTGAGTATAGAGATTACTAAGAAAAAAAAAATCAACTTAAAAAAATAGAACAGCAATTGAAGAGAGGGAGTGTGAAGAACAGTTTGATAAACACAAAAATAGCTGGGAAATCCACAGATAGACTTCGAGGTTTTGTAATCAGATCTGAAAGTTTCATTTATCTAATCAAAATGAACCCCATAAGGACATTCTTAGTAGCATATCAGTCTAAAATACATTGACAAAAAATGTAAAGTCCACTTCTTAATCTTGCGGTACACAAAAAGGATGATTTATTTCTTTTTAATTCCAGAGGGGCTTTGTGAGAATATGAGCCTCTGCAAAAGATGCTGAAGAATCCAGAACATGTCACAAAAGCTGACCTAAGGGAAGCTTAGAGCAGACGGGGTAGGGTCCTCCCCCACCACCTTTGCCAGCATTTTCCATGCCATGCAGGCCAGCTGCCCCTGTGGTCTGACTTCAGTGGCCCCCAACCAGCACACCAGTAACACTGGCTGAGGAAGGACTGCTGGCCAGTGCCTTCTGGCAATCCTTGTCACCACAGCCTTCCAATCATCACTTCTACCTTCCATCCGGACAACCACTTCCCATCACGATGGTCCAAGGTGTCTCTTCTCCTGCCAATCTTCCCTCTTTCATTTCTCAAACCATGCCCCTGGAGCCACCCCAAAGTCACCCATGGGGTATACAACCGGCAATATACCAGAGGCACGCTCAGGGCCATGATCTGGGTGCGACCACCCTGGGGTGAGATTATTCACTTTCCCCAATTCACTGATGAGGATCAGAGGCTTAGGGAGACAGAGCTCCTAATCATGCAGGAGTTGCCTATATGCAAAGTCTTGGCACAGAAGCTGTCCAAGCACACTGTGATTTCCCCACGGCCTTTGAGCTGCCTCTGCCCATCTATCAGCAACAAAATCCCCAAGGAACAAGAGCTCCTAGAGCAAACCCTTATGACATCCTGGTTTACAGAGAAGTGGCTTCCTATGTCTATTTGCTGACCCCCTGGCATCTCTATTCCTCAGCTTTGGAGACTCAGAAAAAAATAGTTCATTTTTTAAATGAGAAGTCTGCAGAACAAAGAAACCTCTCAGAATCTCCATCATCTGGGCAACCAGCCAGATGGATCTGACCCTGACCAAGCAAGGCAGATTTTTTTTTTTTTTTTAAGCTAAGACTCAAATGAAGAGAAGACAAATACAGTCCTTGAAATGTTAACTGGTTTGGGGAACTTCTCCCCACCCTCCCCTACCAGTTCATTTCTTTTGAAGTTAACTTTGAAGATAAGTCTTACAAACAGATAAAGCTGGTTTTTAAAGCGACTTTATTGAGGTATAATTCACACGCCATACAATTCACCCTTTTAAAAGCGTATGGTGGTTTTTAGTATATTCAAAGTTGTGCAATGAACACCACTATCTAATTTAGAAACATTTTCATCATCCCCAAGAGACATTAGCAATCGCTCCCCATTCACCCCACTCACTCCTAGGCAACCACTAATCTAGTTTCTGTCTATAGATTTGCCTGTGCTTGGCATTCCACATAAATGGAATCATATACTATGTTGTCTTTTGTGACTGTCTTCTTTCAGTCAGCATGTTTTCAAGGTTCATCCATGTCACAGAATGTGTCAGTACGTCATTCATTTTTATGGCAGAATAATATCCCATTATATGGATAGACCACAATTTGTTGATCCACTCATTATGTGATGGACATTTGGTTGCTTCTACTTGGGCTATCATGAATAGTAATACTATAAACACTAGTGTACAAGTTTTTGCGTGGATGGATGTCTTCACTCTCCTGGTGTATATCTAGAAGTGAAATTGCCAGGTCATATGGCAACTCAATGTTTAACATTTTGGACCATCAGACTGGTTTCCAAAGTGGCTACACCACTTTACAGTCCCACCAGCAATGTAGGAGGATTGTAATTAATCCAGGTCCTTGTGAACACTTGTTACTATGTCTTTTGATTCTAGAGCCATTCTAGAGGGTGTGAAGTGGCATCTCATGTGATTCTGATTAGCATTTTCCTAATGCCTAATGATGGTGAGCATCTTTTTGTGTGTTTATTGACCAATTTGTATCTTCTTTATAGAAGAGTCCATTTGCACCTAAAAGCTGTTTTTTTAAAAGAAAAATGTCATTTAAAATTTGCTATTACCATACACTTACTTTATTTACATTATATTTAAGTATAATATAATCAACATAAATATTATATTTATATTTCTTCTTACCTGTATTTATTGCCATATATTTATCTCTTCAAAATTCAGCTAGATGTACCCATGTGACTAATCTGGCCTCTGAAATGAAAGCAGAGCTTCTGGGTAGGACCCTGAGACATGTTTTTACAGGAAGCTACCTTCATGGACTTGCTCTTCCTCACAGCCCTTCTCTTTCCTCCTCTCTGTAGCTCTGTAGCTGAGCTCTCTGTAGCTCAAGCAACCATGAGGTTACCTTGCAGTGCAGAGGGAAGCCACGCATTAAAGGGGGCTGAGCAGAGCGCCGGAGCCTGGGCTCCTGATGACACAGCGACACCCCCACACCAACAATCGGCCACCGACCTCTAAACTGGTTTCACAGGGCAGAATGAACCACTTTATTCAGATCTCTACCCTTGCAGTCAAGTGTGATTCCTGACTGACAACCAGCCATGTTGGAACACCATCCCACCCTCCTTTCTATGTAAACATTTTTTATGATTTGGTCATTCATTTTTCCATCACTGAGACATGGGCCTTGCCCTCAACTAGCTCAATGTTTAAACAGGCAGGTTGGACTTAGAACAAAATTGACTCATAGACTATAGGATAAGGGTCACACTACAGAAAAAATATACACAGGCCATGAAAACCCAAAGAAAGGATCTAATGGAAGCAGCACTGAAGATGGTTATAAAAGATGAGCGGAGGTTGCTACGCAGATGGGAAGGAGAAGGCATTCTAGGCAAAAGGAACAATATGTACATGGGAACAGAAGCATCGAAAGCATGGTGGGCTCAGAGCACTGCAAAAACACATCAGCATGATTGGGGGTCTGTGGGAGAATAGTAGACAAAGTTGGAAAAGTGGTCTCGCATCAGATCACCAAAGGCCTTGCCAAAGAAGGTCATGCCAAAGAATTTGCAAGTTATGCAATCAAATATTCAAATGTATTGTCTTTAATCACTAATTGTGTCCCATGTGGCAAATCTCATCTCTGCAAATGAAGAGCAGGGGCCGTGTCTTCTCTCTCTTTCATAGTGTCCATATTATTAACTACAGTGCTGCTATAAGCAACTGAAAACTATTTGTGGCATCGAAGTCCCATGAATAGCCTGAAAGACCCATGCGGGTGGCCATAAGCAAAGTTTCAAGAAACACCTCCCACAAAGAAATGAAAGGATCATGCAATAAGTTTATAAAGCATATAGAAGATGACCACAGGCCCAGGGGCTTCTTCATTCCATTTACTTACTGTCTGGCTGCTCTGTCCCAGAGGACAGATCTGAGGGGAGAAGCATGCACACAAAGCTACAATGACAAGTCAGAGTGCTCTCTGCAAGGGAGAACGGAAGCCCAGAGAAGATAGTTACCACTGGGTAGTGAAGAGCTTAGGCTAGGTGACCTTGAACCCAGCACTTGGATCTGTGTGATATTCTCAAGGGCACTAGTCCCCACCTCCCAGGACTGTGAGGAGTAAGTGCGGTGATGCACGTACAGGGTTGGCGCAACTCCTAGCATACAGTTAAGTGCTCAATGAATGTTAAATAGCAAACGGAAATTATTTGGAGCGGTCCAAAAAGGTTGCACAATGGAAATGACAGAAACTGCTCCGGAGACAAGCTGACTAGGAAACAAGGTGAGGAAGAGCATTCCAGGTGATGGGAACTTGCTCAGGGCAGAGGCTCTAAACTGCCTGGCAAGTTTGGGGAACTGGAAGTAAGTAGAGCGGGTGATGGGTTAGTGTCGAGTGGGGAGGGGGCCGAGGGGCAGAAAGGGGCCAGCTGTAAAATGATGAGCCTGGACTTCATCTTGCAGGTGATGGGAAACCATGGAAGGACTGCCAGCAGAGGTGGCGTCTGTATTTTAGGGTACTCCTCCCAGGGGCTGGCAGTGTGGTGGGAAGGAGTGTAAGAAGCCCAGCTGCTGTAGAGATTAGCCAAGGAGAGGAACCAAATCACAGCACCCTGATTTCTGCCTACAGGACAAAGGGATTTCTAGTCCTTGGTGCACCCGGAAGGGTACTTGAAAAATACAGACACAGCAAGCTGAGCACAAGCAGAACACGGGTGAAAAGTGGGAAAGTTCTGAACAGGCTTTGGGAAAAGCAAGTGCATGTAATCAGAAGGAAGCTGGGTGGGGGGTGAGGAATCGGGTGTAGGTTTAGAAGAAAAAAGGGCATCCTTCCTTCCCATTATTGGCACTGACCCAAGAATGTATCTTTAGAAGTTTATACAGCTGTATACTTAAAACAAAAAGCTGTAAACTTAGCCCTCTCAGGTCACCTGGTCCTGGCTTTCTTTGCTATTTTCTCTAGTTTCTGGCTCTCTGTAGTTTTAATCAGAAATGCTTTGTTAAAGACAGAAAGCAGTGCAGATGTAACTGCGTGCCTGCAATCAGTGAGCAAGCCCAGCTTTAGGCTAGGACAGGCATGAGAATGAGCCCTCACTCAGTGCACAAAAGAGGTGGAGATGGGACTAGGAAAATTAACAGACACTGTCCTCTCTGCTATTCAATATAGAAAGCATGTCCTGGACAGATGCTTGAATTCTCTAGGCAGATGAGAAGAAGAAAGGGCTGAGCTGGAGAGAGAAGTGATCTGAGAGGAAGCAGAGTGGGGGCCAGCACACATGATCAAGCTTAACCACCTGCCACCGAGGAAGTTTTACACAGGAGACTGAAACCTTATGGTTACTGCTTATCCTAGAGCAGAATTCACTTGCAAACCACCTGCATCCTCCACCAGGGAGATTTATCACGACATCAAGGGCCCTTATTAAGATGGTCTCCCGGCAAGACCCATCAAGGAACATAAAAATGATCGTCCCTTTGACCCAGTAATCTCACTTCTGAAAATAATGCCCAAAGGGATGATTTAAAAGGAGAGAAGCTACTGGAATAAAGACCAATGCTGGCTGAGCCAAACAAAAAGATGCCTATAGCCACTTCATTCCTAATACTGAAATAATGCACCCAGCCAACAACTGAGGAAGGGTTTAACAATGATGCAGATGAATCTGATGAACTATCAGGTACCAATTAAAATATCTGAGCAGCTCAGTTTCAAACATGCTAAAAATTTTTTTTAATGTTATGTTTACATTGGTTACGTATACCTTAAAACTTATGCAGGTCATTAGAAGCAGGGACAAAAAGCCTTTCCTAAGGTAAAGATCTTTGCAAATTATGAAAAAAATGCTCAACATCAGGGAAATGCAAATCAAAACCACAATGGGGTATATCACGTCACACCTGTGAGAATAACTATTATCAAAAAGACAAAAAATAACAGGTGTTGGGGAGAATTTGAAAAAACTGGAACCTTGGTACACAGTGGGAATGTAAACAGGTGCAGCCACTATGGAAAACAATATGGAGGCTCCTCAAAAAATTAAAAATCGAACTACCAGGATCCAGGATCCAGGAATTCCACTTCTGGGTATTTATCCAAAGAAAACAAAAACACTAACTGGAAAAGATATACGCAGTCATGTGTTAACTGCAGCATTATTTACAATAGCCAAGATATGGAAGCAACCTAAGTGTCCATCGATGGATGAATGGAGAAAGAAGATTTATATACACAGTGGAGTATTATTCAGCCACAAAAATAAGGAAATCTTGCCATATGCCACAACGCGGGTGGGCTCTGAGAGCATTACGCTAAGTGAAGAAGTCAGAGAGGCAAGTACCCTGTGATCTCTTACATGTGGAATCTAAACAAATACAAACAAAAACAAAAACCAAGCTCACAGGGACAGAGAACAGATTGGTGGTTGCCACAGGCAGAGGATGGAATGGACGAAACGGATAAAGGGAGTCAAAAACTGCCAAGTTCCAGTTATCAAATAAGCAAGCCATGGGGATGTAATGTACAGGATGGTGACTACAGTTAACACTGGATTACATATTTGAAAGGTGCTAAGACAGTAGACTTCAGAAGTTCTCATCACAAGAAAAAGAATTCTGCAACTAGTGTGGTGATGGATGATACCTAGACTTGTTATGGTGATCACTTCACGATACATACAAATATTAAACCATTATGGTGTACAATGAAACTAATATGTTGTATGTAAATTATACCTTGATTTAAAAAAATCTATTGATTACTGAAGACAGTAAATCTTGGGTCTCCTACAAAAACAGCAGTGCCATTCTCAGACATGTTTGTGACCTGGGAGAACCGGCTATGAGCAGAACCTATTTTTGTGTTTCTGTTTTTCATAAACAACCCTGAACAACACGTGCAGAGAGGTGTGGGGCAGGGAAGGGGCGATGAGGGGTCGAGTATCTAAAACTACTCCTCATATTCAAGTTCAAGGAAGCTTAATTGCTGATAACTCTCAGAAACAGAAACAGAGGGGCGGGCGCCTGAGTAGCTCAGACAATTAAGCATCCCACTTCAGCTCAGGTCATGATTTCGTGGTTCCTGAGATCGAGCCCTACATCGGGCTCTGCACGGACAGTGTGGAGCCTGCTTCGGATTCTCTCTCTCCCTCTCTCTCTCTGCCCTTCCCCTACTTGCACACACATATACTCTCTCTCCCAAAATAAAAAAAAAACCTAAAAAAAAAAAAAAAGAAACAGGAACAGAATACAATGTACCCCAGGGAAGATGCTTATCACCAGGCAAAATTGCCACCAAGCAGGTGAGCTTTCACAATTAGGAAGAACGTGGTAGTTAGAAATGTGGAGAAAGAAATTTTTTAAATTAAGGATGAAAAAGAAGTAGTATTTCTGACCAATCCTGTCACTGAACAAACATACATTTACCATGCATGAATATATAAATGGAGCCCAGGATTTAAGAAACAGGGTAACAGATCAATATTTGGCCTGAATGACAGGTTTTCACTAAAACACCTTGTTTCATTCCATGAATTTTCCAGTTTTCCTAGACAATGATCTACACCCATCACATCAGTCTCTTCCCCACCGACCCCAAACTATAAACATTAACTAGACGTTCACAACCTACACTAGCAAAATGCCTCACCAAGGCAAGGAACGGGCGGGAGGGCCGGGGGAGTTTCATTCTCTCTCCCAGTTTTCAGTGGGTCAACAAATTCTTTTCAATCATTATCACTTACCTTAGCCATGTTGTTTTTTACAGGAACTGCTTGGCATATAACTGACTTAGTTCAATTTACAGGCTAAAAAAGAAACTACACGCATACGGCGTGGCTAATCTATTTTGGGTTAACTGTAAAGACCAGTACCCACCCTTGCTCCAAATTCTAAATTCTACCGCCCTCGTCTCTATGTCACAACAAGGTTAGCTGAAAACCATCCTGCAGGCTGCACTATGGCTTTAAGAAGAAATAAATGATCCCACAAGTCTTTGGCAAATGTACGGCTAAACATAGCAGAAATCTCATGTATATGGATTTAAAGTTTCTCCTTTGGGAATTTTGCAAGCAAACAAAATGATTTATTTAGCCAATTCAAATGAACTGTATCAAAACACACAAAGGCCTGGAGGAAAGATTACAATGAAAACAAGTAATTCAAAGCAATTTCTGATCCAAACATTCCGCTTAGCTCTACAAAGATATGAATAAGGTGTGGTCATGTTTTCTGACAGATTTCACTGCTCCTTGCCTTCAAGTGAAACACTGCCCAATCTTGAATGCTTAACGTATGCCTGGAAGAAATGTTTATCAGTCCTTTAGCTGCTAATGGGAGGAGTAGGTGTGGTCAGACCATAAAGCGTATAAAAACAGATCATGTAGAGTTGTACTGTGCTGGACAGACAGTAGCCCTAGACACGTGTCTTTTGAGCATCTGAAATGTGGCTAGTATGACTAAGAACTAAAATTGTATTATGACTTGATATTGGATTCAGTTACTGGCAAACTTAAAAATGTTTGTCTTTTTGCAACAATGTGGATGTGTGAGTCTACTTTTTCCTGTATGTTTTATGACATATAAATACAGATCGAGTACTCCTGATGAAAACTTAGCATCCGAATTGAGATGTACAATGGGAGGATTTGCAGTTGATTTTGAACACTTGGTGTGAAAACAAATGTAAAATATTTCAATATTTTTTTAATATGGTGTTGAAATATTTTGGATATACTAAATAAAGTATACAATAAAATTAATTACACTTTTGTAATGTGGGTCCCAGAAAACTGAAAATGACAGAGGGCTCTCATCCTATTTCTATGAGGCAGTGCTGTTCTAGAGTCATCTGAAGTCTTGAGGACTTGAACGCCATCTGCTGATACATGTGTACAAAACAGGCCCCACAAGAACCGGTAAAACTAATTGTTAACACTTCAGCTCTGGGTCTGAAAAGGAAGAGGATGTTAACTGGGCTCATGAAACAACTACATGTATGCTAAGAGAGGATTAGAAATGTTTATATAGTCTTGAAATCCTAGAGGACATCCGACTTACAGTTAGTCGACAGTGACCAGAAGCCAAAGAGCAGACTGCTTCGCCATCCACCCTAGGTTGGGCCATCCTGGGCAACGATGAAAGGTTATTTGGGGATCCTGCTCATGACCGCTACTTCCCACAGTCCTGGGCTTACTGCTGTCTGGCTGGCCTTCCCGCCTGTTCTCCACAATCAGCTCTCAAGCCCTTCTGCTCTACCTCATAAACCATTCTTTCCATTGTTCTCATTTGTCTATTGTTTTCGTTCTTCCCTTCCATTTTTTTGTTTTCTTAGGATTGCAGTGAACTATTATTTCTATTTTTTCTCTCTAGTATTCCAATTTTCCTTTTTTGTCCCTCTCCCTTTGTACTACAAGCTGTTTCAGTTGGTTTTGTAGCTTTAGTTCCTATGTTTAGGTCTTTGATCCATTTTGACAATGAGTTGGTTTTGTTTATGGTCTGAGTTGTGGGTCCAAATTCATTCTTTTGCATGCAGATAGTTGTCCCAAAATCATCTGAAGAAACTATCCTTTACCTCATTGGATGGCCTTGGCACCACTGTCAAAACTCAACTGACCACAGAAATAAGGATTTATTTTTGGACTCAACGCTAGTCCATGGATCTAGGTCAGTACCGCACTGCTTTGATTCCTGTAGCTTGTAGTAAGTCTTGAAATGAGGAAGTGCGAGTCCTCCAACTTTGTTCTTTTTCAAGATTGTTTTGGATACTCTGCGTCTCTTCAATTCCACACCAATTTTAGGATCAGCTTATCAAGTTTTGCAAAAAATGTGACTGGGCCAGTTGATATTAATGTATATTTTTTAAAAAGAAGTATTTGCCTGGGACGCCTGATATTAATGTATATTTTTTAAAAAGAAGTATTTGCCTGGGACGCTCAGGTCCTGATCTCACAGTTCACGAGTTCAAGCCCTGCATGGGGCTCTGTACTGAGAGCTCAGAGCCTGGAGCCTGCTTCAGAGTCTGTGTCTTCCTCTCTCTCTGCCCCTCCCCCACTCACGCTCTCAAAAAATAAACATTAAAAAAAATTTTTTTGAAGAGGTATTTGCCTGATCAGGCTGACAGAATGACCCTTAGTAGGGCAGGCAACTTTGCCTTTGACATGGAGTTCAGAAGTTTGCAAGAATATGGGATTTTCATCTAATACTATTTGATAACTGGGACAAGACTGAGAGCAGATGGCACTGGAGAAAGTGAGGCTAGAGCAAACATGAGCCTAAATAAACTGCCCTGAAGTCTCAGAGCTGCCATACGGATGCTACATGACCTTGGACAAGTCATTGACCTTCTCTGCACTGCAGTTTGCAATCTGTAATGAGAAGGGGGCATTCCCATCAATACCACTGAGACTATGTGCATCAGAGCCCCAAGAGTGCAGGCTCCTTCTGGTACCTGAAAGACCTGCTCTAGCACATTCTTACAGGGAGTCCTATGGGCCAACTCCCACTGCTTGTCTGCAGCTGTAAAGACACGGAGGTGCAGCGGGCACAGGAAATGCTTCTGGAGCTCTGCTCATTGTTAGTAAAGACAAAGGGACCTCCCTGCCTCTTACTCCAGCTCAGGTCTATTCCAATCAGACTTCTGAGGTGACTTGGCTCCTGAGAGTGATGAGGGCCTACAGTGGACGCAACAGAGAGGCAGGCCCAGCTGAAAAACTAACCCTTAAGCTAAGAAGCATCTCACTCTCTGACCAGGCTGAGCAGCCTCCACATGTGCCCCAGGAACTCTACACACACTTACCGAATATCCACTAGGCATGTGTGGTGACAACCATCATTTAGGATGGGATGACAAGATAAGTGACTTCACCCTCTACCTTTCTGGATTATGAAGTTCTCCTCTCTGGTCTTATTTCAAATGTTATTACTTAATAGTCCACCAGCTTCATGGTCCTCTTGGAGACTAGATCACTTTGCCCCACACAGTGTCCCCTCATTTGCCACTTTGACAGCCTAACACACCTCCCGACAGATACGGAATTGATACGGAAGCTGAATCCTTGGAACAAAGAAAGCTGCACTCTAGTATCTGCAAAAGGAAAGGAATGGAACCCTTAAACCTAGGGCCAAGGAAGTGGTTATGAAACAGGGTTACGAGCTCTTCGGGGTCATACATGACAGCTTACACATAAATCCAGAAGGACAGGGCTCCATATCAATTAGAAAAAAATGAACAGCCACGTGGCCACAGAATTCCCATGGTACCATTCACTTTCTTCCTTGCTGACAGACAAATCCAACCTGAAGTCTGTGTCTTCCAGGGAAAGGACGGGAGGAAAAAGGTACAATTCAGTCCCTAAAATTAAATTATCTTCCCCAATTTAGGAGAAGAAGGCACTATCCACAGTAGAGACCCAAATCAGAACAGTTTGGAAGTTCATGTCACTTGTTTATAATATGATATCATATCGTCCAGAGTTTCAAAAGTGACTGTTGGGGCTCGTGGTGGGCTGCTGGGGGCAGGAGTGGATGGTGGATGTGAAGAGCCAGTGTCACGACTCTGGCCAGAGCACTGTCCTGCGTCGCTCGGTGCAGCTGCAGGTCTGCTCCACGTCTCGCTACTGAGGGAAGCAGTTCTCTTTTGACCCACAAAGTAATCCGATGGTGGGGCAAACTCAGGATCTCTCTCAGCCCGGAGATCTGACTGCCTCTTCGACCAGAACCCAAAGGAAAACTCTAATAAAAATAAGAAAGAGTATTATTAGAAGTAAAGACCAAATCAGTTGAATTTTTATTGTTATTACTTTTCGATTATTACATATACTTCTTAAATGCCAACTCCCATTCTCTGGAGGAGATAGCAAGGAAAGCAATATTATAATACGAGGTATATGTAAGGCCTACAAAAATATAAGGAAGCAGCAGGCTAAGCAAAAGGAGTGACTACTTCCAGATGGGGAAGATTCAGGAAGGCTCTGGCGGAGAAGGCTGGTAGCTTCTGGAAGTATTGCCAAAAAGGCACTAAAATTACATCTGAGAGAGAAATACAGAAAAACCAAACACTCAAATCATTTGCTAGACATAATGTAGGTACTTCACAACAAATACAAATTTTGGCCTTTACTGAGTTTTAGAAGACACGAAAGTCCAAATCTAATTTGGCATTTCATCTCTATTTCTAACTAGCACTAACCAAATGCACTGGCCTATTTGCCTTTATTGAGTCTTGGATCTCATCAGCTCAAACAGGGTGAGCTAATGCACTACTGTAACAATCTTGTTCAAAGAGGCATAAATCCTGGTCTCCCCCAACAAGAAGCTGCTGTGGGCATCATGGTAGATTTACAGAAATAATTTACGGAAAAATCTGCATGACCCAACAGAACCATACATGAATCCAGGTGAATCCTGTGGCATGCAGACTATTTTCAACTAAACGTAAAGGAGGCTGCTAAAAACACAGAGGACGTTGAAATACCAAACCTTGTAAGATTTTTAAAAGTGGCTCCTGAGAAAGGGCATTCCAAAGCTGTAAAGCCACATGAGGGTAGCACAAATTTTTAAAAACTTCCCCCAGTGCTTCTAAAAAATTGTCCTTTTGAAATGACCTGTTGTAGACCCTGGTCTTTTATAATCACACTTTCTAGTGTCCCTGTTTACAAACAGCTAGGGTCCTGGGTACTGAAAAGAAACAGTTCAAAGATCTGGAGAGTTCTGTTGAGCCTCAAAAGCCTCTACACTAAGACTCATGAGAATCACACTCTGAGATGAACTGGAAAAGTCTGTGCAAGGCCTGTTTAGAACCGCCCCCACCCCCCTTACCTTTTCCTCTGTCCCACTCTCGGACATGCGGCACTCCCGGGCGGGTATCCTTCCTCTCCTGAACGATGACTTCCACTTTGCTACTCTGGGCAGCAGTACGTGGGGTTGGCACAGCCTCTGGTTCTGGTGGCAAAGGCCCAATAACATCTATTTTTTGCAAGAGAGTAAGACATCACTATAATAAAACTTAAAGCTATTATTAAAATAAACATTAAATAGAACATGCTCATCTTGAGAGTAAAAGTAACAGCCAGTATTTAATGAGCACCTATCTTGGCCCAGGGAGTGAACTAAATACCATGTGTACAATAGTTTGTGTAATTCTTATAACAACCCTCATAAAGTCAGGGTTAGTATTCCTATTTTATAAATGAGGAAAATTAAGCTCAGAAATGCTACACAGGTAGAAAGTGACAAGAGCCAGGATCCGAACCCAGGTGGGATGGATTTCAAAGTCTCTGTGCTTCCCACTATGCCACCCTGCTTCCTCAGACCGACAACTGAAGGACCAGAAACCCCCAGTTACTCCACTAAAATAAGAGTCTCAGACAAAGCAAGAGAACTTGGAGTGACAAAGAGCTGGGGTGTGGCAGCGGGCTGTAGGCTCTTCACCTTTGGCTAGATTTTAAAAGAAAGTGGATTTTTCAAAAAACACTGTGTGGCGCTCCACATCTTGTAGAGATGACAGATGTTCAGGAGTAGAGCAAAAATAGAGACACAATATGCAGACCTTAACATGTTACAGGAACACAGCATTTATACAAAACTAAACAGATGATCTTCCAATTCCTAAATGTTTCTTGTCTCCTTTCAAAGCTAAACTGAAGCTGTGTTCAGAATAGAAAATGGCTGATGGCTTAGCACAAGGCTTCCGTGTGAGCAGGAGAGGCTTGTATAACATGCTCCTGATACCCACACTCACCTTTTTCGTTTTGGGAATGGAACGCCCTGCCCCAGTTTCAGTTAGAGATGTGGCCACCTCGCTAGATAAGCCATTCCCCAGGGGCCCCTGCAGCTGCATTCAGGCCAGTGGGTTGTAAATGCATGGTTGTGTGGGCCTTCCAATTCACATTCCTAAAGAAGCAACAGGTTCCTCTCCCCTCTTTCCCGCTTCCCTAGGGCTGGACCATGAACAGGTGGTAGGGAGTAAGCTTCCACCCTGCAGGTAGAGCATCACTCTAGGAACGGCAGAAGCAGGAAAACAGGAGGAAGCTGGGGACTGGGTGACCACGTGGGGCAGAGCTACTACCTGCCTAGACACCCACCACCTCCAAAGGATTAAAACCAAAAATAGACTTCCAGCTCGTTGGACCCAGTCCATGCAGGAGTCTCAGGAATGGCAGTGAAGCCCAGACTAGGGTAGCTCATGCAGCAAGCAGAAGCCTTCAGGGACACAACATGCCATGTGGTGTTTCCACGTGTTGTGACAGTCCTTTCAGAAGCTGTCTATACTCGTAAATTCTTTCCTTTCTTACGTGACTTTGTGAATATATTTCTCCTTTAAAATAAATTAATGCACAATAACCAAAAAAACTTATAGCCATAGCAAAAGAAACCAAGTCTAAAATGTGTGTGTACAACAAAACTCTATCTTAAAACATCTCTGCTCTAAGTGAAGTCTCGTTTACTAAGCCAGGCCCTTCTATGAAGTAACACAATGTCCTGTTCGTTAATATTCTTGTCTGTATAAAAAGATTCTTTCGAGTGTCATTCTGCACCACGTGGATTATAAAAACCTGCTCCTGGCAGTACCCCAAAGGTACCCTGCTTGCTTAGAGAATAAAACTAAATGGCTCATTTCCAGATTGTCAGTCCTGTTCACTGAGACATCAGTGGAACTAAAGATTTTCCTTTTGAAGTTCAGACACAATGAGCCACGATATACCTTTGTTTTCTTCCTCTGCTCCATCTTCTTTTGACTTTTTCATCTTTTTTTGTCGGAGTTTAGCAAGCCTTGCTTCTAACATAGCCTTTCGCTTTTCCTTTATGTTCTCCTCGTTTTGTTCTCTGATCTGTTGTCTGAATATAACAGAAAATTAGAAATTTACTGTAAATCAAATTCACAATATTTCTTCTCAAATTAAAATTATTAAAAGTGAATTTAAAGGATTAAATATTAATTTTATCTTAAAAAACAGACTAATTAATTGATTTCAGGCCACCACTAGGCAGCTAGCCTTGAGCTCTTCAAAACAGAGACCTAGGAGGCCCTCTTATACAAGCCCTCTGGCATGTTTTCTAAGTTTAGCGAGTGTTCACAGAGCGCCCTGGAATGCTTCACATTCAAGGAAACCAACCAATTCTGTTCTACTCCTTAATCCCTTAAATAAATCCCTTAAATAACTCTCTATTTTCTTACCCAGGCCACTCTAAAAGTACCATATTTAAAACCAAATTTAAAACATCAAAGTTATATAAGTTAGTTCTAAGCAGCTATAATTTTAAAGTCTGGAACACCAAAATAGAATAGCAATTACATTCATAAAACTATAATAGCATTCTGATACTGATAAATAATAGTTTATTGATAAAACTGTCACTATTTGCAGAAGACGGATGTTATATATAGAAACCCTAAAGACACCAACCAAAAAAACTGTTGGAACTAATAAATGAATTCAGTGAAGTTGCAAGATACAACAGCAATATACAAAAAATCTGTTATGTTTTCTATACGCTAGTAACAAACTATCAGAAAAAGAATTAAGAAGACATTCCCATTTATAATTACATCAAAAAGAATAAAATGCTTAGGAATAAATTTAACCTAGGAGGTAAAAGACTTGTACCTCTGAAAACCATAAAGCAACATGAAAGAAACTGAAGAAGACACAAAGAAATGGAAAAATATAGCATGCTCATAATATTCATTCATTTGGATCTGACACTAAAGCAAAGGCAAGAAAAGCAAAAACAAACAGTGGGACTATATCTAACTAAAAACTTCTGCACAGCAAAGGACCCATCAACAAAATGAAAGACAACCTACTGGATGGGAGATATATTTGCAAATCATATATCGGATAAGGGATTAATACATATATTAAAACAATCCAATTAAAAAACAGGCAGATAATTTGAACAGACATTTTTCCAAAAATACATACAGATGGCTAACAGACACATGAACAGATGCTAAATATCACTGATCATCAGGGAAATGCAAATCTAAAACCATAATGAGCTTTCATCTCGTACCTATTAGAATGACTATTATCAAAAAGACTAGAAACAACAAATGTTGGCAAGGATGTAGAGAAAGTGGAACACTTGTGCATTGTTGGTAGGCATGTAAATAGGTGCAGTCACTATGGAAAACAGTATAGAGGTTCCTCAAAAAATTAACCATATGATCCAGTGATTCCAGTTCTGCTTATTATCTGAAGAAAATGAAAATGCTAACTCAAAAAGGAATATCTGCATCCCCATGTTCACTGCAGAATTATGTCAACAGCCAAGACATGGAAACAACCTAAGTGTCCATCAATGGATGAATGGATACGGAAGAGGTGGGAGGAATGGAATATTACTCAGCCATAAAAAAGAAGTATATTTTGTCATTTGAACCAGTTGGATGGACCTTGAGAACATTATACTAAATGAGATAAGTCAGACAGGAAAAGACAAATACTGCATGATCTCACTTATTGTGGAATCTAACCCCTTCCCTAAGGAAAAAAAAAACAAAGACAAATATAAGCTTATAGATACAGAGAACAGATTGGTGGTTGACAGAAGTGAGGGTAGGGGGTGGACAAATGGGTGACAGGAATCGAAAGGTATTTAAACTTCCACTTATAAAATAAGTAAGTCATGGGGATGTAATGTAAAACATGGCAATCACAGTTAATAATACTGTAAGGCATATTTGAAAGTTGCTAAGACAGTACATCTTAAAAGTTCTCATCACAAGAAAAAAAATTTTTGTAACTATGTATAGTGACAGATAGTAACTAAACTTAATGTGACAATCAATTTGCTATATACACAAATACTGAATAAGTATATTGTATACCTGAAACTAACATAATGTTATGTGTTAATTATACATCAATTAAAAAGTAATAATACAGTATCTGGTTTATGGCCACAATATTTACTAATTATCAGAAATATTAATCTTTAATAAAATGGAAAGTTATTTAATGTACTTTTATCCATCACTGCTCTGAATATTAACTATTAAATAATATTTTTAAAAAAGGCTGGGGCACCTGGGTGGTTCAGTCGGTTAAGTGTCCGACTTTGGCTCAGGTCATAATCTCATGGTCTGCGAGTTCGAGCCCTGCGTCGGGCTCTGTTCTGACAGCTCAGAGCCTGGAGCCTGTTTCAGATTCTGTGTCTCTCTCTCTCTCTCTGACCCTCCCCCATTCATGCTCTGTCTCAAAAATAAATAAATGTTACAAAAAAAATTTTTTTTAAAAGGCCATTTTGAGTATCAATTTAAAAAATAGACCATTTCCATAATATGGTCCAACAAGAAACAAACCGCTCTCAAATACTTAACATCAATTCTGAATTTAATTTTTACCTGTTCACGTAGCATCTCTAACGTTTTCATCTGCTTGTTTCTCAACTCTTTATCTCGGGCAAAGGCAAAATATCCAACACCAAGTTGCCGGGCCTCTGAAATAAGTCACAATTTTTCAGAAGATTAGAGTTCCCTGATTAACAAATTAGAGTCAGGCTAAATTTCCAATGAAGGCAAAAAGAAACGCAGTAATATTTGACACAAGTTTAAAAAAAAAGGCAGCTAAGCCAAAAGATCTCCTGCTTATGATTAGCAGGCCCTCTGTTAGAAAGATATTCCCAACAAGAGTATTTTTTAGGCTATAAAGCAAACAAAGGGGATATTTTCAATTTCAAAATCAGAATCTTTTATTTCTATGTAAGAGCTACAGCTTTATGAATATTTCCCTTTATGCTTGCCATTAGTCCAAAAAAAAAAAAAAAAAGATTTAAAAAGCTGCAAGATGATTATACCATTTTCACGAATGTCTTCATAATGTATGGGCCCCATCGGCCTTTTCAAGGCCTCTCTTTCTTCTTCCTCCCATTGCTGGCGCTGAAGTTCTTTTCTCATATCTTCAGATAATAAGGTTTTCTCATTAGCAGGACTAACGAAACTAGTAGGGGGACAGAGCAAAGCTATATTTAGGTAAGAGCTGTGAGACAGCAATACTTCAGTTCAGTAAGCTGGATCATGGACAAGTAATTCTAGCTGATAAGGTAATCTACAGATTTCTGACCCACAATCCCACTGGGAAACTGCAAAAAACTGTTTCATCTCTCTTTAATATAAGCCGCTGACTTGTACATTAGTGCAACAGAATCTTGCCTCAGCACTTGAGACAACCACTTTCCTTCCCATCCCTTCTGGGCTAAAGGGAGGAAGAAGCCAGGGCCTCGGCTTGCATGGTCAGCTGCGTAACACTGCAGCCAGGCCAGTGTCTCCTGTCCCGTGTCCGGCGGCTCAGGGCTCCTGCACTTCCTTCCTTGGCTGAGCACAGGCCGATCTGAACCTGAAGGACTTGGACAAGGTGGACTTTCCACATCAAAACTGCCCTTGGTGAGGGAATTTTACTCCCTGGAGTGTACTAGCAAGTTATCTCTTAGATGTCTCTGGCCCTAAAGGAAAAAATCCAGCATAAGGCCCTTGCTTCAAATGCAAAAATTAGTATAAAGAAAAGTTAATAAGCTAACCACCTCTGTGCTCTCACTTGCTATGGGATAACCAAGTATATATTCCTAAATATCTTTCTCCACAAAGGTTTGTTTGTTGGTTTGGGCTCATTCTATATTTTTAACTCTGATAATCAGGACACCCTTCCAAGTAAACAGATATAGCTTCCAACTCATCCCTTTCAGTAGCTACACAATATGGATGATCAACTATTCAGGTTGTTCCCTGAGTGTGGATTATGTGTGTGTGCTAACCATAGAAGAGTTCTTCAGCAAATATTCTTATGCATCAAGAAAAAAACCTTCTTACTGGACCATCAAGACAATGAACTAAAAGCAGCCTCACCCATAAAACAATCCCTATGTCTGCATTTCAGACCTGGCAGAGGTTTGCATATCACATACTTACAGCCTCCCCTGAAGATTTTTATCCATCTCCAGCAGATCTGGCAAATCCTTTTTCATACAGCGGCGAGATCGCCCTAAAGAATCCACATAATCCACCCTAAAATAAAAGTGAAAACATGTGAAGAAGGCTTTGTACATGACATATGGTTCCTTAAGTTACAGACTAGGTGCACAGTAAAAAAGTAATATAAGCTTCACTACCAAGAAACACTCTCAACCCTGAGAGACCATAACCACGGATAAGAACATGTTTTGTTTTTTTTTTTAAGTTGACACACAATAAGCTCATTGTGCCCTCTGTTAAACCTTAGTTTTAGAAAATGCAGAAAATGATTGATCATATATGTCTGTGATTTAACACAAGGGTGCCTGGTGGCTCAGTCGGTCAAGCGTCCGACTTCGGCTCAGGTCATGATCTCACAGTTCATGAGTTGGAGGCCCACATCGGGCTCTGCACTGACAGCTCAGGGCCTGGAGCCTGCTTCGGATTCTGTGTCCTCCCTCTCTCTCTCTCTCTGCCCCTCCCCTGCTTGTGTGCATGCTCTCTTGCTCTCTCCCGAAAATAAACATTTAAAAAAATAAATAAATAAAACACCCCACACAGACCCTTGCCGCAATACCTCAGAACTTCCTTCAGTCTGGTTTAGACAATTCCACATATTTTACCAGCATAACTTTGCTCTGTACCATGCTCAACCTGCTCATTTTCTCAGTCTTTGCAAACCTGACTTTTTATTCTTTCTTTTACTTCTTCTAATTGGTACAGCTCCTTCCAATTAGAAATTTCTCAAGTCAGGATTACTTTGAGGACTCATTAATTAGGAGGAAGCCAAGCAACACACATTTTGTACCACAAAAGCAGCTCAGTGGTGGGCCAGTCTATTATCTTTTACTTTTAGTTCCGCTTTCTTTAGTTTTGCCCAACCAGACAGAAGTTACAGTCAGGGGAACCAGGCAGACATCAAGGCAAAACGAAATACTCCTACTTCCCACAACAGGAATATGGACAGATCTTCATGGAAAACATTTCAACTGCATTATGGTGCAACAGATTTATTGTTTAATTATGGGCAAGGAATTGCCTATAGCCTTTAGCAGGGGGCTAAAAACAGAGAAAGGGGTCAGTACTGCTGGTGCAACTCAAGATCAGAGTCTCATGTACGTGGCTTTGCTTTTGTTGGCAATTTCTTTCCTCTTACACGTGCTGATTCCAATTGTTAGCCCATGACTTGAAAACTGAATGTCTGGGAATCTATTACTATAGTCCTGATGCTGATTGCTGTGAGAAATAAAACCTCCAACTGCAGAAAGCAGTTTCTTTCTTCCTCCCTCCCCCCTCCGCTTTTTTTAATGAATAGAGAAATAAAATCATCTAGCCAGATGGTCTGAGTAATTATTTACAGTATTTTTGCGGAAAGATTTTCCACCACCTGGAACTTAACTACCAAAAGGATTTTACAAGTAGCTACAATTCTGGAGCTTAATTTAAAAACAAAAAAAGTGTCAGAACTGCTTGCGGTGCGTCTTCCTTCACCATATGGTGGCATGTGACACCTTCAATTGCCCTCCAAACTCTTCAAATCACTGACAAATTGCTAGTAATCATACAAGCATTAGGAAGAAAAAAAAAAGACATTAAACCTTTCAAAGGAGATGAGATTTCTGCTATGAAAAGCAATCATAGGCTATTCTGTTTCTGGAGAAGGTCTCTAAAATGTACAGATCCCCTCAAAACAGAAGTGGCAAGACAGTAGTCAGCAAGTGCTCTATGTAATCAGCAATCACTGAACAAGCTCCAGGAAAACAATTACTTGAGGTACAAGAGTAATATGGCAGGGCTCAGAGTCATGGCATCTTCAAAGCGCTCTCAGGGAGAGTTAAGGCCCGTGCCCATGAAACGCTTCCTAACATCAGCAGGGAGGATATAAGAAGTACCAAAGTTTTGCCTCGAATTTTTTTTCTAGTAACGAGGCCAGTTGTGTGTTAATAATAAAGAGAAGCTAAGACCCAAAGGAGTCGGAAGCATATCTAAGTGCTACCAGATTTCGGGTGAGGGAGAAATCGCTCACACTGGACATGATGAGGAAAAGCATCAGTAGAAGAGACTACGTCGTATGTGCTTCTCTTCGGGTTGCTTTTAACAAGTATGCAGCCAGAAAACCTAGCCCAAATGTAAATTTTTAGAAAGCAGATAACATCTGTTCTATCCCAATGTCATGTTATTTCCGGACAACGTGGACACCCTCGGTAGTATGAAGATGTGAGGTCCCTGCAATCCTCAGTAGCCGGACCTGCTCTCTTAAGCTCACCAATGACTCCTACCGACGGGGCCAAGAGCTGACAAAAGGTCAGCAAGTGCTGCAAACTATCCTGAGCGGTTCCCAACAAAGATCCCAATAATGAGGATATTTGAGCCTGGAAGAGAAGGTGGGTAGGCTCTGCACTGGCAAGAGGGTGGGCAGGCGGGGTTATTCTCAAGACAGTTTTACAGCATCAGTGCAGCTCTATGCAATTTTAAGCACGTCTGCACAAGTTTGCAAACACAGTCTTCAGTACAGAAAATCCTTAGAAGGGACTTTTCATTCTGGTCTCTTTACTTATTGACATATTGGTCTCATAGGGAAAAGACTAGTTTGCTTCCCCATCATTCACGTACACGTAGGTAAAACTTAGAATAATTTCAATAAAAGCTTACAACATGTGTGCTTCTACTCCACAGAGCAGTTTCTTGGGTAGCTTAACATACTCTTACTTCCTGAAGGGAGTTTAAGGCAAACAATAAGGAAAACCAGGCTTCGTTGTTTTACAGGTGAGGAAACTGAGCCTCAGTGAGGATGGAACTTGATCAAGGTCATACTGCCAGTGAAAGACCTGCTATGCAGGTCCGAGGTCCACAATGCCTACACGACACTGCCAGAAATGCCCCAGCCAGAGTCCTGCCTGCCTTTTTCTGTGGAAATGAAGATCACCACCAGCTGGGCAGTGACTCTCCACAATGCCTGAATAATGACCTGGGCAGCAGCCCAGGTAAGAAAGGAATACGCTTCTGTCTAAACAACACTTCCACATCAGTCAAACAGGTGTATTAATGCCTTTTGCACCTGACTCGGTCTTGTTAATTATTTCTTCTTTGGAGCCACTGTTTCTGTAATCCAATCTTGAAGGAAAGAGAGGAAGACTGAAGAGAAATGGTTTGATAGCATCCAACAAAATCACTTTCAGAAAGTAAACATGAGTCAGGGCTCCTGACCGGCTGTCGGTGGAGTATGTAACTTTTGGTCTCAGGGTCATGAGTTCAAACCCCATGTTGAGTGCAGAGCTTACTTAAAAAAAAAAAAAGTAAACACAAGTCTGAGAATGTTAACATGACCAATTAATGTCATTATCACCAACCATTCTTCACCGGGGTCCTGGGGAGGAGGTATATCTTTTTCAGAAAGATTTTCTTCATCATCGTCTCTTTCTCCTGCCTTCCTACAATCTCTATTGGCACCAAACACCTCCATCTCTTTGTGTTTGTCTATGATCTTCTGTGTGAAATCCACAAGGTACATATCCTCCACTTCTCATCTAAGACATAAAAATCAATATTCAGATTTTTGACATTCTTTTCAAAGATGTAAACCACATATGGAATTGATATGAAGCAGTCACATTCACCACTGGGCGGCTACACTCCCCCTGGACGGCTCACTAGTCGATGCATCTGCCACCCCCGCCAACCCCCGAAAGTTTACAAAGACACAGAGCCACTGTGGGTCTAACCGTGGAGCTGCAAATGTGCCATCAGAAACACATACCACACTAAAAAAAATCTTAAGAGTCTAAAGTCTTCTGTTGCCTTGTCAATACAATGAGTGAGCAATATGGTTCTCAGAATGTAACTTTAAGATAAAACCACGTGATTTCAAAGAGACTCATTCACCCAATGACATAATATAGAAGCAGGACTGCATTTCTCATGTCGCCAGACCTGAGCAACAGACCTGTGTTACTACATGTAGCTCCCAATCAAGGGGCTATTATTACCAACCCTAACTATACTGTTGTGGTATGTGTTTTAAGGGTCATAATATAGTGAAAAGAAGTCATCTGAATTCTTTTCAATGCAATTAACACCACTTCAGGCAGGCATGGGCCAGGATCTGTAGTGCATACAGAGACGGTAAGACCTATGGCGTATAATATGCTTGAGCTAAAACATATACGCTGAAAGTTAAATAGCAACCCGTGACTTTAATTCAATTTAACCCAAGACAGTTGAAATAGCTCACAAATAACATTTACATTAAGTTTCACTATGCTGAATTTCTCTGAGGTTTTTCTCTGAGTACAGGATTAAGCTCTATGGAACAGGTATTAGATTCCCTGTTACCAGGTACCGGTGTTAACCCCCAAGGTACAGTGGAGAATTACCGAGGCTCCAAAACTTAACTTGCCCAAATATCCAATATGCCTATCAGGCCTATCAGGTCCACCATCCTGACAGAACCAAATCCCCAGGTCCACAGGCACACTCCTTTACCTGATTTCTATATTAACGATACAAGTAAAGTCTGAATTAAAAAAAAAAAAAAAAAAAGACTAATTTTTTTTTAAGCCACAAAATAACTCACATGGGAAAGAGATGTACTTTCTCAGAGCGAGTTCTAAGACCACATAACAGTGAGGCCTCCTGGTTAATGGACACCCTGCTGCTTCATCAAAAGGAAGACACAGCCTCTCCCCACGTCCCCTAGCTTTGAGAGTGCCTACCTCTCCCATGCTGGGCTCCCTGCCAGGCAGGGAACATGCCTCTGCTGTCTGAAAGACCGAGTTTGGCTGTGTGGGCAGCCAATGACCAAGGTTCCGGCCCTGCCTCTTCTGCTGCCCCCACTGCCCCCTTTCCCAGCCCATCATGCCCAGCCATACTATTCTGTCCTGCTAACACTAGCCCTCTCCTCTCTCTGCTGATCTTCTCTCACCACTCTACCCTGCAGAATCCCTTCTCCCAGCTCTCCAAAGCCTTTGAGATCCTATTAGAGCCTACCTTCTCCCTAAAGACTTCCTCACATGCCTTTTGGCAATGAAAATGCAGTGCCTTGTAAAATCTCTTCTACTGCTATCTAATAGTAAGGCTGGGCGTTCTTTCTCTGGGGGGGGAGGGGGTATGGGGAAAGGGGGATCTTCTTATTATTTTAGAAGCAATTACAGGCACATCACAGAAAAAAATAGAAAATAGGGACAAGGAACCTAACTCCAACACCCTGATATACCTATAATTCCCCTCAGTCATTTTTTAATATAGGTAGAATCATTTCTAATTGTAGCCTATTTAGACCTCATTTCCTAACTTTGCTTTGTTTCTGCGTGCCATTGTCCTCCACTGATGACAATCCCCTTGAGGACCGAGAAGAGAATCTGGCTCATGCTACCTTGTTTGTCCCCTCATAGCCACCTAACATGTGGTGCACACTGGACAATCTAGAGATTACTGTGGATGTATTTTTCTCGTCCCTGTGCTGGCTCAGAAGGTAATGCATGTTATTCTTAAATCTCTCCCCGTACTTAAGGTTATTTAATAAATATGAAATACCACAGGCTATATGAGTTACGGAAAATAAAGAAGTATAAATAATTATTGTATTTACCTATAAAGTCTCCTTTAGGATCATTTTTTCATATAATTGGCTTTTTTCTTCCAATTTCTCTCTAGGAGAAAAAAAAGACAAGTATTAGAAATGGTCTTACGCCTGCTACTCGTGTGAAGGCTGCCTGACTGCTGCAATCTGCCAGGAGGCCCAGTCTGGCGATGAGGCTGAGCTGACCCACCCCACCCTAAGGGACCCTCAGACCCAGCCACTCCTGATTGCCAACTTCATGTAAGTTCCATGAGGACAAGCCCCATCTTTCTCTTATTAATGACTATATCCCAGTGCCTAGAACAATACCTGGTATATAGTAAATTCTCAATCAGTATCTGAAAATAATATGAATTAAGATTCCAAATGCAAACTAATTAAATACCAAAAAAAAGAAAGAGGTGTCTAAATAAAAACATTTTCTATGTGCAACCTTCTAAAGGGATCACCATATTCAACGCACACCCTTTGCATTACTGTTTTAAGCACGAGTCCCTGATCATCTGTGGCTCTTAGGCTCTCTAAGGGAGGCTAAAGATCAACTTCTTAGAAGTCTGTTAAAATATGATGCATGAATACATCATACATGTATTACACAGAGCATGAATAATTTATTCATGACACAGCTAATAAAAAACAACATCAACCCTGGTATTTCAATAAAGCAGCCTCACTGGTCACGTTAATTCTGGTGACATTTACTTTTTAGTGGACACAGACTTAGTAAGATGGCTGGCAATTCCTTATTTTAGAAATACTTAATGATGGTAAAGAGAAGTCCCAAAGAAGTCATGTGAGCTTTGCTTGCAAAGAATCAATCACACTTAATCATAAAGGAAAATTTCACTTCTAATGCATCCCGAGACAATAAAGTCCCTTGGTCACATGGCTGTGTGCTCTGGAACAAATTACTTCACCTCTCTTGTACCCCACCCCACCCCCAGTTTCCTAAATCTGTAACAGATGAAAAAAACAGCACTGCCTCTTAGGGTTGTCCATGGAGAGTAACTAGATCGCACACGGAAAGCATGCCATCAGGTACGTCATCTGCATCTTCGTCATCTAGGTCAGAAAGATTCCTCTCCCATTTTATGCATTCCTTCAACAAGTACTTCCTCCAGGCCTCCTCTATGCCAAGCACTGTTTCCGTAACGAGGACTCTATTTCGGAGGGGGCTTAACGTAGTAAGCTGTGTCATCAGAGAATCTTACTGTCTAATGAAAATAAAACCTAAAAAATTTTTAAAAAACAAACCACAAAAAAACAGGTGTGAGGATAGAGTAACCAGAAGGACACTACGCTAGAAGGGTAGCCAGGGGAAACCTCTCCTGAAGGTGACATTGAGCTAAGGCTTACAGAGCAAGAAGCCAACCATGAGAGGATCTTGGGGTGAAAGCAAGTGAGACAGAGGAAGGATGAGTAGGAATGAGCTTGATATGTTCAAGCAGATGGTGGAGGATGCTGAGCAAAGGAGGAGGGGGGCACAAAATAAGGACAGAGAGAGGCAGGTACAAGAACGCATGGGAGGGGCACCTGGGGGACTCAGTTACGTGTGCAACTCTTGATTTCAGCTTCAGGTTGTGATCTCACAATTCATGGGATTGAGCACTGTGTAGGGCTCTGCACTGGAAGCACTGAGCCTTCTCAGTGGATTCTCTCTCTCTCTCCTTCTCTCTGCCATCCCCCACTCCCCCAGAACACACGGGCACTCTCTTTCTCAAAAAATAAATAAATACACTTAAAAAACAAACAAACATGGAAAGCGTAAGAAGCCTGGATGCAGGTAACAGAAAGATGGCAGGAATAGTCTCCAGATGAATAACGAGATCAAGGAAGAATGTCAGAGCAATGGCCACCACTGGATTTAGTAGATGAGGAAGTCATTAGGACTTTAAAGAACATTTCTTCAGTCAAGCAGAAAGATGGAATTCAGAGGGCAAGAGTATGGGACACTTATCTGGAACAACTATGTGCCAATCACTATGTATCTCCTTAATGAATTCCCTACAAAGCTCCATGAGCTGAGTATTAACCACCTCACTTCCATAGATAAGGAACATCTCAATGGAGAAGTAACTTGCCTAAGGTCTTACATCCTCAAAGGACTGTCCCTGCCCATCTTGAGCTCTGGGGAGACTCAGAAGTCCTGTAGACCAAGGACAGACTTGACTCTTCATAAGCACAAAGAAGCCAAAGTATTATGTAATAGGTTACTGGATAAAAAAAAATCACAGCAAAGTACCCAGGAAAACTCTTGTTATATACAGTAAATAACAAAGGATTATGGCACCTTTCAACAAATTAGAATTCTGAGAATATTCCAGTAGGGTGAGAAAGAGTTCTCAAAAATTAACATATGCTATGTCTGCTGGGAACAGGTCAAACACTAAGAAAAACAATTCCCCAATGCACTAATATTCTGCCTCTTTTTTTCAAACCCAGAAGAGCTGAGTAATCCTTAGCAACTACTGTTTCCAGTGCAGAGTTTTTATTACGCAATAGATCCAAAAGCACATGAGTCATGACAGACATTCAAACTTGGGATTCCCTCTGAGTCTAGGGTGACCTGTAAATAACGAAGATTCTTCTTTACAGAAGAATGCCAGCTACAAATGGAATGAAAAAATAAAAATGGAACGAATGAATTAGAAAATCATCACTTTGAAATCACCAGTCTAACAACTGAGAAGTCACAGGTTCCACTGGGTGGAAATATGTTGGTGAACAGATATTCATAGTCTCAGAGTTGCCCTCCTTAGATTATTATTAGTTACAAATGGAAAGAGACCTTTACGGTGAAAAAAAATCTATCTTAACCAAGTGAGTCAAAGTTCATCACCATAATAACTCAAACCTGACATTGTGAACTCCTGCTGTGACCATGGGAAGGACACACACGCCTACATCTTATTCTTACCAAAAGCAGTTAATGAGACTCTAATCAGATTGTGGGACACTGCAGACACAAGCCTGGACTCACCAAGAACAGTATGGCACAACAGACGACAAAAAGGCATGGGAATTATTCTAGATTAAAAGAGACTAAAGAATAGGACACTGGGGTGCCTGGCGGGATCAGTTGGTAGAGCATGCGACTCTTGATCTCAGTCGTGAGTCTGAGCTCCATGTTGGGTGTAGAGATTACTAAAAAAATAATTTTAAATAAAAGGAAGAAAAAGAAAGTCTCTATATACAAAATCTCTCCCTCTTAAAAAAAAAAGAGGGGTGCCTGGATGGCTCAGTCAGTGGAGCACCCGACTCTTGATTTCAGCTCAGGTCATGATCCAGGGTCATGGGATCAAGCCCTGCATCAGGCTCCCTGCTGACCATGGGAGTCTGCTTAAGATTCTCTCTTTCTCTCTCTCTCTCTCTCTCTCTCTCTCTCTCTCTGCCCCTTTGCCCTCTCCCCTGCTTACACCCTCTCTAAGAAAGAAAGAAAGAAAGAAAGAAAAGAAAAGAAAAATGACAGACCTAAATGGAATGTGTGATCTTTGAATTCTGAATTAAAACAAAACAAACTATAAAGGATTTAACTGTGCCAGGATAACTGGTAAACTCGGACTATAGATCATATCGTATATAATACTATTTTATCAGTGTTAAATTTCTTGGGTATGATAGCACTATTGTGGTTATGTAGGAGAATATCCTGTTCTTAGGAGATACATGCTGAAATATTTTGAGGCAAAGTATCATGATGTTAACAAAGTTTCTCTGCAACACACACACACACACACACACACACACACACACCAGAGACAGAAAGGAGCCAAAGCAAATGTGGAAAGACATTAATTGGTAAACCCAGGTACTGTATTTCTTTTTTTTTTTTTAAATATGTATTTATTTTTGAGAGAGAGAGACACAGAGTGTGAGTGGGAAGGGGCAGAGAGGGAGGGAGATACAGGATCTGAAGCAGGCTCCAGGCTCTGAGCTGTCAGCACAAAGCCCAACTCAGGGCATGAACTCACAGACCACAAGATCATGACCTGAGCTGAAGTCGGATGCTTAACCGATTGAGCCACCAGGCATCCTTTCAATTAGCCTGTTGCTTTGAAGTTTTTCAAAATAAAAAGTTAAAGGGAAAATTCAGTTTCGAAATGCTAACATCATAACACCTAGTAGCCCAGAGCCACACCTTCCTAGGGACATTTCTTCAACACTTGTGATAATCTTAGTGCCTAACAAAGGCTCAAAGTTGGATTCTGTTTCATGTTCCAAATGGAGGTTATGTCTTATCTTCTTATACGATTACAAATGATATTATTTTAGAGGCTATTTTATATTTTGTAGTATTTGACTGAAAAGATGACAAAATTAAACCTATAAATTCAAAAGTGTGAAGTGGAACCTCACTTCTTTGCTTGGGTAACACCAAAGGCAACTACATTATCAGAGTTTAACCTCTACCTTGCTTTGTCTAAAGTCTTCTGTTCCTCAATCTTCTGTTCTGCATCCTTCTCAGCTCTATTTGTAACTCCTACATTCTGTTTGCTCCAGATACTTGGTTTCTGCAGCATATTGATTTAAAAAGACAAAACAGAAATACCAAATGATTGCAAAAAATCTCTACTTTTATACATCAGAAGAAAAAAACAGATTAGATCTTATGGATCAATGGAGAAAAACTAGATCTTCTGACAGCCAACCTATGTCAGGCAAATAAACTATACAGGAAAAGCTGGAGGTGGAAAAAAAAAAAAAAAAGCCCTAAATTATTAAAGAATTCCTTTTACGCGACTGCATATTTATCTTTTATCTCCTGAATGACTGCAACTTAACTCAAGAGAATCAGTAATACAAATAATAAGTACCATTACCTGTAAAATCGGAAAACCATTCACAACTCTTAAAGATTTTGGTATTTTCTGCTATATTACTGTATTATCTAATTGTTTCTCTCTGTTTGGATTTATAATACCTATGTAGCTGATCTTCCACGAACAGGTACAAAACCACTTATTAGAGCATGCACTTTTCCAAAAGAAGTGCTAAAGAATTACATACAACATTATAATAGGCTTTTAAATGCTCTAATTTCTATTTTAATATAATATATTTATGTGGATGTTCAGCTACAAGATAGGGATTTCCCTGAACTTTTATATGTAGCAGAGACCAGGAGACTTTTCAAAAAATCTAATTATGGCATAATTCCCTCATGTTTGGAATCAATGGAGATAACTAGATCTTATTTTTACCTTATTAGTTGTTTTTGGTTTTCCCAAAACTCCAGAATCTTTTAGAAGTTTTTCTTGTTGAATTCTTCTTGTTTTCGGAAGAGTTCAGCCTTAAGGTCTACCAACTAGAATAAAACCAATAAGCAACAAAAACGATGGGTTAGGTTCTAATGAGTGACCAGATTTCCAAGTTACTTGTATTCTCAAAGCAAGATTTAAAGTTCCTATAAACAGACAAAAATGAATACAAAAATATAGAATCCAGTGCAAACTAAGTCAAGTCATAATGCAGTCCAGCTCTGTTGGAGACGTATTTCTACTCTAACCTTCAACACTGGGCAAGGGGCGGGTAATTACTCAAAAGTAAATGAAGTTTGCATCTATTAGATTCAGACTGAATTAACAACACTAAACAACCTTCTCTCTGACTGATACGTAATCCCATATAATCATCACAACAATTATTATTTCTGCAGAGAAATGTCTTCAGCAAACTATCGAGTACCGAAGAGGCAGGATATAAACATGAAATAGAAACACTTCTGCCTCAGTTACAATCTAATAAAAAAAGGTAACTTATAATACCAGTAAGATGTAATAAATGACTTTAAAGTGGAAGAAGGGGTGCCCGGGTAGCTCAGTCCATAAGGTTAAGCATTAAGGTTAACTGTCTGACTCCTGATTCGGCTGAGGTCATGATTTCAGGACTGTGAGATAGAGGCGTGACCGAGCCCCAAGTCAGGCTCTGTACTAGTGTGCAGCTTACTTAAGACTCCCTCTATCTGTTTATTTAGTTTTGAGAGAGTGTGGGGGGGGGGGAGGGGGGGGAGAGAGAGAGAGAGAGAGAGAGAGAGAGAATGAATGAATTCCAAGAGGGCTCTGTGCTGATAACAACGAGCCCGATGTGGGGCTTGAACTCCAGAACTGTATGATCATGACCTGAGCCAAAGTCTGATACTTAACTAAGCCACCCCAGGTACCCCTCTCTCTCTCTCTCTCTCTCAAAAAAAAAAAAAAAAAAAAAAAGAATGGAAGAAAACAGGGGCACCTGGCCAGCTCAGTCGGAACATATGACTCTGATCTCAAGGTTGTAAGTTCAAGCCCCACGTTGTGTATAGATTACTTAAAAAGTCTTTAAGAAGAAAAAAAAAGTGGAAGAAAATAGCATAAAATTTGAGCTGCAGGAGCATTTCCTGCTGTCCAGAGTGGTCAGAGACACGCTTTGAGTTGAGCCTTAAAGACAGGAAAGGGGGCGCCTGGCTGGCCCAGTCAGAGGGGTGTGCAACTTTTGATCTCAGTCAGGGTCATGAATTCAAGCCCTACACTGGATGTAGAGATTACTTAAAATAAATAAGGGGCACCTGGGTGCCCCAGTTAGTTTAAGCATCCGACTTTGGGCTTAGGTCATGATCTTGGGGTTCATGAGTTCAAACCCTGTGTCAGGCTCTGTGCTTACAGCTTGGAGCCTGAAGCCTGCTTCGGATTCTGTGTCTCCCTCTCTCTCTGCCCCTCTCCCCCCCAAAAATAAACATTAAAAAAATTTTTTTAAATAATAAACAAAATTTAAAAAAAAGATATGCAAGATGTCAACAGCTGGAAATAAAGTGGACTGAGTGAATGAAAAGAGCTCCAAGCTTATGTAGGTTTTAGAAACTGCAAGTTTAGCTCAATCACAGGGCTCAAGAACAGGAAAGTCCAGGGCAAAGGGAACAGGGCAGTTGGGTGAATATCCATGCCTATCTCTCACTGTACCAATCACTAGTGTCTACTTTGCAAAGAAAGATATAACGACAGGTTTTCCATTTTAAAGGTCCAGATACAGCTCCCTATACACATGGGCATTTTTTTAATGCTTAGAGAAAGCATGCACGTGCGCATGAGAGCAAGGGGGAGCAGAGAGAGAGAGGGGGACAGAGAGAAATCCCAAGCAGGCTCCATACTTGGGGCAGAGCCCCACGCGGGGCTCAATCTCAGGACTGTGAGATCATGACCTAAACTGAAATCAAGAGTCAGAAGCTTAAACCGAATGAGCCACCCAGGTGCTTCCACGTGGGCATTTATCAACAGGATACTTATAAAGCATCACAGATTGACTTTTAAGGGGAATCAAAATGAGTTCAAGGATTTCTATTTTGGAAGACATCAGTTTAAAAGCAGCCTTGGCAGGGATTTAATGCTAAGGAAGTGTCATCCCAGAACCTAATAATCTAAGCTTTTAAACACAAAAACTTTACAGCCTCTTCTTCTAAGCCTTCTTAACCACCTCCATTTTCTAGCCATACATTTTCCTATTCTGTGACTACTTTTGAATTTTAAAAAGAAGATGCTCTGAAAACTGTCCATCCCAGAGAACATTCCTATTATGGTTAATGCCTAATTTTAACCTGTCGGGATAGAATAACTTTATTATTTATACTGTTTTTGCTCTTTTTGCTCAAACATACTAACTAGCACTAAAGTTCAATATCAGACAAGGAAAAAAGGACTCAAATATGGCACACATAGAAGTTTTCCTTTGCACTTCCTTTGCATCCTAATACTCTGCAGTAAATTGAAGGTAATCAAATATTAGGCAATTTGCTCTGATGTAACAGAAAAGGCAACAGCTTTGGAGACAACCCAGATTGAGTGAGCCAGTTCTATCACTAAGAATTCTGTATGTAAACTGGGGGAAAGCCACTTTGCCTTAAATGGGCCTCAAAGTTATCAGCTATAAACCGGGATATTAATAGCACCTACTTTCTAAAGCAGCTGGGTGAATTCAACGAGATAGTGCACAGAAACGTCAGAGCAGGTTTTCTTCTTAGAAGTAGCTAGTTTAACAAAACTGCTTACGTCCTGTTAGAGCTTACAACTCGCAAGCACCGCAACCTACGGGTGCATTAACAACTGTTTAGTTCCTGGTCAGGGGACGCTGGGCGCTCTCGGATCCAGGGGAATAAGTCACATTCTCTCATATTCTGGGAGGACCTTGCTGGTCTCTGGACTGGAAAGAAAGGAGGAAGGGGAATGTGTCTGCACAGCAAGCACTGGCCGGGGTTCCTCTCCGACCACGGAGGGAGACACGACTGGCAACGAGGCCTGGCCCGGTTGTCGCAGAAGAAGGGCAAGGACGTTCTTAAAGGGGAAAAGATATCAGGTTCAGGTCCGTATCGAAGGAGGGAATCCCGGTCCGGGTGTACGTCCGAGGGGAGAACCCAGTAAGAAAGTTGGGCCGGGTCCCCAACTGAAACAAGCCAGGTTCGGGTTCCTGTTTGCGGGAAAGCCACACAAGGTCGAGATTCTTGTCTAGTGGAGGTGAGGAGAACTCGGAGCCCCGAAGCATCACCGTACCCGCACTCACCGAAGAGGCAGTAACGTCCAAAGGCTTTTTCCCTCCGGTCCATTCTGGCGCCAGAGGCTCCCAGCGCAAAGCGGACAAGCACCGATGCCCTCCCGCAGGCCTCTAACGCCTGCATCCGGCGCAACCGGAAGTGCTCTTATAATACAGAGGAAAAGTTTGCGACGCCGGCGCCATCTTGGAAGGGTCAGATGTTCTGCATGGTGTGCCTGCCACCATTTTGAGAGGGTCAAAGAAGCCCACTGTTAAGCTAAGACCATCTTGAAGAGAGAGGAAGGTAACAAGGGCTAGTGTTGGCGCCATCTTGAGAAGGACGGAATGTGGCTTTCAGAATGATGGACGCCATCTTGAATGGGCGGATTGGGTGCTGGGATGGCGCCATCTTGGGAGGGCACAGTGAGCACAAATGTTCTTCCTTTTGAAAAGAAAGGTGGGCTGGTAAGGACTGGAAAGATCTAAATGAAGACCTGCTGTACGACTGGCACTGTTTGGTGCTTCTTACACTTTAACTTATTTCTCACAAAAGCCATATGTGATACGGATTATTATATTAATCTTGGTAGAAATAACAATAGTAGCTAACATTAATACAGTGCTTATTATATACCACTTTACATATTTCAGCTGTTTTGGGTCACCTGGATGGCTCAGTAGGTTTAGCGTCCGACTCTTAATTTCACCTCAGATCATGATCTCAGGGTCGTGGGATCCAGCCCCACGATGGACTCCAAGCCAAGCATGTTTAAGATTCTCTCTCCCCACTCCCTTCTCCATACCTCTCTCCCCTGTTCCTGTGCTCTCTCACTAAAATACCAAAAAAAAAAAAAAAAAAAAAAATGCTGTACACATATTTCTGCTAGTAAGAACATGAACTCCAGAGGCCAGTTTCCTGGCTTCCAACACACTTACTGGCTATGTAACTTTGGAACTTTGGAAAAGTTACTTAACTTCTTCTGTGTCAGTTTTCAAATGGGAAGAAAATAGTATGTACTTCATGGGATTTAATGAGGATTATATAAGTTAAATGAGCTAAGTTTGATAAAAATATTAATGATTGTGGAGTGCCTGGGTGGCTCAGTCAGTTGAGCATCTGACTCTTGGTTTTGGCTTAGGTCATGATTTCACGATTCCGTTTGAACCCTGCATTGGGCTCTGCTGTTGACGGCACAGAACCTGCTTGTCTGTCTCCCTTGCTCACTCTCTCTCAAAAATGAATAAATAACTTAAAAAAAGTATTAATGATAACAATAGACTAATGACCTCCCCTGCCAAAGATGTCCATCTTTTAATCTGCAGGAACTGTTCATATGTTTCCTTATATGGCAAAAGGGAATTTGCAGATGTGATTAAATTAAGATCTTGATATGGGGAGATTATCTGGGTGGACCCAACGTAATCAAATGTCCTTATAAGGGAGGCAGAAGGATCAAAGACCATGTGCCAAGGAATGCAGGCAGCCTTTAGAAGGAAAAGACAAATCCTCCACTAGAGCCTCTAGAAGGAATGCAGCACCACTGACACCTAGACTTTAGCCTTATAGTGATTCTGCATGGCCTACAGTTCAACTCACTCTGACCTTATGTAACTGGAGATAGCCTCATATTCCACAAATTAAGGGCTGCATCCTGTAAGACTGCCCCCACTTCAGATGCCAATTCCAAGTCCAGTCTATCACCTATGCTTCTAAATTGGAGGTTCCAATCACCCTTCCTTGGGTTGATCAATTTACTAGAGCAGCTTACAGGCTCAGAGAACATGTTACTTATCAGATTACCAGTTTATATCATAAAAGGGATAACTCCAGAACAGCTGGTGGGAGGTGGGGTGGGGGGGGGGGGGCGTGGGGAGGAGATGCATAAGGCCAAGTTATGTGGGAAGGGAGATGGAGATCCCATGCTCACTCTGAGTGATCGGTTCAAAAGGAACCATGAAATCATGACCTGAGCCAAAACCAAGGGTCGGACCCTCAACTGAGTCACCCAGGTACCCCACAACCATTAATATTTTATTAATCTCCACAAATCTCTTCATGTTCACCAATCTAGAAGCTCTCCGAATCCTGTCTTTTTTAGAGGATTTTATGGAAGCTTCATTACATAGGCATGATTGAATCGTTGGCCACTAGTGATTAAAGTCAATCTCCAGTTCCTATCCCCTCCCTGGAGGTCAGAGGGTGAGACTGAAAGGTTCTGCTTCTAGCAACCAGCTCCTACCCTTAGGTGCTTTCCAAAAGTCACTCACCAACAGAACAAAGGACACCTTTACTGTTGTCTTCCCTTAGGAAATTCAAGCGTTTAGGAGCTCAGTGCCAGGAACTAGGATGAAGACCAAATATATATTATTACAAATCACAATATCACACCTTGTAAGGCTTATTTCAGACTTCTGACCTCCAGAACCATAGGAGAATTTGTATTGTTTTAAGCCCAACAATTCTTTATGAAATGGCTTAAAAGCACAAAGTTGAGGGTTGCCTGGGTGGCTCAGTCGGTTAAGCGTCTGACTTCGACTCAGGTCATTATCTTGTGGTTCATGAGTTTGAGCCCCACAGCAGCTCTGTGCTGACAGCTGGAGCCTGGAGCCTGCTTCGGATTCTGTGTCTCCCTCTTTCTCTGACCCTCCCCCACTTACACTCTGTCTCTCTCACTCACTCTATATATACAATAAAGAAACTTTAAAAAAAAATAATAAAAGCACAAAGTTGAAAATCAAAATGGCTGTACTAATGGCCCAGCAAGGCTCGATTTCAAACTAAGTAACCCTTTTCCTCTCTTCCTCAAACCTCCCCTCCTCCCTTCTTAGCCTTTTCTTTCAGGACCCTGTACCACCCTGACAACTGAGCTGGCAGTGCATACACAGTCCTGGCAAAACCAGCTAGATCCTGATGTCCCTATAAAACACCCCAGCCCCCAACTTTTTTTTTTGCAGCCTCTTTTGCTCTGCAAAGCAATAAAGCTAATGTTCCTCTTTACCCCAAACTCTGTCTTTGAGTTATGTTTGCACTCTGAAGCACAGAGATTGATTTTTGATAACACTTACAATAGGAAACTGATAGAAAAGATTTTAGCAACAGCCCTACTGGATGTCGGCGATGTGTGATGATACTCTTTTCATGGGTTATCTGGTTAATGCTTGAAATAATCCCAGAGGTGGGAGCTACTTATCTCCATTTTACAGAGGAAAAAAACAAGGTGCAAGAGGTTAAGTGACACCCCAGAGGGCCTTTGCCAGCTAGCAAGTGCTGGAGCCTTGAGTCAAAGAATAACTCAACGACATTGAGCTCATTATTTGCACTCTACTTTACTTGTAAGAGGGGAACCATCTAAAAATGCTAGAAGAGGACTTCTATGAAAGAAAGAGGGGGAGAAGGAGAAGCCAAAGACAGACTGAAAACCATGAATTTTAGTTTCCTTGCCCAGTTGACCACTGGCAATGATGCCATTCAAAGGGTTCTGATCTTGGGCAGCTAGAAATAAAGTAACTTTAGTTGTTTCCATAAACAGAAGACCTTGAGAGTTGAATTTACTCTTTGTAATGGCCTTCCTTGGTCCTTTGCTGTCATCACCATGCTCATTAGGCAAGTTTATTGCCATCATCTTTATGAGAAGTTCTCACTAGAGGGGCATCCAGCTGATTTTAATTACCTCCCAAGCCGTTGAAATTACTAAGAAAAAGCCAGGGAGTCTCCTTGATTCCCCCCCCAGCCTCACACACTTCAAGGTCAGAGAAGCAGGGAAAGCTTAATCTTGGATGGACTGGAATGCCCTCTGAGGACACCAGTGATTTTTTCACATGTCCTGTTTCTTCAATTCTTCCTTGATGCTTCCAAACGTTTGGGTCATCTAGAGTGGGCTTTCAGCTACCTAATACAAAATTGAGGCCACAGCCCTTATGTTCTTTACCGGGCTGTTCATCTTCACCCGGATCCCACCCATGGACCTGGGTTCATCTGGAAGAAAGAGGCAGACAGGTGTGCTCTAGCCTGATGAGAGAGAGCCCAGGGCTTCCTCCAAAGAGCCTAGGACTTGGTCCCAACCACACCCCTCAGCTACCTCGAGAACATCGCCTCACCCCTCTGTGCCTCAACACTCTTACCCAGTTGGGCACACAGGATGTTTGAGATCTAGAGCTCAGAATGATTTGCAAGCTGACAGGTGCTGTGCACACATCACTTACAGGATACAGAAGTTTTGTTCAGTGCCAGTTTTCTCACAGCAGAAGGCACACACTTGAAGACAGTCTGTGTATGACGCTGCATATTTTGCAGTGTTCTGAGGTCCATTTTGTCCCCCTGCTGGGTCCCAAGGGGGGTGGGACTAGGTGGGAGACCAATTATCTTCTTCCTTCTCATCTCTTAGTAGGTTTTAATTGTCAAATCTCCTAGGTCTTTAAGTAAGGGGAGAGAGGAGACCTTCCAAAACATACAGAAGCTATTTCCCTGTGGACATGGCCACCAAACCATGCTCTTATTTTTAAAGGGGGCCCTGAAGTCATTTTCCAACACAAGGTCTCATAGAAGCTTGGGTTGCAGGCTGTAGCCTGTGCTGCTCCTGTATGTTTTAATTGGCAGTTAAGTCAAGAGGTTTAATTTCATCCAGTCCCGGCTTTGGCATGTGTACAATTTTTCTATATATCCTGTTTCCTCAAACTAAAAATGTGTCTCTCTCCCATGCGTTCAGCCCATAGCATCTTAACCTTTGTTCTGTCTCCAGAACACCGTCTGTGATAATAAATTACTCAGCAGTGGATGAATTAGCCAAACCCAATGTGTGAAAGAAGATTAGGAAATTAGGTTCTAAGCACAGGCACAGGATGGGGCCGAAAGATACCGAGGACTTGTATCCCGGTTAACAAGAAACTAACCTTTTTGGCATCAGGCACAAAATCTGCTGTTGGCAATATTTCATTGAATCCCCACAACAACCTCAAGAGTAAGTGCTGTGTGTTATCTTTATTTTGTAGATGAGGAAACTGAGACACAGAGAAAGTAACTTGACCAAGGTCACCCAGCTATTCTTGGTCTCAGGATTTGAACCCAAGCAGCCTAGTTCCACAACCTCACACTGTCCTCCCTCGGTGGATTTGGGACTGCATTAGCTTTGCGTTGATTCATTTATTCATTCATCCGTTTAAGTCTGTGGAGGAAGGGAGGAATTTTTACAAGAGCTGACCCCAGAATATTTCTGCAGGAGGGCACCTGTCATTAGGTTATTGCAGCAGAAGAGGCTGACCAGGTTAATGTCAGGAGGCCTGAAGGTGCACCCTGGGGTTGGACAAGGATCATGGTGGCCTGGAGAGCCCCACCTGAGCTTTCAAATCTGGAATAACAGGACGGTGAATGGACCTTTCCTGCTGCCTGGGAAATTGGTAGTGAGTCCACAGCTGAAAACACGAGGTACTAAGAATTCTATAGCCTGGAGAAAACCACCTATCACTGGGTCCTGACAGTTGCCCCCAACCTCAACCAGTGGCTTTGAGGAGGAAAGGCAGAAGATGCCCTTACTATGTTCAACTCACCACCACCTCCCCCACTCCTCGCCGCCAGACCCACTGCTGAGAGGAGGCAGGGGAGCCTGAAGCCAAGTGAGGGAGGGGCTCCAGGGATGGAGCACAGAGGGCATGTTTGAGTGGGATATCCCTCAGGATGTTGAAGGCCATGAAGTGGGGAAAAGCAGACCCTTCCTTTTGGCCCTGTGTTAGTTTCCCAGGCCCAAACCTGGTAGTTGGAAAACAATAGACATTGTCTCACATTTCTGGGGGCTGGAAGTCTAGGATAAAGGTGCCAGCAGGGCCACACTCCCTCTGCAGTCTGTTGGGGAATCCTTCCTTGCCTCTTCTTAGCTTCTGGTGGTTTGCTGGCAATCTTTGGCATCCCTTGGCTTGTAGATGCATCACTCCCATCCTCCATCTTTGCCTCGGCATTCTCCCTGTGTCTCTGTCTTCACACGGCTGTCTTACAAGGATGCTGGGCATATTGGATGAGGGGCCCGGCTTTCTCAGTATGACCTCATCATAACTAATTACATCTGTTAACGACCCTACTTCCAAAAAACGTCACATTTTGAGATGCTGGGGTTAAGACTTCAATATATCATTTGATGGTGGGGACCCATTTCAACCCCCAACGGGCTCCACTGCCGGTCCTCGAAAAAGGACAACTTGTGACCACAGTGCCATCTGGGAGGAGGGAATCTGAGGCCTCCCTCCACTCCAGAGAGCCTGGGGTTACAAACTGCCTGAGGCATCATTAAGAAGTGCCAAAGAAAAGGTGGCCAGATAGCCTGGCTGCAGAGATGGACAAAAGGAAGTTGGTCGGTACGGTACATTTGCCCCCATCCGGGTCAGGCTGCTGGGAGGCCAGCTAGGGAAGGACTGTCCAATGATGCTGCTGAAATCACTCATCACCTGGCCTAAGGCCCAATTTGCAGGATTCTCTACCAGTAAAGCATCTTTAACCCTTTGGAAGCAAGTCACTGGCCAGCCCACTGTCCAGTGGTGCTGTACAAGGTTTTAACTCATCAGATTTTTACAATAACCTAACGTCGTGGGCCTGCCGCCACCTCATCTTACAGCTGAGGGAAACGAGGCTCAGGGACGCACTGAGGCTGTGCAGGAGCTCCCAACCTCACACTCCTGCCTCTCCTATAAGATGGGGCTCCTGCACCTGTTTCTCCCCTAGGTCACCACCTTCTCTATGTCCTGGCCTGCCGTCCCTGCTCTTCATGCATCCAGAGGTAGAAACAATCCGATTCCTTATGGCCCCAAATCTGCTATGAGACTGTACTTGAAAGAAAGAGGCCCCTCATCACGTTCCTTTTTACAGACATCACAGGGCATCACAGAGATCCTTATTGCAAACGCCCTGCTGCCCAGTTTCATTTCCTGCGTAGTCTAGATGGACACAGATAGAGGCAGGGGGTGGGAGGCATGTGTGGGGAGGGGGCTGTGAATCTCACAAGAGGGACCCTCATGATGGCTGCATCACATCTCTCCTGGATCCTGCAAGGGAGAGGCAGGGCGCAGGGAAGCCAGGCACCAACTTGGGTCCTGTGACATTGGCAGGAGGGACCTAGGGTCACGGTCTTAAAGGAGAAGGCAGGGTACAGAATAGGATCAGTGAGGGAAGCTGCCTGGATGAACCAGGCTCCGGCACCCCAGCTCCATCTTCCTTCCCAGTGGTCACCCTCAAGATGACAGCACACAGGGAAGGGTGTTTATCCCTGCATTTGATATTCAATGCATGCCTTACAGGTGCCTGTTCTGTGCTGGAATCGTGATGGCGCTCTGCATATGCTGTCGTCCTTCATCCTCCCCCAGCCCGGGAGATGGGATTCTTGTGTTCATTTTACAGACGAGCAGATGGGGGTTTGGAGAGTGAAGCTGACTCACAGCTGGTGGTGGAGCCAGCATTCAATCCAGCGGTGTCTGACTGCAAACACCCTGCTCCTTCTGCCCATTCCTCACCTACTCCTTCATCCAACTCGTCTATTTTTCACCTTTGCACATGCGCCAGCTATTGCGCCAGGTGCTGGAGAGACAGAAATATATGACGCAGCCATGGTGCTTGTCCTCATGTCCTCAGGTTCCAGGGGGAAGTCAGATCCCTCCCTTCCCAAGTAACCAGCACATTACCACGTTGTAGATCGGGCTCGTCGCCGTGATCACCAGTAATGGTGATGTGGTGTGGTAATGGAGAATCACGAGGTGGTGGAAGGGGATCTAATACACACTGTGTGATCAGGGAAGGTGTCTCTGAGCAGGTGACATTTAAGTTGTGCCTGGATAATTAGAAGAGCAGGGGGCAATACTTTTAAGGAAGAAGGAACAGCAAGTGCAAAGGCCCTGAGGTCTAAAAGAGGCCAGATGAAGACAAGGGTGATTGTACCGAGTGAGGGAAGGGGAGAGGATAGTATGTGAGGTAGGAGAGGTGGGCAGGATCCCGGTCCTGCAGGGCTTGTAGATCAAAGGGTGGGGTGGGGGGTGTCCAGGATTTATCCTGGGGCAATGACAAATCTTTTTCTCTCAAGGTGCTCACATTTTAGAGTGGGATTTTTTAACCTTAGGTGCTGTTGACATTTTGGGCCAAGTGATTCTTTGTTTGGGGGGCTGCCCTGGGCACTGTAGGATGTTTAGCAGCATCTCTGACCTCTACCCATTAGATACCAATGGAATTTCCTCACCCCACCCCACCCCACCTGTCATTGGGACAACCACAATGTCCCAGATACTATCAAATGCCCCGCTTTGAGAACCATTGACTTACCGTACCTAAGGTTTGCTGTTACAAAGTCCAGTGTGCCTGGTCCAGTTGATCTCTTGGGTGGCCTGCCTCCACACGGTAACTGAGGGATCGGAGCTTATTCAGCAGGTGGCTCCAGTATCTCAGAGCCCTTTGCTTCCACCTAATAGACAGGGAAGAGAGAAGCATGGAAGGTGGCCAGGCCTGGACATGAATATGTATGTCATTCCCGTCCACAGTCCATTGGTCAGAACTCAGTCTGAGGTCCCAATCTACCTGCAGGGAATGTTCTTCTCTCATGCATCCAGGAGATGGAAGTGACCCTGGTGGCAGAAGGAACCGTCTCCACACAATGAGCTAAGCATTTACTTATGTGACCCGTTGATTGCTCACGACACCCCGTGGGTACTGTTCATTCCATTTTCCCATCACTTATCTGAATCGTGGGCCAGTGGTCAGAGCAGGAACACTGGGGACCCCAGGAGAACAATGAGAAGGCTCAACGCTGGGTTCCTTGGACCACAGCTTTAGGCTGACATACGCAGTAGACGGCCGCAGTTTGTCCTTGTCAGCATCCCACCCTCCTTTGCTAGCAAGAACCCTCAATTTTTGTTTGAGGAGGCAGTTCGTACACTCTTGATCCAAGTGAGTCCTCCCTGCCCAGTGCCAGCCAGTGACCCAGGTCTGTGCCAGTGAGTGTGCTGCATTCCTTGGGCTACTGTACCTGTGCCTGGTCCTCCTCACTCTGCTCGATGAAAGTAAGTCTCAAGATTTTGGTAAGAAATGCTGGGACAGAGTCACCTTTTTTAGGTTGGATGTGAATTGATGTTCCTGGCAACCATCTTGTGGCCATGAGGAAAATCCTCAGAATGGAGCCGACCTGGAGAAGTGGAGAAGACACATAGAGTCAAATCAAGTGCAGGTGGCCTGTTTGTACTTTGTGTCTAATCTCAGGAAGTCAGGACCCTTGAACTTTCTAATTACATGAATTAGTAAGTTCCCATTTTCTGTCACTTTGCGATCAGAAAAGTACTGAGCAACATAATACATTTTCCCCCTCAAGGCCAGGGAGCCTGGGGACTGAGAGGGGCAGGATCTGCAGGAGCCACCCCCAGGATGCACAGGAATGCCAGAGTTGGGGACAGGAAGCTGAGAACCAGAGGCAACTAGAAAATGGTATAATATCTCTAATATTAGGACAAAGTTGCCCTGACATGCCATCCTGAACTTAGAAGCTCAAATAAAGAAAATAGTATCAACATTGGTCCACCTTATGAATCACTAATCTAACGGGTCCTGACCACAACCCTGAGAAGTAAATAACTTTAATCTATCCATTTTACAGGTGAGAAGACTCAGAGAGGCTAGGCAACTGGCCCAAGGTCACTCAGCAAGTTAAACGGTAGAGTTGGGACTCAAAATCAGGTTTCTGATTTTGAGGGACTCCACAGCCATGTGTTATTTGTTTTTGTTTTTGTTTTTGTTTTTTGTTTTTTGTTTTTTTGGTATATGATTAACATCTTCCTGAGCTTGTTTTTAAAAATCAAGCCAGGATAGCCTTTTGTTTTTTATCCAAGCCTGGGATTTCACAGGCTATCCACCCAGATCACCCAGACATAGACTTGGGGAAACCAGAGCAATGCCCTCCCCCGCCACCACTCCTCCTCCCTCCGGTCCTGTGTTTGGGTAACAAACGCCTTCGCTAGAATACATATTTAAGCGTTCCCAGGGCACACAACATCTGCTGCAAACATGCTCACAGTTCCCTTCTGCAGGTGCATGGTTCAGCGTGGGGCGAGACGGAGTACAGAGAAGACAGCTAGAAATGTCAGACGATATTCACACCCCCGCCGTCTAAGAATTAACAAGCCTTTGCAGAATGGCTTCTGTCAGCAGCCCCAGGTGTGGGGGGACACACACCCTACTTCAAGCATGGGTGCATTTGTGCCCCTGGCAGGTGTGTGTGTGTGTGTGTGTGTGTGTGCCCATGGTTCGTGGGTGTGCACGCACAGTGATGCACACACAGCTCCTAACCAGAACTGAGTGGCAGTGCCTCCTGGAACCGAGCAAGTGAGTCAGCCACCCAGGAAAGGGAGGCATGATGATGATGGTTCTTCCAGATGGAATGATGCTTCCTAGCCTTAAAGAAAAAAAAAAGGTCTTCCTGGTAATTTAGAAGAACAAAAAAACCGAATCAAACCCCAACTCTTACAGGCTCTAGGGAGACTCATTAGTGTGAGAGGTACTTTATCATAAAGATATTGGGTTTCTCTCATGTAAGCAAATCAACACAGAAGCCTGTGTATTTTTCAGAACCAATTCTGAATGAGCCAAAGTGAGTTGTATGCAAGCTTTTGTTTCTTCTTCCTCTGGACCAATAGGAGGGCCAACTCTTCACTCTTGCTGACTGCCCTCCCCTGGGGCACCTTGCCAGTGACACATGATCCTAGCTGGCCAGTCCTGACTGGTAGAATGTCATGATTGATTAATAATGTCTGCCTTGGGTGAGGCATGGTGAGCAGACATTCATATGTCAGATACTTCCCATTTCTGCTTCAGAGTTTGAGACACTTGAATGTGTCTCATGACTAATATTCTTTTTTTAATGTTTTATTTATTCTTGAGAGAGAGAGAGAGAGAGAGAGAGATAGTGTGAGTAGGGGAGGGGCAGAGAGAGAGGGAGACACAGAATCCAAAGCAGGTTCCAGGCTCTGAGCTGTCAGCACGGAGCTGGGCATGGGACTTGAACCCACAAACCGCAAGGTCATGACCTGAGCCAAAGCCAGACACTTAACCAACTGAGCCACCCCAGGGTGCCTCATGACTATATTCTTAAAGCAATGAGAATATTACTTAGCAATCCATGCATAAATATTTATTGAGCCCACACACATGCCCAGTCCTGTGCTAGGTGCCATAACATGAGAAGGGGGAGCAGAATTAGCAGTAAGCATCTTCTATATGCTGGCTGTTTTCTGTGCATTTCTCAAATTTCATTTCCCCTCAAAACACCAGGTCTGAAAGGTTTTATTTTCTCTACTTTCTGGATGTTGAACTGAGGATCAGAGCTAGTCAGGGGCACATCCTGGACTCCAGTGCAAGCCTTAGACCTCTAGTCTGAGCCTCTTTCTACCACGCCACTCACTCATTCTGTATACATCGATTCTGGTTAATAGCAAGATGGCCACACCAAGAACAGCGGCTAACACTTACATGGTCTTTACTATGCATCAGGCAAGGCTCTAAGAAATTTGCATACTTAATTCACTTCTGTTTCCTCTGTTAAATAGAAGGGCAGAAAAACAGATGAATGAAATTGTGTTTCCTGACCACAAGGAGCTCGTGGTTCAGCCAATGAGACAAAGGGTAATTAATAATTTCATGTTCAGGTGCACACTCTCAACCTAATGAATGTCAAGACATCATCTCCTCCAGGATGCCTCCCCTGAGAGCCCCCAGCCTCTAGGCTCTGGGGAGCCCATCTGATCCATCTCTGACATCTGGTTCTCAGCACAAGACCTTTCTGAGGGTATGTGCTGCAGAGTATTTGCTTCATGTATGTACCCATGGAAGTCTCTGGGGATGGATGGATGGGGCAAGGAGATGCTACCTCTCCTGGGTCAACAGGAAAGTAAATCTCTGGGCCTCTCAGAGCCAAGAGACCCTGGGCCACTTCCATGTTTGGGGGTGCCTGATAGACCAAATAACGAAGAAATGGTGTCACAAAGTGGTATATTTTACAAGGTACAAGTCAACAAACGAATGCTTTGAGAAACACAACCCATAAAACACAATGAGGAGTATGTGAGAGAAGTGTTCCTGAAGACCCTGCATAATTCAAAACTCTCATAATTCAAGATCAACAAGGATAAGACGGAGGCAGCTTCTGTTTATGGCTGGCGTGGCGCCATCGTGTGGCAGCAGTCATGAAGTACAACTTAGAATTCTTTTTTTGGCTGGCCCTCTCTGAAAATGTTGGACTCTTGAATTTCCTTCCACTAACTGGTGTGTGTGTGCGTGTGTGTGTGTGTGTGTGAAAGAGAGAGAGAGGAGGGGGAGATATTTTTACTGTTTCCAGTTTTGCATTTTAAATTAGACTTCATTAATATTTTTACAAAGCACTGCCTAAAATTCACACAGAAAGTGACTTCCCCAGAATGTCTCAAATCTGAATGTGTGAGGCCCTGTGTAAATGTGAGGATGGGACGAATTACCACTCCCCAACCTGTGACAGGTCCCGCGAGTCAACATGTTCACTTGTTCACATCCTTCTCTCATTGGGTCCGGGCCCTGGGACATGGAGGCAGGAAGCCAGGGGGATGTGTTTGGCCACTCAAGCAGGGTGCCCCACAACAGCAGGGGATACCCTCTACACTGTAGCAGTGAATTCCTACAGTGAATTCCTGTCTGCCATGCTGGTGCGGAGAGCTCCCTGCTGTCACTGTCCAGCCAGCTGCTTTCCCACGAGAACCCCTTCCTGACATGCTCCGCCTTACATCGGACACTCCTACAGCCCATTTGGGCAGTATTAAGGCAGTTCTAGGTCTTGTACTTTCTTGGGGGTGAAGAGAATTCATTTAATGTTGAACAATATTGCAAGAGCACCTTCTGGGGTGTGTGGATGGCTCAGTCAGTTAAGCATCTGACTTGATTTTGGCTCGGGTCATGATCTCATGGTTCATGCGATTGAGCCCCACATCAGGCTCTGCGCTGACAATGCAGAGCTTGCTTGGGAATCTCTCTCTCTCTCTCCCTCTCCCTCTGCTCCTCCCCTGTGCTTGCTCTCTCTCTCTCTCTCAAAATAAATGAATAAACTTAAAAAAATAAACAACATAAATATGTAAAATACACCATATTTCACTGATTCTATGATGTGGATTTATTTCTCACATTTAATATGTCTGAAATCAGGGTGTATCCTACACTTGATGGTGTCTCAGCATTGTTCTACAGTTTACTTGGTGTTATTTTTTCCTTCTTTGTGGTACAAAACTAATGGCTCATCTTGCTGTTGATGTTGTGAGAATCTGATGAACTGTGGAGTAAATTATACAGTGCTAATAAGGAGAAAAATCAAGCAGGGAACTGGATGAGAAGTGCAGCAGAGTGGGGGCTGCGTTCTCTAGGCAGACCTGGCAGATAGGGAGAAGGTGAGTTTCAACAAAGACATGAAGGAGGTGAGGGAGAGAGGCACGTGGCTGCTTGGGGGAGAGCACTACTGGTAGAGGGAACTGCATATGCAAAAGCCCTGAGGAAGTAGCCTGCTGGGAAGAGCAAGGAGGCCCAAGTAGCTGTAGGAAAATGAGCAGTGGGGGGGGGGGGGAGCTGGGGAGGGACTGAATAGTGGATAAATTCAGAGAGGGAGCAGTGGCCAGATTATCCAAACTTTACGATCTTTGCAAGAACTTTGATTTTTACTCTGAGCGAACTTTGAAAGCAGTCTTGGTCATCTGATGCCCATTTTGCAGATGAGAAAGTTGAGTGTCAGTGAGGTTTTTAAAATGTCCCAAAGCAACCCAGGAGAGCAGTGAAGCCCGGATTCAGAGCCAAATCTGACTCCCAGGGCAGCTGTCAACTCGAAGGAGGCAGGCAAGTGACTAGCGTGGAGAGATGAGATGGACAATTGAGTGCCCAGGCCAGGCCAAGGCAGAAGTTGGTGGGGGAGCTAGCATGGAGGAGGTTCTGGAGTCCCGAGGGTGCTCAGCAAGATCGGAGGGAAACCTCCTCTAACTCCCTCTGCTGGAGCCCCCTAAAGCTCAGGCACCCAGATTCACAAAAGGAACATCCCTTTAACATACAAGAACAAGAACATAATTCTTGAAAGAGGGATTAAGATTAAATGAGCATGATTATCACGGCAGCGATGAAACCACACAGATTTCATGTGTGCATCTTGTTGCTCAAAGACTTGAATAATATGTTAACAATTAGTGTTAGTTAATGAATCAGTAATGCCCTATAAACTAACTTATTGAACTGTGTCAGAGATTCACTAAGTATTAGGAGCTCCAAGTTGGATGCCTGGAACATGCATTGCCAGAGCGAATCCCTCCCAGCCCTTTGGCTGTTGGCTAGGATGGGGAGGGAGCCCAGTATTGCCAAGCCCAGTCCTCTCTTCCTTCTTTCCTATTTCCCTCCCTTCCTTCATGGAGCAAGGTTTGAACCTGCCAATTGGAGACCCACACACTCAGCTATGGGTAGTGGCAGTTGAGATAGGGTGACCATTCCAGAATGCTTCCTTTTTGCAGTGGACTCATTGTATGAATGGCCTCACTGTACTCACATCACTTTGCAATGTGACTTTGCAGCCCCTCTCATTGAAAGATGATTCTATTTCTCCAACTCTTGAAACTGAGCTGAACTCATGACTTGCTCTGGTCAGTAGAATGTGACAGAAGTGATGGTGTGTCAGTTGGGAGTACCTGCACGCTTCCTCTCTCTCATACCCCATGAACAAACCTTGTCTAGTCTGCTGGAGGATGTAAAGAGGCTTGGAGGAGAGCCCAGGTGTCCCAGCTTACATTGTGGACCAGCTTACAGACATCTGACCCCAAAACTATGAGAGCCCAGAGCAGATCAGAACGTTCCCTACATGACTCTCAGCAGACCTCAGACACAGGAGGGAGCCCAGCTGAGACCAGAAGTATCATCCAGCTGGCCTGTAGTCTCATGAGCAATAATGTTCATTGTTTCAACCCATTGAGATTGTAATGTTTGTTATACAGCAGTAGCTAACTGACACCCCTCTGCTCTGAAGTTGTTCCTGATGGGGCTGGGTCGTGTGACTTAGAATGTAACATCTTTTTGCCTTTTTTTCTTGGCAGGCAGGAGAAAATAGAAATCGAGGAATTTCTGAAGGAATGTCAGGATATTTGGGTATTATAGTAATGGGATAAAAAACTACCATGACAGGAAAAAACACGTAACCAGATAAAAATGTGTCAAGGGACCATATCCACTGACACGGAGTTCATGTACACGTTCCCCAAGCACTCCCCGCCCCCCCCCCCCCCCCCCCCAAGCAATGAGGACACCTGTGTAAGCAAACAAATGAACATTCCCACTGGAACACACTCATGCTCGCTCCTGAGCTAACCTGCACGACTCCTCCTGGGATACCGGGAAGTGTGAATCCTTGTATCTGATTGCTGACAAGACTTGAGAAACGGCCAGCCTTGCCTTTGCTCGTTTTTCACTAAGAACTCTATTGTGCTAGAAACATCAGAGTGAAGATTGCAGCCATTGAAAGAAGGAAAAGGATGGAGATTTTTCAGGCTTATCAAGAAATGCGGTGAAACATTTTGCCAAAAAAAAAAAAAAAAAAAAGCACAGACCACCTGTGCTCACCCATCAGCTCACAGGTCTCTTCATTTTCTCCCTAAGGTCGGTACTGGCATGATCCCCATTTCAAAGATAAGGAAACTGAGGCTCAGCGAAGTGACTGTGCAAGACCACAGCTGGGAAGGGCAGAGTGGAGGCCAGAAGTTCGGGCTCCTGTCTCCACATCTCTGGCAGGATGGTCGTTCTGAAAGATGGAATCTGCATGGAATGGCCCAGTTCTGAAGCTTGGGGGTGGGGACATGGGTGTTTGCTGTTACTGTCCCCCTACTTTGTATGTCTGAAATGCTTTATCATAATTTTCTTAGAAGAAATGAGACCGATGCTTAACTGATGGAGCCACTCAGGTGCTCCAGGAAGTCTGTTTGAAAATACGTATCAGGGGGGCGCCTGGGTGGCGCAGTCGGTTAAACGTCCGACTTCAGCCAGGTCACGATCTCGCGGTCCGTGAGTTCGAGCCCCGCGTCAGGCTCTGGGCTGATGGCTCAGAGCCTGGAGGATGTTTCCGATTCTGTGTCTCCCTCTATCTCTGCCCCTCCCCCGTTCATGCTCTGTCTCTCTCTGTCCCAAAAATAAGTAAACGTTGAAAAAAAAAATGTTAAAAAAAAAAAAAAGAAAATACGTATCAGATCTAAGTCATTGGCTATAATCTTTGGGTTTACCGAATCCCTGCACTTAGATCCCCGGATGCTCTCTTGAGAACCACCTTTGTGCAACACTACTTAACACATAAGGTAAACAGCAAGAAAGGTGAAGGGAGAGCAGGAAGAAGAAACTGCCTCCCCCTCAGGCCCCCCAAAGGCTCTGTGCCTTATGTGCTCCACCATTAAAGGTCTGGAATGGCCCTGATTTCAAATATTTTGGCCTGTTTTTCTGTTGAAGAACAGTGCTTCCGAGCTTGGGAGGACAGGGGTCGCAGCGGCCTCTGTCAGTGCCCTGCGTGAGGCCCCGGACCCCATCCATCTGGCGGTGCCTGAGGCCTTTTTCTAGCTGTTGGACATGCTGGCTAAGGATTGCCCCCTGGGAGCAGCCCCAACCACTGGCTGAAGAGAGTCAGGGTGAAAACATGCCAGATCCCTTGCCCCTTAGGGGGGACCACCGTGAGCTCCATCCTTCCCTGACCCTCAGCGAGTCTCTACAGCATTCCGCTCCAGTTGCCCACAGCAGTATCCATGTCCGAAGCTGGCTTGGTTGGCAGCCTTCCCCGCTCGGTCTTACTTGGACACGCTCTCACCAGTGCACCCTGGGTCCCCTCCCAAGTCAAACGCATGCACTTGAAGCCTTGTCTCAAGGGTTTGGCTCTAAGGGAAACCAAACTGAGGGGGCAATATTTTCAAACAGGCCCAAAGGTGCTTCCGAGATCCCTCTCTCTCTGTCCCCCTGAACTGAGAACCCCTTCAGCAAAGTCCTGGAAAGGCAGCCCCGCACAGCATTAACTCCCTCCCAGCGACTCCACCGGCCAACTGTGTTACCTCAGATAATCTACTTAAGGCATTTGGGCCTCTCCGTTTTCTCACCTGTCAAGGAGGGAGCCCTCCCTTCTTCAGCATTGTGGATTCCACGAGAGAACCCCGGACTCACCCTGGATGGACACAGGCACTGAGCAAAAGTCAATCTATGATTTAAAAAAATGTCAGGAAGCATTACCTTAATACACGTCACAAAACTTTTTGTCAGACTCTGTTCTCATTTACTTGCTATATAGGTCACATAGCAAGGAAATGCCTAAAATGTACAATTTAATGGCCATTTATTAAGCTCCTTTTCCCTTAGGCTAGAATGATGTTCTGGAATTATAGATTAGAAAGACCCTTGTTCCCTACTAGCTGGAAGAGAGACATATAAACAAATACTACAGTGTGAAAAGTGCTCTAAGGTGGGGACGTGGGGGTTTTGGCTGCTGGGCCCATACTTGGTTGGCCTCTGGTTCCAGACCCCTGGTTTCCCTCCAGAAGCTGCCCTTCCCCATTCTAGACCCTCCGGCTCCAGGTGCTGTGGCCATGTGACTCAGGCTGGGGCAGTCAGAGCTGTTGATCCCCTGGCCGCAGTGATTGGTTCAAGGATCAGCACGTGACCAAGCCAGACCAGGGAGACTCAATTTTTTGTCTCAGGTGTGTCTGAAGCCACACTACCACCTGCTCTTTTCCATTACACAAATCAATGAATCCTCTCCCTTGTTTTTTTTTTTCCTAAGCCACCTGCTACCAAGAGTCATGCCCTTTGTGTCAGGTCCGTGCAACACACAAAGGAGGCTTGGGGCAGAAGGTCAGCCCCTGCATGAAAGGGTCTGGAAGGCTTCCGAAGAAGGAGACGTATGATTTACGTTTTGAGGGATAAATTGAAGTTTGTTCTTCAAGGATCAAGGCGGGGAAGGGCATTTGAGGCAGAGGAAGTGACACGGCAGTGGCATGCAAGTGGGGCCTGGGAGGCTTCAGTGTGGCTGGAATGTGGGACATAAGAAAATGAGGTGGGGCGGGGGGGCGGGGGGGGGTTGGTGCCCAGGTGGCTCAGTCAGTTCAGTGTCCGACTTCAGCTCAGGTCATGATCTCACGGTTTGTGAGCTCGAGCCCCGCTTCAGGCTCCACACTGACGGCATGGAGCCTGTGTGGGATTCTCTCTTTCTCCCTCAATCTCTGCCCCTCACTCACTTGCACGCTCTCTCAAAAATAAATAAATTAAAAAAAATACATTTAAAATAAATTACAAAAAAAAAAAGGAAAATGAGGTGGGGAAGTTAGATGAGGTCAGATTATAGACTGTTGAGTGCCAGTCTTGTGGGGAGGGGGGTGGGGGGGTGGGAGAGGGGGGAGGGACATTTCTCCTGTGTGTGGTAGGCAGAAAGGAGAGTGGATCAGGCCTCACTAGAGCTGTGGAGGCTTAATGCGTGTCTCTTGTCGAAAGTGCCCCCCCCTCCCAAGCAGATATCTTAAGCGTTTAATATGCTAAGATTTTAGCTGGGAACACACTCAGTGAGCAGGGGCAAGGCTGAGATCTGAAATAACTTGGAGAAGCTAATCATCTGTCCCACCTGGGCAGCGAAGATTAATAAAATGTGGGTTTAGCATTCACGCGGTAGAGGGGTAGACAGGGTAGGAGGAAGGGGAATGGGAGATGTGGGTGGCAGCTTAAGTGTCTGCTCCACACCTCGAGCACTTCCATTCTGCCCTGGGAAGACAGAGGCCGGAAGTTACTAGGCCACCCTCCCTGGAAGGTACCATGGCCTACCTTCCTTGGTGCCTCCCACTGAAGCAGGCTTCTCAGAAACCTCACCCCTACCTCAGTGGCTTCTCAAACCCACATAGTCCTCCCAATGACATTTTAGCAGTGCTTAGACATGGGTGCCTCCCATCTCCTACTGTCAATGGGAGACCCCTAAGAACCAGGACTTAGGATCTGGAGCAAAAAGTCTGAGTGGGTTGCCTAAGGCCACACAGCCCGGAGTTGACTTCAACTCCGTGTGACTCGGTGCATGATCCAGGACCAGCAGCGATATCATCTGTGAGCTTATTAGAAATCCCTGGTCCTGGCTCTGACCTACTGAGTCAGAATCTGCATTTTAACAAATCCCTATGTGATCAAAGTTTGAAAAGCACTAGGCTGCACACTGCACAGAACTAGCCAAACAAAAAGACAGAAGAAAAATACAACAAAAACAAAAAACAAAAAACAAACTAACTTTGGTTGGATTGAAAAGAGGGAATAATAAAGAGTTGGGTTTTTTTCTCTTCCACATCTCCCAAAATGTGGTTATATTACTTTCATAATGAAAAAAACAAACACTTAAAAATTAAGAAAATCTGAAACACAAAACCACACACTGTTACAAAACTAGTAAATTAAGAAATGGTTATTTGCATTTAAAAATAGGCCCCATTTTCGGTCTGTTATTACTTTTGGTTTAATTCCTCCCTCCCTTTAAAAAAATATACTTCTGCCTCCAAAGCCAGAAGCAGAGGTGCTTCAACGGCAGGCTTGCGGGGGGGGGGGGCGGTCTGGGTGGCTTAGGTCATGATCTCATGGTTCGTGGGTTCGAGCCCTGTGTCAGGCTCCGTGCTGACAGCTCAGAGCCTGGAGCCTGCTTCAGACTGTGTGTGTGTGTGTGTGTGTGTGTGTGTGTGTGTTCCTCCCGCCCCCTCTCAAAAATAAATAAAGCTTAAAAAAAAAAAAAAAGAGCAAGCTTGGGCCTTGCCCTCTTGGGAATGGCCAGTGTAGGGAAGGACATCTTTCTGTCTGCAAAAGGAGCTCATTGTTATAATGTAGGTCTTATCACAAGTGAATAGAGATGAGCTTGTCTGGCTCAAATGAAATGAAAGACCATGAGTGATAGAAGCCTTAGGTGTGAATTGTGATTTACCTTTTCCCCATGATGATTTCCCTTCATGAATGCCTTTTCTGAACACAGGATGAGGACCCTCCCCTTTCCTGAACTTCTCAAGGTTTTCAAAAGCCCCCAAACTGCTGACTTCACACTTGGCCTCTTTGCCTAGTTTCCTCTTACTCGTCCTTCAGCACTCAGCATGAATGTCACTTCTCAGGGAAGGCTTCCAAGACCCTTTGGTCCTGTACTAGGCAAAGCTCTTGATTTTAAGTGGTGGAAAAATAAAATTAAACTGACTTAAGCCAAAAACAGTGACTGTTGGTTCAGATAACAGAAAAGTCCAAGGGTAATGGCTTCAGATAGAGCTGGACTCATCCCCAGGAAGCTGCCTAACGACAGATCTCTCAACTTTCTTCTGTAGGGCTCCAGGCTCAGGTAGGCTGTCCTGGGAGGCACCTCCATGGCAGACCCAGATTTTCTACCTTTCCAGTTTAGAAACCCCAGTGCAGGGGCGCCTGGGTGGCGCAGTCGGTTAAGCGTCCGACTTCAGCCAGGTCACGATCTCGCAGTCCGGGAGTTCGAGCCCCGCGTCAGGCTCTGGGCTGATGGCTCAGAGCCTGGAGGATGTTTCCGATTCTGTGTCTCCCTCTCTCTCTGCCCCTCCCCCGTTCATGCTCTGTCTCTCTCTGTCCTAAAAATAAATAAACGTTGAAAAAAAAAATTAAAAAAAAAAAAAAGAAACCCCAGTGCAGAGAGAACTTGCTTTCCCTAAGTGTCCTCACAAAAGTCCCAGAGTTGAATCTCATTGGCCAGATTTAGGTCATATGCAGATCTTTGACCAATCATTGAAGTGGTCAGGAAGTGGAATGCTCTGATTGGCCAGGATCATATCCCTACCCTCAGCTCATCCCCACCTGAATCACATGGGCTGATGAAAGAGAAATATGTTGGGGCACCTGGGTGGCTCAGTCGGTTAAGTGCCCAACTCTTGATTTCAGCTCAGGTCATAATCACATGGTTCATGGGATCAAGCCCTGCATGGAGCTCTGCACTGGCAATGTTGAGCCTGCTTGGGATTCTCTCTCTCCCTCCCTCTATCTCTGCCCCTAACCTGCTCTCTCTCTCTCAAAATAAATAACTAAGCATTAAAAAATAAAGAAAGAGGGGGCGCCTGGATGGCTCAGTCGGTTAAGTGTCCGACTTTGGCTCAGATCATGATCTCATGGTTCGTGAGTTTGAGCCCCATGTCGGGCTCTGTGCCGACAGCTCAGAGCCTGGAGCCTGTTTCAGATTCTGTGTCTCCCTCTCTCTCTGACCCTCCCCCGTTCATGCTCTGTCTCTCTGTCTCAAAAATAAAAAAAAAATAATAAACATTAAAAAAAATAAAAAAAAAAAGAGAAACATGGGCCCCAAATGAAAAGTGAGAAAATGAGGGCATGATGCTGGGTGGGCAATAACAACAGCAGGTTACAACAGACCTCCTGTTACAAATTTTCATAATACCCTGCCATTTGCCTTTATAACATTTGCTGGATTTAAAAAACTATTTGAGTTAGTTACTTGATTAATGTCTGTCTCCCTAACTATTGTGAAACACTACGGGCAAGGATTATGTGTGCTCACAGAAAATGGTATTCACAATGCCTGACATGTGGTAGGTGTTCATCAAATATTTATTGAATGAATGGACTCTCTCTAACTGCCTTAACAACAGTGAGGTTTACTTACATTCGCCAGAGGTGATTCTGGAATGCTGGTAATCAGGCTCCCCATTTTAAATCAGATTTGGCTATTGACACAGCCGAACCTCTGTTCTAGCTGTGCCCCAGGATTATCTGTGCCGTGGAAATGCTGCTCTGCAGAACTGGGGACATCTGCCATGTGGCCACTGGCAACTAGAGACTCTTGCTAGATAGTACAGCCCTGGGCGGGGGGTGTTGGCAGCAGACAGGATGGGGATAGAGGAGGAAGATTTTAAATTCTGCTGCATTTGCACCTGACATCTGAAAGTGGACTATCTCAAGCCTCACAGCCTCCTTGTATGGTAATATAATTACATCCGCTTATTTCAAGGGAGAGATTGAGGTTTAGAATAGCCCACAAGGTCTGCCGGCTCATACCCAACACACTAGCACTTAAATCTGAGTCTTCCAGACATCAGCTATGCCACTGGTTTTCTGCATGACCTTCAGCAAGTCTCTTTACCTCTGGGAGTCTCAGTTTCCTCACCTGTAAAATGCACGAGTATCCTCCCGTGAAGAGACTGATGTGAGATGATATGAATTCTTATGTGCAGAGATCATATGAATACAGTGTGCAGAAGTCTTGGGCAAATGGTGGACATTGTCTTCCCCTCCCTATAGATGTTGCTCTAGCTAAGTTGAATATTCCAAGTGCTTACCTAGCTGTAACTGAAGCAGAGACATGAGCTAATGGGGGAGGGCAGTAGGGGGAGGGGCCTTCTTTGCATTCATCTAGGTAATGAAATTCACACCTGACCATAGCACATGCTTGTCACTCAGGACACAGTCCAAGAAATAGCCTGCCTAAGGGTAGCACCAGGACTTTCTTATCCTTAGGAGTCCCCATAGCAGTCCAAGAGCTAGTCATGTTTGGTCTTCAGGTGATGACTTAAGTCCAGGAAATACTATCTACATGGGGCAGGTGTGGGCTTCAAGACTCATGTCACACTAGCCAGTGTCTCTTGTAATAACAGCTCCATATACAAAGCTTCCAGGGTGCCTGCAAAGGACACACCCAGTTTCAGGGGTCTTTGTACGTGGGAAAGCTCAACATTATGGCTTCCCCTCAGGCACATTCACGGTCCTTCTAGTCTGGATGCAATTCACTGGCCAAGAGCCATTTTTGACATAAGCAATGTTGCCTGGCAACACAGCCAACATTCTACCTTTTTTCTGGTTTCTAGGGTTAACAGAGCTAGTAAGTTAACCCAAGGTCAAATCTGTTCTTAAGAGAAGGAAAGAGGGGCGCCTGGGTGGCTCAGTTGGTTAAGTGTCTCACTCTTGATTTTGGCTCAGGTCATGATCTCACAGTTTGTGAGTATGAGCCCCTCGTCAGGGTCTATGCTGGCAACGTGGAGCCTGTTTGGGATCCTTTCTCTCCCTCTCTTTTTGGCCCTCCCCTGCGCTCTCCCTCAAAATAAATAAACATTAAGAAAAAGAGAAGGAAAGAGTTTTGTTAACCTTTTATTCACAAATATTTACTGATATTTCCCCCATACATGTGAACACACGTGTGCGCACACACACACACACACACACACACACACACACACCCCTGCCCTATCCCTGAATTCTTTGCTCTCTCCCCATCTTCCAGTGCCATTCATTTAGTTTTAAAATTCTAAACTTTGGGGTTTCAAGTGCCAAGAATTTCAGAAGCTAAGATATTTTAGTTTGAAAAGTTAAAATTTTTGAGTTTTAGGAGTGCCTGCCTGGATGCCTCAGTCGGTTAAGTGTCTGGCTTCAGCTCAGGTCGTGATCTCATGGTTCATGAGTTCAAGCCCCGTGTCGGGCTCTGTGCTGCCAGCTCAGAACCTGGAGCCTGCTTCGGATTCTGTGTCTCCCTCTCTCTCTGCCCCTCCCCCACTCTCACTCTGTCTCTTTCTCAAAAATAAATAAACATTTAAAAAAAAAAAAAGACCTTTGAGTTTCAAATCCCAGGAACTTTAAATTCCAAGGCCACGGTTGATGAGTTTCAAATGCCATTTTGATTTTTCTGAGTGTGGCCTTTTGGGTTTCAAACATTGAAACCCTGAGTCAGAGCATAGGTTCATGTTCTAATTAATAGATTTGGGAAAAACAGATGAAAAGCCAGGTGACCTGGGCCTCAGAATATTGAACAGTTTTCTGAATTGAGGAAGAGGGGAGGAGAGGCCATGATGAGGGATGAGATTAGCAAGGTCCACACAAGGGGCCCAACGCTGAAGGGTCTGGCTGTCCTCATCGGTACCCTGGGAGGACCATTGTTTGAAAGAGCAGCAGGAAGGACGCTGTGCCCTGAGGCATCTCTTGGCTCTAGCTGACTTACCTATATGCACAGCCCCCTACTTGCCCACACCATCTGCTGTGGTGACAGTGCCTGGAGCCTAGCAAGCCACTGGTGGCCTGGAGGGAGGCCTGTGACCCTGCACTTGGGTGGTTCTGAGAAGAGCCCACCTGTGGTCTCCCTGCTGGGTGGAGCAGGGGGGAAACCCAGCCCCACCATCCTGGAAGTCCACACTCCACAAAGATGAAGCCTTAGTTGTTGTGTGTATGAGGGAGGCAGATGGGACGTCCTAGTGAGGAACACAGTTTTTCGGTGCGACAGGGGCAAGGTCATTGATTCATTCAACAAATCGTCTTACCGCTCTGAGCACAGGTTCTGGGGCCCGACTGCCTGGGACTGCCAGTTCCGCTGCTTCCTGGGCAAGTTATTTCATTTCTTCATGCTTGGTTTCCTCACCTATAAAATGGGGACAAAACAATACCCGCTTCCTGAGGTGATTTTGAAGTCTAGAAGAATTTGTATGTCTGAAGAACTTACCAACGTGCCATGCAGCTAGTAACCACCCCACCAACGCTAACTACTATTATTACTGCGCAACAGAGATTTCTCGACGCACCAGGGGTACAGGAGAGAACAGACAAAGGATCAGCCACACAGAGCTTATGTTCTAGTGAGGAGAAAGAGGATAACCCACGCAAAACCAAAATCTTTCTTTGAAAGAAAGATAAATCTAAGGCACCTCTTTTTCTCGCTGAGCTCTGGCCCCTCTGGGATACATCATGATACAACAGCAGGTGCCCCAGCACAGGCATCCAGTTGGTGCTCACTAAAAGGGGCTCCCCTCCCCGACTTGCCAGCTCTCCTCGCTGCTGCCCCAGTGCCTGGCCATGAGCTGCCCCTTCCCCGTTGGAGAACCCTGGAGCACGAATCACAGACACAAAGGAAATTCCCAGAAGCACCGTTCCCACCAACCAGATGTCCCCATGCCTTTCTCAAACAGATTAGTGTCCTAGCAACTGGAAGAGGGGGGATATGGTCTGTTTCTCTCTGGAAACAGAATGGACAAAAGACATTTGTTTAAGTTCAACCTTCAGGGAAAGTCCCGCAGCAGGAAAGGCATTTGGTGAAGAGAATTTTGGGTTCAGGCCACCCCCTTCGTCACCATCACCAGGTCACTGTCCTGCTTGGAGAGCCTTCAATGACTCCCTGTTGTTATCAGAGCAAATAGAATGGGACTTTTGATCTTCTCCACTAGGCCTGTTCTCTTTCTAGCCTCCCAGCCCCTCTCTTCCTCCTCTAGATTTAGGGTACCCTGTGCACCCAGAAACCTGGAGGCCCTCCTTGACCTCTCCTCCACCCTCATTCTCATATGCAAACCATCAGCATATTCTGCTGGCTCTGCCTCCGGTGTACTCTCCAATCTGTTTACTTTTGTATCAGTTACCTAGCATAACGATACCGCTGTGTAACAAACAGCCATGGACCTTAGTGCCTACAACAATAAACATGTTGTGTCTAGGATAAGCTAGAGGTAGGCTAGGCAGTTTTGCCAAACTTAGCTGGGCTCACTCATACGTCTGGGGATTGTTGGCTGGCTTGGGGGTCGGGGGGTGCATCTGAGTTGGCTGTGGCCTGGGACAACTCCACACGTCTCTCATCCTCCACCAGGCCATCCCAGTGGGTGGCAATGGCAGAGGCACAGGGCTAGCACAAGCTCATGACTGTTTTAGCCTCTGCTGATGCCACGTCTGCTGACATCCCATCAATCAGAGCAAGTCATGCGGCCAAGCTCACAGTGCAGGCGCCAGGTGCCGCAAAGGGTGAGGCTACAAGAGGGGTGAAGTACTAGGACTGAATGGTCCTGACTGCCCACCTTCTCTGCATCCTTGCTGGCACTGCTTTGTCTCAGGCCGCTAGATCATTTCTAGACCCCTACCCAGCCTCCAACTGCCACCCCACTTTCATCCCTCTTGAAGTCCACTCCCTTGCAGAATGGCCCTCACCCAGAATCCCAAAGAATCTTCTAGAAATATAAATCTGATCATGTCTCTCCCCTGCCTAAAACCTCTCTATGGCTTCCTGTTACCCTTAGGGTGAAATCCAAATGCCTTATGGGGACCTCCAGAGCCCTTGGGATAAGGCTTTGCCATTTTTTTTTAGCCTCGTTGCCAACCACCAGCTCTTGCCTCCTAATCTTCCAGCTGCCAGGGCCCTCACTCAGTGCCTCATGTGTCTCATGATGGCCTTCTCCTTGTCAGTCAAATCTCAGCCTAAATGTCAGCTCTGCTGAGAGGCCTGGCCTCATCACCCTCCTGATTTGTTTTTTCCTCACCACTCATTGTATCTCATATGTATTTTGACTTTTCTCCCATTTTCTTCTCCCCTTCCCATTAGAATTTAAGCTCCTGAAGGGCAGGGTCTGTGTCGCTCTTGTTGACCTTTTATGCCCTGAGGCAGTGCATAGTAGATAGTGGCTATGGACTGAATTATGTCCCCTCCACAAAATTCTTTTTTTTTTAATGTTTATTTATAATTTTTTTGGGGGGGAGAGAGAGAACAGCAGGGGAGGGGCAGAGAGAGAGAGAGAGAGAGAGAGAGAGTGACAGAGGATCTGAAGCGGGCTCTGTGCTGACAGCAATGAGCCTGATGTTGGGCTCAAACTCATGAACCTCAAGATCATGACCTGAGCCGAGGTTGGATGCTCAACTCACTGAGCCACCCAGATGGCCCTCCCTCTACAAAATTCTTACTTCAAGCCCTAACCCCAATGTGATGGTATTTGGAGGTGGGGGCTTCAGGAGGTAATTAGGGTTGGATGAGGTCATGAGGGTGAGTTTTCATGACAGATTAGTGCCCTTATGAGACGAGGTAGAAATACCAGAGCTCTCTTTCTCCATGGAAGCCATTAAAGATGGCCATTAAGGGGAGAGGCCATTAAGGATGCAGTGAGAAGGTAGCCATCTCCACCCCAGGGAGAGAGCCCTCACCAGACACTGATTCCAGTGGCACCTTGATCTTGGGTTTCCAGTCTCCAGACTGTGAGAAAATAAATCTTGATGGTTTAAGCCACCTAGACTCTGGCATTTTGTTGTGGCAGCCCTCGCTGACAAAGACAATAATCACAGTGGATGAAGGTCTAACATTAGCATTTTTTATTCCAGCACTCAAGGCTCTTAATATCCTGTTCCTGCAAAGACATGAGGGAGAGGGTGGGAGGGGGGTGGAGAGCAGCTGGGGTCTGGCATTAGGCCTATCCACTGGGGTGGGAGCCACAGAGAGGATGTCAGCTCCGAGGTCTGTATAGGCACATTCCCCAGCTCAACATCCAGCTTAGCCAGGATGGATAAGTGACCAGTAATTTCTGAGCCCAAACCCAGCCCCAGGGACATCCATTCCACAGATTTCTCTTGATCAGCTTACTCTATGCCAGGGACCAAGCTAGGCCTTGGGGACCTCTTCTTCTTCATTTAGCAAATACCCACCATCTGTTCTGCACGAGCATGGGGCCAAGTGCAGGGAACACTCTTGAGGCATTTCTCTGCTAGTCTTGTCTTGTGGTGACCCATTTACCTAGCTGTCTGTGTCCCTCACTGGCCTCCCAAGGTGCTGGGTCCGCGTCTGAGAGATTCTGGCACTTGCGGGCCTGGCATACAGGAGTTGGAGAAAGGAGAACTGACTGAAAGTGAAATGGACCCAAATTTGCCCTCCAAAGGCCCTCCAGAGGCAGTGAGAGTCTGATCACTAACATACAGTATGACAATGCTATCCTGGGGACAAAGCGAGCTCAGACGTGGGGACAGTGCTTATCTCACAGTAGGTATCAAATTAATATTTTGAAGTCCCCACTCTTATCTCTCATGGCCCTCCTCTGGCCAGATCTCCATCACCAAAGTGGTGCACTCCACGCACCCCCCCCCCCCCGGCCCCGGCTTCTGTGAGTGCTAGCTGCTGACAGCTCTCAGCTGCACCTTTCCACTGAGAATGGCTTTCAGCCAACAGGAGCCTCCCTGGGGAATTTCTGGGAAGTTACATTCTTCCCATGGGATGGTGGGACGACCCCCCCCTGTAGCGCTCATGCTCCAGAGCAACTTGTGGGATCAGGCTGAGGCTAGACTTTTCCTGAAACCACATCCTTGAGTGATTTCTTTCCTGCCTCCTCCTGCTTCCCTCCCCCACCCCTTTCTGATTACAATTGAGCTCTCCCTAGATAAACACATGTACAAGAGTCTGGCTAAGGCTTTGCCTCAATGAAACCTAACCTAAGATAATGCATTTTCTTTCCCTCAATATACACTTTATGTGATGTAAGCCTCTTCCAGGCCTGGACTCCAAAGCCCTCTTAAACATTCCTGCCTCCTGTTTCCTTTTCCCCCAGCTTAATGTATACGACCATGTGGGGATGGTGGAGTCACTACATGGAAGAAAGTTGATCTTCGAATCACTGCTGGGAGGAGGTGGTTTTGAACTTCAAGTAAGTGAGAAATAAACTTAGATAGTGGAGCCATTATGCACTTGGGTGTCTGTCTGATACAGTGGGAAATGTTACCATAACTAATACATTTGGGTTTCAGTCATTTGTATGCCCTGGCTGATGAGGTGGAGGGAATGTGAGTTTTGGAGCTGGACAAAGTTTGGGTTCCAGCTCTGCCACACTTTACCTCTCTGAGACTCAGTTCCCTCATCTCTAAAGGAAAAAAATGCAAACCCTCATCTGAGGATGATTATAAGCATTAAATAAGATCATGCTTTAGCCCTGGTACAAACTTGCAGGGATTGATAAATGCTAGTTTTTTCCCCAAAATGTTCACGATCTCATCACCCCGAGTTCTAGGGGATGCGTTCACACTGTGTGTCCTAAGCCTAGGCCTGGGCCTCTCCCTGAGCAGGCTAGGCAGAAGGGCCCTTGGCTAACATGGCATGATGGCTAATTTCATAGGTCGACATGACTGGCCGTAATGTGTCCACACATTTAATCAAACATCATTCCAGGTGTGTCTGTGAGGGTGTTTCTAAATGAGATTAACATTTGAATCAGTAGACTGAGTAAAGTAGGTTGCTCTCCCCAAGGTGGGCAGGTCTCATCTAACCTGTTGAAGGTCTAAATAGAATACTAGGCTGAGTAAGAAAGAATTCTTTTCCTCTGCCTGTCTTTGAGGTAGAACGTAGGTCTTCTCTTGCCTTTGGACTCAGACAGGAATTCACATCATTGGCTTGCCTTGGTCTGGACTTCTCAGCCTCCCCCTGCCCATGCTCATAAATTCTTATGAGCCAATTTCTTAAATATGCATATAAGTATATATATAAGAAATTGGCTCATAAGAATAAAATCTTCACATATATACACACACACACACATCCTATTGGTTCTGTTTCTTTGGAGAACCCCAACTCATTCGTATGAGGTTTTTCAACCAGCCTTCATTGCTGGCACACACATCACACACTGTCACCCATATGTGCCTCCTCCCTTTCAGTTATCTTTGTGGTCACTTCCCCAGGACAGGCCTCCTTATACTCATTTGGACCATCTCAAAAAACCCTCACTGGTCTCCCTGTTTCTGATCTTGCCTCTCCAATCTATCCTCCCCCCAAACCACAAGAATGACGTTTCTAAAGCCCACATCAGTCCATGTTATGCTTGTAGTAAAAAAGTTTCTCTTTGCTCACAGCTCCCAATTTTCTCATCTGTAAAATGGGAGGGTTGAGAAGATGAATCTATGACTCCCAGATATCTGTTTTCATGATTTGGAAGTGTGGTCCCCACCCTTTGGGCTGGCAGCAAAGGCACGCTCCTCATCTGGTCTAATAGGGCTCTATTATTTTTCTCCTGTGACTCGTGTATGCAAATATTCTGCTCCATTCAAACTGTTGGGCTCTCCTGACTGTCACTGGCCATTTGGCCATGTTGCTCATGTCCTTGTAGCAGGCCAGCTCCACCTCCTGTGGAAATCTAATTCTTTTCTTTTTTAATTTATTTTTATTTTTATAAATGTTTTTAATGTTTATTTTTGAGACACAGAGAGAGAGACAGAACGTGAGTTGGGGAGGGGCAGAGAAAGAGAGGGAGACACAGAATCTGAAACAGGCTCCAGGCTTTGAGCTGTCAGCACAGAGCCCGACATGGGGCTCGAACTCAGGAACGGTGAGATCATAACCTATGCTGAAGTTGGACACTTAACCAACTGAGCCTCCCAGGCTCCCCTTTTTAAATTTATTTTTTAAAAAAATTTATGTATTTATTTATTTTGAGAGAGAGAGAGCATGGGCAGGGGAGGGCCAGAAAGAGGGAGAGAGAGAGAATCCCAAGCAGGCTCTGACATGGGGCTCAATCTCATGAACTGTGAGATCATGATCTGAGCCCATAACAAGAGTCAGACACTTAACTGACTGAACCACCCAGGAGCCCCAAAAGCTTTCCCATTCTTTTAAAAAAAATTTTTTTTTCAACGTTTATTTTCTTTGGGACAGAGAGAGACAGAGCATGAACGGGGGAGGGGCAGAGAGAGAGGGAGACACAGAATCGGAAACAGGCTCCAGGCTCTGAGCCATCAGCCCAGAGCCTGACGCGGGGCTCGAACTCACGGACCGCGAGATCGCGACCTGGCTGAAGTCGGACGCTTAACCGACTGCGCCACCCAGGCGCCCCAAAAGCTTTCCCATTCTTAAGGGCCCAGCTCAAATGCTACCTCCCTCATGAAGCCTCACCTGAATTTCAACAGGATGTGACAGGATTTCTCCCACTCTTTCAAATCCCTACTAAATTATATGGTGGAAGTCACAGTGACTCAATTAGCTGTGTTTTGTGCATTAGGCACAGCACCTGTACTTAGTAAGTACTTTAAAAATATCTATTGAGGTCAGAGAAGCCAACATGGCAGAACAGCATGGAAGTTTTTTTTCGTCTCGGGTCCATGAAATACAGCCAGATAAACACTAAACCATCCTGCACACCTAGAAAACTGATTTGAGGATTAACACAACAATATGCACAGCCTGAACCACAGAACTCAGCAGGTACTCTGTGTGGAGAGGTGAACTGGGGAAGCGAGAAGCCGTGGAGGGCAGGTAGCTGTTTTTGTGTGTGGAGACAGGATGGAGCTGGGACGGGGGGGATGTATGGGAAAAGCACCCCCCCCCCCCGCAAAGCAGCTGGAGAGAAAATGGAAAAGTGGAAATAGCTGCAGGGACTGAACTAATAATGGAGAAAGGAGAAAGGAGAGGGTTTAAATTCCATTAAGACTCTATAAACAGGGGGAGCACAGAGGCTGAAACTCTGCAGCTCGATACCTGGTGGTGCTCTGGTGGGAAGGGCAAATCCCCAGCAGCAGAGTGGGGTCTGGGGGACTCTTCAGGCCACAGGGGAGAGGAGGTTCCCCTGCTGGGAGGACATCTGGTAGAGGCGGTGTGGCCCCCACACAGGCAAAGGTACCAGCAGACCCCGGAGAACAACCACATTCACCGGTGCTGGAACAAGGTTGTCAAGGGTGAAGCCTGGTGCCAGATGTGTGTTGTGATTTTCCATAATCCCTGAAATGCTGCTGCTACCCGATCACGTGAACTTTTTCTGGGGCGGGCTGGCACCCAGCTGCAGTCTCTGGGCACCAGCAGCAGCACGGTACCGTAAACGTTCCTGGGTGCAGCTGGCACCTGGCCATTGCTCAGTGAGACCCTCCCACAGAAGGTCTCAGCGGGTCAAAGCCACAGACCCTCAGAAGTGAGGGGTCAGGAAACACTGCTGCATCTGAGATAAAACTCAGGAGGGAGGTGCCGCCTGGCAACCTGACGGCTTGGTCACGGACAGTGTAAAAGCAGGCACTGAACGGAAGTTGGAGACAAAGGACAGGTGCGAGACTGCTGGTTGGGGAGAGCAGAGTTCTGATACTAGAGACTGGGTAGCCTGGGTTGCCATTTTCACCCCTCCTGGTGCATGCGCATACACACCTACAAACACCACAACAATCCACCCCAGTAAGCTAAGCAGCTCCATCTAGTGGAGAATGGAGCTGTTACACTAAGCCCTGCCAAACTGGGCCAACCTCGCTCTTCATGAACACCACAAGTCTCTCCACCTGCTTAGCTTCATAGTTTGACTTCTACACGAAAAAGATGTAATTTCAATCGTATTTCAGTATGTTCACTGGTCCATCTGTTAAATTTTCTTTTTTTTTCTTTTTTGTTTCTTTTCTTCTTGAATACAGAAAGAGAAAAAATTTATTTTTATTTTCAATTTTTACTAAAAATATTTTTCTTTAATTTTTTCTACTATATTTTTTATTTTTTGTAAAATTTTCAAATTCTATTTTACTTCCATCATTTTATTTTATTCTATTTCATTGTATTCATTTTTTTCAAACATTTTCCTTTTTTTCTTTTTCTTTTCTTTTTTTTTAATTTTTTCTCTTTTTTCCCCTCATCTATCAAGCTCCTTTCAACAACCAGACCAAAACACACCTAGGATCTAGCATCATTTATTTGATTCGTGTGTGTGTGTGTGTGTGTGTGTGTGTGTGTGTTGTTTTCAATTTTTTAATTATAATTTTTTTTACCTTATTAATTCCTTTTCTTCCTTCAAAATGATGAAATGAAGGAATTCACCCCAAAAGAAAAAGCAGGAAGAAACGACAGCAAGGCACTTAATCAACACAGATACAACCAAGATGTCTGAACCAGAATTTAGAATCACGATAATAAGTATACTAGCTGGGGTTGAAAACAGATTAGAATCCCTTTCTGTGGTGATGAAAGTAGTAAAAGCTAGTCAGAATGAAATAAGAAATGCTATAACTGAGCTGCAATCTAGAAAGGATGCCACGGTGGCAAGGATGGGTGAGGCAGAGGAATGAATCAGCAATATAGAGGACAAACTTATGGAGAATAATGAAGCCCCCTCAAAAAAAGAGGAAGACTAAGGCAAAAGAGCACGATTTAAGAATGAGAGAAATCAGTGACTCATTATAAAGGAAAAACATCAGAATCATAGGGGTCCCAGAAGATGAAGAGAGAGAAAAAGGGGTAGAAGGGTTATGTGAGCAAATCATAGCAGAAAACTTTCCTAACTGGGGAAAGACACAGATATCAAAATCCAGGAAGCACAGAGGACTCCCATTAGATTCAACCAAAATCGACCATCAATAAGGCATATCATAGTCAAATTCACAAAATACTCAGGCAAGGAAAGAATCGTGAAGGCAGCAAGGGAAAAGCAGTCCTTAAGCTACAAGGGAAGACAGATCAGGTTTGCAGCAGACCTATCCCCAGAAACTTGGCAGGCCAGAGAGGAGTGACAGGATACATTCAATGTGCTGAAAAGGAAAAATATGCAGCCAAGAAATTCTTTATCCAGCAAGGCTATCATTCAAAATAGAAGGAGAGAGGAAAAGTTTCCCAGACAAACAAAAATTAAAGGAGTTCATGACCCCTAAACCAGCCCTGAAGGAAATTTTAAGGGGGACTCTCTGAGGGGACAAATGATGGGAAAAAAATAAAGACCAAAAGCAACAAAGACTAGAAAGGACCAGAGAATACCACCAGAAACTCCAACTCTACAAGAAACATAACGGCAATAAATTCATATCTTTCAGTACTCACTTTAAACATCAATGGACTAAATGCTCCAATCAAAAGACACAGGGTAACAGAACGGATAAGAAGACAAGATCCATCTACATGCTGTTTACAAGAGACCCACTTTAGACCTAAAGACACCTTCAGATTGAAAGTAAGGGGATGGAGAACCATCTATCATGCTAATGGCTGACAAAAGAAAGCTGGAGTAGCCATACTTATATCAGACAATCTAGATTTAAATTTTTTTCAATGTTTATTTATTTTTGAGAGACAGAGAGACAGAGCATGAGTGGTGAAGGGGCAGAGAGAGAGGGAGACACAGAATCTGAAGCAGGCACCAGGCTCTGAGCCACCAGCACAGAGCTTGATGCGGGGCTTGAATTCATGAACAGCAAGATCAAGACCTGAGCCGAAGGTGGACACTCAACCAACTGAGCCACCCAGGTGCCCCCAGACAATCTAGATTTTAAAATAAAGACTACAACAAGAGATGAAGAAGGGTATTATATCATAATTTAGGGGTCTGTCCACCAAGAAGACCTAAAAATTGTAAACACTTGTGCTCCAAATGTGGAGCACCCAAATATATAACTCAGTTAATAACACACATAGAGAAACTCATTGATAATAATACCATAATAGTAGGGGACTTCAACACCCCCACTTACAGCAATAGACATATCATCTAAACAGAAAATCAATAAGGAAACGATGGCTTTGAATGACACACTGGTCTAGATGGACTTAACAGATATATTCAGAACATTTTAATCCTAAAGCAGCAGAATATACATTCTTCTCCAGTGCAAATGGAACATTCTCCAGAATAGGTCACATACTGGGACACAAATCATCCATCAACAAATACAAAAAATTGAGATCATACCATGCATAGTTTCAGACCACAATTCTATGAAACTCGAAATCAACCACAAGAAAAATTTGGAAAGATAACAGATACTTGGAGACTAAAGAACATCCTACTAAAGAATGAATGGGCTAACCAAGAAGTTAAAGAGGAAATTAAAAAGTACATGCAAACCAATGAAAATGATTACACGACAGCCCAAAACCTCTGGGACACAGCAAAGGTGGTCATAAGAGGGAAGGATATAGCAATCCAGGCCTTCCTAAAGAAGGAAGAAGGGTCTCAGATACACAACCTAACCTTACACCTTAACGAGTTGGAAAAAGAACAGCAAATAAAGCCCCAAACCAGCAGAAGACAGGAAATAATAAAGATTAGAGCAGAAATCAATGCTATTGAAACCAAAATAACCAGTAGAACAGATCAATGAAACCAGAAGCTGGTTCTTTGAAAGAATTAACAAAATTGATAAACCACTAGCCAGTTTTTATCAAGAAGAAAAAGGAAAGGACCCAGATAAACAAAATCAAGAATGAAAGAGGAGAGATCACAACCAACACAGCAGAAAATAAAAACAATAATAAGAAAATATATGAGCAATTATACACCAATAAAATGGGCAATAATAAATAAATAATAAATAATAAATAAATAATAATAAAATGGACAAATTCCTAGAAACATATATGCTACCAAAACTGAAACAGGAAGAAATAGGAAATTTGAACAGACCCATAACCAGTAAAGAAATCAAATTAGTAATCAAAAATCTCCCAAAAAACAAGACTCTAGGGCCAAATGGCTTTCTAGGGGAATTCTACCAAACATTTAAGGAAGAGTTAACACCTATTCTCTTGAAGCTGTTCCAAAAAATAGGAGTGGAAGGAAAATTTCCAAATTCTTTCTATGAGGCCAGCATTACCTTGATTCCAAACCAGACAAAGACCCCACTAAAAAGGAGAACTATAGACCCATTTCCCTGATGAACATGGATGCAAAAATCCTCAAAAAGATATTAGCCAACTGGATCCAACAATACCTTAAAAAAATTATTCACCATGACCAAGTGGGATTTATACCTGGGATGCAGGGCTGGTTCAATATCCATCAAAAACTCAAAGTGATTCATCACATCAATAAAAGAAAGGACAAGAACCACATGATCCTCTCAACAGATGCAGAGAAAGCATTTGAGAAAATACAGCATCCTTTCTTGATTAAAAACCCTGAAGAAAGTAGGGATAGAAGGATCATACTTCAAGATCATAAAAGCCATATATGAAAGGCCTAATGCTGATATCATCCTCAATGGGGAAAAACTGAGAGCTTTCCCCCTAAGGTCAGGAACATGACAGGGATGTCCACTTCACCACTATTATTCAACATAGTATTGGAAGTCTTAGCCTCAGCAATCAGACCACACAAAGAAATACAAGGCATCCAAATCGGCCAGGAGGAGGTCAAACTTTCTCTCTTCCCAGATGACATGATACTCTATATAGAAAACCCAAAAGATTCCACCAAAAAACTGCTAGAACTGATCTATGAATTCAGCAAAGTCACAGGATATAAAATCAATGCACAGAAATCGGTTGCATTCCTTGCACCAATAATGAAGCAACAGAAAGAGAAATCAAGGAATCGATCCCATTTACAACTGCACCAAAAACCATGAAATACCTAGGAATAAATCTAAACAAAAAGGTGAAAAATCTATACACTGAAAACTATAGAAAGCTCATGAAATAAATTGAAGAAGACACAAACAAATGGAAAAATATTCCATTCTCCTGGATAGGAAGAACAAATACTGTTAAAATGTCAATACTACCCAAAGACATCTACATATTCAATGCAATCCCTATCAAAATAACACCAGCATTCTTCCTAAAGCTAGGACAAACAATCCTAAAATTAATATGGAACCACAAAAGACCCCAAAGAGCCAAAGCAATCTTGAAAAAGAAAACCAAAGCAGGAGGCATCACAATCCCAGACTTCAAGCTGTATTACAAAGCTGTAATTATTAAGACACTATGGTACTGGCACAAGAACAGACACTCAGATCAATGGAACACAATAGAGAACCCAGAAACGGACCCACAGATGTATGGCCAACTAATCTTTGACAAAGCAGGAAAGAATATCCAATGGAATAAAGACAGTCTGTTCAGCAAGTGGTGTTGGGAAAACTGGACAGCGACATGCAGAAAAATGAACCTGGATCACTTTCTTACACCATACCCCAAACTAAACTCAAAATGGATGAAAGATCTAAATCTAAGACAGGAAGCTGTCAAAATTCTCAAAGAGAAAGCAGGCAAAAACCTCTTTGACTTGGCTGCAGCAACTTCTTACTCAACATGTCTCCAGAGGCAAGGGAAACAAAAGCAGAAATGAACTATTGGGACCTCATCAAAAGAAAAAGCTTCTGCATAGCGAAGGAAACAATCAGCAAAACTAAAAGGCAACCGACGGAATGGGAGAAGATATTTGCTAACGACATACCAGATAAAGGGTTAGTATCCAAAATCTATAAAGAACTTATCCAATTCAACACCCCCCCCAAAAAAAATCCAGTGAAGAAATGGGCTAAAGACATGAATAGACACTTCTTCAAAGAAGACATCCAGATGGCCAACTGACACATTACAAAATGCTCAACATCACTCATCATCAGGGAAATACAATTCAAACCCACAAGGCTCGAACTCATGAACCTCAAGATCATGACCAACTGTCTGGATGCTCAACCTGCTCAGTCGACTGAGCCACCCAGGCACAGGGGCAGTCCCAACTGCTAAGCAGTTGTTGCTGTTGTCATTTTAATGTGGACATACTCTTTTTTTTTTTTTTTAACATTTATTCATTTCTCGAGAGACAGAGACAGTGCAAGCCGGGGAAGGACAGAGAATCCAAAGCAGGCTAGGCTCTGAACTGTCAGCACAGAGCCTGACGCAGGGCTCAGACCCACGAACAGTGAGATCATGACCTGAGCTGAAGTCTGATGCTTAACCGACTGAGTCACCCAGGCGGCCCAGTTTGATGTCTTTTTATTGATTCTGGAAAATTCTTGTCATTATCAGAACTATTGCTCCTGCTCCATGCTCTTTGTCCTCCTCTCTGCGACTCCAATTCCATATAGTTAGACCTCTTCACCACGTCCTATACATCTCTCTCCTGTGTTTTCCGTGATATTTCCTCTTTATTTTGGAGATATTTTTCTGCATATTTTTTACTGACCTATCTTCAAATTCACAGATCCTCTCTCCAAATTTGCACAGTCATCTGTAAACACATTGGCTGGGTTCTCGATTTCAGTGATTGTGTTTTTCTCTTGAATTTCCAATTGGTCATTTCTTACAGATCCCAGGTCTCTGATAAAAATTCTTCATGTCTTCTTACATCTTCTTGAACATATCAATCACAGTTGTTGTAAAGTCTACATCTGATAACACTCATATTTGGGTCACCTTCGGGTCTTTTTCGATCAGTTTTATTTTTTTTCATTTTGGTTTGTTTATTCATGTGTCTGGTTAAGAAAAAAAATTTTTTTTTTGTCTAAATTGAACGCCAGATATTGTGCATGAGAGGATCTTCATGTTGTTACCTTTCTCCAGATAAGACATTGCCCTTTCCTGTGACAGACCTCGAGTTGGGGAATGTTGTCTTAAATCCAATCAGAGGCTATGTTGATTCAAGTCTGAGTCATGATTTTTCTAAGTCTTGGTTTACCTGTGCCTCCTCCCACCTCCCAACTTTCTCCTGGGGTTTAACCCTCATTCATCCCAACTGAAAGGTTGGGGTATATCCCACGACTCTTTGGCGCAGAGACCTCTGTGGATTCAATGAAATCGTCCTTTGGGTGGGCCCCTGTAGCTGGGGAAAGGGTCAGGCTTCCCATAGCATGCCTACCAACTGGTCTTTTTAACAAAAGGATGGGGCAGGGTTCAGACCTTTGCTTTGCTAAGTAACATGTGCAGGTTTGTGTCTGGAGCTGAACTGGAGGGATGAGAAAAGAAAGACTGATCCCGGCTCCTGCACGTTCCTCCTCAGCATTCCCCACGCTGTGTGGGGCCTTTCCCTGAAGGTCTGTGGCTGAACTAGGTAGGTATTTAAGAAGAGTCATTTCCACAGGACTCAGATGCCGGGCTGCCTGGGGCTCCCAAGCCATTGTTCTGGCCCGCACATTAGCTGCTGCTGTTTCTCAACGGGAGTTGGGGGACATTTCCCACAATGACCACTTGGTGGTGAAATGTGGGGAAGAAGTTGGCTTCTGGGTTTGGGGGAGGGCACAAGGAGAAGGTAAACTCTAGAGTCAGAGTGCTTTCTTTCCACCCAGGAATATGATGTCTTCCCCAGCCTTGGCTGGACCATGCAGAGAACTTCAGACTCGAGGAAAGAGGAACAAGAGAAGATCCAGTTCTCCCTCGGCCCTATCTCACGGAGTGGCGTTGGATGAGTCATTGTCCCTCTCTTGACAGCATTTGTCAAGAGCTGCAGAATAAGAGGGTTGGGCTGAGGTTTCTTTCAGGTCTAGGCACCTGGGATGCCTTCCATTGAATGCCCCAGGCCCCAGACCTCCTCTCATCACAGCTGCCCTGCAAGGTTGGGGGTTATGAACCCCACTTCACAGATAGGTAAACTGACAGAGAGGTACAGTGACCCACTCAAGGTCACACAGCAAATAAGCTGTTCCCATAGGATGTAAGCTGTGTAAGAGCAACGATTTTGTGGAATGCCTTGCACGTTAGTAGGTGGTCAACAAATAACCATCGAGTGAACGAAACAGTGGAGTGGAAATTTGAACGTAGGCCTGAGTGATTCTGAAGCCGTTGCTGTTTCCAGTGCTCAGTGCCACTTCTGGGCAATCTGTCTGGAATTATCTGGATAATTTTCTTGGAAGAGGAAGGATGTATAAAAACGGAGACTACTGATTCTTTGATAGCAGTAATCAGGGAGGAGCAAAGTAAAAGCTCAGGATGTGGTGGAGGCCAACCCCAGACTCAGAGCGTGAAAAGAGAAGCGAGGCGTGAGGTCCTGTTCAGGAGCTCAGACCAGAACACAGAGGCTTTTCTGGAGCCCTGCCGGGGTCCTGCTGTAATTGCAGAGTAATTGTTAGTGGGTGATTGAACGTAACCTTCCCCCAGAGGGCTGCTTTGCACGGTGTGATTACCTTTGCACAGGGTTCTCTGAACTTTTGTGGTCTCACACTTTACTCGTAAAACAACTGGGAGCACACATCCCCAAGAGGTGTACATACTTATAAATTGAATATATGCACCATGCTCAATCCATATATTAAATACCAGGAAATCTTAAATAAAGAGAAAGATAAGTAATGCTAACTCCTTCCCACACCCCAATGGTTTGCTCAGCTCCCATACGTCATCAGACCAGACCGGGTTATGCTCTGCTGCCCTCCCAACCAAAGGCGGTTAGGTTCCCACGAAATGCAGTCAGAGTTGGAAGTCAAGAAGGTTCTAGTGTACCAGCCCCGAGCACCCCTGGAACCAAGCATGCATGCACCCCTTCTCGCCTGAGAGCCCTGGGGGGAGGGAGCCTGGAAGCCTGGGTGCAGCCCAGGTCCTGTCACTCCTTGGTGAGTAACCTTGGCTGAGTTCTGTCCCTGCTTTGGTTCTCACCCTACCTCCTGTGCAGGGACCTGCTCAGAGGCTGTGGGGTGGGGAGCACCATAACCGAATGTGCCGGGCGGTGGGCTGGGTCTTTGAAGAGGACCCATGCCCTGGTCACCAGCGAGGTAGCAATAGGCCAGCCAGGCCTTCGAGTCAGCCGGACCTACTTCCTTAATAGGCACCCCCCTGCAGTATCTGTTGCTCAGGGGACCTCTCCCATTTCTACGGTATTAAGAGAACTAGTAATGGTATCTAACACACACAGACTCCACTATGAACCAGGCACTGAATGCTTTAACGGAGTAACTCATTACAACCGCATCAGGGAGATGTGATCAGTATCACCATCCCCACTCTACAAAGACTGAGGCACAGTTCAGAAAGTCACCAGAGGCGCAGTTTGGAGGTGGATTTGAAACCAGGTCCCTGGTTCTGGAGTGGTTCCGGTCCTAAACCACTCGGCCACACCCCCTCTGTTACTCCTGCTCTTGCCTTCATTCATTAATTAGCATCTCCCCCATTCTTGGGCCTCTTACTGTTTCTATTCTATGTTGCTCACTCGCTGTCATTCTCGTTACTTCTTCCTTTCTGTTACTCCCCAAATATTCTTCTGTTTGCACACTGTCTCTCTCAAATCTCCCTACAGTAGAAGAGCCTCTCCCATTCCTAGTGAAGTTCCTCCTGGTTGGGCTGCTATTATGTTTCTTACTACCGTTCTTTTCTTTTCTTTTTTTTTTTTTTAAAGAGCAAGAGCACTAGTGGGGAAGGGTCAGAGAGAGAGGAAGACAGAGAATCCCAAGCAGGCTCCACACTGTCAGCTCAGAGCCTGACGCGGGGCTCAAACTCACAAACTGTGAGATTGTGACCCAAGTTGAAATCAAGAGTCAGACACTTAACCAACTGAGCCACTCAGGGGCCCCTTTCTTACTACCATTCTTAATGTTACCTCTCTACACATTGCTTCTCTTCACTTTCTACTGCAACAACTTTTCTTTTCTTTTTTAAAATTTTTTTTAACATTTATTTTTTTAACGTTAATTGGGAGACAGAGAGAGACAGAGCATGAGCATGGGGGTGCGGGCAGAGAGAGGAGGAGACACAGAATCCGAAACAGGCTCCAGGCTCTGAGCTGTCAGCACAGAGCCCGACGCGAGGCTCGAACCCACAAACTGCGAGATCATGACCTGAGCTGAAGTCTACTCGCAGATTCCTTGACATTCCTTCCACAAGAGGTGGTCTGTGCCACCTCCCTGGAACTTGGGAGGCTTGTGACCATTTCAAGGCTAGCCAGCAGTGGTGCTCCGTGACTTCCGAGGGGATGCGGCTACCACCTTGTGCTACAGCACACCTGCTCTGGCACACCTGTTACGACTTGGTTTCCGTGAGCCCCGTGTAAGAGATTCAACTGCCCCCAGGTTTCCATGCTGCAAGGAGGCCCAGGCCACATGGAGAGGCCACTGGTAGGTACTTGGGGTGACAGTCCCAGCTGAGCCCAGCCTTTGAACCATTCCAGCTTGGGCACCAGTGAGTGAAGAAGCCTCCAGATGATTACAGTCCCAGCCTTCAAGTCTTACCTGCTGGGGCTCTGATATCATAGAGCTGAGACAGCCCCTCTGCCCTGCCCAAATTTCCTGCCCCATAGAATTCATGACCATAATACACTGGTTTTTTATGCCACTTAAGTTTAGAGTGGCCTGATTTGCAACAATGGTTAACCAGCACACTCTCCTCTCAATCAAGCCATCCATCCTCCTAAAATCCCTTCTCTTTCTCTCGTGCCGCGGCCACTTCTCTCCTGTGCCCTGCTCTCCTCCCTGCCTTCCTCTGCCGGGGCCTCCTGACCTTGGCGCTGGTATCTTTGCCTCTCCCTTCAGCCATCCCAGCTCTGTCATCCTCTGAGCAGTGGGCAGTCTGGCTGTGGAGCTCATCAATCTGGGTGCAGACAGCAGTGATTCACAATTCTGCTGCCGGGGAGACTCGCTTCCTTGTCAGAAGCTCACAGCCATTAAGACAAGTTCTGGAGTCAGCACTCCGCAGACTGGGGCCTGAGTGCGGATCTGCCCCGCCCTTGCTCTAAACCTCTGGGCCTGCGCCCTACTTAATGAAATGATGAATAATTCAGAATTAATACGGGGCTGGGATATGATGCATCTGAGGGTCTTAGGAGCATGAACAGGTGATAAATATATCAGATGGTCTGTGTGGGCAGTGCTGTCTGGTGGTGCTTGGAGCTGGGCAGATCTCGGTTTAAATGCAGTTTGGACAACTCTTGGCTGTGTGACCTTGGGTAAGACAGTTAACCTCTCTGAATGCCAGTGCCCTCCTTTGTAAAATGGGGCTAATTATACCAACCTTGCTGAAGTATTGGGGATGTAAGATTGCATAAAAAGCATACGCTTTCCGTACAAAAGGGGTACTTGTGAAAGCCAAAGTTTAGGTGGCTTTATTGATAGGGTCAAGATGGCTGGGGTTCCACCACTGAACTATCTTTTGGAATATAAGTACCTGACTCCAGCCTTACTGGACCCAGTTAGGACAATATGATGATCCTTAGTTTGCAGATGGAGAATCTGAGGCTTGAAAAAATGAGGTAATTTGCCCAAAGACCTACAGTTAAAGACTGACAGACCCAGGATCCAAGCAGAAGATTCCTGTTTTCTTCCCAACACTCAAGAAGGGGAGAAGGGTTCTGCACTGACCACCACATTCATATTTCACTCTGCTGATGACTAATAAGAACCTCTCCTTCTCTGAGCCAGGTGCTGGAGAGAGGGCGTCCAGGCAAATGGGCTGACTTCCTTCGTCAGGGAGGAGACAGCTTTTACTGAGGTATAGATGTTTCTTAATATTGTAAACATTTATTTAAAAAATTTAGATTAGGGGCACGTGGGTGGCTAAGGGGGTTGAGCATCAGACTTTGGCTCAGGTCGTGATCTCACAGTTCATGAGTTCGAGCCCCACGTCAGGCTCTGTGCTGACAGCTCAGAGTCTGGAGCCTGCTTCTGATTCTGTGTCTCCCTCTCCCTCTGCCCCTCCCCCTGCTCACACTCTGTCTCTCTCTCTCAAAAAATAATCTAAAATTAAATTTTTTAAATTTTAGATTATTTTTTGAACAAGTAATGCATTTCCAGGGTTCAACATTTCAAGAGGCACAAAAGGGGATTCAAGAGGCACAAAAGAGGGAGGGGATTCTCCCTCTCCCTCCTGCCCCTGGCCACATGATGCCCATTCTCCAAGGGACCAGTGTTTCCATTGGAGATAATTTTCCACATACTTGAGCAAATACGAATGCAGAGCCTTCCCTTCTACTTACTGAACATATTATAAACACTGTTCTTCATTTCACCCTTTTCCAAAGAATGTCCTCCTCCTTTTTTAGGGCAGTGCAGTACTCCTTTGACTGGATTGTACACCCCCCTCCCCTTTACCCCCCTACCCCACTCCCATAGAGAAAGCAAACTGACTTCTGAGGATGGGACCCTCCTGTGCTCCTTCCCCTGGCTATTCTTCCCAGAATCTCTGAGACCTGGTGAGCTTGAAGGCTACCAGACAGATGGAGGGCAACTGTGGTTAAGGTGCAGTTGACAAGGCCTACACCAAGACCACCTTCTCCCTACTGGCCTCCAGCGTGCTGTGTGTTCGCAGACAGGCCCCGCCCTCTCTGGGCCTCGCATGTCTCCTCTGCAAGATGCCACCCAGAGGCCTCCCTTCCAGGGCAGGCGTGAGGACTTCTGTGGAGGGTCCTAGGCCTCTTACAGGCCCAAGGCCAGGGTGCACTCACTCACGCAGATTCACTGGTTCATACATTTATTCCCTCACTTATTTACATATTCCTTCACCCATTTATTCACTGATTAATTTTCTCATTCATCAATTCACTAACTCATTCATTCATTCGCTCACTCATTTTCTCACTTCTCTATACACCCGTTTATTCACTCATCCACTCACTTCTTCACCCATTTGTTTACGCGTTCATTGTTTCACGCATTCACTCATTGACTAATTCGTGGTGATTATCATTATTAGGATGTGGCCGGGAGAGCCCCGAGGTGGGGAGGTGGGAAACGGGGGCGGCGGGGGCCGTGGCAAGTGGGCGGCGGGGGCGAGAGCGAGCGGGCCCCGCGGGGTCCTCCTCCAGCCTAGCTCGCCGCGCCCGCCCGCCCCCGCCCGCCGCCCCGCCCCGCCCCCAACGCCGGGGAAAGCGCGCGCTCTCGGGGAGCGTCGCTGCTCAGCCGCGGGCTCGCGAGCCGAGCTGAGCGCCTGGCGGCCGCCGGGACACCCCCGATCCTCGGCGGCCGCCCATGCCCGCCGCGCCCCGGGCCCGCGGCCCTCCCCAGCGCTGCGCTGCGCCGCCCGGCCCGGCGGGGGCGGGGCCGGGGCCGGGGTCGGGCTGGCGAGGCGCCGGGCCGCAGGGCGGCCGCCGGGATGCGGGGCTGGCGGAGGAACCTCGCGCTCTGCCTGCAGCGGCTGCCGGACGAAGGTAGGACGCGGCCGCTGCCCAGGCCGGTGAGCACCGGCGCGGGGCGCGGAGGGCGGACCCAGCGCAGAGCTGGCCGGGGGCGCTCGCGGAGAGTGTCCGCGGGAGGCGAAGGGCGGGCGGCCGCGTCCGAGGCGCGGAGCTTGCAGGGTCACCGCAGGACACGCGGTGCGGAGCGGAGCCCTGCCGGGCAGACCTGCGGGGGCGCTCGGCAGGGCGCGTGGAGGTGGGACCCGGGGCAGGGCGGCCGCGTAAGGCTGGAGCGCAGGCTCTGAACCCTCGAGGGCGCAGCCCCCGACCCGCTCGCGAGTCCGGTTCCCGGAGCGAGCCTTGGCCGGCGCGCGACCACGTGCCTCCCGGCTCCCAGGGAGTTTGTCGGGGGTCAGAAGGTGCCGGTGCTCACCGCGGGGGACTTCGGTTCCAAACGCTGCAGTCGCCGGGACCCAACTTTCCTTCGCACGCCCGGCAGCACCCCCGCGCCGACCCCACAGTCTGCAGTTGGTCAAAGTTGCGGGGAGGCTGGAGGTGGGAAGGGGCGCGGGGTAGCGGAGAGATTCGGCTGCACTGCCCCCGACCCGGGCTTGGCCCTGCCGCAGCGCTGCGGCGCAGCCCCCTCCGCCGGGGCGCCTCCGGGGCTGCTCCACCCCTGTACCTGTTGTCTGTACCGTCCTGGCGGTGGGAAGAGGAAGAAGGACCCGCGCCCAGGCTCTGCCTCTGCTGAGGAAAGTTCGGATTCAGTGCTAATCAAGAATTGATAGAACTCTGAGTCAGGGGCAGAGTGAGGTGGGAATGGCAGTCGCCCACCCTCTTAGCGGGGGCCTAATGGCGGACTTACTGGTACCGCGTACCGTGCGCCCTGGAGCCTAACATCTGCTTCTGTGTTTAACCTTCACAGCCACCCCCTCTGGAGGGCGCTGTTATTCCTTCCACTTTACAGGTGAGGACACTGAGCCTCAGAGAGAGGAAACCTGCCCAAGGTCACACAGCCTGTAGGTGATAAAGCTGGGATGTGAACTTAAGTCTCTATGGCCGGCAAGATTTTGGTGGGCCAGGCCTCCCTTACGTCCCTCTGCAAGTTGGGCCTGGTTCAGTTCATAGGAAAGGATCCATTTCCAGCCCTGGCCAGAAACCCTGTGTGGGGCGTGGGGGAGGGGTAGAGGAGGGTGACAGCTCATCCCTGCTCCTCCTGCCCTGTCCCCAGGGTTAAGTCAGATCTGTAACCTCTACCCCACTGTGGCCCTAGGTTCTGAGGGCCTGGGAGCAGAGTCTGTGGAGTCTCGTTTGGACCCTCATCAGGCCTTAGCCGGTGTGGGCAAGACCCAGGCAGGCCCATAGCTCCGTCCAGTGGATTGGGCAGACCTTCCACTCTTAATCCAACCTGAGTTGGCATAGCCGGTGCCCAGGTTTCCTTCCCTGGGAGGAGGAAGATTGGATAAGGCTACCAACAAGGAGGAGATCTTGGAGGAGTGCCCCTATTCAATGGAACTGCCCCTGAGGAACAGAGGAGATTAAGGAGGAAATCTTGGAGCACCTGGGTGGTTCAGTCCCTTGAGTGTCTGACTCTCAATTTCGGCTCAGGTCATGATCTCATGGTTAGTGAGTTGGAGTGTGCAGCCAGCTTGGGATTCTCTCTTTCTCTCTGTTGCTGTCTCTGTCTCTCTCTCTGCCTCTCTCCTGCTCACGCGCTCTCTCTGAAAATAAATAAACATTAAGAAAGAAGGAAATCTTGCAGAGCCAGTGTCCATGACCACCCTTCAGTGTGAGCTTGGCCCTTCAGGAAACAGGGCAGCTAAACCCCAGGTGTGTTCTGTGATCTTGGACAAGTCATTCCCCCTGTTCTGAGGCTTACTTTCTGTATCTGTAAGGGGAGGGCCTAACGCTCATCCTACGGGATTCCTGAGGGGATAAAATGAGGTCTCAGCACATAGCCCAGGGCAGGCGAGGAAGCGGGGGCTTTGATGTCCTGAAGAAAGGATGTTGCTCCCTTGCTCCTGATCTGCACTCCCCATGCTGTGTGTGTATGTGTGTGGGGGGTGGGGGTGGGGGGTATGGGTAAGGCATGTGGGTGGTGTGTGTGTGTGAGGTTTGCATGAGGTATATGGGTGTCATGTTTGAGATGCATGTGGGTGTCAATGAGGCTCGCGTGTGACATGTATGAGGCACGTGGGTCTTGTGGTCCCTACAGTCATTTTGCCTGCCACTGGCCACATCCATTGAGAGGAAGCCACTTCTTTCCTCAATGCCAGGAGGTACCCACCATTTGAGTTTTCCTTGGAAAATCTTACTTGAGATTGATCCTTGAGCTCAGCACTAAATCAGAGTGTGGCTGATGCATCTACCGGTGCTGGCAGGAAATTACTGTTTTAAAAAGACAAAATCCCTGGCTTTCTCTGGGTCACGGGAACATTGGTTCCTGTGGGCTGGGTCTCAAATGAGAGACTTTGATACATGGGTCCAGCTTGATAAGAGGCTCATGGCGAAAGGTCAGTCAAGCCCAAGAGTGACAGAGAGAGATATGCAGAGACAGGGCTGTAGACCTGTCATCCTCAGAGAAGAGCCAGCGGGAGGGACATTTTGAATAAATCCGGCTTACCTGCTTATTCTGTGGTATAATTTAAGGCCCTGGAGGAAGAAGTGTGGACTTGGAGACCGGACTCGTGTCCCAGACTTAGGCCCTCTCCACTTGCCTGCTTTGTGACCTTAGGCATACTATTTACTCCTTCTGGGTTTCAGTCGTGGTTGTTGTTTTCAATCCATAAAGTGGGAAGGGTGATCTTGCAGGGTGGTCTTGAGGAATCAATGTTAATGTCTCCTAGTATAAAACCTGCATATAGTAGGTGCTCAAGAAATGCTAATCCTGTTCTTCATCTTTTTTGATCTTTACATCTACTTTAACTTCATATTTGGGGAAATAATCTGGTGCATGAGTCAGTGGAGAACTCAGGACTCTGTGTAGATTTCTGGATTATGAGCCTTGAGGCTCTCCACTCCTAGGGTTTGGGGGATCCGATCAGGTTGTGTCTGCCACGTGGCTACTTGAATCTACCATCTGGCCTTGCCTAAGGAGGTTGGCCAAAAGCGTGGTTATGCTCCCCCCATGCTTGCACAGCACATGCGTCCAGACCACTCTGCAGTTTTTGGAACCTAAAGTAGTAGTCATGTCTGTTGAAGAAAGACCTGGGCAGCCACTGGGATTGGGGAACTCTGATTCCAGCTTCATGAAGCTTCTGAGTGTGTGTGTGTGTGTGTGTGTGTTTGTGCATGTGCACGTGTGTGACTTGTGTTCTAATGAAATTCCACCTTGATGTTTGTGGTCCTGTAGACAGTGACACATTTTCTTCTATTCACTGCAGTAAATGCTTCCAGAGCCCCCACCCCCCCCCCAGCTCCCCTCCACCACCCCCAGGCTCTGTGTGGGATCAAAAACATGAAAGCCAGTCCTCAGCTTCAAGTTGCCCCCAGTCCGTCAGGTAACAAAAGTTCAAGGTGCCCAGTGCTTGGGGAACGTGAAGTTGAAAGCAGCAATTCTGAGTGGGCAGGCTGCTCAGAGGAGGGGGCTCTGCAACCCGGTGGAGGTCAGCCTTCCACTGGCAGATCCTTCCCGTGGTGTGGCCTGATTAATTTTCCTCCTTATGCCAGTCCTTTCTGCTTTCTAATGGACTCTTGGAATGTGAGCCAGGAGGGTTAATAGAAGTCATCTCGTCTTATTAGAGAGATGGGGACATAGAGAAGCAGTGAGGAGGAAATGACTTTTTATTCATTCGATAAGTATTTATTGGGCCCTGTTCTGGGGGCTGGGGCTATGGCCATGAACAAGAGAAAGACCCTGCTGTAAGGGACTTCACATTCTAGGAGGGGGAGACAGAGGACAAGGAAACATAAATAGGGATGGGACAGTTCTAGAGAGTCATTAGTGAGATGAAGAGAACACAAGAGCAGAGTAGGCGATGCCATGGAGAGTCCCAGGGGAGGGGATGTCTTCAGATAGGGCAGCCAAGGGTGGTCAGGGAAAGGCTCTCTGAAAGGTGGCTTTTGAGCTAAGACTAAAGATCAGGAGGGCTCAGGCATGCCAAGAACAGAAGGCAGATCTAGTAGCTACGGGAACAACCAGTACCAAGAAGAGGCCTGATCTGCAGGGCATAGTGTGGAGAGGACCAATTTGACCTGTTGGAGGAACAGAAAGGAGCGAGAGAGAGGGGAGTGATAAGAGATGAGACTTGGAGTAGCCAGATCACGAAAGGCCAGATCACTGTAGGGGAAGGAGTATGGATTTTATTCTGTGTTGGGAGCCATTGGAAGCCTTGACCAAGGACTTGGGCTGGCTCCGAGGATGAGCAAGGTTTTGAGTGATAGAGATGGCAGTGGGGAGAGGCATGCCAGGCAGAGGAATGGCATGAGTAAAGGAGCGGAGGTGGGAAAGCTGTAGGGGCTGAGGCTGCCAGACAGGCAGGAACCAAAGGCATTGAATGCCGCTCTGGGGAGCTGTCTAGGGTTCTGACAGGCGCATCCGGTATCTCAGCAATTGTGGACTGTGTGTGTGTGTGTGTGTGTATGTGTATGTGTCCGTGGTACCCAGCTAGCTGATGTGTCCCTGTGCCGGTTACCTAGGAGACAACAGGAAGACGATAGGGTGGGATCTGATTGGCTACTGACTCCCGCTGCTCATCTCTCTGTCAGAACTGCAGGCAGAGGTTACAAATGGTCCATGCGGGCGTGCCAAGTGCCGGAAGGGGAGCTGTGAATGTTTGTTGCCCCGAGTTCTGTGTGTGTGTGTGTGTGTGTGTGTGTGTGTGTGTGGTTGCCAGTGAATGTGTGTGCAGCTCTTGAACAAAGCGACAGCATCTGGGGCTAATGCACTTCCTGCTGGGAAACATCTGTTCATTGCCTTAAATCAGGTAGTGGGAGCCCAGATAAATTTAAGAAGAATCAGCTAGACTTGGGAGAGGATCTTTTGTTTGGTTTTAATAACTGCAGTGTCAACCCTGGAGCTGATTTTCAACATTTCCCTGTATCGCTAAAAATGCAAATAGAGCTTTGAGTGGCGGAAGTTATGTCCCGTGACATGGACTGTGATGTCAGTTTGCAGAATCGCCTCCCCCACCCCAGCTGAAAAGGTTGGTATTAGATTGTAGGTCTGTTTTTTTTTTTCCTCCTCTCTCCTTCTTTAGAACAATAATATCTTTTTCTTCTACTTTGTAGGTAAAAGGACAAGGAATCCACACTTTAATTTTGCTTGGGTAGGGGATTGGGAAACAAACAAATGAAACCCACCAAAGTGTTTCCTTTGCACCTGACTTCCTCAAACAGCAGCCCAGATAGGCTTGGGAAAACAAAATAAAACAGAAAAACAGCAACAGGAACAACAATAACAACAACGAGCTCCGAGGCTGCAGAAGACTTAGCATTCTTAGTCTCTCTTCCCCCACTCCTGCCTCCCACCTTACAGGGTTTGGCAGATGATACAGGTAGTGAAGAGGAAATGAGGATTTCCCTCCTCCCCGCTCCCTTGGTTTCTCCATACTGTGCTCAACTTTTAACGTTCCACGTATGAGGAGCCTCCTCTGCCTGTTTGTCCTTGAGAGAAAATGCCATCCTGTTTCCTATTGGAAACAAATCATACCAGGCCTTTCATTCATGTCTATTTCCCATGTCTCCCTCACCACAGGTCAGAAGTGTTTTATCTGAAACACACATCTGGGGATGTTTTCTATCTGTTTACACATTATTCATATGCTCTGTTACTTACAGGAGGGGCCTCACCCTTAAATGCCTAAAGGGGCAAGACAAGTAACCCAAAAGATGAGTGAAGAAGGCCCCGGGGCCTTTGCACTTGCTGATCTGTCTCCTGGATTGATCTTTTGGCATATACACAATTCACTCACTTCATTTAGGATCTATGCAATTGTCTCCTCCTCAGAGAGGCCTTCCCTGACCATCCCATCTAAAATAGCTGCTTTTTATCCCCGTAACTTCCTTTTTCTTTCCAGCGTTTTGTGCTGCTTCACCTTATATTATATCCTTGTTATATCTTCTCTCCCACTAGTATGCAAGTGCCATGAGGGCTGTGGTTGTGTCTATCTTGTTCTTCATTTTATCCCCAGTAACCAGTACCTTGCCTGGCAATTGCTCAGTTAATATTTGCAGATGAAGGGAGTGAATTGGGTCTGGGGGACAGAGAGTGTAGACTTTATAGGAGCTTGGGCTCAGCAAGCCAGACCTGATTTTTCTAGGGAAGCTACAAACTCAGAGTTTTACATGCCACCTACCAATTTAAAAATGTTAAACACCAATTCAGACAGACTCTGAGGGTCAAGCAGGACCTCCCTTTGGAGTTAGAGGCCTCTCATATTCAAGGCTCTTTGCCATTTGGCTGCGGTAACCTTTCTTCCCTCCTTAGTCATGCACAGACCTTGTTCTGCCCCATGTCTGAACCTTTGCTTAGGCTGCCTCTATGCCTGGAGTGCCTCTCCTCTGCCAACTTCTTCACCCAGCAAAGTACTGCTTCCTCTGGCTCCAACCTCAGGCCAGACCAAGGAGCAGCTTCCTGCCGTCCCCCTCCTCCTGACATGGCAGAATTCGTCTCTCCCACCATGTTTCTGTCCTAGCCCCTTTCCTGTGGGAGCATAACTATGCTTACTCATCAGTCTCCTCTGCTAGACACAGAGGTCCCGGGGCAGGAGCCCTGTCCAGTCCATCTGTGGGTGTGCAGTACCCAGCCCAGGGGCCGGCATACAGTAGGTGCCCACTAAGTGAGTGGGAAAATGAAATAGAGAAAGGAAGGGGGAGGCACCAGCCTTTCTGTGCACCTCATGTGAACTAGGCCCTGGGCTGACCGTGTTTGCATCCTTTACTCTCAATGGCCTGGTGACGAGGATGTTGAACTCGGGGCCCCCTGTTGAGCTGAACAGCTTCTCCCTGCCTGGTATGCAGTCCTTGCCTTGTTCCATTCTCTAAACCAGCCTCTGGGACTTTGCCTGAGTTTTGCTTTTCTTCTCTGTAAAGTGGGAGCATTAACAGCCTCTGGGAGAGCTGTCATGGGGATCCAGAGATGACAGATGGGGGAGGGCTCTGCCAGCTATGGAAAGGGGTGCACTCATGTGGCGGTGACTGGCACAGAGAAGGCAATGGCCAGTTACTTCCTGGGCATGACTGTGCCTTACCTGTGTGTTCGAGGAGTCTAAGGAAATACTTATTCTTCTTTTCATACATCTTTTCATTCTGCAATTTCTTTTTGTTAAGTGTTTGTTTATTGAGAGAGAACAAGTAGGAGAGGGGCAGAGAGAGGGAGAGAGAATCCAGAGCAGGTTCCACACTGTCAGCACAGAGCCTAACATGATCTCACAAACCATGATATTCCGACCTGAGCTGAAATCTGGAGTCTGCCCCTTAACAGACTGAGCCACCCAGGTGCCCCTCATTCTGTGATTTCATCATTAAGCCCCTACTCCATGCCAGGTACCTCTCTTTTACCATTTTACTTCCTATTCCCAGAAAGCTGACCGCCTTTAGGCCTTGTTATGGCCATCTCAACATTTGGGAACCTGAGGCACAGAGAAGTTAAGTCACTTGCCCAAGGATGCACTGCTAGGAAGTGACAAAGCAGGATTTTTACCCCAGGAATGTCTTTGTCCCAAGCCAGGGCTCTTTCTCTGCCCCCAGACTGCTTTCTTTGGAATTTTGTTTCCAGGAGTCACAAGCAATGAGGCACTTAGAGAAGGGGCGTGGAATTCTGCCTGGGGTGGGGGCATTGGTGCTGACCTCTGACCTGGGCTTTAAAGAGCAAGTGTGAGTGGCCAGGTAGGAAAGCCGCAGGGAAGGGTATGTAAGGCCAAGAGATTGGTGTGTGCAAAAGTACAGAGTTGAGAAAAACCTGGTGTGACCATAGTTGTGCAGGGTGGCTGCATGTGCTGTGTGTGGGGGGAGGGTGGCACGATTCTGGCTGGAGACAGATGGTGAGGGTAGAGATGGCTACACCCTGGTCACAAATGGGTCTGGCTTGACCCTGACAGTGGCACACACACACACACACACACACACAAAATTGGTTGTCATTAAATTTTGAGTGTGTGTGTGTGTGGGGGGGGGAAATTTGACATTAAAAAAAGAAAGATATCTGCAGCTTTCTTCAGAGGATCTGGTAACCTCGGTCTTACATTTCTGCTGTGCCTTGTGGACTGGGAGTGTGCTTGCCGTACTCCCCATCTGGCCGCTGATGCATTCACTTACTTGCTCAGCCTTAGAGGTGTTTGTGTTTGAGACCTTGAACTCACCCAGTAAAGGAGTTTGAACTTCATCATCTTCAGGCAGCTGAAGCTGCTGAAGGCAGCTTTATTTTTTAAAGTTTATTTATTCTGAGAGAGAGAGAGAGAGAGAGCGAGAGCAGGGGAGGGGCAGAGAGAGGAGGACAGATCTAAAGTGGGCTCTTTGCTGACAGCAGAGAGCCCAACACAAGGCTTGAACTCATGAACGTGAGATAGTGACTTTAGCCGAAGTTGGACGCTTAACTGACCGAGTCACCCAGGTACCCCCAGCTGAAGGGTTTTAAAGCAGGAGGGTGGCATGTTCAGGAAGCACCTGCTGACTGCTGGGGGATGGGAGGCAAGGTGAGGCAGAGAGACCCCCAAAATGACCATGTTAGGAGCACTTGCTTGGCACTTATTCACACTGTCTTTGCTTCTCCTGATAACCGTGCATGGTCAGGTGATCAGCCTTATCAGATGAGGAAATAGAAGCTACAAAAGCAGATGCCATGAAAGAAAGGATTGAAAAATTGGACTACATAAAAATGTAGAAGTGATGTAGGATGAAAGGCATGATTGACCCGGTTCCAAGACAAGCCACAGCCCAGGAGGGAAGGTATTTACAACATACATCACAGGTGAAGACTAAGAGCCAATGTATATCAGGATCTCCTGCAAATCAATAGGAAAAGGTACACAGTCTAGGAGGAACGTCATGAATTCAAGCAGGAAGTTACTAGAAGATACACAAATAGCCAGAGAGTGAATGAAAAGAAGGCCAACCTCAGCATTTTAGGGGATTATTGTATTAGCATGAGGAAAATGCTCACAGAAATAACAGCACAATATCAATTTGAAGGGGAAGTTAAAAAATTCATAGCGTCCAGTGTTGGTGAGATCCCAGGAAGGGGAAGCATATAGGAGGGCAGTCTGACAGGTTATCTGTCAATATGGAAAATGCTTACACCCTTTGACCCAGCCATTCCTTTTCTAAGTATTGCAAGTATTTTCTAGTCTAGGGAAGAATCTAGCACAGATGCATAAGGCATCACGGACACAGACGTTCACTGGGGTGTTAATAATGGAGGGGTGGTTCAGATGTCAAACCTCCAACCACCTCAGTGGTCTCTCTCTAACCTCTGCTCCCATTTGCCAAGCCCCGCCTCCACCTTCGGCTGAAGGTACCTACCGTTACCTGTTGGTAGCTCTACGCATACACGTTCTCTCCCTTCTTTTTACACAAATAACGGCATACTGTCTGCAACTCTCTCTTTTATCATGAAATACGTTGTACATAACGAGGAGTGTTAAAACATTTGTGTTTTTCAAAGAGCAGCAATAGACCCCAGGTTGAGAAACAGATTGTTCCCAGCACCCAGTGCCACACGGCTCTCCAAAATGTCTGTTCGGATTTATACTCCCCTTTGGGATTCATGTAATTTTACAGAAGAGAAAAGGATTTGAGGTGGGTTTGCTGGTTCAAGGTCCCAGAGCTGGACGGTGGCTTTGGTTTGGCCTGTGGCCTGTCTGCTTCACAGGGATGAGGTTGTAAGCCCAGAGCAGGGGGACGTAGGCAACAGAATGGGCCAGATGTGGCAGTGGACAGATGTGGAGGGCCGGGCCTGGATGACCCTCAGGATTCCTCCTGGCCTGGGGGGTTATGCTAGTACCTTTCACTGAGCTGAGGGGGGAGGGGCATGCAGGGGTGGATTTTAGGGGGCTGAGTGTGAGAGATCTGCCAAGAGGCCCCTGTCCTGGAGGCCCCCAGATGGATGGCCCTGGGAGCTGGCAGCCCAGCTGGGGAACCCCATAGAGGGGTGCCCTTTGAGCAACCATTTTTCAACTGTATGAACAAATGCTTCCCTTCTCTAGTCCAGTGAGGGTAATTTATCCTAGGGAGAAAAATGAATTCTCCCAGGAAGCTTCGCTGCCAGAGACCCAGGAGCCTCAAATTTACTGCTTGCCTTCTGTGCTGATGGAACTGGACCTCAAGATTTATGTCTGGGGGTTTATGGGCGGCTGGCTCTGGTTGGCAGGAGTCCTGGGGGACAGGCAGGGGGACAGCTGTATTTTATGGTGAGGCTGGGGCCCAGGAGGGTGTAAATCACTGTGGCCTCCCAGGAGAGGCCACCTGCCTCACGTGGGTGGGTGGGAAGGAGCTCAAGCTTGTCTGAGGACAGCAGAGAGGACCCTCCCTCAGAGGCCACTTTGTCCAGCTTCCCAGGTTCTAGGTGGGGAGACTATGTCCAGAGAGACAGAAAGCCCGGGTGCCATGAGAGGCCAGGGTTTCCCCAGACCCGCGGGGTCAGACTCTGGTTTGAGTGGTCTGCTTTCTGCTGTTCTGCTTCTTTCAAAGATGAACCAGCCCAAACCACAGACCTCCCTCTGAGTGCTGGCCGCTTGCTGGCAGTCTGTGCTGACCAAGACCTCAGTGGTCCTTGCTGTCTAGGAGCTCAGAGACTCTGCTGGTGGTCTCCAGAGTTGGGTGTGGGTGCCACACCCAGGACAGCCTCTTGAGGAAGAGGCTGGGAAAAAATATGAAGAGCTTTAGCTTACGTTTGTTTTCTATCACATTTTCGTTTTCTCTGCTTTTGTCTGTGTTTATAATGTGAGTGATATACAGACATGGTAACACGTGGGTAAGTCATAAATAATACATGTGTGTTATTGCAGAGGAATGCACAGACATTTTTACACAAAGGGGGTGCAAGACCAGAAGGATTTGGGGACCACGCCCTGCCCACCTGCTAGACTATAGTTGTTGGAAGGACCCTGGGATCCTGGGCTGGGGTCTCCCTTGCTTGCAGGGCCAAGGGCAATATGTACTGAGCACCTACTAAGTGCTGGGCACAGGTGCACCCTTTTCTGTCAAGGCCTGGACTCCACAACAACAGTGGGGGACAAGGGTGGCGAACATCATTTTACAGACCAGGAGACTGAGGCCCAGAGAGGAGAACGGATTTGCCCCATTTCGTGCCTGAGCTGGGATTCTTTTCTCAGCCCTCCTATTGACCATTTTCACGGTTCTTCCTTTTTCTGTCTCCCATTAAAAAAATAAGACGTATAGAATGTTCATTGGGTATTTAAACCATTTTAAATAATTAAACACAGCAATATCAGTTTAAAAAAACACACTGCAATGTCCCCCTTTCTCCATACTACAGCACTAACATATCATGTACATACTTTTCTGGCCTCTTGCTGTCATTAAAAAAAAGTATCCTTAGGGCACCTGCGTGGCTCAGTCGGTTGAACATCCAACTTCGGCTCAGGTCATGATTCACGGTCAATGAGTTCCAGCTCTGTGTCAGTCCGGCTCTGTGCTGACAGCTCGGAGCCTGGAGCCTGCTTCAGATTCTCTGTCACCCCCTCTTTCTGCCCTCCCCTGCCTACACACACACACACACACACACACACACACACACACTCTCTCTCTCTCTCTCTCTCTCTCTAAAAAATATTAAAAAAAGAGTATCCTTTTATACTAAGTTACTTTCTCTCTGATGAAGTATGCAATTATTGTTAAATATAGACCATGTTGGAAAGATAATAAACCAGGAAGAAAACTAAAATCATCCTCCATCAACCCACCATCCAGAGACAACTTTCCTGCATTTCCTTCCAGTCTTTTTTCCCCAATGTCTACTGTCATTGAGATCATATGACATATACCATTTTATGTTTTTTTTTTCTTTGCTTAGTTTTGTAGGATCAGCTGCAGAATGCCACATGGGGTGTCTGTACCAGGCAGATTTTATTTACCTGCTCCCCCATGGTTGGATAATAAGGTTGTTTCCAGCATTTTGCTGTTACAAAGAAGGTTGCTGTAAGAGTCCGCTTTCCTGGGGTTGTCATCAGCCTTGATGTAATTCTGCATGGGCTTTCTCCCCCTGCAGATGTTATTTCTTACACTTGTCATTTTTAATGGCCATGTAATCTCCTGGAGTGTTGCTATTCCTTATGTTCTAGGCCATTTCACCTTCTCCGTATCCCACCAGGCTTCCCCACTCCCTCTGGGAAGCCAGCCCCTTCCCCAAATCCTCCCCCCACCCCCGCTCCCCCTGCCCAGCACCTTCAATGCAGGGACCCAACCTCCAGTGGGGAGGGGAGGGCTGTCATCTTGCCCACATCCCAGACATTTGCTGCCTCCCTCCTGCTTGTGTCCCAGTCCTGACACTCAGACCCTGTGTTGGCTGAGGCCTTCCTTTCTCCTTTCATTCTGTGGTTGTTTAACTATGACCTACCATGTGCTAGCCACTGTTCTAAGTGCTGAGATACAGTAGTAAACGAGACAGGGTCTTTGTCTTTATGGAATAAGGGAGATAAGTCGTAAACAGGTGGAGACAAGACAAGAAAAGGGGATAAGAAGACAGGAAAAGGGGATGAGATGAAAGAGGGTGATAGGTGGTCAGGGAGGACCTCCTGGAGGAGGTGACATTTGTTCTGGGACCAGCCAAGGGAATGCCTGGGAGAGGAGGACTCCAGCTGGAAGGAACAGCAGGGGCAGAGGCCCTGGGCACATTCTGAATGTTTGAGGAACGGAGGCCAGTGTGGCTGCAGTGTCATGGGGGGAGCACGAGTGGGGGGAGGCCGGCAGGCCCGGCTGGTGGAAGGAAGGTGTTCGGGTCTCCTCTGAGAGTCATGGGAAACCTCCGCAGTGCCTGGCACACAGTAGGTGCCTGGTTGGGTTAGCTGCTCTTATTGTTGTTCCCTCTTTGTGAAGGAAGTCAAGTCGTAAGACTTGCTTGTCCCAGAGTGCACCGGGGCTGCTGCCTGGCCTCCTTCAAGTCTGACCTGTCCCCTTGCTGCAGCTCACACCTGTTCCTTCTGCACATCATAGTCCCGCGCCTCACTTGGCCCCAGAAGTGGGGGTCTGGTGGGCCTGTGTTTGCTCTGAACTATCCATCTGTGTGAAATGGGCAGATTCTGCCTCCTGGGGCTATTGGGAGGTTTTGCTGGCACCTTGTGGGGGCTTATTAAGGTCAGCTCCAAAGATACTAAATTAAACATCTTAAAAAATAATATTTTATCTAGAAATCTCTATAAAGTTTGTATGAAGTGGGTGGGTGAGCCCTCTGCAGCGGCTCTGGCCCTTCAAGCTCCCTGGAGGGAGGTGGCCGGTGGCCCCTATGGGAAAATCAAGAGCAATTGCATTGGATTCTGCACTTAATTTAATGAAAAGGCACTGCAGGGAGGCAGAGGCAGTGAGGCAGTTAGGGAAGGCTTGCGGGCTTGGGCAGGAGCGATTCCAGGGAGATTTATGATGCTTCATAAAAGATTCAGATCTAGGCTGAGCTTGGGCAGTGCTGGGCTCAGTGCTCTGGGCTCCTTCTCCGCAGCCTGGGTGGCAGATGGTCTGAGGTTCCTGGTGGCGATGATTGCCGTGTGACCCTGGGCAAGTCATGGCCCCTCTCTGGGCTTTGCAGCACCATTTGCCATCCTGGGTTCCCTCCTCCCCCAAGATCCTGGACCCTACCCTCCTGCCCGTATCCCACCAGACCTGCATTTTACAAGCCTTTCCACACTTGGGAAATCCTTTCTCATAGCCTGCGCCCTCCCCTGCCCAGTTGCTTTTCCATTTTACAGAAGAGAAAACTGAGGCTCTGAGAGGTTCTCTGGTGTTCCCAGAGTCACACAGTGACTGGGGCAGGGGTGAAGTCTGTCTGGCCCTTTTAGCAGTGGAGTCAGGAGCTTCCATGGTGGGCTGGGAGGCTACTCAGGATGGAGTAGCCACGCAGCCCCATGTGGAGCCTGACCTGTTGTGTTTTACTTTCCCATTTAGCAGAGAGGCGTCAGGAAAGTTAAGGGACCAGTGTGGATCCCAGGGCAACTGGCACCAGAGCTGGGAATGTAGTTACCTCCTGGTCTGGCCTTTCTCCCCGCACACTGTCGAAGTCTTTGGGGCTCCTCCGGCTTTAGCTCAACCTCTCCATTCACTTGCTGTGTGAGCCTAGGCAAGCGACCTAATATGTCTGAGCCTCCGTATCTTCATCTACAAAATGAGCATGGTAATATGCCCATCTCCCAGGCTTGCTAGGTGGAGGGAACCTGCTACTGGTAAGTGGCCTATAACAGTCCCCAGTATCCCATTTTCTCAAGAAGATTATAGTTCTAGAGCTGCTCAAGCCCTGGAGAAAATCATACCAAAAAAAGGAGCCCTTTCTTTTATAGTCCCAGGGCTTTGCTGGTTGGGCCCCTCCCGAGGCAGCAGAGGAGGGAAGAAACGTATTGTAGGCTGGTGGTTGCAGATGGCAGGCAGCTAATTTATTTACCTCTTTCTAATAAATATGCACGACACATAAGTAAAATGTTTCACTCGTAGTGCCCCACCCAGATCCAGGCAGGCAGAGACAGTCGGCCGTGTGGATCTGAAGCAGGCTCTGTGGGTGTGTGTGTGTGGAGTCTGGCAAGGGGGTTAATGAGCTGATTATTCCTTCTTTAACCTAATTTTCTGTCCCATATCCAGCAGCACCCAGAGTTCCTCATTTTGGAGGTGCTGGCCTTCTCCTCCAGACCTCCCAGCCAACACCTTTTGCTTCCCTGGAGCAGGGCAGGACTGGACTGGACTGTCCCAGGAGATAGCCAGCTCTCCATCAAGGATGCCACCAGACTGGTTCCTGTTCTGTGTGGGAGTTGGACCAGGGGACGCTCAGGACCTCTCTGGAGATGGCTTGACCACTTTGGAGGGCCTACTTTTTTCCAGTTCATGCACTGGTGCCTTGGCACGGGTCCCAGCCTCCACATCGTCCCTGCTACAGTCCGTCCTCCCCTGCGCCCCTGACCCAGCTCATCTGGGGTCCAGGAAACCCAGTAATAAGACAGAGTAACAATGCATGGAACTGCCACCCCCAGAACTGAAAGAAGAGAAGAGAGGGTGGCTGGGTGACTGTGACTCCATGAGTAGGGCAGGAGAGCAGGGGCAGCCCATGGAGTCAGAAGGACCAGGTTCCATCCCTGCTCTGCCATTTTTTCAGAGACCTTGGACAAGTTGTCTCACTTCTCTGAGTCTTTTGTCTTCATCTGTGAAATGGGCACAGCGTTGGTATTTACCTGACAAGGTTATTGTGAGGCTTGTTCTTTCATTCGCTTGACAAAATGTTTACTGAGCAGCTGCTATGTGCCAGGCACTGCCTTCGGCCCTTGGGGATACCGTGAGGAATAAGACAGACTAGTACCTTGCCCTAATGGACGTTCCAGTGTGCGCGCCAGCCAAGCACCATGTTGGCAAGTAGATGTGCACCCTAACAGCAGGTTGTAGAATGAAAACCAATGAAGTAGAGTCAGGGCACAGAGATGGTGGAGAAGCTCTCTCAGTCATAGTACTCAGGGAGGGCCTCTCTGGGGAGGTGACGTTTGAGCATATACTTGAACGAGGAGAAGGAGCCAGCTCTGCCAAGAACTGCACAGGCAGAGGGAATGGCACATGCAATGGCCCTGAGGTGCACACAAGTCTGGCATGTTCGGGGAAGGCCGGGGCTGCAGGCACAGTGAGATGAAGCAGGTGGGTGACATGTCTGGCACAGGTCTTGGCACAGGGCAAATTCTTGGCTCTGTCTTCCTCCTTTCCGCCACCCTCCTGCTTTCTTGCTCTCCCTGGACTGCTCAAATACTCCATGTAATCCAGATGGGAGGGTCAGGTTCCTAAAACATCCAGTATGGAAGGGTTTCATGACTTGTCCAAAGACCCATTCCAAATAAGCCTAAGTCCCATGAGTAGCCTGTGGTCTCTGTGTCCAACTTGCAGCCATATTTAGCATATACAGTCAACAAAGGGCTCATATCTTGAATATATAAAGAGCTCTTATAAATCAACAAGAAAAAAACCCCAGACAACCCAGTAGCAAATTGAACAAGAGACTTGAGTAAGTGCTTCATGAAGAAGATCCAAATGACCTGTAAACATATGAAAAGGTGTTCAACATCATAACACAGAGGGAAATGGAAATTAAAACCACAGGGAGATACCCAGCAGAAGGGTTGACATTAAAAAGGCTGACAATACTGAGTGTTTGCATGGAGGAGGAACAGCAGGACTTTCGTGCACTGAGAGTGGGAGTGTAAATGTCACTTTACTAAAGATTCCCTGGAGGGATGGGGACCAGCTTATATCACACCCCAAAGAGTAACATGGAGTCACATTCACCCGGCCATCCTCTCTCTCTTCCAGCCTGTCTCCCTGGAAGCCCCAGTGCTGGGTCCCTTCTCCCACTCCTTCTCCTTCCCCTTCACAGCCTTTTCTGTGTTGCCCTGCTCATCAGCTTTGCTTCCAGGCTTGCACACCAATGTCCAAAACAGAAGCCAGGCTCTCTCAAGCCTGCTGCAGGAGGTGTTACCAGGTTACAAAGTACGGAAACCCAACCCCCACTAGCCCAAGCCAGGAAGAAACCTTAAATGCTCACATCAGCTTCAGGAAGGGCTAAATCCAGGGGCTCAAAGGATGATGTCACAGCTTGATCTTTCCATTCCTTTCCTGTCTTTTCTCTGTTCTGCTGGCTTTGCTCCAGACTCATATCATTCTACATTCTGGTGGGGAAAGAATGTACAGATGGCTCCAGCAAAAGTCCTGGGGCTGTGTCCCATTGGACAGTATTGGGTCACATGTGTGTTCCTTAGTCAGTCACTGTAGCCTAGAGAGTGGACTGCTCTGATTGGCTAAACCTGGCTCTGCCCACCTTGGAAGCAAGGTCAGCCCTGTGAAGTACATGGACAGTGGAGGAGGGGGTCTCCCCAGAACGAAATCAGAGTGTTGTTACCAGAAGAAGGAGGTCTGGATGTTGAATGGGTAGAAACAACCAATGTCCACTATGGGGGCCTCAGTTCACTTGTATGAGGAGAGAGGGCTCAGAATTTATCAGTCAGGCGTCTCCAGAAAAACAGACCCAATAGGAGATCTATCTGTCTATCTATCCATCTATCCATTTATCTATCTATTGAAAGATTTTTTAAGAATTGGCTCACATGATTGTGGAGCTGGCTTGTATAAATCTGTGGTGTAGCTCGGGTAGGCTGGAAACTCAAGAAGGGTTTCTGTTTTGCAGTCTTGAGGCAGAATTCTGTTTTTTTCTTGGGAGAACCTCTGTCTTTGCTCTTAAGGCCTTCAACTGATTGGGTGAGGCCCACCCACAGTATGGAGAGTAATCTGCTTCACTCAGAGTCAACTGATTGTGAGTGGTATTCATATCTACAAAATACCTTCATAGCAACTTCTAGCCTGGTGTTTGACCAAACAACTGGGCACCATAGCCTAGCCAAGTTGTCACAGAGCAACAAAGGTGTTTATTTAAGTTAGTATTATATGATAATGTAAAAGTGTGTTTGTCCCCTTCCCACCTAAGGCTAGGAGAACCATTCAGGGAAGGACAGGAGAGGCTACATGGCCTCAGCACAGGGAGGAGAACCTTCTGGGGCCACCAGGACCTTGGGTGTGGTTTTCAGTCTCTATCATATAGTGTTGGCTCAGCCATCTTCTCTAGGTGCTGGACTGCAGGGGTGGCCAGACCAAGCCTCTGTCCTGCAGCATCCCCAGGCTAGTGGGGAGGCAGTCCTCCCCCTGGGTCCCCTGGGCTGGTAGGGAGGCAGTCCTCCCTAGAAGATCCCCAGGCTGGTGGGGAGGCAGTTCCTGCATCCAGCATGAAGTTTCGTGGTGGGATCAGAAGCTCTCCAAGTGCCCTGACATGGGGTGATTTGGCCATCAGCCACTGTGCTGAAAGGAGGGGCATGCCAGTCACTGATGAGAGAATCACCATAATTAACGACAGAGGAAACTGTTACATACACATGGACGAGCCCTCCGCTTCCCAGGCTGGCACAGACCACAACCCAGAGGAATGGGTGGAAGATCTTGGGGTTCCGGACGCCTCTGCCATTCCAGAGCCGTGAGTCCCCGGGAGCTGCTCCCTTCTTGGCACTGGTCTCCCAGTCAGTGGGATCCTGGAGAAGTCATATTTGATGAGGGCCGATGGCATGCCTGGTGGTGTTCAGCCCAGAGCGAAGAGTTTTGCTGACTTTGAACAGAGGACTGTTCCGGAAACTAAGACTCCAGGAGGGAAAGTACTGCTTTGCCCCAGGTTGGACAGCGGGGTTGGTGAGGGTAGGAGGCTGGGTTCCAGCCCAGGTCAGCCATGCCAGAGCTGTGGTATTCTTACTTTCACGGGGGGCAGGGAGAGGAATCTCAACAGAAATAGCTTAGGAATCTATTTCTAATCCCAATAGAAATAACCACAGTCCTTTCCACCTGTAAAGTAGTCTCCAGTCTGACAGAGTTCCTGCATGCCCATTGGTATGTGATAACTCATCACAGACCAGCTCTGGCAAGTTTTCAAGAGTATTGTCTCAGGAACATTAAAAAAAAATAGTAACTTTATCAAGGATAACTTACACACAGTAAAATACATGCATTTTCCGTGTATGGTTTGATACGTTTTGACAGAGGTATGTACCTGTGTAACCACCACCACAATTAAACACAATTGTACACATAGATAATTATACAGGTATAATTAGAGCATTCCCATCACCCCCCAGAGTTTTCTTGTGCCCTTCTCAAATAGTTCCTGTCATCCTCTGGTCCTGCCAGACCCAGGCAGGATCTGCTTTTTGTCACTGTAACTTAGATTTGTCCTTTTTTTGAAGTTTTGTATAAATGGAATCATATAGTATACAGTTTTTGTCTCTGATGTGTTCAGCGCATTCATCGTATTTTAAGATCCATCCAGGCTGTTGTATGTGTCCGTACCTTGTTCTTTTTCTTGCTGAGTGTATCCAGGGAGTGGGTATAACCCCGTGTCTTTATCCAGTCTCTTGTGCGTGGGCGTTTGGGTGGATTCTAGTTTGGGGCTGCTGTGACCTATGTACAAGTGATTGTGTGAACGTGTTTCCATTTCTCTGGGCTCATTCACTAAGTGTGGGATACTGGGTTGTTGAGTATATGTTCAACATTTTACAAGAAATAGGCCCATTTTATGGATAAGGAAATCGAGGGTCAGAGAAAGCAGCTGACCTGGGTCACTTAGTACACAAAACCAGTCCCGCTCAAAGCTCTTTTACCTTGCTAGTGACACAGCTAAGAAAGAAGAAAACCCCACATTAATTCATAAACTTTTACTGATACCTACATATACACCATTTCACTTAATCCTGACAACAATCCTGTGAAATAAATCATAATATTGTCCCCATTTCCCAGGTGAAAGACTGAGGCTCAGGGAGGTAACATGATTTGTCCGAGGATACCAGCATGGAGTGGTGTAGCTGAATCTCCAACCCAGTCCTCTGTGCTCCTGGTCGTTGGTCGGCACCAGTTAAAGATGCAGAAAACAAAAGACATGCTCTCCAGCCCAACGCCATGGTGGATATTGCTAATGGATGGCCATGCTCTTTCCTGCTGACTCAGCCTCAGAGACTTTTGTTTTTTTAACACGTGACCTCATACAACACTCATGATTGGAGACAGCAAGCAAGAGAACAGTCCAAACCAGTGCAGGGTCCAGCCCTACCTTCTAGAAGGGCTGCTCACCAGCCTGAAGCCTGAGCCAGGAGGGACCCCAAGCTCAGACTGTCTTCACCCCACAGGCCCCAGGGTGAGGATGGGGCCATTGCTCTGTGGCAAGTAGTCAGAGCTGAGAGCAACTGCCTCATCCTTAGCCCAGCAGCATGGGGGCCACTGAGGGACCGAGGGACAGAGGGGCAGAGGGACCCATTAGGTGCGTCCCGCTTGGAGCCCCAGCCTCACATGCACCCTTGCAAGCTGGGTTTTTATCACCAGTTCTCAGAGGCGGCAGCTGAGACCTGAGGTGGAGAAACTGACAAGAGATAGTCAGAATTTGAACCCAGCCTGCCCCAGTGCCCACACCCCCTCTGCCACATTGGCTGTTCTCCTTTTGCTGGGATTTCTCTGGCTCCGGCCTAAGGGCTGGGACTGGTTTTACTTGGGCCTGGGGTGTTGTTAACTGGTCAGTATCTGTCCAGACGTCCTGTCTGCTGAGATGTATTCCGAATGACTTTTTGTCTTATTTTGATAAAGCTTTCCTGAGTAATGGAATGGACAAGCCCTGAGGTGAATGTCAAGAAGGGAAGGGCCTTCTGGGCCAGAACAACAGCCCAGAGGTGAGAATGTCCAGACTTTGACTGGAGAGGAGACCGGGCCTACCAGTCTGGATATTGACATTTTTGACTCTGCTGAGTGGTTGGGAGTTCATGGGTCTCTCTCCTTGTCCAGATCTCTCTGTCTGTGTCTCTGTCTTTTTTTTTTTTTTTTAAGTTTATTTATTTATTTTGAGAGAGAGAGAGGCAGGGAGGGACAGAGAGAGAGAGGGAGAAAGAGAGCATCCCCAGCAGGCTTTGCACTGTCAGCACAGAACCCCATGCAGGGCTTGAACTCACAAACTGGGAAACCATGACCTGAGCTAAAATCAAGAGTCAGACGCCCAACCAACTGAGCCACCCAGGCATCTCTGTCTCTGTGTCTGTCTGTCCCTGTCAGCCTGTCTGTCTCTGGATCTCTCTGTTTCTCTTTAGTCATCTTTTTTTTGTTGTTGTTACAAACATGTTTCAATTTTTCACGGATCTCCTAAGAAAAACACAGACCATTTGCCTCTGATCTAATCCGTCATGAACATCACTGGTAGAAATAATCAACACAAAATAAAACTGACATCGGCTAAAATTGTGCACAGTAAGAATAGTTATTGACCTAAAAATTGACAGAAGAATCAATCCCCATGCCAGCACTAAGATCTGCAAAAATCTGACCTGAGAGAATCTGGGTTGAGAGGAGTCACAGCCAGAATGGGAAATCCCTGGTGACAGTGGCCCACAGGCTGTAATATGTGCTATTCACAAAGGAAGTGATGAGTGAAATCTTCATTACAAATCTTAGTTAGGAAAAGACTTGATCTCAATGAAATCGACCTCAATAAAGCAGAAAATGGCAATAGAACAATGTAGCAGTGGCTTAACTACACTTTGTAGGGAATTAATCAAAGGTTTAAATGGGGTCTTCGGGGCTTATGCCAGAAAGCACCTCCTGATGTTCACCAAAGTCAGTAAAGTTAGTGTGTTTGTATTTGAGATGTCCTTGCTGTCTAATGGGGAGCCAAAGTGGACCACACCATCTGGAGAGAATATTGTGCCTTGAGGTGCTCAGTAAATGCTGAGCAACTAGTGGGGTGCTTTTGATAGTCCTGTGTTGCTCGACTCTTTGTACCCTGGCCAGACAGCATCTCTAAAATACATCACTTCCTCCGACCTTCAGCAGCCCCCCACTGCTGCTAGGACCAAGTTCAGCATCCTCCTCGGTGGCCCGGTGCCGCTGGCCCTCCAGCCCCATCCCTCATAGCTCTCTTCCCATGCCCTCTGGGCTCCAGCCACACTGGTCTCCTTTGCTTCCTTGGGGAAAACGAGCTGAATGAGAGGTAGTGTTGCTCAGCGGATTCAAATTCAGTCTCTGCTACTTAGGAGCTGTGTGACCTTGTGCAGGTTTCTTATTCTCTCTGAGGCCTGGTTTCTTCCATCTGTAAAATGGGAATAATAGTACCTATATCAGAGTGTCATCATGAGGATGAACTGAGTTAGTGCAGGAAAGCCTGCCCTGTGGGAGTGCTCAGGGATGTTCACTCTTATTCCCACCTCAGGACCCTTGCCCACGCTGCTCTGTCTGCCTAGGGGGAAGAAGGGGCCTTCACTGGTTCACTCCCACTAATCCTGCAGACCTCACCCCAAGCATCTTTTCTTCAGGAAAGCCTCTCAGAATTCCATTATGCCCTCCCTCAGTGCTGAGCTGTGCTGATCTGAGCTTGTCCACTGCAGTGCCTGAGCCTCAGGGCCATGGGCCGGGACCTGCCCTCCTTCTGTCCCCAGCACTGCCCTGGGGTGATCTACAAATCAGGGGCCGCGGGGGAGGGTAGCCCACTCCCACCACGATGGCTGGTGGGTTGGAGACTTGTTGACACCAGCCTGTCCTGGCTGAAAAGGAGACATGACATCCACACGTCTACCTGTGTTCTGTGGCTCCTCACACACAGGGTGGGCCTGAAGGTTCCCCGGTCCGGTCCCCCAGCCTGGGCTCTGGGGAGACAGAACAGTCTTGGCAGATGCCTGAGCAGATGCCAGCTGCCTCCCTGATGGCAGCCCCTTAATTGCTTCCTCCCATCCTTTTTGTTTTCCTTAAGGGGCTGTCAGCCTGGCCTGGGGTCCGGGGTGGGCACACAACACTGCCAGTTTCCCTGCAGTGGCATCTCAGTGACTGATGAACTCCGACCCACCCTCCCTCCCGGTTTCCCCTGCATCCGGGGTAGCATCTGTAAAAAATTTTTTTAAGTAAAATTTTATTTTATTTTATTTTTGAGGGTGGGGGAGTGGGGGAGGGGCAGAGAGAGAGGGAGACACCGAATCTGAAGCAGGCTCCAGGCTCTGAGCTGTCTGCACAGAGCCCGACATGGGGCTTGAACTCACCATCCGTGACATCACGACCTGAGCTGAAGTCGGACTCTTAACTGAGTCACCCAGGCACCCCCAGGAGACCACAACCACTCCTGATACAGCAAACAGCTCACAGGGCCTTTCTTTAGGGCACCTGCTTTGGCTGAGGACCCACTGTGGACTGGCCCCTGTGCTGGTGACCCGCTGGGGTCTTAACGCAGATGCTCCTCACCACTCAGCAGCTGCGATGGCCCAGCTCGCTTTGAGAGGCAGGGCCTGCCAGTTGGGGGCTGGCTCTCTGGGCTTCTCGCTCCAACATGCCTCAGCAGATGTGGCCCCAGAACCTTGGAAATCAGGATCTCCCGAGAGTGGAAGTGGAGGCATGTTTAAAATGCTCATCCCAAGGCCCCAACCTGGACTGAGGAGTCAGCTCTGCTGGGCGTGACTAGACACACTTTTCCCGCCTTTCATTGAAAATCGTTAAACATACATGTGGGTATAAGATGGAAGTGTAGTGTAATGAATGATGAAAATCAACCACACCCTGGTTAAGAAATAGAATATCGCCAGCCTCTTGAACGTTCCCCTCGGGTTCATCTCAAATTGTATCTTCCTCCCTCCTCCACCCTAAGGTATCCACCATCTTGACTTCTTGATTCTTCTCTTGGCTTTCTTGATGGTGTTGCTACCTTGTATATATGACTACATGGTAGAGTTTGTTTTCACCTGTTCTTAAACTTGATATAAGTGAAATCTTAGTGTTGGGGTTTCCTGAGTGTCCCAGTTAGTTAAGTGTCCAACTTTGGCTCAGGTCATGATCTCATGGCTCATGAACTTGAGCCCTGCATCAGGCTCTCTGCTGTTAGCACAGAGCCTGCTTCAGATCCTCCGTCTCCCTTTCTCTCTGCCCCTCTCCTACTTGTGCTCATGCACGCTCTCTCAAAAATAAACATTAAAAAAAAAATGAAATCTTAGTGTGTATCTTTCTCTGTCCAGCTTTTGTCACTCAATGTCAGGTTTTTGAGACCCATGCATTGTGCTGGTGTAGCGGCTATATTTCCTTCCGTTTCATAAATATGCCAGTTTTTACTCATCTGTTTTACTGATGGACTTCAAGGTTGTTACCAATTTTTGACTCTTATGGAAAATGCTGCTATGAATATTCTTTTTAATTTTTTTAAAGTTTATTTGTTTTTGAGAGATAGAGACAGAGCATGAGGAGGGGAGGGACAGAGAGAAAGGGAGACACAGAATCCGAAGCAGGCTCCAGGCTCCACACTGTCGGCACAGAGCCTGACGTGAGGCTCAAATTCATGAACTGTGAGATCAGGACCTGAGCCGAAGTCGGATATTTAACCGACTGAGTCACCCAGGCGCCCTGAATATTCTTGAATGTGCCATTTGGGCAGTCAGGTGACACATTCCTATTGGGTACCCCCCCCCTTCAAGTGCAGTTGCTGGACCATAGCATATTCATGTTTTTAACAGCTTTATTGAGGCACATTTTCAGGTATGCATATTTAAAAATTTCAATAGATATGGCCAAACTCCTTTCCAAAGTAGTTGTACCATTTTACATTTTCAGCAACAGTGTGTGAGAGTTCCAATCTCTCCACATCCTCACTAATACTTGATGTTTGTCAGACCTTTAAAAAAATTTTTTTTTTCTGTGAATCTATATTTGTATCCAGCTTCCTAGGAGATTCTCATCCACTCAGAGGGAGGTCTCAACTCTTGCTGGACATCAGAATTGTCTGATGAGCTTTAAAAATACAGACCCTGAGGCCCTGCTGGGTCATTCTGAATCAGTGTCCTCCCAGGGTTGGGGGCAGACCCATGAAGCTTGAACAAACCGTGTGCTCCCTGATGGTCCCCTACTAGGAGCTCCTGCCGCACTAGCCTCCCTGCCAGCCTTGCTGACTTGAGGTTTCAGAGACTACTCTCAATCTCCGTCTGTTGTGCTTCAGGCACTGGGCCCCTTCCTTCTGGCTGGAGGCCACGGTTTCTGTCCAGCTGCTGAATGTCTACTGTCCATGGTATACAGGGACCTCTGGGAGATTGAGGTGGGGGTAGGAGGCACTGCAGCTCTAAGAGCCCTGGTTCCCATGGCAACCTTCTTAGACCCATCCTCAGTGATAGCTTTGCCTCTTCTGTGGGCCAGCTTTAGGGAGGGGAGACCCAACAGGCACCCCTTAAGAGTAATGGGTGACACCAGAGATTACAAACCACAGGTGCCTGGCCAGGGATAACACACACACACACACACACACACACACACAATCAGAACATCAATGCCAGCTGTTCTCAACTGGGGGTTTTGTCCCCTAGGGGCAAATGGGGACATTTTTGGTTGTCACAACTGGGGAGGGGATGTACTGGCATCTAGTGGTAGAATTCCAGGGATGCTGCTAAATATCCCCTTACAACAAAGTACCATACTGTTCAGAATGTCAGTAGTTCTAGAAGCTGAGAAACCCTGATCTAAAAAAGGTTACTTCCATTTCAGCGCGCATAAAAATTTTGTGCCATTTCGAAAGCTAAACTTTTATTTCACAGCTTTATCTTATGTTGAATTACATGTTGGGCCAGGTACCAGCTTCTTGTCACTGGCTAGTTCCTCTAAAGCAGTGCTTGTTAGACTGCCTGGTGAAAGGCCAGTATTTCCTTTTTAGTTTCAATCTATTAGAGACTGATAAATGTGAAAAATACACCAGCAGTGAACTATTGGAAAATGAAACAAAACAACGAAGACATGAAAAATCCAAGCCACTGATCAGACGCTGGGATGTTGTGGCAATGTCAGATTGCTATAACAGTCTCTGTTCTCTGTTTCTAACTTACGTGTTGCTGTCCATTAAGAAATAGTTCAAGAAAGGCCCCGGTCCGCAGATTGCACTTTGTGGAGCTCTGCTTTTAATACGGCTGAGGCTGTGATTGCCTCAGACTCCCTAATCCAGGCCCCAAACAGCCCCAACACCTTCCAGAATTTCTTTGTACTCTGTGCGGCCCCCCACTCCCTCTGACTTTCTTAGGTAGCCACCTCCCCTGCTGTCTTGGCTCCCAGACCCACTGATATCACATGCTCTCTGCTGGGGACATCCCCAGATCCATCTACTCCCTGAGGGGAGATCCGGGGCCAACTGTCAGTCAGGGTTGATTCTGTCCCCGTAACGTGTGGAGGCAGAGCTTGGCGAACAGTGCCTGGTGGGGCAAACTGGAGGCAGAGACCCCTGGGAGGCAGTGCTCCAGAGAGCGAGGCCCTAAGGTAAAGGCTAGAGTGGCAACAGGTCAGGCTTTGCTCCTAGCCAGTCCTGGGCGCAGCCCCTGGCTCTGCTGCTTACCAGTTGTGGGACCTGGGACAAGTCACTTCTCCTCAGTGAGCAATGGTCATTTCATTAACCCCCCGTTTCCCCTCCACCCTCACAGGGTGGATGTGAGGATCTGGAAGGAAGGTGCATATAAAGGTTGCATCTTGGAGCCAGATCCTAGGCAAGAGCCCCACACATACAGGAGGAGGAGGGAAAAGAGGAAGGCTTCTGGTGCCACCAGAGTGTGGCCAGGTGTGAAAATGATGGCATACTTCCACATTGGTTGGGGAATAACTGCTTCCCAAGTCCCCCTCCCCCAAGTGTCTCCAGGCCTCTCCCCCAAGACCCCTGGATCTCCCATGATCCAGCAACCAGATGGTTAATGCCTCACCCAGCAGGTCCCTGGCCATCCTGACTGGCCAACACCATCACCCTGGCTGGATTCCCTGTGCCTCTGGGAGTCTGGTGGCTCAGAAAACATTCCCTCCCTCCTAGGCCTCAGTCTCCCATCTGTAAAGTGGGTGGGCTGCATTTTGGACCAGAAGCTCTCTCTGGCACAGTATGATTACAAGAATTCAACCTTCAGCAACTATGTCATTCAGTCTATCTCCTGGTTTCAGGGGTATTCGTCTTTTTCTTCTCCTGAAGTCATAATCCCAGGCAAGCAGGCATGACTCAGTCATGGCTGTCACTCCTGAATTTGTGGCACAGAGAAGACCTGGAGTTCACTGTAAATGATAGAAAAAGGTGTGAGGCAAAGCTCCGAAGGTGGGGACAGTGGGGACAGCCAGGATGGAGTGAGGAGGCTCTTGCTGTGTCCCCTGCCTGGGATCCTGATGGCCCTGCTGCTGCCTGTCCAGCACTTTCCATACATTTACCCCCACAACAGCACCATTTAGTAGGTGAGGAGCTGAGGCACAGAGAGGCTAAGTGATAGGCTGAAGGTCACACAGCTAGTGAGGGCAGAGTGGGATGGGAACCCAGGTCATCTATCGTACCTTGCTCCCCACTGCCTCCCCTTGGGAGGTGTTTGAAGGGTGCTTCTGGAAATATTCCCCTGGCTACCTCCTCTCTTACTCATCTGTCCTCACTGAACCCAACCTGGCCATCTATCATCTGTCCCTGTGACCCCCTTGATGTCCTTTGAGACATCTACTCATTCAGCTCCAGCCACACTGGCTTCCTTGATGGTCCTCAAACATTCCAGGCACAGTCCTGCCTCAGGGCCTTTGCACTGGCTGTATCCTTTGCCTCGTTTGGAGGTCTGCAGGGCTGGGTCCCTGAGTTCCTCCATTTGTGTAAAGATTTGCTCAGAGAAGTCTCTGTCCCAACAGAAAATTCTTTCAGCCTACTTTATTTTTCTTCAGTGTGCTCATTTCAACTATATTCTGTTGCATATTCTGTTTACTGTCTGCCTCCCCTAGTAGAATGTAAATGTTACATGATTTATTCTCTGCTGGAGCATAAGAGCTGCTCAGCAACTCTTTGGTGGGGGAGTGAATGAATTATGGGGTACAATTGAATGCGTGGGGTCTGGGAATAAATGGTACCAGATTGTCATGACTGTAACCATTATTATCTTTCTCTCAGTGCCTCTGCTGCCCAAGCCCTAGGCAGGCCCTGGTCTGGGGACAAGAAGATCCCCCTTCCCTGATAAGAGTGGTGACCCCAGTCTCACCCCCGGTTTTCCTTGTCTCTGAAGTGGCATCAGCCTGAAACTCTTGCTGTCTCCTGAGTCCCTGGATGCTACGTGACACAGTAGCCCAGAGGCATGCAGTGTCCCCAGGGAAGGCTGTGGCACTTAATAGCCTCATTAAATCTAGCCATGATGGATGGTCAGCCTCACTCAACTGGAACCCACGTGGTGGCAAGGACTTTAATTGACTTGTGGCCAGGATTCCCCTTGGAAGCTTGCTCTCTTCTTCCCTGTAAATATTTTTCAGTGTCCCAGAACAGATCAGGAGGGTACTTGGAACCAAAGATCCCTGGTTCTAGTCCCAGCCCTGTCTCCCCAAGGCAGAGGCATTTCCTGTCTAAATGAGGACTTTTTTTTTTTTTTTTTTTAGTTTATTTATTTATTGAGAGAGTGAGAGTGTGTGTGTTTGCAAGCAGGGGGAGGGGCAGAGAGAGAGGGAGAAAGAGAGAATCCCAAGCAAGCTCTGTACTGTCAGCATAGAGCCCGATGTGGGGCTAGGTCTCACCAACTATAACATCATGACCTGAGCCGAAACCAAGAGTCAGACACTTAACCGACTGAGCCACCCGGATGGCCCATAAATAAGGACCTTCTGAGAAGCCCCTAGTCAGTAAGGAATCCAAGCCCTGCTTGAGTCACCAGCCCCGATGGGCACATCAGTTTAGTGGGAATGGCAACCCTACTGGGAGCCCAGCACCTTGGGTTGCAGTTCTGACTGCTGTCTGGGGTCTCTGTGACCTTGAAGTTGTTTCTTCCCCTCTCTGGGCCTCAATCTCCTTACCTGCAAAGTGGAGACAAAAGCCCCTCATATGGTACCACGCCTCTCCAAGGACGGATCCGGTCTTTGCCCCCTCCCTTTGATTCTTGCCTCAGTTTCTGAGATGTGGGTCTCACTGGCTATTGCCAAGGGGAGAGGGCGGACAGGATACCAGTATACGTACCTGTGTGTCAGGTGGATGCCCCACAGTGTGGATGGGGAGAGGAGCCCAGGGTCAGGGAGGGGTCCCACCCCATTTGCCTCTCGGTCCAGGCACCTTGGCCGTCTGGCCTGCAGGGACGGCCACGTGGTGGGAAACAAGGTAGGAGGGCGCACAGACCAGCGTTACCGGAGCCCGGCCGTGGGCTGCGTGTGCCCCAGTGCTCACTTTGCTACGTTTGCTGTATTGAATCGCACCCACCCACACGTTCGCACGGAGACCATAACAGAGGCGTCTGTGTTGAGAAAGAACAGCAGAGCGGGTATGAGGGTGGGCTTGGGACCAGCCCTCCTGGGTTCAGGCTCAGAGCCGTGTGACCTTGGCCCTTTTCCTTGCTCCATGTGCCTTGGTCTTCACGTTCATGACACGAAGCTAATCATAGTCCCCACCTCGTGGGGTGACAGAGAAGGTTATTGTGGCAAAAGCCGGAACAGTGCCTACTGCAGAGGAAGACTTAATACACGTTGGTTATTTTTATCCCCATTTTTTCAGACCGGAAACGGCAATCTGAAAGCCAATGCCTGGAGTGTAATTAGGAGACAGGTCTTGCTCTGGGAGCCCTTAGAGGCCTCGGACCCGCATCATTTCATGAAGCTGTCACAACCACCTGGTGCCCGGGTGATGTTGTGCCCCCTTTATGGACATAGAAAAGTCCTGGGCCAGGCAGCACAGGATTTGAATCCAGCACTGTTGGCCTCTACACCTCCCCACCAGGCTGTCCTCTACCTAGGGCTCGGTAGGCAGGTATGGGGGGCGAGGCCCAGGAGTCAGGGTGGGAAAGGGGGCTGGCTGGGCCTGGCACGTGGAGCCCCTGTAGGGCCATAATTGCGACATTTCTGTCACCTCTGCCCAAGGGCCCCACAATTTAATCTGCATACTCGTTAATGGTGCCTGCCCAAGCATTTGCTCCCAATTATTGCGCCGTGAAGGCAGAGCCAGGAACATTAGCAGGCGTGCCACCTGTTTCCTGGCAGGTGGCCCTGTTGGTGCACCTGTCAGACAGCCGCCCTGGCCCATGCCGAAAATGCTTGGTGGCATTTTATTTCTTGGCTCAGAAGTGTCTCGGAACCATCACACAGATGGGCTGCTTCCCCTGGCTGGGTCTGAGTCTCCCGTGGGGTTGCATTCTGGCTCTTGGCCTTGGAGCGGGGGAGGGGGGGGTCTGGTGAAAGTGAGGGGGTCCGGAAAAGGTAATCCCCGCTCTGCCACTTGGAAGCTGTGTGATGCCAGAGCAGTCACTTGCCCTCTCTGAATGTCAGTGCCCCATCTGTGTTAACAGGCCAGCAAGGAGGCAGTGATTCTCCACCCTGGTACCCAGAAAGTTTCTGATTCAGCCTTAGTTGTTTTAAGCTCCCTAGGTGATAATCACCAGTGATAGGGTGAGGCTTGATACCTGCAGAGCCCTGAGCTCTGTGCCTGGCTTGTAGTAGGGCCCGGTAAAGGCTGTTTCCTTGTGACACAAGCCCAGCCCTTCCAGTTTATAGGAAATTCTCACCTCTCTTGTCTCCGCAAAGCAGCCTAATGATTGTCCGAGCTCTTGGTCACTGTCTTCATTTTACCAGTGGGGAAACTGAGGCCCAGAGTGGGGAAGGGACCACACGAGAGAGTGGGGGCTCCATCTTAACTAGCCCAGGCTTTCTCGACCCCAGAGCTCTTGCTCCTGACCCAAAGAAAGGACTGTCTGCCATTCTGCCAATGTTTAACCCTGGCAGAAGACCAGAAGAAGGTGGCTGGACCTTCAGAAGCAACCAGATTCCACCCATGTTATCACTGCTTGTGTCCCCACCCCAGTCCGGTGGCCATTGGTGATCCCTGGCCTCCAGTAGGGCCTCCTCCCTGCCTCCACCCTCCCTGCCCCCCCAGCAGCCATAGGATGGTGCTAAATCATGGCCAGACCATGCCCCTCCTCTGCTCCAAATGCTGCAATGGCTCCCACCTCCCTCAGGAAAGCCAGAGTCCTTAGGAGGCCCTGCATTATGCCCCCTTCCCCTCCCCTTGCATACCCCCTTCCTACTGCCCCCTCCATCCTGGAGCAGTCCCCCCCGCCACCTCATGGCTGCCTCCCTCTTTTCAGCCTTTCTTCAAATGTTACCTTCTTAGTGGGGCCCTTTATGACCCCTCCTCCATTTATTTTTATTTTTTTTTTAAATTTTTATTTACTTCTTTTTTTAAAAAAAATTTTAATGTTTATTTTTGAGAGAGAGAGAGAGAGAGAGAGAGAGAGAGAGAGAGAGACAGACTGTGAGCAGGGGAGGGGCAGAGAGAGAGAAGGAGACACAGAATCCGAAGCAGGCTCCAGGCTCCGAGCTGTCAGCACAGAGCCCGACGCAGGGCTCAAACTCACAAACTGTGAGGTCATGACCTGAGCCAAAGTTACATTTAACCGATTGAGCCACCCAGGCGCCCCTTAAATTTTTATTTACTTCTACATGGCACATACAACACAGGAATATCCCTGGGGCATTTTAAAGGCAAAATCTCAGACTTTTTTTGTTACATGTGTATCTTCAATAGAGTTTTTCCTAAGTGTAGTTGTAAGAACAGCATTAATCCAACCGAATTAAGCAGAATCTCTCCACATCAGCTGATACTCAATCCTTGTGCAGTTACCCCGTTGGCTCCCAGTGTCTTGTCACACTCAGTTTATGCAAATCTAAGGTCCCCCGATTGTATTTGGTTGATGGGTCTCAATTCTCTCTTAATCTGTAGCAACCACCTCCCCCCACCCCGGTTTTTTTCACTCTAATTATTTCTTGGGATAACCAGGTTGTTTGTCTTGTGGAAATGCCTCATGGTGTCATTTCATACATTCTTTTGTCCCCTGTACTCGCCGTCAACTTGTATTCGAGTCTAAAGCTGGATTTGGCTCAGGTCTAATTTTGTAGGCAGGAATATGTCATGGGTGGTGCTGTGGGCTTCCTTCCACATCCTGTCAGGAGGTACACAATTCCAGAATGTTCCACTTTGGGTGATGCTAAGATTGGTCCAGGGGGCCAAATGCTGTCTGCTTGTCTCTCTGTCATAGGGTCTCTTTCAGCCTTCCACGGATGGTCAATGTTGCATCCTTTATTTCGTTAGGACTGCAGAAAGGCGGTTTTCCAATTCTGTTATTTCCTCTGCACTTATTTGCTGTGGTTTTTCTGCTAAGAATGACTTTCCCTTATTAGGTCCCCCCCAAATACCATTCACACGAGAAGACAGGTTAAATGCTTCATTTTTTACCTTCAATATCTGTTTATAGAATAATGAACTGGTGCCTTAACTACCTCCAAAGGGATCAGTGAGATTGTTTTTTTTTTTTTTTCTGAGAATCACAAGCACATGAATTTGTACACTTTGCAGTCATTATTCTTTCTGATGCTCAAAGTGACCCAGATTAAGCCGGTGGGAGCCCCCTGAAGCTGGCTTCTTTGTCCCGTCGGCCTGTCCCCATCAGACTTGGAGTGTTTGCTTACTTTCTGGTGCCAGAATGTGTTCGAGGCTCATCTTGTACTATCTCCTCCCCAGTCCTGGAATCAGCCACTTCTCCGGGGGCCCTTGGGGACCCTTTTAGTGGGAAAAGATGTTTAGAGACGGTAGTCTGGGTTCTGGGGATACTACCCCCTTACTACTTTCCCTCTGTGCCCCGATACCCCTCACCCCGCTCTATTTACTTCTAGCATGTTTCAGCTCTAACATACTGCAAATTTACTTAATTATTACATTTGTCATTTCTTCTCTGCCCCCCCCCCCCCCCCAACAGAATATCCATGAAGGCTTGATTTTGCCCATGGCTGTATACCTCTGGGCCTGGCACCACACAGAAGGTGCTTAATAAATGTTTGGTGAATGAATGAATGGATGGATAGATGGCCCTTGTCCTCCCCCTCCCCAAGCCTGGAGAAGTAATGAAGAGGGGTCTGCCCCATCCCCACCCCTCCTCTGCCTGCAGAGCCTCAGGGCCTCTGTCTTACTTAGATGAGTAGAGCTGGGAGGCAGAAATGTCACCACTTGGCCCACGGGGAAGAAAGGGCCAGCCCCAAGAAGATTAAAGGCATGTCTGATGAGATGCTAATTTGTTTCTGGTAGCAGGCGGGTGTGGCAACAGCCCTGGCCTCTGGGGCTTTGTGAGGCTGAGAAGGAATGGAAAAGGCAGAATCTGAGGGGTAGAGGCTGGTCTGCATCCCTCTGTGATTGGTGTCCTTCTCTTAGCCCATCTTTGAGTTCTGTCCGTTCATTTTTGAGAGGGTCAGATGTCCACGGCCAGCTTGGACCTGAGCTCAGGCCTCCTGACTCTCCCTCTGGGCTGATCTGGTGTTCACCCCTGGTTTCCTCTCCTCTGAGAGGTCCTGTGCTCTCCCACACTGTCCCTGTGGCTGCCATTTCTGCAAAAGGAGCCCTGTGAAAATCTGGGGGCCACAGAAGGGAGGTGCCTGGCAGGTGTGTCTGAGATAACAGACAAGCGTTAAGCGCCTGGAAACCAGAACGCCAGATATCCATTCCTGACTGCAGACTCTGCTGTCTGCCAGGCCAACTGCTCGCTGGAGGCTAGGAACCCATCATGCAGCTGAGGCCTCCTTCCACTGCCTCCCTGACCGGCCCTGAAGGCAGCTTGGAGATATGAACATATCACTCCATGTTCTGTTCATCATTCCCTCATTGTGCATTTGCTGAGTCCCCGGTCTGTGCTGGAATCTGGGACTCTTAGAGGAGGGAGGCACTGGATCGGCCAGGACTCTTTTGGGTCCAAGTTACGAAAAACCCAACCCAAACAGGCTTAAGCAGAGAAAGGAATTTATTGGCTAAAGTAACTGGAAAGGGATATTGCCGACTTAAGGTGTGGTGGGTTCCAGGTGCTGAGAGGACCACATCATCAGGGTGTGATCAGCCTCAGTCCTCCCTCCCCTTTCTCTCTGCCACCAGCAGCTCCAGACTGACGCTGTTTTCTGTACCCACGGCCCCCTCAGGGGGGAAGGAATTTCCCTTTCTGAGTAGTTTCATCCTAAATCCCAGAATAATCTCTCATTGGATCGACTTGGGCCATGGGCTCATTCCTGAGCCAGCCACCAGGGGTGGGGTGGGAGTGTGCCATCGCCAAGCTCTGGGTCAAGCGCTCTCCTTGGGGGGATGGGCGGTGGCGCCAGCTCTCCCCACACTGAGTGCGGGGAGCGGAGGGGCTCCCCGGGGAAAATGGGTGATACTGCTGGAAGAAGAGGAGCAGGAGGCAGAACAGCGGGGGGCCCCCGCAGATGCCAGCTGTCGGAGAGCTCACCACCTGGAGAAGCTGGCCTGCGCCTGGGGAAAGGTGTTTATTGAGCACCTACTGTGCTCTGATAAGTGGAGTCATTGTTTCCTCCCTGGGGCCCCAGGAGGTGCACATTCCTGTCCCCTGGATTCAGATGGGAAAGAGACTCAGAGAGAAGCAGCACCTACAGTCCGGGAGCCCTTAATGTGCAGGGATCGTGTCCTCCTCAGCTCTGCTTTTGGTATAGCACCGAGCACAGAGCCAGTGAGCTTCTCAGGAGGACCTGGGTCTTCTGGGACCCAAGGAGCCACCTCCCAAATCAGCTCCGAGCGGCTGGGCTGGAGTGACTTCTGGGTGTATCCTGTGTCTTCGAGATGAGGCCTTGAACTTGGGAAGAGATGGGGAAATAAACTTACTCCTTCCCACAGTCCTCCCTCCGGGGCTCACCACAATGCACACAGGCCCACTTATAGGGACTCTTGTCTTGTGCTCACCTCTCTTGGCTCCTTTTGTTTAGGATAAATTCTTTCCCGGGGCCTCCGTGGTGGCTCACCTGCCCTGCTCATTTGCCTGAGGCACTGAGGTCCATCTCTTAAACCTGAACTCCACTTAAACTGAAGTTGGGCCTCTGCTACACCTACCAACAGCTCTCTTAATGAGAATGCTTACATGTCGTATTTATTGAGCGCTTACTGTGTGCCAGGGGTTGTTTTGGGAGCTTTATGTTTGCCCTATCTTTTTTTTTTTTAATGTTTATTTATTTTTGAGAGAAAGAGAGAGAGAATGGGTGAGGGGCAGAGAGAGAGGGAGACACAGAATCCAAAGCAGGCTCCAGGCTCCGAGCTGTCAGCACAGAGCCCGACGCAGGGCTCGAACCCACAAACCGCGAGATCATGACCTGAGCTGAAGTCGGATGCTTAACTGACTGAGCCACCCAGGCGCCCTTATGTTCACCCTATCTTATTTCCTCCTCACAACATATAAGGTCTTGACACACTCCTGTGATTGCTCTCCAGGCCATTTAACATCCTCAGGCTCCCTGTCCCAACCTGCCCTGAGAGCTTCCTTTCTTCATCTGACCCGTGACACTCCTGGAGGCAGGTGAGGTGCGGTCACTGTGTCCATTTTGCAGCTGAGGAAACCAAGGGAAACTTACCTAAGGCCACACGGGCAGGGAGTTTCCAAGCTGGGTTCCATCCCCAGGTGTGTGTGTGTGACCCCAGTGTCAACGCTCCGGCTGGGCCAACCCACCTCTCTATCCATGTGTGGCTCTGGCCCGGGGGACGTCTTCACCTGTGGGGCCTGGGACACTTGCAGGGCATCCTCCAGGGTATACTGGTGACAGGAAACCCTCCTAGGCCAGGCTGCTGGATCTCGCCCCCCCCCCCACCGCCCCCGCTGCCTCAATGCCCTCTGTGTGCGTCCTTATTTATTATACTTTCCACGTGTGCCCGAAATCACTGGGGCCATTTATCTTCTCACCAAAGGCAGCGACGGAGGTGGGGGGCAGCCTCGTTCTTGGCCAGAGTTCTTGCTCTGGACTCGGACTGGCTGGGCTCCTGCCCTGGCTCTGCTGCTTAACAGTCTGCGTGGCTCTGGGCAGGGCAAAGCCGGCAGGTGCTCAGTACAGAGCCTGGCACACAGTAGGGGTTTAACAAGAGCTCCCTAACAGCCTGGCTGCGGTGGTGGCATAGTCTGGCAGCTGGTATCAGACTCTGCCACTTACATGCTGTGTGAGCCTGAGGCTGTCTTGTACCTCTCTGAGCCTCAGTTTCCTCATCTGGGAAGTGAGGATGATCCTAGGACCACCCTGGTGCACTGGAAGGCTTAACTAAGATGTGCATGGAAAGCACTGGATTCTTGACTTTCTTGTCTGACCTTAGCTGGGCCGTCACCTGGATGGATTTCCTGTCTCCACTCACACACAGGTGTTGGGCTGCATGTAGAATAACCATAATATGAATAGTTGTGATTTATTATTTATCAAGCCCCTACTGTGTGCCAGGACTCAACTAAGTGCTCTGTGCACAGGCTCATACAGGCCCCACTGTATGAGAGACAGGAACTGTTAGCCCCATCAGTCAGATGAGAAAACAGGCTCAGTGGGGCACACTGAGGCAGGATTCGAACTCAGGTCTCCAGAGACTTGTGATCTCTGACTCCTCCCCTCACTGTTTGCTAGGTCAGAGCTTTTCTGTTCAGCAAGAGGAAGGGATACCAGATGCATTTACTGAGTTCTTGCTGAATACCTGGAGCACTCCTCGTTACTCCCATCCATTCCACTCAGTCAGCCAGCTGGGTGGATTCTCTCTGTTACAGACAAGAGTCATTGTCAGGATAAGGAGTGAAGAGGCAGGGCCTACGTCTCATCATTATGCACCAGCGACCCCATCGAATGCCTGTGCTGAGTGTAGGGGACATGGGACAGGTGGACCCTATCCTTGTTTCGGGGAGCTCCCGGTTTCAGGGGTGGATAGTCAGCTTCACCCTAGTATGAACAGAAAGCATTGAGACCCGATAGCAAGGATTTCCAGCCATCAGGGGTCTCTGAAGTCTGAGCAGACCTTCCCAGGCAGAGAAGTTCAATGGTGCCATGCCAGACAGGACAGGCATTTGAGGTGGAGGGCCCTGCAAGTGCAAAGGCCTGGGGGCATCAAATAGCACCGCCTGGGGAAGGCAGAAGGAGGGGGATCTGCAGATTTTGGCAAAAGAAGGGGTAGGCAAGGTGAGCGCTTTGGGAGAAAGAAGACTGTGGTTTCGGGCCGGGTGCCCCATGAAGGTTTGCCCCAGGGTTCGGAATGCCCTGGTGCTTCACTCCCTAGCTGGGGCTGCAGTGGAGGAAGGGACTTGCTGCCACAGATGCCACTGCCGATGCCACCGCTGCTGGCTCTGGGGAGGATTATCTATTTTAGCAACTCGGGAGGGTGGAGGCTGGGAGCGCCCAGCCTCTGCCAGTTAGCACAGGCGGCTCCGGAGCGGAGCGCACAGAGGAGTGCCTGGCTCCAGGAGCACAGGGAGGCTTGGGCAGGTCGTGTCCCTGGCCCTGGGCCCCAAGGGCCCCGAGGGGCTGATGCTGGCTGTGTCGCTCAAGTGGCGGCTGGGCGTGGTGAGGCGGCGACCCAAAGGTACTGAGTGGGGAGATGGGCAGGGGGCAGCCCGGCTGCCTGCCCAGGGGCTGGGCGGCTGGACCCGATCCGGTTGGAAGGCGGAGGCTGAGGGCTCCTGGGGACCTGGGGCCTCCTTCCCTGCCCCGTCTCTGCCTCCACCCCATCTCTGCTGGCACTGTTTGGGCTTTGCTTCCGTTCCGGGTTTCTTTCTGAATCTGTGTGTGTGTCTGGTTTCTCTCTGCCCAGCCGGCTCTGTTGCCTTCTGCACCTCCCCATCTCTCGACGGTTTGTCCCTGCACCGCCCCCACCCCCCACCTCTTTGTCTGGCTGAGTCTCTCTGTCTCTCTGTCCATCTTTTTTTTTTAATTGTTAATCTAGTCTCATGGACCATATTGTTTTCAAATTGTTGTCCTCTGTCTCTCCATCTTTCTCTGCCTCTGTCTCTTTCTGTTCTCTGCCTCTTACTGTCTCTCTCTTTGTCTGGTTCTCTCTCATCTTTGTTTCTCTCTGCCCCAACCTGTTTTTTCCTTGTCTTTCTCTCCCCTTCTGTCTTGTTCTTCTCTCTCTCTCTCTGTGTCTCTCTCATGGTCCCTGTCTACATCTGACTGTCTCTTCCTCTCTGCTTTCCTGTGCCACAGTCCCTTTCATTGTCCCCCTCACATGGCATGTCGCTGATGGCCTTTATTTTCCCTTCTGTTTGGGGCATGAGGTTGTCTTGGTCGAGCTGGGCCGGCAGGGTGGCTGTGTGTGTGTGTGTGGGGGGGGGCGGCCAAGGGCTGTGTGTGGGCATTCAGGGCCGGGGGGCCGTGGGTGGAGGCAAGACTTGACCCTGGGTGACATGGAGTGTGTGCTGAGCCCCACTGTGTGCAAAGCCCCATCCTGCACAGGCGGCTCCAGGAGGGGGCCCGGGAGGGGGGAAAGGCTGAGGGGTGAGTCGGGGTCAGAGTAGTGTCCAGCTGGGAGTCAAGCTGCCCAAGCTGTGTGACCCTAGGTTTCATCTGTGGCTTCCCTGTGCTGCCATCTGTCCGTCGACAACATGGAGGGGAGGTGGGAGACGGTGGATTCACAGTTTTTATGTTGCCGGCCTCAGAACTAAGAATAATCATGCTGTTAATAAGAGAAACAGTCAGTGACATTAATTCAGTGCCACTGTGTGCCAGGCAATACATTCACTTAGTGATTCCTCACAACAGCTCTGCAAGGTTGGTCCCATCCTTATCCCGATTGTGTAGACGGGGAAACAGGCACAGAAAGGGTAAGTGGCTTGCTCTAGGCTACACAGGCAACACTCAGAGGCTCTCTCAAGCCAGCTCTCCTAACTGCCATGAACATTTTCTGGACTCAGAGGAACCTACAAACAGAGGGGCTGCCTCAGGAGTGGTCAAAGGGTAAGGTGGTAGGGTCTTTGGGGGTATCAGAGGGACTCTAGGCTCTGTACTTGCCCCCAGGCTGCTGCTGGTCTGACATCTAGAGGCCTTTGTCAGTCCCTTCCGTACAACAGAGCAGGAAAAACTTGGAGAGTACCAGGAACAGAGTTTCCTTTGGGGCTTTCCAGGGACTCCTGTGTTGGGACCGCCTCCAAGGGAGAAGTCCCCTGCCCCGTCAAGGCTGTTGTCCTCCTCTTCAGGTCCACAGATCCTGAGAACCGGGTGGGATCCTCCTAGGCTGGAGGGATAGACAGATACATCCCGGGCTGTCCTCGGGTTTTGGAGAACAGCCAACTAAATACTGTGGATCAGGCTCTGCCCCCTTGGAGGTAGAGAAACTACTTGTATTATCCATAGCCCACCTGGATTCAAATGCTATCCCCGTTCTTCCTTCCTGTGCAGCCCACTCAGAACCTGTTTCCTCTTCTATACGATGGACCCAGGAAAGGCCACCCTTCTGAGATTGCAGTGATGATTGGGAAAGACTAGCGCAGAGCCTGGCACACAGTAGACACCTGGGAATTTTGAATTTCATGTAGCCACTCGCTTCCTACTCCCACCCCAGCCATATGCACACCACTGACCCCAGGGTGGTGTCTGGGACCAGCAGACCTGTAACAAAACAGAGGGGGGAGCGCACCCCAATTGGGGGCACACGGTGTGCTGGCGTGTGCCAGGCTCCTGTCTGACATCTCTCCACTTCTTTGCCGGGGGCTCTGTCAGAGGCACAGGGAACTTGTTTTCATCCATTTGTGAAAATGTAAAACCTCAAGGGAGAAGGATTCAAGGGGGGAAGATCGGAGGAAGGGGAGGTGTTTCTTCCGTTTATGTTTGCAAAGCATTTTTTTTAATGCCTAAGGGCACATCTTCCCACTTCTAGCCAGTATTTTCTAGCAGGCCTTCCTGTCCCCTATCTTTTCTGGGTAAGGCCCTTAAGTTCTTTACCCTGTGATTGTTTAAGGGTGGGGGTCTCTGGGCCTTGCGGCCAGATGAGACCCCTCCTGTGTCCCTCAGACTGGGATTTGAGGCTTTGCCCAGATTGTGAGCTGTACTCCCCGCCCAGACCGGGACTGGAGACAGGAGGTGTTCAGTCCTGACTCAGCTTCCCCAATTTTGGTCAGGGGTCCGAGGTGAGAGGAAGCACCTAACGTGCATGCACAGATGGAAACACGGCCCTGCTCCATCTCAGACAGCCCTGACAGTGTCTGGATGTCCGCATCGGGACAGTGAGGAAACGGAGCCCTCGGGGGTGGGGAGGGGCCTGTGGTGCTGGCCTGACTCTAACGTGCATGTCCTGGACCCCAGTGCCTGCACAGGACACAGACATTCCCAGGCCACTGTGCCTTCTTTCCTAGCCTGGGCATAATGATGGCATCACCCCAGAGGATTCTGGGCTATCAGATCAAGGTTTCCTATGGAGCTATGCTTGGGCCTTTGCGGGCATAAAATGGTCATGTTTGATTCAAAGAGTGAGGGATTTTGTTTGCTGTGTGTGGATGTGAGGGAGGAAGGATATACAGAGCACAGGCCCTGGAGCCAACAGCCAGGGATTTATCCCAGCTGTGCAACTGGGCCTAGTGGGCCTCAGTTTTCCTGTCTGTAAAATAGAGTTAATATTAGAGCCTTCCTCCTTGGGTAGGCTGCAAGGACAACTGAGGTGAAATTTTCAGAGTGCTAGGTGTCAGGGCCCCCGAAGGAGATCACTTGCAGTTCCTGACCCAGAGGGCTTGGGGGAGGAGGAAATGATGTGTAGATGATGTTGGCACTTCAGTGGGATGGGGTGGGGGCGGGGGTGGATGGGTCCACTTGGTACCTGGAGAAGAGAGAAATGCTTTTGCTTGAGGGAGGTCAAGGAAATCCCCCCTGAATGGAGTTTTTAAGGATGAATAGGAGTTTGCCAGGCAAAGGGACTAGCTAGCACAAATATCTGAAGCTTCAAAGATCTGCCTCGGGGAGCTGAGAACTTTGTGAAGAGTGTAAAGAGAGAAGGGAGGCAGGGTGGAGGAGGCAGGAGGTTATGGAGTTTGGACTCTGTCCAGAGGTCCGTGGGAGCCATGGAAGGTCCCTGAGCAGGAGAGAGGGGAGAACAGCTTTTTGTGTTAACATAGGCTCTGGCTACAGTGCAGACTACAGGTGAGGATGCAGGGAGGGGACTAGGGTGGGGTCCAGGTGAGAGGTAGGGAGCTAGGGCTCTAGGGTAGGTGGAGTTGATGGATGTTGAGGCAGTAGACTATGCTTTGCCATTCACGATTTCAACAGGTATCTGTTAGCACCTGTTGTGTGCTAGAAATACTGTTCTAGGCCCCAGGGGCACATACGGTAGGGAACTAGATCAACCTAAATCCGGGCCCTTGTGGAGCTGACATTCTAGCAGCGGGAAAGCGAGGAAAATGTATGGCGGTGATACGTGTGTGCAGAAAAATAAAGCAGAAAGAGGGGATGGGGTATGCGGGTAGTGTGTGCGGTTTTAAGTGGTGTCTTCAGAGAGGGCCACACCGAGAAGGTGACATTAGAGCAAAGCCTTTATGGAGGTGAGGGAGGCCACATGGCTATCCAGGGGAAGATGTGGCTGGCAGAGGCCGCAGCCAGTGCAAAGGTCCTGAGGTATGAACATGTTGGTTGTTCCCAGGCTGGCAAGGCTAGAGCAGAGGGGCTGAAAGAGGATGGAGGGTATGGGCTCAAAGAGGTTCTGGGCAAGGGCGTTATTATCTGGCCTCCCAGGCCCGGGTGAGGAGAGGGGATATATTAGAGGCGCAGTGGGCAATTTTAGGGATAACAAGGTTATCCCAAGGTTAAGGACAGGAATCCCTCTTTCTGGCTACATGGCACCTCCTGGGCACAGGGAGGGACTGTGCCTCACCCTCCCGAGCTTTCTCTGCCTGCACCCCCTCCATGGTGCACATCTGTGATGAATTATTTACTCCTTCCTTCCCCTCTGTAATGAGGCTCTCTATCTCGCCTCCACATCCGGCTCCTGGCATTTCTCACAGTGCAGCAGCTGCATTGGGGTCTCACATCTGACTCCCAATGGGGAAGCCAGCCCCTCCCTCCAGCGCCTGAACAGCTCCCGGCTCCTAGGCCTCTGCCCTCCTCCATGCCCAGACTGGGGAGGGCACCAGAAGTTTAGATCAACTGCAGTGTCTCAGAGACCACGGATTTCTTTTTTTATCAAGAAGGCAGAGATAAAGTGCAAACCTCTGGTCCTGTTCTTTGTTCCCCAAGCATTTATTGAGCACTTACTGTATGTCAAGTGCTATGCTGAGTACTTCACATGTACTTTCTTATTTTCACAACAACCCTGTGAGTTATGAACTAAATTGCCCCATTTTGCAGGTAAGGAAACTGAGGTCCAAAGAAGAAGTGACTTTCCAAGGTCACACAGCTAGGAAGGAGATGGTGGAATCTGTGCCCTGCCCCTGCCCCCCAGGCAGTCTGACTTCCAAGCCCAAATGTCTCACCACAGGGGCATTTCTCAGTGGTCAGTTATCTGGCCGCCCTGCCAGCAAGAAGGGACCCCTCTGTTTCATTCCCAGCATGTGGCTGCTGGTCTGTCTTCCCCAGGCTCCCTCAAGGTTCTCCGCCCTCCCTCTGCTCCCCCTGCCCCAAGACAGCCCTGCGGAGACAGCACTGGTGCCTCCCCAAGATTGCCCTTCCAGGCTAAGTGGCCCCATTTCTCAGGGTCTCTCACCCCTCCCCACCTGGTCACCATCTCTGTCCATGTCCCAGCCTGTGTGTGTCCCTCTTGCAGGGCAGAGCCCAGAATTGAGCCCAGGCAGGGTGTGGGGAAGTCTGAGCAGGCAGAATAGCTGGGCCCTTTCCTGATTCTGGGCAGTGAACCGTCTTGATGGCACATTCACCTTGCCCATGTCACCCACCAGAACTAGTGCCCATCTTGTCAGTTAATGTCCCAGCATTGTCTCCATTTGTCAGCTTGAATGTTCAGTCCAGTGGGACCATCTGCCTGTCTTAATTGCCCGGATAATTGTGAAAGCTGCGGGCCCTGTCTCCCTTCCTGGGGAAATGGCCTGATGGAGCAGAAAGAACATCCATTAGACAGGAGACTGAGGCTGACTCTACTTTCTGGGGTCCTTCAGCGGGTGCTTGCTCTTCCTGGCTTCAGTTTCCCTTCTTTGCCCCCTGCTGTGCTCTCCAGTGGCTGGAAGCCCCCTCACTGCCTTTCCCCCATCCACCCATTTGCTCTCCTTGGGCTGACCTTCTGTCTCCAGCCCCCACATTTCGCCGTCTTGGCCGAGGTGATGGTGACTCATAAGCAGATGTGTGGGCAGGTAGGCGGGCCAAGGGAGGCCACACACTCAGCAACCTCTCACAGCTGCACAACTGGGGCAGTGGGTCCCTGTGGGTGACCTTGGGGAAGGTCCTTGCCACTTGCTGAGTCTTGGTGCCCCGTTTGCAGAATGAGTCTGTTGAGGAAGGTTTGTTTGAGATTTGGAAAAGGTTGGGGATCCTTGAGTCTCAGACAGAGACTGGGGTGAGGGGGTCCCAGGTTAGCTGAGGTCAGAGCTGAAATAGCACCCAGAGACCACAGATCCAACCCCGGCTCCAGCCCATGCGTGCACCCCTGTTTTACACATGAGAGGGTTGAGGCCACTTTTGCTGAAGGTCACCCAACCAGTCAGAGGTAGAGTCAGGACTTGAACCCGGGGCTCTGCTAAGGCTCCCACAGCACTACTGCTGGAGGAGGCGATGCTAATAGTCTGGGAGGGCAGTCTAGAATGTTCCTCACCACTTTGGTGTCAGGCTCATCTGGGGATAGATGGGCAAAGAGGGTGGGACATCTGGTGAGTGGACAGAAGTGGGACCTAGAGGTGCCCGAGGGCATTGGGAACCCAGATGAGGCAACAGCAGCTGGAGGATCAGGGAAGGCTTCCTGGAGGAAGGGACAGCGGGCAGCCTGGGGGACTTGCAGCATTTGGCCAGGCAGGCAAAGGGTGAGGGAGGGGGCGTTCCTGAGGGACCATGAGTGTGAAGGCTGGGAGGTGGAAAGGGCTCAGGGTGTGTGATGCTGGGGATGGGGGTGGGCGACGCTTGAGAGGTAGGCAGCCAGTTCTGGACACGGTTTGGCACCTCCCAGTGGTTCTTCCTAAACAGCACTGAGAGGCCATGAGCCGTGGGAGGCCTCAGCTGGCAGGCAGCAGGCACTGGCCCAGGAATCTCAGTGTCAAGCCTTGTCCTCAAACAAGTGGCCCACCCCCAACCCTGCAGGGCCCCCCCACCCCACAGCTCCCCAGTGGGAGAGCTGCTGCCCGGATCTCCTGGGATATTCATGAGCTGTGCGGGGACCCTTGGGTGGGCCTTCCCAGATCATCACCCTGCCTGAGGCGCCCCATCAGCCCCTGCCTCCAGGGTTCTCTTTCAATGTTCAGGCCCACCAGGAGGCCACGAGATAAAATGAGGCTCTCACACAAAGCCCTTTTGAGAACGTGTGGCTCCCGAACTGTGATTAAGGCTTTGGAGCCAGACACCTGCATATTCCTCAGTCTCTTGCCCCTCTGGACTCTAGTTTCCTTATCTGTGGAAAGAGGTGATTATCCCAGCCTCGTGGGCCTGGTGCAGACACACTGGAGGTAAAGGCTTGCCGAAATCCATAGGGGTTGAAGATGCACGTGTGAGCATGGCCCCAGAACGCTGGGATGTGTGGCCGCCCACTCATTCCAGCCACACACCCAGGGGAGGCCCTCGGGATGGGATGGGTGCTCGTGGGACCATGCGGTGGCAGCCACATCCAGATCCTGAGCGGTGGCCTCCCTCTCTTGCCAGGGCTCAGAGGCCATGGCCTGGGTCCAGACAGGGCCCCTGACTCTATGCGGGGCAGTCCTGGGGCAGGGGGTCTGGGTGCCCCAGGGAGCCACAGGAAGCCACAGGGAGGCAGGCTCCAGCTCAGGATAACGGAGCGACTCATCCTTTGACTCTTCAGGAGTTGGGTGGCTGCTTAGGAGGTGGTGAGCTTTCCACTCGTGGAGGTATACTAACTATATCAAACAACAGAAAACGTTTCTGTGTTGATGTGTTAGAGGGGATGAATTATTGCTTTCTTTTCCAACATAGCAATCTAGAGATTATACCTAATCACCATTTATTTTTCATTGATTTATCCTAGCACTTACTGTGTGCTGAGCTTAGCCCTGGATATAGGGTTGAAATCAATAAGCAAGATAGCCGGGGGCCCCTGTTTAGTGGAAAAGAACAGGTGAGCAAATGCATCGGTGGAAAGACTGGGAGGAGGTGAAGGGGACTCACCTGGTGTGGTCAGGGTGGGCTTCTTGGTGGAGGCAGCATTTAGGTTGGGCTGTACGGATTTTCATCTTTAGATGTGGGGAGAGACTTCCAGAAGGAGGGAAAGGCCCATGTAAAGGACCCGAGGAGGGAGTACCCGATTCTGACAATCTGTCCCTTGGCCTGTACTAGCTAGAGTCCTTGGCCCAGTCCCTTCTCCTCTCTGGACCTCAGTTTCTCCTCAAATGGGAGCAGCAGGGCTTTTGAAAGATTCTGCAGCACACTAAACATCAAGTGCTTGGTATCCAGTAGGTGTTTTGTACATGTTAGACCTTTTTTTTCCTCTGGGGCATATGCATTTGGACAAGGGTACTGCTTGACCTAGAACGTGGAAGGTGGGATTCCAGGCATAGTGCTTGCCACAAGGCTGAGCCCCAGTTCAGTCTCCTACTCCACTCTGTCACTCGAGGGCACAGCTTGAGGGCGGTGCCTTCCCCTCCCACATCCTCATCAAATACAGGGGGTGTCGCTGTAATCAGGCTCCAGTGTGCAGAAGCTCCACCCGCTGCTCCTGACAGCTTGAGACCATTCTTCCCTAAGTGTCATGCATGTGGTGGCCACGGTGCCAGGAATGCCCCATTCAGTGCATTCCCTCCTCCAAAGCAGGTCTCTGTGTCGTTGGGACTCAGCCCCACTTGCCGGCCCAGCCCACCTGCTCTTTGGGGTCCTCTGACCCCAGCCATGCTGGTTGGTGCCTTTCCCTACATATACTGTGCACCTTTCTACCTCCCGCCCTTTGCCTAGGCTGTCCCCTCTGTCTCGAATGGCGTTCCTGCCTCATCTTTGAGTGTCTGGTTCCTTTGTCCCTCAAGGCTTGGCTCAGACACCACCTCTACCAGGCAGCTTTCCCTGACTCCTCCTCTTTGGCCCCCTTTGCTATGTTTGGGCCTGTAGCAGATCCTCTTTGGGTATAGTTCCTTCTGCAAGAGATGCTGATGTTCTGATATCACATGTGACGTTCTTGGCATGGAGTAGGCCCTGCGTGAGCAGTTGCTGGGCCTTGAACCTGGTCTTTTGACACCCAGCCCAGGGTTCTCCCCGGGGCAGGGCAGGGAGGAGCCGTTGCCAGGGTGGCATTGACCTCCTGAGGTTGGAATGCATAACACTGCTCTTTCCCAGGGCTAAGCCCTGACAACTTGCCCATTTATTTTTATGTTTTGCTTTTTTTAAGTTTATTTATTTATTTTGAGAGAGAGACAGAGAAAGGCAGAGAGAGAGAGGGAGAGAGAATCCCAAGCAGACCCTGTGCTGTCAGTACAGAGCTCAATTCGGGGCTCAGGCCCACAAACCGTGAGATCATGACCTGAGCTGAAACCAAGAGTCATACGCTTAACCGACTGTGTCACCCAGGTGCCCCATGTTTTGCTCCCTTTGCTTGAAAGGCAGTGAGAGGGCAGGTGGGCAGAGTCAGAGCAGACTCTGTGGGGAGGAGCATGACGGGGGTGGGTGGGACTGAGGTCAGCTGAGGCCCTCATCCTGTGCAGTGACTCTCTTAGCACCCAGTCAAGTTTGTTTTCTAAGGCAGTTATCCCTTTCTCCGTCTAAACTCTTCAATGGCTCCCCAGTGTCCTCAGGAGAGACGCTGGGGTTCCAGGCTTCCTGCCTCTAAGGTGCCTTTCTGCTTTCCTCCCCTCTTGTCCCCACCTCTGCCCCATGCCATCCTGACCCTGCAGCCCATTCCATCTGGCCACCATTTGGAATAAGATCACAAAAGACCCTGCTAAAAACCCTTCAGCAGCTCTCCTCATGCCCAAAGCAGAATCTTGACTCCTCGTCTACCCACCAGCCTCAGCTGCACTGGCCCCCGATGTCTCCCCTTCCCCTTCCCATCCTTCACCTCTGCCTGAACAATACCTGCCCTGAGAGGCTCCCTGACCCCCCCTGCCTAGTGCTGTCCCGGCTCCCCTCAGCACCATCTCATTATGTATCTATACTTGTGTGTTTTTCTCCTTTGACCTCTGCCCCTCCCCTGAACTGGCAGCCAGAGAGGTAGGCTCTACTCATATTTTGTTCACTGCAGAAAGCTTAGGCCAAGCTTAGATTCTAGCTGGTGTGGGTGCATGATAAATACTCTTTGAATGCGTGAGTGGCCAGAGAGACAGGGCAGGGCTGTGATCACCCTAGCTACCTCTGTGGGCCCCGTACTTGACAGTTTTCTAGGTGTTTTGTTTATTCACCGAGTTTCTCACAAGAATCCTTTGAATGGACAATCTCATCAATACTTTAGAGGAGGAACCTGAGGCTCAGGGGGAGGCCCTCTGCACGGTTGTGGCCTCATGTCATCTTTTCCAGGAGGGAAGCCATTGCAGGTGTCGGGAAATACAGAGGGCAAGAGGGAGCCTTAGGGAGATGCCCTACTCACAGCCAGGCCTGGGCTGGTGCCTCTTGACCCTCTCCAGTTAGGAGATTCCCAGAGACTCCCCAGGGGCAGTAGCGTGGCCCTCCCCCTCCCCCCACAGTCCTTTGTCCTTCCTGTATCTCTCTGGGCTGGGGAGAGGGCTCCTGAGTGTGCCTTTCTCAGGGGGCTTGGGGTTGGGGTGTTGGTGCAGATGGCATCAGGAGTACCTGGGTTCAGATCCCGGTTCTTCCTTCACCTTCTGTGTGAGTAAGAGCAAGGGGCTTCCCTTCTCTGGGCCCCTGCTTTTCATCGCTGAAGTGCGGGTGTTGTGGATGAAGTGAGGAAAGATGTATACAGCGTTGAAAGTCAGGCCCGGCACACAAAGTCTCTGCACCACCTGGTTCTGTGGTTCCTCTCACATCCCAGAGCCTCCCCCTTCCCTAGTCTGAGCACACGGCCTGTCGCCCGGGTCCCCTTGGCTGGCATGCCGCTGTGCCCTCCAGGGCTGGAGGAAGACTGTGGTGAAGGGTACTGGCAACCGGCAGGTGTCTGGGGCCACAGCCTGGGAGCCGCCCACCGACGTGGCACTACCCCCCGAAGCTCTCCCTAGCCCGCCCTGGAGTAGCTGAGGGACAGTGGGGGTGTGTGTGGAACAGTGTGGCCGGAGTGGGGACTGCGGCCAAACAGCACCTCCTAAGAGGGGGGGTCACTCGTGCCTCGCCCGTGGCTGCTGGAAGGGCAGGCTGGGTCTCAGTTTCCCCAGCTGTAAAATGGGGACCCACCTCGTGGAAATGTTTACCAACCAGGCAGGGGGCCGCGATTGTCCTGGCCTGGCCTCTGGGGTGGTTTGAGGAGAGGGGGAGGAAGAAGCAACAGAACAGCAATAAAGGGTTTATCTGTCTTGTCTTCAGATCGCCGTCTCTGCCTCGTTTCCACCCAGACTTCATTTCCGGCTGTCCGTCGGGGAGGGTGGTGGTGCTGGCGGGCTTGGTACAGCTCCCCTGTGGTCATGGTGGACTCAGCCCCGGGGTCTGAGAGGAAAGGTGGAGGCTGGGGTCCAGGCTCCCACTCTGTGCTGGTGGGGGTCCCCAGACACGGCCCCATCTGGGTCTCGGTTTTCCGTCCCAGTTGTGGCAGTCACCGCTCCTGGGTGGGCGGGGTCCAGGGGTGCCAGGAGTCCCGAAGGGTGTCCTGCAGGGACAACCTGACACGCCAGAGAGCATCATGCCAGTGGCACCCTGTTAAGAGACACTAAGAAGGGCCCCGCAGGCCTGGCTTCGTGTAGGGAAGAGGTCATGTGTGCTGGACAGTCACAGTTTGTGCAGCCCTTCCAAGTCTCTTCACAGAAGTGACTGGCCCGGAGTCACATCGTTCAAGGGTGGCAGAGCTGGAACTCGAACCTGGGTGCACCTGACCTGTGTGCTCAGCCACCTCCAAGTTCTTCCTCTCTGGTCTGTTTCACAACATTGGTATATGAGAGTCTTGGTGGGAAAGTGGATGGATAAGTGCTTTCTGACTTATTAACATGTGGTCTCCCTACCCTAGGGGGTGGGTGCTGTATGGCGAGGAAGCTGAGGTCCACAGAGGCTTGGACGCATGCCCCAGGTCACACTGCAATCCATCTTCCAGTTGTCTTACAAAACCTAAGGACATGGGGGTGTCAGGGCCTCCACTGGCCATGGAGGGTCTGCCCACCGGCTCAGTGGCCCTGCCACCTCCCCTAGGTTGTCCAGTCTTCCTGTCTGCCCATTCACAGTGCTGGAAACATGACTGGGAGCTGCTGCCGGCCCGGATCCCTAGCAGGCCTGGCTTCTAGCCACATTACACACCCAGCAGTCTGTCCCCTTTTCCCTCTGCTTCCCTGAAGTTTGGCAGCACTCATTGGATGAGAGGGGTCGTCTTTGGAGCAGGACCGACAGCAGCTTCGCCTGCTCTCAGCTCCCAGAAGGGACCCTTGCTGCTCACTGCCAGGCCCCCCTCCCTTGTCCCTCAGGTGGTGCCGCAGGTCTGAGGTCCTTACAGAGCCTTCTCACTCCCTTGCTCTATAACCATCCTTGGCTCCCGTTGCCTACAGGATGAAAGCCAGACTCCTAACAGAGCACTTCTCAAACTTCTATGTGTCCCCTGGGGAGCTTGTTCAAATGCAGATTCTGATTCAGTGGGCCAGGGTGGGGCCTGAGAGTCTGCATGGCTGAGGAGCTCCCCTGGGAGGCCTTAGTAGACCCTTCACAGCCTGGCTCCACGTGCACTTCCTGTCTGGTCCCCTCATTTCTCACCCAGGATTGCATTCCCCGACACACACCTGCAATGGATTTTCCCTTCTTGGGCACATTCCCTCTCATCTTTCAAAGTCAGACTCAAAACGCTTCCTTGGTGGAACCCCAACAGAGCCAACTGCTCCTCATCTGCACTTCTGGAACCCTTTACTAGCCCCTGAAATCCTGAGAGGCACACAGCAGTGACTTTCATTCTTTTTTTAAAAAAATTTAAAGTTTATTTACTTATTTTAAGAGAGAGCGCAAGTCGGGGGCACAGAGAGGGAGAGAGAAAAGCAAGGCTTTTCTCGAACTCAAGCAGGGCTCGATCTCACGAAACCGTGAGATCATGACCTGAGCTGAAACCAAGAGTCCGAGGACTCTTAGGTGTGAACCTGGCTCCACCCTCATAGCTGGGAGATCTAGGGCAGGTGACTTAACCTTTGTGCCAGATATTTCTTTAAACCCTGCTTTGTTCTAAAATGGACCAGCACTTGCTTCCAAACCCACTCTTGGATAAAATCAAGAGGAAAATGTGCTCAGTGGGATGGCAGGGACAGAGGGCAGAGGGAAGACACTGTTTCCCACCTGTCTCCTGGTGTCTCGGTCCCCAGCGCCTGGCACAGTGGGCATTCAGAAAAACACCGCACGGAAGCTCTCTCATAACCCATGGCGTGACCTTTCCAGGAGCTTCTCATCCACAAAAGTAAATACCAAAGGAGCAGGAAGAGAGATCGCCAATCTTCATCGCTCATTTAAATGCATCTGTGTGGCTAGCAAATATTTTCTTACAAGAGGGGACGGATGTAGCTCTAAAGGCTCGTGCACCATGCAGCTGGCCCCTCAGGGAGCTGTAAATAAGGGGTGAGGGGAAGAGGGTGAGAGTCTGTCAAGGGCGGTTCACAGGCTGAGAAGGGCCACGTCCCTGCCTGGTATGGAGCTGGGACTACCCCAAGGTGGCCCTTAGCGTCCTGCTCATGGTCATTGAGAGCCTTGTCCTGACTATTGCTGGGTACCATGGACGAACCTGAGAGACTGCACCCCCCCTTCCATGCCTGGCTTGATTCTCCCAGCAAATTCCTCCCAATTCAGACCCCCCTCTCTGACCCAGTGCTCACTACCCCTTCAGTGGCTGAGTCCTTGGCCTCACTTCTGGCCCAGTGAGCTTGACCTGGAACCTGGACCCTGCCCCCTGGGGTACATGTGGAGTCACCCTAAGAAGAAGGCAGCCTTGGGAAGTGGGCAACGGGAAGGAACCTAGAAGAAGCCCCCGGTCCCCAACCACGGTACTGTACATTTTCATTTACTGCAGGACACAGAACAAACTGGAGCCCCATTTGTTTCCGTGTATCCAGGAAACTCTCCATGGGAGCTGGGACCTCATCTGTGTTGCTCTCTTCTGCATTCAGCAGGAGTTAGGCATACAGGCTATTGACACCCTGTGTCCCTATCACCCACCTTTCTTCCCAGCACCTGTGCGGGGTCTGGCCCTCAGTAGGTGCCCGCATACACTGGTGGGCTGGGAGGAGGGGCCTTGTGTGTTCATCAGGGTTGGCAGAGTCAGTCCTGAGCTAGCGTGGAGGAATGTAGGAGTGTGCAGGGCTGAGGCCCAGCCGGGGCTGGAATTCTGACCAGCTGCCCCTGCCCATCAAGCCCAAGGCAGGCGGATCCTTTGCCCATCTTACTCTGTCTTCCCCAAAGGCTGGGGGAGTGCTCTATGGGGCAGGCTGCTGGGCTCATCCTCCCCAGGCCCTCCCTTACAGAAAAGGAAACTGAGGCCTGGAGGAGGTAGTTGGAATGTCAGTGGAAGAGCCCCAGGGGGCTCTGAGCTCAGGGATTTCTAACGCTGAGTCCTGCAAATGCTCTTTGGCATATGGCTGCACTTTATCTGGCTTATGTCCTGGGATTCTGTGCGAGATTCTGTTGGAATCTGCTACTTAAAAAAAAAAAAGTTTGGAAGGCACTGTTCCTCTTTTCTAGATGGAAAAACTGAGGCCTGGGGAGAACAGTCACTTACCAAAGTCCTAGAGCAAGTTAGGAACAGAACTGGCTCCAGGGGTACATCTGCTTGGGGACCCAGCGGGAGGACCCAGACATGCCATCTTCAGAGATGCCCACCCAGACTCAGACCGTGGGCCCCGGGGGGTGTAGAACCACATCCAGGAGCCAGTCATACAGTGGCCGTGTCCCCTTTAAGCAGAGAGCCGCCCGCTGCAGTGGGTGGACTCGGTGCCCAGCCAGTGGGAGCCGTGAGCTTCCCTCCCACAGCCCCTCCCCGGGGAGGGTGAGGGAGGGCTGAGCAGCGTGGCTCCCGAGGGAGTTGGTGGGCAGCCGAGGAGACAATAGCAGACATGCTGTGTGGGCTCAGCCGGGAGACCCCTGGAGAGGCGGGTGAGTAATGGGAACCTGTAGGCAGAGTGATGGGACTGAACCCTCCGGAACTGCTGCCCAGAGAAGAGACAAGGATGGCTACTCCCTGGAGACCCAGAGCCCCGAGAGAGTGCAGGGCTGGGACACCCGGCCCCCGGTGGGCCCATGAGAGGGCTGCTGTCCTGCAGCCAGGGACTGAGTCCCCCCGGGGCTGTCCTCTGTCCCGCACGGCAGGGGCAGCAGGCAGATCTGGAGTTCCAGAGGGCAGCCCTCAGCCCCTCAGAGGTGCCTCAGGGAGGTGCGTCCCCTCTCTGCATGGGCATCAGCTGGGGGGAGTGAGCTCCCGGCCCAGAGATATGAGAGCAGAGGCTGAGCTCAGGGTGGTGTGGAGGGAGCTCCTACAGTAGGCGGGAGGCTGCACTCCTGGCAGGAGGCAGAAGCCCCGGCCCCGCCCCGGCCCGGGGTCTGGCTGGGGAGCCCCGGGGTTCTGGGAATGCAGTGGGGCAGGTATCACACAGCTTCCACATTCTTAAGTGGGCCTAGGATGGGTGCTGTGGGAGGGGCTCTGGAGCAGACATGGTTGCTCCATCTGTCTGTCTGGCCGCCTGTCTTTCCAGCCTTCTCCTGCTGGGCTACCTTCCTAACCCTGCTCCTGCCCTACCCCCGACCCCAGCCCGAGCTTATCAAGAGCCGGGAACCGGTCATCCTTCACTCAGTGCCCTGGGACTACTCCTGTCAATCCCTTCCCACACTCAACATACTCTTAATGGTACCTCTTTGAAATAGTTCCGAGGGTAAGGGCTGTGGTCCTAGTGGACCGATGGAAACAGGCTCAGAGAGGGGTGGTGGCCCACCCAAGGCCCCACAGCTACAGTGCAGTGTCCAAGCAGGACTAGCCCCAGATGACTTTTATGGCACAGCTACCTCCATCTTGCTTCCGAGGGCCCGGTGAACTTAGGCTCCCACCCCGCCCCCTCCCCCATGGCAAGGGGCAGGGACAGGGTCACCCCCTGGCCCCCAGATAATAACATGAATAATGTAGCTAATAGCTGTTGAGATCTTACTCTGTGCCAGGCTCTGTTCTAAGCTCTTTCTGTGCATTTTCTCATTTAATTTGCACAACACTGTGAGTTTGGTACTATTTTTCTCTCCATTTTCCAGCTGGGGAAACTGAGGCATGGAGGTGTTAAGTGACTTGTCCAAGGCTACACAGCCAGAAGTAGCAAAGCTGGGATGTTCCCCATGTGGTCTGCCCCGGCTTCCTCCCGGCGACTACACTGTAAATGGAGGCATTGCTCCCCTGGCCTGGGTATATCTGTCCTCTTGACCTAAGGCCCAGGTGAGTGGGGTGACCTTGTCCTCCAGTGGTCAGAGCCACAAGTGCAACAGCGCCCTGGAGACCTCCCCTGGAGCACTGCCAGGGAGGTTGTCTTCCCTCACCTCATGGGCCTCATGGGCCTGTGGCCTCCACCTAGGCTCAGGTCTCAGCATTGCCTGCCTGGACCTTTGCCCCAGTCTCTTTCTTGGCCTTCTAGCCTCCACCCCACTTTCCCATCCTGCCCTAGGAGGGAACTTTCTAAAACTCAAATCTGATCACAGCTCCTTATCTTGGCATTCAAGGCTTATCTTGGCATCTCCCTGGCTTTTTCTCTCTCTGTTGACTTATTGGACCCCCATCCTCACCACAGCAGCCCCCACCCTAGACTCCTTCCCAGGCCACAGAGCCTCTTGAGTACACCTGCTACATTTGATGTTCAGCACTAAGGCTTTTTTTTTTTTTTTTTTAGAAAAGTCCAAAGGTGGAGCTTAGGTACAGTGGGATCCAGGTGCTCAGTTTACATCATTAGGACTCTGGGTCTCTGCTTTGGTTTAGGCAATCTTCATTTCCAGGCAGACTCTTTCCTTTCCTTGAGGTGCCCAGAGGGCCCCATAACCTTTGAGCTTAAGGTCAACCAGGTCAGTCGTCTCTAAGGAAAGAGAACCTGTTTCCAATAGTTCCAGCAAACATCCCAGGGCCAGCTCTTGTTGGCCCAGCTTGGATCACATGCTCACCCTTGAACAATCACTAGGCCTCTGACTGGCTGGCCAGGCCTGGTCGAGTGGCCTCCCCAGGAGCAGGGGAGACAAGGATAGCCAACAGGTGGCCACTCCATACACCCTGCACATTTTGCAGGGAAGGCTGGGCTATAAGAAGTCAGGCCACTTGCAGAGCTCCTCAGTGAGAGCCTGGCTTGGGGTTGGGGTCTGTGGAATGCACTACCCAGTGCCCTTTCTCTGTCCCCGATGGACTCCTGCCTGCACATGCCCTGGGAGCCTCGTTCACCACCCACTAACCCTAAGCCCTTGCGGAAAAGGATGTGACCAGGGTTGGGTGCACTGGAGGCCTGAATGCGGATTTTGGCAGGAAGCCCCACCCCCAGCCCTCCCAGTGTTCACTCCCCTCTGACTCCTGGCCACAAAGTGGTCTTTGTTCCCAGGGCCTGCTGGGCCTCAGTGAGTATCGCTTGGGCCTGGGAAGGCTCAGGCAGGGTATGCATGTGTGTTGTAGAGATTGGGAAGGGTAGTCCTTCTGCTGTGGCCTGGGCTGCCCACTCCTCTGAGGGGCTCTCACCATCACTGCCTGGATCCTCTGTCAGGCCTCACCTCCTACTGCATGGCAGGGGCTATGGCCATGGGGCAACCCCAGGCCCTCCACCACAGAGGCCACAGTATGGATCCAGGGAGGCCTGGATTGGCATCCTCGCTCTGCCTCTTCCAATTGTATGACTTTAAAAATCTCATGCCACCTCTTTGATCCCCCTTCTCCTACTCTGTAAGTGGGAATTGAATTCCAGATTATTTACTGAACACTTACCGTATGCCATGCTTTCCTTCCGGGACACAGCAACCAAAACGCCAGCCCTCTGGAGCTGACATCCTAGTGGGCAGAGGAAGATAGTAAATGAGATCACTAAGTTTTTACAAAAGTGAGATCTGTTAGATGGTGTTGAGTGCATGAAGAAAGATACAGAGTAATGGAGGTATGGGAGGTGGTGGTGGGGTGCAGGGTAAGTTCAAACAGGCTGATTGGGGAAGATCTTCCTGAGAGGATGACATTTCCACAAGTTGCTGAAGGAGGTGAGGGAGGGAGTTTTGTGGATGTCTGGGGAAGTGCATTCTGGGCAGAGGGAACAGTCGGTGCAAAGGCCGTGGGGTGGGCACAAGTCTGGTGTGTGGAACAGCGAGAACACCTGGGACCTGGAGTGGAGGGAGCTGGCGGAGGGATGCGTATCATCTGGCAAAGTCAGGGAGGCCGAGGGACTGTCACTTGTGGCAGGAACTTTTGCTTTTACTCTTCACGGAGTGAAATGAGTTTTTACTGCTCTAGGCAGCCACCGCCAGGAAATAAAATGGTTTCATTGGTGACTCCCCAAGACTGTCATAGGGTAGGAGGAGGTAGGAGGCTGGAGGGGGCCCATGACTAGGAGCTTAGGAGCTGTGTAACCCTGGGTAAGTCCCTTAACCTCTCTGTGCCTCGTTTTCCTCATCTAGAACATGAGGATGATAATGGCACCCACCACATAGGATTATCGTGAGGATAAAGTGGTACTAATTTTTAAAAGTTTATTTGTTTCGTTATTTTGAGAGAGAGAGAGCAAGCAGGGGAGGGGCAGAGAGAGAGAGGGAGAGAATCCCAAGCAGCACAGAGTCCCATGCGGGGCTCGAACTCACAAACTGTGAGATCATAATCTGAGTTGAAAACCAAGAGTAGGATGCTTAACCGACTGAGCCCCACCCAGGCGCCCCTAAAGTGGTAATAATTTTAAAGTTCATAGAACATGGCTTGGGTTCAAATCTTGACCCTGCTTCTTACCATTGGAAGTCAGATAACCTCTCTGTGCCTCGGTTTCCCCCTCTGTAAATCGGGAATAACGATCATACCATCTCAGAGGGTAGTGAGGATTAAATGAGACGATGCTTATAACGTGCATAGCACAACACCCAGCACTTCATCAAAAGGAGTTGTTACCATTATTAATCTATGAAAACTTTTCTAACGAGGTCAGTAACGGGGACAGGGAGAGAACTCCCATATTTCATGGCTTGTGTGTACCCTATAATGTTAATTAGATTGCTCATACCAACCCATGAGGCGGGCCCTCGCCCCCCACTGTGCAGAGTAGAAGCCTGAGGCTCAGAGAGGAGAAGTGGCTGGTCCTAGATCCCTAGCCAGTGGGCAGCAAGGTTTAGAATCAGACTCTGAAGTTGGCCTAACTCCAAAGTCCGTCCTTCCTTTTTCCATCGGACCAGCCATGCCTGCAGAGGTGGGAACAGCGGAGCTGGGGCCGGTAGATCCCGGGTGGCCTGTGGGAGCAGTGAGCGGCTGCTGCCCCAGGGTCAGCAACGGGCCCCTGAGTACTGTACTTGAATGCAGTCAACGTGGGGCCCAGAGGAAAGTGGGGCCCCCCTTCTCATCAGTGCGGGGCTGGGCTGGCCCCGTTGGTGGCTGGCTGTCACGCAGTCATTTCCTGTTCCCCCCAGATTGAGCCTCGGAACATGTGTTTTCTCAGTGGTCCCCCCTCAGAGGCCGAATGCTCCCTCCTGGAGACCCACAGAACCAAGCTCAGTAGGCTGAGTCTGCCGCCCCGCCCTCCCGCGCCCCTTTCTTGCTTAGGCGGGATCCTGGCACAGGCAGCCTGGCCAGGGGCAGAGTTCCTTTGCCCTTTGTCAGAGCTCAATAGCTCCCTGGGGCCCCAGAGAGATGGGGATAATGAAGGCAAGTTAGCAAAGCTTTCAAGAGAAATAAAATAAAAAAGAAGCCCACCCACCCGCCCCTGGCTGCAGCGTGGGGCCTGGGACCAGGTGTATACCCTGCACTGGGCACTGCGTGTCCTCGCTCCCTTCTGCTCCCTGACGGGGCCAGCCCGCATCTGCCGGGACAGGCTGGCTTCGCTGCGGAAATGCATTTCCCTCTGAAGCGAGTTCTTACAGGACGGATTGACTGAAGGCAAAAGCTCATAATTGCCCATTGCTGGAAGGAGGAGACAGGAAAAAAGAAACACGCGGATAAAAATATCTCTGTTTTTATGCACGTTTCCAGCTGAAAATTGGTGGGAAAGATGTTTTTGAAAAGCCTTCATCTCTAGGCATATAATTACCAAGTCCCAGAACAAAAAAAAAAAAAAAAGACAGAGCGGGAGAGAGTGAGCACGTTGTGCTAGGGAGGAGGATAAGGGTCTGAACCCCCATAGAATTTTCTATAAATAATTCCCTCAAATTCTCAAGACTGGCTTGGCTAGAGCCAGCAGTGGGGGGATACACCCCCATTTTATGGATGGAGAAATAGAGACTCAAGTCACGCAGCCAACTGAAAATTCTGGCCTTGCCTTGATTCTTGGTTTGAAGGCTGCCTTGGTTTCCCCCCACCCTGGATGCTCATGAAAGTGGGGCACTGTTGCTGAACAGGCACCAGCAAATGTTGTCGCATTTCTCATGGGTGCCTTCCTGAATATGGTACGAGGTCTTGGCTATCCAGGAGCCTCTTACCCAGCAACTGGCTGTCTTGAGTGGCCTCAGTCTCCAAGAGAGGTCATCAAGGCCACACACAAAAATGCACACGCCTTTTCTAGAGAAGAGTCTCTCAAGTCCCAGTTTATTGCCCACTGACTCTTTGCACACAGTCGTATGAATTTCAGTTCGCAGCACACCTGCCAGCCGGGAAAAGAGATGGCTCACAGCCTGAGCCCAAAGCCAGCAAAAGAATTGTAGAAGGGAGGGAATCGGGGTCACTCAGGGTTGAGACAGGTGGTCCTGACACCTCTTTCCCAAGGGGGTCATTGTGGGCCGATGTGGCCCCGTATGGTTCAGCGGAGCAAAATCTGAATATTGGGGTGTGCAAAGGGAGGAGAGGCCACGTGGAAGCCACACGTGGAGACACCCCAGGACATGGGTTTTCTCTTTCAGAGCCAACATCCTGCAGCCTCTGCTTCGGAACCCAGCATTTGGGGATCCCACCGTTCCTCACTCTAGGTTTCTAGGTACTTTGTTTTTGATATCAGGGCCCAGAACACCACCTTAAACCCACTGTTGTCTCATACTCCATTCTTGGGGATCCTGCTGCACTGAATTTGGTGAACTTGACCCTCTGCTTTCCCTGTCCTTTCCTTAAGAGATAATCTCTCCCCTCCCCGCAACCGCCTCCCTGGAATCAAACCTGGAGCTGGCAAGCTTATCTCTGGTCCTCCCAGGACAGCCCAGGAGAGAGGGATTTTCCAGTGACAAGAATCTCATTTGCAGGAGATAAGGCCAATTTTAATTCTGGAATTGCCCACAATGAAATACCAGAGATGTTCGCTGTCACAGAGTTGATAGAAACCAGTCTTTTTCATTTTATTAGCTCAGAAACATCTTGTTGAATCTAAATGAAGCGCAAATTAGGGAACTGTTACGGGAGGCATTATACTTAATGGTGTGTTGCCTCAATTGGTGGTGGCTTGTATGAACAAGGGCCTGGGGGATGAGGTGGGGGCAGCTAGTAAGCAAAGCTGCAGGGGGCCCAACTGCGGGGGCCCTGGAAATGGTTTGGGGCTCACCTGCTATCTGATTTGTTACTTGCCACCTTCTGGCAAGCAAAGGGAGCCTAGCCTTGGTCTGGAAAAGCAGAGCGATGGGGGAGCTGGGTAGTTTCTCAGTGGCTAGAGCTGCAGGTGGTGAAGGGGCTCACCTTCCTGAGGTTCTGACTGTGCTGTGACCCCAACCTCCTGCTGAACCTGACCCAGCCCCAGCTTGAGCCCCACTCTGACTCTAGAGCAGTGATTTTCAGGGGGAGGGGGTTGGGTGGGGGCACTATTGCCCCCTTAGGGGACATCTGGCAATGTCTGGAGTCATTTTTGTTGTCGTGAGTAGGGGTGGGGTGCTACTGGCATCTAGTGGTTAGAGGGCAGGGATGCTGCTAAACATGGTACGGTGCAGGACAGAGCCCCCCACCATGTGGAATTATCTAGCAAAAAAAAACGTCAATAGTGCAGAGGTTGAGAAACCTGCTGTAGTTTGACTGATTCTTTTATTTTTAATGTTTATTTGTTTTTGAGAGAGAGAGGGAGACAGAACGTGAGTCGGGGAGGGGCAGAGAGAGAGGGAGACACAGAATCCGAAGTGGGCTCCAGGCTCCAAGCTGTCAGCACAGAGCCCGACGCAGGGCTCAAACTCACGAACCGTGAGATCATGACCTGAGCCGAAGTCAGACGCCCAGCTGACTGAGCCACCCAGGCTCCCCCAGTTTGACTGATTCTAGCTGAGCCCTGACCTTGGCCCAGCCTGACTCCACCCCCCCCTGAACCCTAATCTGAAAAGGACCTGGCTGGGATGGGATTTGTGGCTTCTGCCCCTTGCAGGGGCCAATTCCTCATTAACTCTGCTTCCACGTGCCTCCGCAGAGGAGTGAGAAGGGAAGATGGGTGCTGTGAGTTAGGTCTTGCCATGGCCAGAGGCTTGGGGAGAGGAGTGGCCTTCCCACAGCTGGTGAATAGCTGAGCCGGAGCCTGCACTCAGGATGGGTTGAACCCTGAGCGCATCCCCTTAACACTGGGCCAGGCTGGAGCTGCCTGAATGAGGGCAGCAGGAGGGCTCTTCTTCCTAGGTGGGTGGGGATGTGTGCAGGCTCACATGAGGCCTTGGAGACCCATGGGACATGTCTGGTGCTGGGAGGGGTGGCCCCCGAGTCAGCACGGGAGAGCCTGCCAGCCTGATGGTTTGCCAGTTGTCTTTGCCCATCTCAGTCTGGTGCTGAGGAAGGACCTGGAGAAGGAGTGCGAAAAAACTGGTTAAGGGGGCCGGGAATGTGGGGTGACAGGGGCAAAGGGGCCTGGGGTCAGGTCCTGGCTCTTGGCAGAAGCTTCCTTGGCCAAGAACTTTGCCCCTCTGAGTCTCAGGTTTTCTCATCTGTCAAGTGGAAGTGATGGTAACATCTCCCTCCTCCCAGGGTTACTGTTAGAAGTAAATGAGATATAGGGGATGGTGTGGATGGTTGGTGCATGATGTGTGAGCCCCCCTTCCCCCCTGCTGCCAGGGCATAGAGGAGAATCCAGGGTATGCACAGTGTCGAAGACAAACAAGTTCTGGGGAGAGGCAAGGGCTCAGGCATTATCACAGAGCAGGTAACCTGAAACCTTCCAGCTTCAAACTCTTTTGAGATGCACAGATAAACTCATAGGAAATGAAGAGGGTGCATTGGAGAGGAGATAAGGGCGGCATTCATAACCACTTCTGTCAGTTTTGCACTGGAAGTCTGGCCAGTGCAAAAAGGCAGGTAAAAGAAATAAAAAGTATGACATTTAGAAAGAAAAAAACCTGTCATTTTTCACAGATAACAGAAAAGCCCAGAGAACTTACAGATAAACTATTAGAATTAATACGGGAGTTTTAAAGGTCAGCATACAAAATCGACTCTGTTATTATATATCAGCAACAAATGATTAGAAAATTAAATTTGAACAACAATCCAATTTACAATAGCATTAAGACACTTCAAATATCTAGGAATATATTTAATGAAAGATGTACATGGTCTTTGCCCGTGGAGGTATACAATATTCTTGGCAGAGATTAAAGAAGACAAAAATAAATGAAAGAGTAGACCATGCTCATTGATTGGAAGACCTGATATTGTAAAGATGTCAACTGTCCACAAATTGGTCTGTAAATTTAGTACATTTCTAATCAAAAAATGAAGAGAAAACTGAAAACCAGCAGGATGCATGTAGGCTGATAAGCTTCCTTACTGGGGTGGCAGCAGGAATGAAGGTGTTTGCTGGTCTGGCAACCAAAGGCTTAGGTTTTAATAGCTTAAGGATACAGGAGATGAAGTCCCTATACCTTCCCTAGTTGGAACTCACACCCCAGCATAAAGCCAGGACCTTTAAAAAGACATACCCTCAGCGAAAGTGGGGACTGGGAAAATACCCACCCATCTACCAAAGAGAGAGAATGTCTGTCTCAGCTAGGTCTTGAGATTTGGGTTTCTGAGATGTGCCCCTGGTATCTGTTGAAGGTTGTAATTCACACTACTCCCCTGGTTCCAGAACCCCTGAGCCAATATTTCTATAAATAATGCCTTGGCAGGCACTGAGGGAAAGGAATTGCAAATTCTCTCTGGACCCTGGAGGGACCTGCCTTCAACCAGGCTGAATAAGATTCCCACAGGTGAAGCCCTACTAGAGATGAACTCACAATCCAACAATTACCAAATATACAAGGAAGTAGTTCACCACGAGGGAGAGTCATCAGACATCCCAGACAGCAGAAACACCTCTCAAGAGTCTGAGATAATAGAAAATTGAGTAATAGATGAACATTGCAAAGATTTAAAATTATTAGAGACCTGTAAGGTGCACTAGATAAGGAAAGAACAATATATGACAAGGATATAAGCAAAAGAACCAAACACAACTTTCCAAAACCAAAATTGTACTCGTTGAAATTAGAAACTTACTGAAGTTGGGAAAATTTGAATATGGAGTGGATTTTAATTAGTAATTTAATAATGAAGGAATTAAAAAAAATATTTATTTATTTTGGGGCACCTGGGTGGCTCAGTTGGCTGAGCGTCTGACTTCAGCTCAGGTCATTATCTCACGGTTCGTGAGTTCGAGCCCCACGTCGGGCTCTGTGCTGACAGCTCGGAGCCTGGAGCCTCCTTCAGATTCTGTGTCTCCCTCTCTCTCTGCTCCTCCCTGGCTCACATGCTGTCTCTCTCTCAAAAAGAAATAAAGATTAAAAAAAATTAAAAAAATTAATTTATTTTGGGCAGAGCACAAGTGAGGGAAGGGTAGAGAGAGGGAGACAGAGAATCCGAAGCAGACTCTGTGCTGACAAGCTGACAGCAGTGAGCCTCATGTGGGGCTCGAACTCACGAACCGCAAGATCAGGATCTGAGCTGAAGTCAGACACTCAACCAACTGAGCCACCCAGACGCCCCAGAAATCATTTTAATTTTGTAAGGTGTGATAGTGATATTTTTGCTATTTAAGAAATGTGTTCCCACTTTTTTTTAATGCATACTGAAATATTTAGAGTGTAATTTCATCATATCTGGGGCTTGTTTTAAAGTATCTCAGCATAAAAATACATGGGATAAATATGACAAAGTGTTAATAATTGTTAAAACTAGATGTTGGGTAAAGATGATTCATTATACCAGCGGTTCTCAAACTTCAGTGTGACACAGAGTTGCCTTTGCAAAACACAAAATTATTACATCTACACAGAGGAATCTGGAATATATAAAGATTTGATAACAAGAAAACAACCCAATTTAAAAATGAGCAAAAGGTTTGGATAGATATTGCACCAATGAAGATATATATGGGTGGCAAATGAGGAAAAGCGTACCACATCATAGTCATTAGGCAAGTGTGCGTTAAACCACAATAAGAAGGGCACCTGGCTGGCTCAGGCAGGAGAGCATGTGACTCTTGATCTCAGGATTGTAAGTTTGAGCCCTCACTGGGTGTGCAGTTTACTTAAAAATAAAGTCTTTAAAAAAAACACAGTAAGAAGCCTCTACATATCTGTTAGAACGACTAAAATTAAAACAACAACAACAACAAAACAAAACAAAAAAAAAAAACAATCCTACCTGACATTGCCAAATACTGGTGAGAATGTGAAGCAACCAGACCCCTCCTACATTACTGGTGGACCCACAAATAGTGCAGCCACCCTGAAAAACAGGTTGGCAGTTTCACACAAAGTTAACCTCATCCTTACCATGTGACCCAGAATCCCATCCCTGGGTATTTACCCAAATGGAACAGAAAGTTATGTTCAAACAAAAATCTGTATGCAAATATTTATTATGCCCCCTGTGAAATTGCACCAAACTGGGAAGAGTGGAGATGTATTTCAGTAGGTGAATGGCTAAGCAAACAGATGCATCCCTGCAGTGGAACATCTGTCAGCAATAAAGAGGAGCAAACTGGGGCTCCTGGGTGGTTCAGTTGGTTAAGCATCCGACTTCGGCTTGGGTCATGATCTCACGGTTCATGAGTTCGAGCTCCTCATTGGGCTCTGTGCTGACAGCTTAGAGCCCGGAGCCTGCTTTGAATTCTGTCTCCTTCTCCCTCTGCCCCTTCCCTGCTTGCTCGCTCTCTCTCTCTCTCTCTCTCTCTCTCTCTCAAAAATAAACATAAAAAAACTTTTTTAAATAAAAAAGAGGAACAAACCACTGATCCATGCAAAACAGGAGTGAATCCCAAATGATTATGCTAAATAAAAGAAAGTAGACTTAACAGCCCACATACTTACTACATGATTCTATTTATATGGCATTCTAGGGAAGCCAAGAGTATATATAGAGAAAACAGATCAGTGGTAGTTGGGGGCTGAGGGTTGGGCAGGGACTGGTTGGTTACAAAGGGGGGAGCAAGGGAAAATTTTGGGGGTGATGGAATTATTCTAAATCTTGGTTGTGGTGGTCAGGACACATTTCCCAAAACCCAGAGAAGAGCACACGACAAAGAATTTTAATGTCTATAAAATTTAAAAAATAGATGAAAATGTTAAGTTAGGGTAATCTACTAAAACATGTACACATGCAGATTGCTGGACCCCCATCCTCAAAGTTTCTAATGTACTACGTCCTAGGTGGGACCCGAGAATCTGTTGTTTCTGACCAGCTCCCAGGGGTTGCTGGTGCTGCCGGTCTAGGAGCCATGCTTTGAGAACCTCCGCATTGTACTATTCTGTTTTCGTTATGTTTGAAATCTGTGAAAACTTCTTAAAGTGAGCGTTTTCTAGAATTAAAGCTAAAGGAGACAGACTTCTCGGAGAGTGTTTTCTAGAATTGAAGCTAAAGGAGAGAGACTTCCAGGAGAGTGTTTTCTAGAATTGAAGCTAAAGGGGACAGACTTCTCAGAGAGTGTTTTCTAGAATTAAAGCTAAAGGAGACAGGCTTCCCAGAGAGTGTTTTCTAGAATTGAAGCTAAAGGAGACAGACTTCTCGGAGAGTGTTTTCTACAATTGAAGCTAAAGGAGAGAGACTTCCAGGAGAGTGTTTTCTAGAATTGAAGCTAAAGGGGACAGACTTCTCAGAGAGTGTTTTCTAGAATTAAAGCTAAAGGAGACAGACTTCCCAGAGAGTGTTTTCTAGAATTGAAGCTAAAGGAGAGAGACTTCTCGGAGAGTGTTTTCTAGAATTGAAGCTAAAGGAGAGAGACTTCCGGGAGAGTGTTTTCTAGAATTGAAGCTAAAGGGGACAGACTTCTCAGAGAGTGTTTTCTAGAATTGAAGCTAAAGGAGACAGACTTCTCGGAGAGTGTTTTCTAGAATTGAAGCTAAAGGAGAGAGACTTCCGGGAGAGTGTTTTCTAGAATTGAAGCTAAAGGGGACAGACTTCTCAGAGAGTGTTTTCTAGAATTGAAGCTAAAGGAGACAGACTTCTCGGAGAGTGTTTTCTAGAATTGAAGCTAAAGGAGAGAGACTTCCAGGAGACTGTTTTCTAGAATTGAAGCTAAAGGAGACAGACTTCTCGGAGAGTGTTTTCTAGAATTGAAGCTAAAGGAGAGAGACTTCCGGGAGAGTGTTTTCTAGAATTGAAGCTAAAGGGGACAGACTTCTCAGAGAGTGTTTTCTAGAATTAAAGCTAAAGGAGACAGGCTTCCCAGAGAGTGTTTTCTAGAATTGAAGCTAAAGGAGACAGACTTCTCGGAGAGTGTTTTCTAGAATTGAAGCTAAAGGAGAGAGACTTCCAGGAGAGTGTTTTCTAGAATTGAAGCTAAAGGAGAGAGACTTCCAGGAGAGTGTTTTCTAGAATTGAAGCTAAAGGAGACTTCTCGCGGGCTGCCAGAACATCTGAGAATGTGAACTGTAAACGATCAAGTGCAGTCCTCGTGAACGAGTGCTGAGTGGGTCCATTCGACTGAGTTTGCTCACAGTCAGCCCCGTCTCACCTGTGCCGTGGTGCCTGCATGGGAGAGAGTTGCCAGTCCCGGCAGTTGTGCAGGCACAGCCCCCGGGTGGTGGGGCCCCAAGACCTGTGCTCTAATCCAGATGGCGTGACTCCCCAGCTGTGTGACTATGGGCCTGAGTTGTCCCGCTTGGGGCCTCCGCTTCTCTATCTATACAGTGGAATGACACTCAACCACAGGATGGCTGTGAAGCCCCAGTATGTGGTGGTGTTCAGAAGAAGGTTATTCCACTCAAGGGCAGAGATGGAGCCTCCTTTGGGAGGAGAAGCCAGGAGGACCGCCCCCCCCCCCCCCGCCCCGCCACCGCCCAGCAGATTCAGTCGGAGCCGGTGGCAGGAGGGAACCCCTTTTACAGGTCACATCCATGAAGCAGAAGAGTCCCAAGGCAGAAAGGTTTCACCTGCACGGAAATGAAAGTGGAACTCAGGGCCTTTTCTCTTTCTTGCCTGCAGACGATGGACCTTACTCCAAAGGGGGCAAGGACGCAGGAGGGACCGATGTGGCCCTGGCATGCCGCAGACAGAGCATTCCAGGTGATGAGCCTCTTCCCCTTCCCCTTTCTCTGTCCTGGAGGCACAGGTGGCTCAGAACGGGGGGGTCAGACGGCAGTGGCTCTGCCGATAACTCACTCTGTGACCTTAGACCGGTCACTTAACTTCTCTGATCCTCTTTGTGTAAAAAGGGGATGATCTTACCCAGCATTTTGCAGCCAGGTGCTCTGTTTACCAAGTGTGGGTCTCATTTGTATTGGAGCTAGGGGCCTGGAATTGTGCCATACTGCCTGCTCACCCCCCCATCTGTTGACAGAGGAGTTCCGCGGGGTCACCGTGGTGGAGCTGACCAAGAAGGAAGGCAGCACGCTGGGCCTAACCATCTCAGGTGGCACCGACAAGGACGGGAAGCCCAGGGTCTCCAACCTGAGACCGGGGGGGCTCGCAGCCAGGTGAGGATTGGGCTCCGTGGGGCAGGAGGAGGCGGGCAGGGGCCAGCGGAAAAGGTACCAGGGCTGTCGGTAAAGCCATCAGTCAGTTGTTTCCAGAAGCGCCCCAGTGCTCCTTGGAGGGAGGCCTCCGGTCGGTGGTGGCTGTAATTCTAGGCCCCAGCTTCTTCTTTTCCCCTTTACTCAAGGGGCTGGCTCGACCACAGCATCCCACTCTTGCCAGGCCCTCCAAGCTTTTGCACATGCAGTTAACTTGCCAGAAGGCCTGTTCCCCACTGGCAGCCTCCTATTCATCCATCCACACTGCCTCTGGGAGGCCCCCCGTACCCCAGGCCCAGGCGGCTCCTCTGCTCGGCTCACATGGCCCTGCGTGCCAGTTCTGCACACATCACTCTGGATTTTCCTGTCGTCTGGCCTATGCGGGTCCCTTGGATCAGGAGTTCCATGAGACTTGGGGGTTAGCCTCTCTGTTGCCACCTCTCTGGGCCTCACACAGGGCAGGCGTCGGTAGCGTCCAGTTGAATAGAACAGAAGATTAGTGGTTAGAAGCCAGGGTGAGCTCTAGGAAACAGCAAATAAGGAGATGATCCAGCCACTCTGTGGGCTCCTCTGAGGCTGGTCGGAGCCTTAAGTATGAGGGCAACACCCCAGCCGGAGGAAAAGCAGGCAGGTCGGCATCGGGGGAAATGCCAGGCCTGGGTGTCAGACAGGTGTAGGTTAGAATCTGCACTCTCTTACTGACCCGCTGTGTGACCCTGGACGATGTCTGACCTCTCTGAGCCACTGCTTCCCCATCTGTGACATGGGGATTCGGAGATCATAAGGATTCAACAGAAGAGTGGGTGTGAATGCTGGCACCTTCACCGTGCATGTGCTCTGGCCTCCTTGCTCCCAGGAGTGACCTGTTGAACGTGGGCGACTATATTCGGTCAGTGAACGGGATCCACCTGACCAGGCTCCGCCATGATGAGATCATCACCCTGCTCAAGAATGTGGGCGAGCGCGTGGTGCTGGAGGTGGAGTATGAGCTGCCCCCGCCCGGTGGGTGCCCTTGGACGGGGAACTTTCTCCACTGCCTTAGTCATGGGTAGACACAGCTGCCTCCCTGCCAGCACCTGGGTGGTGGGGACCAGCTGGGTGGGTGGGACCTGAAGACCGGCCTATGTCACACCTAGGGACTTCGGCTGCAACTGCAGTGTGGTGTCACCAGGAGGTGACAGGGCCCTGTTTATAACCCGTTGTCGTTTTTTACATGTAGCGTCCAGAATTCTACCTCAGGGCGGAGGGGGGGGGGATGGTTTGGGGAATGGGGGCTGAAACAGTTATTCCCAGCCCTACTGGTGTCTTCACCCCTCCAGCTTGCACAGAGTACAGTGGGCAAGGGTTTAGCCTAGCTCTGAATTTTCAAAGCTGGTCTAAAGTCTTAAGATTTGAATGACTGGAATTCAACCCTGGCCTGAGCCCATAGCCATGGACTCACGTCTGAGTTCTGTCGTGGTCTCTGTGTGAGCCTGGGCAGGCCTCTCTCTAAGTGGGTGTTAAGGTGAAGGGTCCCTTGAAGTCTTGCTTGTCCTACCTGTAAACTGGGGTGGGGGGAAGTTTACCCTCCCTGTAATCTCTGTCTGGTCACCCAGTTCTCCCAGAATGAGCTTTGGGGATGTCTGTGGCTTGGTGATGTGACTGAGGTACTCAAAGGAGCCCTCTATTTCTCCCCAGCCCCTGAGAACAGCCCAGGGATCGTCACAAAGACAGTGGACGTCTCCCTGTACAAGGAGGGCAATAGCTTTGGCTTTGTCCTCAGAGGTCAGTGTAAGAGTCATACTTGGGGCCAAGAGGTGGGAAGGAGGCTACTGCTAATTCCATGTGTGAACACATGCTTTGCTTTAATGAGGTTGTAGGGATAGGTATATGGATAGATAGGATCGCTTCTTGCTTCTGACTCTAAAGAACCCAGGGCCATTAAGTCAAATGTTAAATGGAAACATTTGCCAAGCAATGAAGGGTGCATGATTGCTGGGAGTGAGATTGAGAGGAAAGTTTGGAGCTGCCTAGCAACCAGGGCAAAAAGGGAAGTAGGATGAGATCATAGGAAGGGAAGCAAGCCATTTAAGAAAGGATTTCGGTCACGTTCCCTACTTTTTGTTCCAGCTCTGGGGATTTACGGTTGGTATCTTACAAGAGGGCCCGTGAATAGAAGGGACAGGTCCTAAAACAGATTTAGTTAAGGGAGCCTGTTTAGGGGCTGAGTCGGGGCATCTAGGCATCAGGGAAAGAGTGGGTAGATGACTGATTCCTCTTGTTGAGTTCTGTCCAGGGGGTGCCCATGAAGACGTACATAAGACCCGCCCGCTCGTCCTGACCTGTGTCCGGCCTGGCGGCCCTGCAGACAGGTGAGCCTGAACCAGAAGAAACCTTACAGCCTTTCCCTGCCCTGACTGCCCCCAGCTCCTCTGTGAAGAAGGCAGACCAGAAACCACTGTTCTCTAGATGAGCAAACTGAGGCTCAAAGAGAGGACACACCTTGTTCAGAGTCACTTGGACTTGTTGGTGGAGCAGGACTCAATGCCAAACGGGAGAGACCCCAAGATCTTTCCTCCCCAACAACCTACTGTCTCAGGGGTGGGGAGGGAAGCAAGCCTTGGCGTTATGTTGTTCTTCCCTTCCCTGGCTTTAGTTTTCCCCATCTGTGGCATGGGGCGGATACTACAGCCCCTAGGAGTTGCTGTGAGAGATTCGGGGGCCCTGTTAGCAGTGCCGCTATGGCCTCTATAACGCAGCCTCTGGAGTCCTGGCTGTGCCACCCTGCCTGCCTCTGCCTGGGCATAGCTCAGAAGGACCAGGCAGGCAGGGCCAGGAGACGAGAATGTGGGAGACGAACGTGTCCAGTTCCCAGCACCTGACCCCTGACCTCCCCAGTGGGAGAGTCTTGGCCATTTTAAGAGAAGCCTGGAACGGCCTTGTCAGAAATCTAAACCCATTCTTGGGACAGAGGCTGTGATGAGCTATTCATAGAACCTCCCAGAATAGCTTTGGCCATCTGTTGGGGCAAGCACTCCAGGGTGGAGATTTGACCCAAACCGAGGTGAACCCCCACTCAGGCCCCTCTCCCAGGGCCCCTGCTGAATTTGTTCCCAGGTGCATTTGTCACCAGGCCAGAATCACTGCTGAGGAGCCAGAGTGGGGGCAGTGAGAGCGGACCTCATGACGGGCAGCATGAAGCCTCCAGACTGCCCCACCCCTGATGCTGTGTGGCCCTGACAGGGCTGGTGTCCTTTCTGGGCACTGGCATTCTCTTGTATCCCTGGGTGTCCCCACTCAGACGTTCTAGGGTTGAGCTGGGGCTATGAATTTATTAAGCACCGAGAAAGGGGGGAGCTGTCAGAGCTGGTCGCTGGTCCCAGCTATCCTTACCTGCCCGCTTCATTTATTCAGCCGCTTACCCATGGACTCCCTCCTACGTTCCCTCACTCATCATTCCGTCCCTTTCTCCTTCACCCACTGCCTGCCCCTCTCTGTCCCCCGTGCCCCAACCTTTCCCAGCACCCTCTCGGGAGGGCTGTGCACAGTGCTCACTGAGGCCGGGCTGGCTGACCAGGCCCTTCCCTGCAGGGAAGGTTCCTTGAAGGTGGGCGACAGGCTGCTCAGCGTTGATGGGATCCCGCTGCACGGGGCCAGCCACGCCACTGCCATGGCCACGCTGCAACAGTGCAGCCACGAGGCGCTCTTCCAGGTGGAGTATGATGTGGCCATCCCAGGTGAGTTGGGGGTCTGAGGACTAGGGTTGGGGCAGAAAGAGGCCCAGGGCTTGGGGCAGGGGGTAGCAGACCCAAATCCTCACCACTGCAAAGGCTCTGTGACCTTGGACCAGCACCTAGCCTCTCTGAGCCTCTCTGGGCAATAAACACTATGTGTCAGGCATTGTTTGAGGCACTAGAGATCCAGGTGAGAGCAATACAGACAAGGCCTCTGTTCTCAGGGAGCTCACCTTCTAGTGGGGAGAGGTGGACAGTAAACAGAATAAATCAAATATGGGAGGCATCAGATAGCAATAAGTGGCATTCTAAAAAAAAACAAAACAAAACATCAGGGAGAGATGGGAAAGGCTAGGAGAGAGAAAGGTGATGGTGGCTGGACCAGGCTGGTTGCCTGGGAAGCATAGATAGGTTGCATTCAGGAAATATGATGAAAGTCGATTTGGTCTGATTTGCTGACGTTTGGACACAGTGGCGGGGGTTGGGCAGGGGCGTCGAGAGCACAAGGAGCTAGGTTTCATATTTAAACCACTGGGTGGGTTAATGGGGGTGCCATTTTCTGAGATGGGAAAAGGTTGTAGACAAATGGCAGGCTCTCCATAAGTGGGAGCACCTTAGTGTTGTCTAGCAGAGCCGTAGGGTCAGAGCCCCTCAGAGCTGAGTTCGTGACCCTCCTCTGCTGCTGAGTGTTTGTGTGAACTTGGACAAGGCCTTTACCTCCATACATCTCAGTTTACCCATCTGTAAAATGGGTACGGTAATCCCTCCCCAGCAGTGGGGGTTAAATTGAGATAGCCGACTGAGGCTGGGGAGGCAAGCGTTCAATATTTGCATTTCGAACTCTTGTCTCCTTCCACGTGCCAGACACAGTGGCCAATGCTTCGGGGCCCTTGATAGTGGAGATAACCAAGACGCCTGGGTCCGCCCTGGGGATCTCGCTCACCACCGGCTCCCACCGGAACAAGTCGGTCATCACTATCGACCGCATCAAGCCGGCCAGTGTGGTGGACAGGTGAGACACACTGGGTGCTGCCCCCGTAGTGGCCAGGGATGGACGGAGGAGAGGCCACCTTGAGCTCTCTCTGGCCAGACCAGCCTCCCCTTTCATTCTCCCACCCGGCCAGGAGTGGGGCCCTACATGCTGGAGACCACATCCTGTCCATTGACGGCACCAGCACAGCACACTGCTCGCTTCTGGAGGCCACCAAGCTCCTGGCCAACGTGTCAGAGAAAGTGCGGCTAGAGATCCTGCCAGCACCCCAAAGTCGGAGGCCCCTGAAACCGTCAGAGGCAGGTGGGTCCCCTTGGAGGGTCTCAGCCCCCAAACCTGAGGGCGGATGGGGAGGATTGCACAGGGTCCCAGAGGCCTAGGACTGTAGCCCTGGGCAGGCTAAAATTTACTGGAACAAATGTCCGCTCCCATGGGGAAGCTCAGACTGTCAAGTGCAGCAGCCGAGGCTGGGCCGGTGGGGCAGAGAAACAACTTGAATGTTTGAGTGTTGACAGTCTGCTGGGGTGGGTGTCCCAAGGCTGTTTCCGTCACTCTTTGTATTAATAGAAATACAACGGCTAGACCAAGGTTGGGGACAGTCCTTCTGTGCTCTGTGCTACTTAGAGCTTAGATCTGGGGCTCAGCTTACCATCCTCAGTAGGACCAGAGGGGGCAGCCAGTCAGTCAGGAGCACCGAGAGCCCCGCCTTTTGAGGAGTTGGGGGCTCCCAGACCAGAGCAGAGAGCTGGGTGCGAGGCAGTCCAAGAACAGAGGAAGCAGGTGGTCTAAGAGACCAGAGGGCAGAGCTGAACTTGGGGCAGGGAAGTGCCTCTAGCATTCCAGACCTTGGGCTTTGGGTTCAAATGCCAGCGCTGCCCCAGCTGAACAGCCTCTGCATCTCTCAGCCTCCGTCGCCTCGTCCGTAAATGGGAGTGAGGACCCCACATGCACAGGCTTGGGAGAAGTTAACCGAGGTAGAGGATAGAGCACAGCCCAGGGGTGTGAATCCCAGCCTGGTACGCCCGATTGATCATCTGGGAGAGAAAGAAACCCCTCAAATAAAATGCGGGGAGACAGGTGTTGGGGAGGGTCCATCTGTGTGGTCTCTGCCAGGGTCTGAAAAGGCCCCATCAAGCCACAGCCAGGGCCTGACACGGAAGGCTTTGGGGCTTGAGCTGGAGTCACATATGGAGCACCTGCTGTGGGCTGGGGCTTCCCATGGGTCGCCTCCTTTCATCCTCAGGATGAGTCTGTGAGGTCAGTATTGCTGTTATTCCACTTTCCAGAGGAGGTTGAGGCAGCTGAGGCTCAGAGAGGCACCCCTGAGGTGCCTCATGAGGGCACACGGCTGCCGACAGCCCTCCTGGCCCTTGTGGGCCTCCGCTAGGTGCCAGGCACTGCTCTAAGCACGTCCTGTGTGGTAGCTCGTTCACATCCTCCCCGTTATCCTGGGAGGCAGCCACTATCTTAGCCCCATTATACAGATAATGACAGTGAGGCACAGAGGGGCCAAGTGGCCTGTCTCAAGGACCTGGCAGCTGGCTCCTGAGTTGGCTTGTGTGCCGTGCCCTCCCTGTGTGGGATGGAGGTGCTGCACAGGGGGTGGAGTCACTGGGCTGAGATAGCTGGGTTCTCACTCATCCGTCCGTGGACACGTTGCACCAGGCTGGCCCCCCCGAAAGCCCCACAGCAGAAGGAAGAGCCAAGGCGGGACCTGGGGCAGTCTGGGAGGAGGCGTTGCATGGCAGCCGGTTTAGAAGATCTGGTGGGGCAGGTGGGGGAGGCAGGATCGCTGGAGTCCCGTGGGAAGCAGATGGAGGAGAGTGCAAAGAATTCATCTGGGGGTAAAGCCTGCGCAAGTTTGGAGGGCAGGGGGCGGGAAGCCAGAGCAGCTTCAGACTGCAGTGCAGGGGTGAGCAGACCTCGGCCAACTCCTCGGCCCTGGAGCATAGGTTGCCTCGAGAGCCCAGCATGGGGCAGAAACAGCCAGGCCCTAGTGCCCCCATGTGCTCAGCCCCTGGCCAGGGCTGCCCAGGCCACAGCACCGCAGTAGATCCTAAAGGCGCAGGGGCCCAGTGGGGTCTGTCAGCCGCGCTGCCCAAAGCTGATGGGCCAGTTCTCAGGCTGGGCCTGCTTTCCCTCCCATCCTTGCTGCCGCCTGGCTGAGAGCTGAGCACAGTGCCTGGCACGTAGTGGGGGTTTCAGGACACATGAGCGGCATCCGAATGAATGCCTGGCTCTGGGAAAACTCAGGCTGTCTGGTCCTGCTCTTCTCGCTTCATCTTGCAGATGGGAGCCTGCCCTCCAGGGGGGCGTGGTGAGTCCAGACTCGCTCAGTCCCTAACACCTGCACCTCTGTCTCCTCTTCCTTGGGTCACAGTGAAGGTGCAGAGGAGCGAACAGCCACATCGCTGGGACCCCTGCGTGCTCTCCTGCCACAGCCCGCGGCCCGGCCACTGCAGGACGCCCACCTGGGCCACACCTGCCGGCCAGGACCAGAGCCGATGTAATGTGCCCATCTCACCATGGCTTGTGCATGTTTCATAGGGGAGGAAACCAAGACGCAGAGAAGTTAGGGGGTCTGCCTGGTATTACCCAGCACATTAGTGGCGACATGAGCCTGGCAGCTGGGTTTCACCAGGTCTGTGAAAACCCTGCAGTCTTTGAGGCCCAGAGTGGGAGAGACTTACCTGAGGTCACACAGCCAGTGGTTGAGGTGAAAGGGGGAGTGCGTCCCCGTGTCGCCTTGTGCTGGGGTGGCTGCCTAGCACCCACTGTGTGGCAAGGTGGTAGGCCCTTCTGGGATTCACGGGGCTGTGCTCTCATCTCCCCAGCCTTGTCCTCGACTCCCTTTTCCTCGCCGACCATGAATCATGCCTTTCCCTGCACCAACCCCAGCACCCTTCCCCGTGGATCCCACCCTATGAGCCCCCGGACCACAATGGGGCGGAGGAGGCAGCGAAGAAGGGAGCACAAAAGCTCATGTAAGTAAACCATGGGCTCTTCCCTCCGCTTTGAGCTACGTGTATGCCTGATCCTGAGAGATTTGCCGAAGAGTGGGGGCATTTGGGGCAGGGCCCCAGTTCTATGTTTGTGGGGTCATTAAATAGCATGAGTGGTATGCCAGACTGCCTTGGATGGTTGGGTAGGTTGTGCAGTGTACAAGGATGCACCTGATGAGTTCCAGTTGCTTTGTACATTTATTATGGAAAATTCCCAGCAGGTGATAGACCTCACCATCAAAGAGGCACCTCACCTTAAAGTGCCTTGAGGAGAGGATACCTGAATCTGAAAAGCTTTCCCCTTTCAGATTTGCACAAAGGTCTTGCAGGAACTCCATTTCATTTTCTTTCATTCTGGATTCGTTCTGATCCATTCAAGGAGAAAGTGTGAGCGTGGTGCAGCTACGTCTTTACCACTTCTCTGACATTTTTTAATTTCCCCTAAGACAAAGACATGTAGGCCTGAGGCTAGCCATCCAGCATGTGGTAATTTTCACGTTCGGTCTGTATGTATATATACACCTATGCGTGTAGACACACACACATATATACACACACGTATAGATTTCTACTTACCTTTTGTTTATAGGCATTTCTATTTGCAATCACTGTATATGTAGTTCCCTTTTGAAATGAAGGTATAAGTATTTTAAAAAGTGAGTGAATGTAAAGACAAATAGTAGTGAATGATAATGCAGGAGACGTGTGGAAATAGCAAAAGTCACGAGAATGCCAAGAATTTTGAAGTCTTTCCTGGGAAAAGTCCTTCCTTTGTTGACGTAGAGAGTTTATCCAGCCTTCTGCTCTGTGAGTTGTAGAGGCCTCCAGGAAGGATGAAAGGTTAACTGGGCCGTTTGTAATTGAACCAGGTGAGGGAGAAGAGGAATACAAATCTCCTGGAAAGGAGCTAAATACGGTTATGAGCTTCCTGGAAGCCAAGGTGAAAATGGAAACATTTCAGAGTCAGATGAGAGATTAAAATACGTCTTTACCGGGGCGCCTGGGTGGCGCAGTCGGTTAAGCGTCCGACTTCAGCCAGGTCACGATCTCGCGGTCCGTGAGTTCGAGCCCCGCGTCGGGCTCTGGGCTGATGGCTCAGAGCCTGGAGCCTGCTTCCGATTCTGTGTCTCCCTCTCTCTCTGCCCCTCCCCCGTTCATGCTCTGTCTCTCTCTGTCCCAAAAATAAATAAACGTTGAAAAAAAAAAAAAAATTAAAAAAAAAAAAATACGTCTTTACCAACCTCCTTTGTCAACCACCAAAGCTGGAGGTGTGTAGGTAAAAAGATTCAGAAATGCTGTTCATAGGCAGGGGCATGTGGAGGCTAAGGGCTCTTGGGACACCTTTACCTGTCCCTTTCCTAAGATGGATGACTAGTAAAGTATTATTATTATTATTATTATTATTGATGATAACCATTAGTTAATTAGTTAAACGTTTTTTTTTTTTAATTTTTTTTTTCAACGTTTATTTATTTTGGGACAGAGAGAGAGCATGAACGGGGGAGGGGCAGAGAGAGAGGGAGACACAGAATCGGAAACAGGCTCCAGGCTCTGAGCCATCAGCCCAGAGCCTGACGCGGGGCTTGAACTCACAGACCGCGAGATCGTGACCTGGCTGAAGTCGGACGCTTAACCGACTGCGCCACCCAGGCGCCCCAATTAGTTAAACGTTTTGAACACCTCCTATATACCAAGCACCATTCTTGTTATTAGTGATGGAACTATGAAAATTATAGCAATACAACATATGGAACAATACAATATATTACACAGATTGTAACATGTAATATAAAGTATAACAAAACAGTAATAAAAGTATAATAGTATAATAGAATTCATAATAGAATTAAATATAATAAATTATATTTAATACATAATACCTATTAATAATACAGGTATTTTTATATCTGGAATATAAAACAATATATATTAAGTAACAATGTATCAAACAGATATAAAATTTTCATATGACCCAGCAATTCCACATTGATATATGCCCAAGAGAAATGAAAATATATGTCATGTCTACCCAAAAACTTATACATGAATACTCGTAGCAACATTATTCATTTTAGCCAAAAGGTGGAAACAACCCAGATGTCCATCAAGAGATGAATGGATAAGGGCGCCTGGGTGGGTCAGTTGGTTGAGAGTCCAACTTTTGGTTTTGGCTCAGGTCATGATCCCAGGGTTGTGGGATCGAGCCCCGCATCGGACTTCTCACTGAGCATGGAGCCTGCTTAGGATTCTCTCTCCCTCTCCCTGTGCCCCTGTCCTGCTCTCATGAATGCTCTCTCTCTCAAAAAGAGAGAGAGAGAGAGAGAGAGAGAGAGATGAATGGTTAAAGAAAATGTGGCGTATTCATACTGTGGGATGTTATTTAGCCTTATAAAGGAGAACCTTGAAAATATTACGCTTAGTGACAGAAGCCAGACACAAAAGACCACATATTATAGGATTGAATTTATAGGGAATGTCTAGAATAGGCAAACCCATAGAGAAGAAAATAGATTAGAGGTTGCTTAGGGCCGAGAGAGATGGAAGGATCTGAAGCACTAGCTAAAAGGAATGGGGTTTCTTTCTGAGATGATGAAAGGATTCTACATTTGATTGTGCTGATGGTTTTACTACGTTGTTAATATACTGTAACACACTAAGTTGTACACTTTAAATTGGTGAATGCTATGTTAGGTGAATTGTATCTCAATAAAGCTGTTACCAAAAATAGCATACTACGTATTATGGTATTATACTAGCATTAGAACAACACTAACCCAACGTAACATCACAATCCTCTGTTTTACAGAGGACTTTACAACATCACATCACACATCACAATCCTCTGTTTTACAACATGGCAGTCCCAGGAGCTGTCTCCCTTAATCCTTGTCACGGCCCTGCTGGGTGGGAATCCCCCGCTGTGCAGATGAGGAGAGCACTGCCCAGAACAGGCTGTGACTCCCTGGGCCACTCACTTGCCCGTCTGACTCCAGGTTCTTGAGCCTAGGAATGGGTTGGTTCTGGCCCGAAGGGCTCTCTGGGACTGCCCACCTGACAGCCATGCCCACCTGTCCTGCAGTGTCACTGGCCTCCAGCACAGTGGGGCCAGGGGGACAGATCGTGCACACGGAGACCACGGAGGTCATACTCTGCGGAGACCCCCTCAGCGGCTTCGGCCTCCAGCTCCAGGGTGGCATCTTTGCCACCGAGACCCTTTCTTCCCCTCCGCTCGTGCGCTTCATCGAGCCCGACAGCCCAGCAGAGAGGTGAGCCAACTTCCCCTGCCCCACTGGGCCTGCCACTCTCCAACTCAGGGCTCATAGATAGCCAGGGAAACTGAGTCACATGCCAAGCCTGGCTTCACAAGTGTATCTCGCTCCGCCATCCCATCAACTCCGTCATCAGCCCCACTTTACAGATGAGGAAACTGAGGTGCAGAGAAGCTGATGCATTGCCCAGGGTCACGCAGCTTGTGAGTGCCCCAGGACTGGAACCCCTGTCTGCCTGAAGCCAGAGTCCTCTATATACATATCTCCTAAGGCAAGCATCACCCCCCTTGGGCAGACAGAGAAGCCGAGGCCCAGCAAGTTCACTCCCTTAGCCAGAGTCACATGCTGAATGGCCTGAGGATGTACAGCTGGTATAGGGCCGAGCTGGGAGTCATACCTCGAGCCTGCCCCTGCATGGCATTCCTGTCCCCCAGGGATAGCCGTGCTGGTAACGGAACTTCTTCTCTCCGCGGGGCTGCCCGGGATTCAGGTGTGGGCTGCTGCAGGTGGGAGACCGGGTCCTGTCCATCAATGGTATTGCCACCGAGGACGGGACGATGGAGGAAGCTAACCAGCTGCTGCGGGACGCGGCGCTGGCCCACAGGGTCGCACTGGAGGTCGAGTTTGATGTGGCAGGTGAGTGAGTGTCCCTACCTCCCCCTCGCCCTTGGGGACCCTGTGCTCCCTCCTGTCCTGTGCTCTCGCCCGGTGCACGTGCTCCTCCACCCCCACCCCACCCCCCCTTGCAGCAACCCTTCTGCCTGAGTGTTTGCAGCGTGTGCCTGAGCACCAGCACCAGGAAGGCACTGGCCGGGGAGGCAGGAATTCTGCACACCAGTGGGAGCGTTGATGAGGGAGTTTTGTGCCGAAACAGGACCGAGGGAGGGCAGAGGGGGGCTGAAAACATTCCCTGCCCCTCTGCAGGGCTTAGGCAAAGAACCCCACACAAAAACTCAGTTAGACGTTCTGGTCTTGTGATTTCGACATTCTGTGACTTTGGACACTCCCTCCCACCACCCATCCTCAGCTTCCCCAACTTGAACTGGTGAATAGAGTCCTACTACAATGGATATTGTTGGGTTAGATGAGATAAATTGTGTGGAAACACCAAGCTAAGGCCCGGCACGTAGTAGGTGCTTGGTAGATTGTTACTGGGTCTGAACTGGGTTGGCTGGCCGTCATGGGGCCTGGGTGCCAGCCCCAAATCTGCTCTGACCAGATGGGTTGTCTTGGGCAAATGCCAGCTCACCATGCCTCAGTTCTCTCATCTGTCAGGTGGAAAACGCAGGATGGGGTTGGGATGGTGACTTTTTGCAGTCTTTCCCAGCTGGCCTACTGGGACTCCCTGAGTCTTCTCCCTCAGGCCTCACATGAGTCCACGTGTGTTTGCCTGCAGAGTCCGTCATCCCGAGCAGCGGTACCTTCCACGTGAAGCTGCCCAAGAGGCGTGGAGTGGAGCTGGGCATCACCATTGGCTGTGAGTCCCTCCCCGCCATCCAGTCCCCACTCCGAGTGAGCCTCCTGCTGAGGGAAAGCACACACCTCCAGCCTAGAAGAGGGGGTGCTCCAGGTGGGAGGGCTGGCTTGGGTTCCCTCTGCCTGCAACGCTCAGCTCTGTGTCCTTGGGCGACACCCTAGCCACTGGGAGCGTCAGTTTCCCATTCTGCACAATGGGAGTTTCCTGGCCATGTGGCTCTCCCAGTGGGATTAAGTGGCTTGTAAGGCACCAAACACGTGGGCCAGATTGGTTTTTTATTTGTTTTTTGTTGTTGTTGTTTTTTACCTTCACATTCCCAGTAGTGGGAGGATGAAAACAGAAGAGTAGAATGCACAAGCATAGGGACCTTCAGAACCCTCCCATGGCTTCATCCTACTCTGAGTAAAAGCTGAAGTCCTCACGGCTGATGAGGCCTTTGTGATCTGGTCCTAGTGATCTCTGACTTCATCTCCTGCCATCCCTCCATCATGCCCCACCAGCCACTGCTGGCCTCCTGGTTGATCCTTGAACATACTGCTCCTTCCAGCCTCAGGGCCTTTGCACTGGCCATTCCCTCTGCCCTCTTCCCCACCATTTGCTCAAATGGCACCTTTGGAAGTCCTTTCCTACCACCCCGATTTACACTTGCCCTACCCTCCACATGGCCCCTTCCATACTTTCTTTTTCTCCACAGCATGCTTTATCAGTTGACAAACTATGTACAGTTGGCCCTTGAACAACATGGGTTTGAACTGTGCAGGTCCACTTAAACATGGATTTTTTCCGATAAATACAGTACATCCTGTAAATGTATTTTCTCTTCCTTACAATTTTCTTTTTTTAATTTTTTTAATGTTTATTTATTTTTGAGACAGAGAGAGCCAGAGCATGAATGGGGGAGGGTCAGAGAGAGAGGGAGACACAGAATCCGAAACAGCTCCAGGCTCTGAGCTGTCAGCACAGAGCCCGACGCAGGGCTCGAACTCACGGACCGCGAGATCATGACCTGAGCCGAAGTCGGCCGCTTAACCGACTGAGCTACCCAAGCGCCCCTTTTCCTTATGATTTTCTTAACATTTTCCTTTTTCTAGCATACTTTATTTTAAGAACACAGTATGTGATACATATAACATACAAAGTACATGTTCATCAATTGTGTTATTTGTAAGGTGTCCATTCGACCGTAGGCTATTAGTAGTTAAGTTTTGGGGGAGTCAAAAGTTAATATTCAACTGCACGGGGAGACAGCACCCCTAACCCCCACATAGTTCAAAGGCCAGCTGTACTTTAAAATGTTGTTGATTATCTGTGTCCCCCACCAGACTGGTAGCCCCAGGAGGGTGGGGATCTTTGTTTTGTTCACTCTCCCTCTCCCTTGCACATACATAGTAGAGATTGAACTGTGTCCTGGGGATCCTGAAGGGAAAGACGTTGGGATAAGGGGTGGAGACACCCCCCGGCTGGCTGTAGCATTGCCACCCCCACCGCCCTGCTGAGGTGACCTCCTGGCGAGTGTCCACTCTGGCCAGGGCAGCACACACACTGGTAGGCTGACCCCAGGTCAGGCAACAGATGCTTGGACCTCATTCCCTAGGGAGATTCAGGGAGCCCCAGAGAACAGAAGACCAGGATTGCAGTCCTTGTGTGAAATGATCCTCAGTCCCCACCCTGGGCTTGACAGAGGGTGACTGCAGCTCCTTCCTTCCCCAGACTCCACAGTCAATGGAGGTGGAAGTTTAAGCACTCTGGGAGGGGAGAAGCTGCTTCCAGCCCAGGAACCTCTGGGTAGGGCTGCCAGATACAGTTGCACAAGTTGCACATGACACAAAGATGCCCATTTGAGGTAGACTTACAATTTTATTGCATCAGTCGGAAGAGGTGCCCTTGTCTCATCTGCAAAGATGCCACATGGGCTAGAAGAGGCTCCTACCATCTGGTCACTAATGGGAAAACCCATCCGCCCAGATGGATTCTTTCTGCAAGAAGACTTAGCTATTCATGCAACACCCATTGTCTTAGGTCACGTTTCCCCAGAAAGAGCTTCTTAGACAGAGTTATGTTCCGGGGGTTTGCTGAGAAGGGCTCTTGGAATCACCACCTGTGTGAGGTGAAGGATGTGGGGCTGGGCAGATGGAGGAGCTGGGTTGTGATGCGACCACAGCAGGTGGCCCAGCCAATCCCACGGAGAGCCCAAGGGCCAGGAAGGCTTTGGAAGTTGTCCTGAATGAGGCTGGGAGCCAGGCCTTTGCACCTCTGTTGGACCAGGCTGTACCCAGGAGCTGCATAACCTTGGGTGAGGCTGTTCTCTTGGTCAGAGGCAGTTTCCGGAGAGGGAGCCCCCTGTGGGCCATTCAGCTAGCACTCCCTGCAGATGGGAGAAGGGAAAACTCAGTTGTGGAAGGGTCACCCAGTTCCTGGGTCGTGTCCCTGTGCCAGGTGGGAGTCCCTGACACAGCCCCTGAAGGAGTTCGCAGTTTGCTGGGGGATGGGCTGAGCAGAAGGGAAAAGCGCTGATGTGGACTGAGCACCTGTTATGTGCCGGGATCCATGTTAGGTTTTGCTTTGTCTAGTTTGATCTCATGACATCTTCATGAGTTCTGTGGCATCCCCCCCATTTTACAGAGGGGAAACTGAGGCAGAAAGGGGGCTGATTTGCTCACGGTCACCCAGACAGGAAGCAGTGAGAGCAGGACATGCTCTAACTCCTGACCCCTCCAAACTCCCTGAGGCTGAGGTGGTCAAAGGTCAGATTCATGCTTCTCCCCCCTCCCCCCCCCCCCAGCGACCAGCAGGAAGCGAGGAGAGCCCCTCATCATCTCTGACATCAAGAAGGGCAGCGTGGCACACAGGTAGGGCTGGCCCTGGGCACAGGGCAGGGGGAGTAATCCAGGGGGAGTAGCGTGTGCCAGCCTCTTTCTGTCCCCCACCCCTGCTCATGCAGGACCGGCACCCTTGAGCCAGGCGACAAGCTTCTGGCCATCGACAATATCCGCCTGGACAACTGCCCCATGGAGGACGCTGTCCAAATCCTGCGGCAGTGCGAGGACCTGGTGAAGCTGAAGATCCGGAAGGACGAGGACAACTCCGGTATGGCCCCTGCCCGGCCCTGCCGCCTCTCGGTCCACCCCCGGATGATGCGTTCCCAGCTTGCAATTTGGGGTTCCCTCTGGCCAAGGAGGGAGGGAGGCAGGCTGCTGGTGCAGGCTCCTTGAATGAACAGATGCAGGGAGGAGCCCCAGCACAGATGTCTCACCATCCCTGGGGCTGCCTGGATCCTCTGCACCCAGCACAAAGCCTAGCAGAGGGGACCCCCAGGGGGCAGCAGCGAGCAGATGAGTGGGCGGGGCAGGGATGCCTCAATGACTGCACCCTGCACGGGCAGTGTGTGAGTGAAGAAGTAAAAGCTGTGACACCTCTGAGGCCAGACAGGTGACAGAAGTGAGTGAACTGGACAGAAGGTAAGAGAAATGTATACAGGTTGGGGAGGCAGTAGGGAGGGGTGAGGCTTGTGGTCCCTGGAGAGCCAATCCCTTATTCAGAGAGGCAATTCCTACCCTGGGAAGTATGCTGTCTTGTGGGCAAAACTTCTTCTAAGTTTTCTTTTTTAAAGAAAGCTGGAAATCTGGTTTCTTCTTCTCATTATTGTTATTTTGTGTCATGCATGAAATATATATTTTAGAGTGTTGGGTTCATGGTGTTTGGGTGCCAGAAAACATTTCTGGAGGCAGAAGATGGCATCAGAGTCCCCGGGTTGTGCCATCCAAAGTCATGGCAGGAGTGAGTGGGTGAACTAACAAATGAGTGAGTGCGAGTGGGAGTGAGTAAGGACACCAAGGTGTTGGGGGCTGGGGGCGTCCATCTCCTGGGTCCTGCCCCACTGCACCCCGCCCTGATAGGTGCCACCTTTGCAGATGAACAGGAGACCACGGGTGCCATTAGCTACACAGTGGAACTGAAACGTTACGGGGGTCCCCTGGGTATCACCATTTCGGGCACAGAGGAACCTTTTGACCCCATTGTCATCTCAGGCCTCACCAAGCGTGGTCTGGCTGAGAGGTGAGCCAGGGTTCTGGGGGGGGGGGGGGATGCATGGGGTGGGCCCAGGGACCCTCATGGGGCAGGGGTTGTGCTTTGAGAACAGCTGAAGTGGATTCTGACCTTGGTTCCAACGTTGACATTCTGGGTGACATCAGGACTGTCCCTTCCCTCTCTGAGCCTCAGTTCCACAGAGGTAGACCAGCCCCTCCCTGGCTGACCTCTCCAGCTTTAGTAGGTGCCAGATAAATGTATGCCAACTCTCCTCTCTCTCCCAATGTGGAGATTCCTGGAGATTTCTGGAAAGTCAGCATTGTGAGCCTTTTTGGAGCACCTGCTGTGTGCCTTCAATCCTGGCACAGCATGGGGCTTTTCTGCAGGCATTATGGGCCCCCCTGCTGTCCTCTCCCCTGGGGAAGGTGTGAGAAAGAGGGTGCCCCAGGCTGGCCAGACTGGGGGGAGCAGGTGAATCTGGGGCCCAGAGGTAGAACAGGGCCCCATGGGGGTCACAGGGGGTGGTCCCAGTCTGGGCGAGATGCAGCTTTCTCCAGCCACTGAGAGGAACTGGCTGTAAAGGGAGAGACTGGGCAGGTCTGGAGGGGGCAGGCTGGGCCCCTGGGGGAGGACACAAAGCAGGAAGGGCCACGTGGTGACAGGGTGCCGCAGTGGGACAGAGGGGGCTGAGGAGTGTGGTTCCTGGCTCCCTGTTGGTGTCCTTGCTCCCGGAGCGCCCCCTGCTGGCCCACTCCAGGGGCCAGTGTGGATGGTTCCCACCTCAAGTATGTTCATCTACTCCCACGTTTACTGGGTACCTACTATGTGGCGGCTCATCCTGGACGCTGGGAGCACAACAGACAGTCCCCCGTGCCCTCACCAGGCTGATCTAGCTTAGTGCTGTCTAGCTGCAGTGTAATGCGAGCCACACATTTAATTATCAACTTCCCGGTAGCCATATTAGAAAAATAAAGAGAAATAAAACGAATCTTACGTATGTATTTATTTCAACACGTAATCAATATACAAATGATAAATGAGATAGTTTACACTATGTTTTTAATTGTGTCTTCAGAATCTGGTGTGTCGTTTGCCTAAGTCAAGGTGTCTCAGTTTGTGGCAGCCACGCTATGGGGCCCAGTAGCCACAGGCGGCTGCCGAACTGGACAGACCTCCCTCCCTCACTCAGCCCGCCACCCCCCTGACTTAGTCCCCTGGACTCCTGGGGAGCTTGGTGGGCGGTGCCCACCTGCAGCTGCTCTCCCTGCTCTCTCTCAGTGCTGGCTGTTCCTCAGGATCCCCTTCCCCAGCCCGATTCCCAGGGATACCATTTAATTGGCCAGGCGCGGGGGCCAGGCGTGTGCATGTTTAGAAAAGCTCCTCAGGTAATTCTAATGGTGTCCAGGCAGAAACCCACTGGACCGGATCAATGCTGCTGCCTGGCCTTGTCAGCCCCTTGCATCCCCTTGTGAGGTCGCCTGGGCACCCTGTGCTCATTCTCTAGGTGAGGAAGCTGAGGCCCAGGGAAAGGGAAAGGCTGTCCATGGAGAGAAGCATGAATCCCTTCCACCCATCCATCTTTCAGTTAGAATTAGGTAAAGTAAGTTTATCACTCTCATTTACGGGCTCCAGATCATGTGGTAGTTGACAGCTGCTCTGCGCGATTCAGACCGTGCTCAGAACTCCTGCTTCACCCTGCTTCCAGAACCTGCCTTTACAGTCAGGCAGGATAATCCCTCCCCTCCCAAATTCTAGACTTTGTACCTCCGTTCATACCACCAGAGATCACACTTGCCTTCTGTTGCAGCTGGGTTTGATTGAGGTCCGTCGGGCTTGTGCCTTGGGGTTCCTGAGTTCCCTGAAGGCAGACCCCCACCCTGAAGCCTCGACTGTGTCTCGTTCTCTGTCCTGTGCCCCCTCCCCAGGACTGGCGCTATCCACGTTGGGGATCGCATCCTGGCCATCAACAGCGTCAGCCTCAAGGGCCGGCCTCTGAGTGAGGCCATCCACCTCCTGCAGGTGGCTGGTGAGACTGTCACACTGAAGATCAAGAAGCAGCTAGACCGTGAGCCTCACCCCAACACCTGGGGGCCCTCAGCCCATGTGGGAACCCCTCTGTGCCCAGCCTCGTGGAATCCCCACCAAACCCCACAGAGGTGGGAAGGCACCTGGGACAGCTGAGGAGATGAGACCCAGAAGGGTCACAGCTTGTATGGGGCAGAGTCTGGGCCTGAACCACCCACTGTCTTCATCGCCTCCTGCCTCTCACAGCTGCTCGTTATGCCTTCGGGCCGTACCTGTCCTTTCCTCAGTTTCCCCCGATTTGTACCCTGTACCTTGGCAAGCGAGGCCACCGCCCGCCGTGGAAGGAGCCTTCAGGGTCTTCCTTCTGACCCGGGCCCCACTGTTGCTCACCCTGTGACCTTGGGCATGTTGTGCACACACAACGCCACGGGGGCTTCCCGAGGCCCAGCTCAGAGAACTCAGCCTCCGTTTTCCTGTCTGTGAAATAGGTTTGCCCATTGGTGCACCACCTCCCTCATATCAGGGGGCCCAGCAGTAGGCTTGGGGGGAGTGCTCAGTGCCTGTGAGTTCCCAAACCAGACTGAAGTGGGGAAACTGAGGCTCACTGAGCATCTCTGTCTCTGAGGTCAGAGGCCAGTGGCAGTGACACCCCCTTTCCATCCCAGGCCCCCTCCCACACCGCAAGTCGGGCAGCCTCAGCGAGGCCAGCGATGCAGATGAGGACCCTCCAGAGGCACTCAAAGGGGGCTTGCTGGCAGCTCGGTTCTCCCCTGCCGTGCCCAGCATGGACAGCGCCGTGGAGTCCTGGGACAGCTCGGCCACAGAGGGGGGGTTTGGGGGCCCAGGTAACACTTCATCGCCTATAAGCAACATGCTCTCTCTGGGCCGCCCCAGCTGCCAGGCCTTTGTAGGGGCTGCTCCTTCTGCCTAATCCTTCCTCCTCCTCTCCCAGCTCCTTCCTTCAGGGACGCTTCCTGGAGGCAGACCCGCCTGGGCCACATCAGCCATTCCCAGGGCCCCTCACTGCTCAGAGCATGGACCCCAGGCCTTCACACATCTTTTGATTAGCATCCATAGCACCTCAGCTGGCTATTCAGAGTTCCCCACCCTGAGGTTAGGGACCAAGCTGGCCATACTTCTGTCTTTGTCATTCCCAGCCCAGTGCCCTGCACACGGCAGGTGCCCAATCAATGTTTATTGCATCCGTGGAGTCCTGGGCAAAAAACCCCTTCCCACCTCATCCCGCAAGACCCAGCCTTAAAGTGGACACCTCCAGGCCACCCTCTTAGGACACGAGCTCCCCTGCCCATGCGTGTTGAGACCCATAGGTAGCTTTGGAGGTTGGGGGCATTTGACTGCAGCAGCTGGCCTTCTGGCCTCTGCAACACAGAGCCACAGGGGCTCCCCAAGGCCAAGCTCAGAGAACTAGTGGAGCGAGGCTTCTAAGTGCCCTCAGGTGGCTCCCAGCCCCTGTCCTCACTGTCTGTATATCTGCCTTCCCTGGGGTCTCCGCTTCCCCATCTCAAGTACTTGATCAGTATCTCTTAGCTTACTCCCAGGGCAGGGTCGTCAGAGCTCCCAAAGGCAGGCAGAGAGGAATGGTCAAAATAGTGAAAGTCCTTCCCGTGCAGGGGCAGCTGGGCGAAGCTTCTTGATGGAGGCGGGACAGGGTCCTGGAGCCCTGGGCATTAACTCTTCTGCTGGGTGATTCAGAGGGTTCTGGGTGGCGGCCGGGACCTCAGGGGACTCTGGGTAGTCATGCAGGTCCAGACGGGGCAAAGACCTATCCACGGTCACCCAGCACAGCTGGAAAAGGGGCAGAAAGGAGGGTGAGCTATACCCTCTCAGACACCCCCCTCTCCACCTGCCAGGCTCCTACACTCCACAGGCGGCAGCTCGGAATGTGACCCCCCAGGAGTGGCGGCCCAGCCGGCTGAGAAGCAGCCCCCCACCCACGGAGCCCCGGAGGACAAGCTACACCCCGGCCCCCACAGACGAGAGCTTCCCTGAGGAGGAGGAGGAGGAGGAGGAGGAGGAGGACTGGGAGCCACCAACTAGGTCTGTGGTGGCAACGCCATGAGGGAGGAGGCAGTCACAGTCTCCTGGCTAGGATGGGTGAGGGTCCCTGTGCCACCGTAGGGGGGCAGCGGAGGAGTCTTGTTCTGGCTCCTAAGGAGGGTCGCTTCCCAGGAGAGAGGAGGAAACGTCGGTCAGAGCTGCCTTGGCCTGGCTGAGATGGGGATGAGGCTGTGCTGAGCAGAGGGCGCTGCCATGGCAAACGTGTGGAAGGTGTTTGCCTTTCTGAAGTCTGCTAATCTCTCGTTCTCAGAAGAAAGGCAACAGACTCAGAACTTGAACCCGACCCTCCTGACTTAGCCCAGATTCCTTGACGGCCCCCCTACAAGGGCCTTCAGGTCACAGGTGCCAGCCCTGAGCTGTGGACGTGATGGGTTTTGTAGTGTTGGCTTTGAAGGGCACGTTGTCACCCCTGGAGGAGGCCCCTGTGGAGAACAGGCCCTGTGGCTGTTCCTCACTGAGCCCTAGCTACCCCTCCCACATCTGGGCTTTCAATCAGGCACTTCCTTCTGCCTACTCTCTCCTGACCAAGGCCTACTGTGCCTTGAAAACCCAGGTCCTGCCTCCGGGAAGCTTCCCTGACTTTTTCAGGCAGAAGGCATGTGAGCCTCCTCATGGCACTGGCCGCCTTGTGTCCACCTGATGCGTTCCCTGGCTATGGTCCCTTCTGCTAAGTGCCTGGCACCCAGGAGGCATTTCTGCACACTTTGTGAAGGATCCGCCAGCTCCTTGAGAACAGGGGCGACACCTTCTTTACCTCCGTAGCCGTGAGCCCTGTGGATGGAGCCCTGGCTCAAAATATTTGTAGAAATGATTTGAATGGAGAGAATGTCCTTTAGCCTCAGTCTTCTCATCTTTAAAATGGGAAGGGCAGGAGGCAACTATCATGCATCAGCCTCCCTGAGTCTCCCTAGGAGAGAAAAGCTGGAGGGCCTTTATAAGAAAGTGCTTTGCAAATCATACTTTATAAGTGGCCAGGACTTTGTAGGCGGCAAGTGGCTTTGTGAACTATGAAGCGTGCGTGTGACTTGGTATTATTCTATTGTGCCTCAATTTTAAAGTGATGATGGGCTCCTACACCCTGTGACGGAAGCCGTGGGGTGGCCTGGACCCTTCCCCAGCACAGACACGCCATCTCCATCCATCTGTGTCCTTGCTGGCTCCAGCTCTGTCCCTGTCACTGTGCTATGATGCCATGTGTCTGGGTGGGGCCAGGGGCCGTCCTCTGGGGCTACACCATGGATCTCCTCTCTGTCTATCTGTCTGTCCGTCCGTCTGTCTCTCTTCCCAGGCGTCCTGTGTCACCGCTCTCCACCCCGTCTCATCTGCCCCTGTTCTAACTGGCCACCGACAGTCCTGGTCGCCCCTAACTGCGTCTTCCCCCCATTCCGTGTCACCAACCACTGCCCCGGGGCCCCAGCACTGCCACCGAGGACGCCCGCCTGCCTGCCCGCCCGCCCGCCCACCCTCTGGCCCCTTGAGCCCAACGCCGGGCCCTGGGGCCCCGAAGACTCCTCAGGCCCCAGCCCGCCTGCCCGCCCATCTGTCCACCAGGAGTTGACGCTCTCTGGTTCCTACGTTACAGCCCAGCCCCTGGCCCTGCCCGTGAGGAGGGCTTCTGGCGCATGTTCGGGGAAGCCCTCGAAGACCTGGAGTCGTGTGGTCAGTCAGAGCTGCTGAGGGAACTGGAGGTAGGGCCACCCACCCCGCAGACCTTCCTGGGGGCACCTGTGCATGGACACACTGATGGGCATGCCATAGGAGACAAGCGTGTTGATGGGATCCTGCCTGCGTGTCATGTGTGTCATGCACTCACCCGGCACCCGCCATGTAAAGGGGTCTTCACACATGTGCGGACACATACACAAGTATGACTGAGAACACTGTGGTGTGGTGGTTCGAGGTGTATGCACATGTGGACCTGTCTGGTATCATGTGTGCATTGGCAGCATGCGTGTGGGCATTTCAGAGCAGGTGTGTCTGAGTGTGCACAGTTGGATATGCACAGGGACAGTTTCGGTGTCTGTGTGTGCATGTGCAGTATGTGGACACGGTTGTGGGCATGCCCTGTGGAAGCACGTGGATGTCAACATCAGTGACAGCACAGGGGATCGGGGTCAGGGGAGCTGAGAAGTGACTACAGCTTTGTGTGAGGTCAACATTGCCCACAACAGATCAGGCTGCGCAGAAGGTCTAGGAAAGATCCAGCTGGGTCATTTCAGAAGCTCCTTCATACTCTGAGAGTGATAATGTAAACTTCTGCTTTACCTGTGCTTTTGCCCCTAATATTGTTGACTAGGGCCTTTTTCTTTTCTCCATCAGCCTTGCTATTTATTATGCTCCTCAGAGAACTAGTTTTTGGCTTTGTTAGTTCTGTCTTGTGTTTCATTGTTTTCTATCGTATTCATTTCTGTGTTTAACTTCTTTGTGTTTAAGTAATGATACTTTTCCTGGTTTCTTAGGTCCTTAATTTTCAGTTTCCCTTGTTTTCTACTGTGGTGCATCTTAAGCTATGATTTTACCCATAAGTACTGCTTTGGCTGCATCCCACAAGTTTTGATTTGTAGTGCTTTAATTGATTATTCAGTTCCAAATATTTAAAAAATGTCTAGTACAATTTTAGTTAGACCCTTAACATATACAGAAGTGGAGAGGTTTCTTTCTAGTATCAGTTCTAGTAAATGTTTCGTGTATGCCTGCAAAACAATGCGAATTCCCTTTTTTGGGTGTAGGGTTCTCTGCATGTCAAGATTGTTCATAAACTTGTTCAAATCTGCATCCTGATGAATGTTATATGCTTTATTTATCTTCATGTGGTTTTTTGTTGTTGTTGTTAGTAGTATGATAAAATCCCATTGTGAGTAGAGATTTGGCAAATTCTTGACATTCTGTCAATTTTTGTCTATGTCAAAATTTGTCTGTCATTAAGCGCATGATGGCTATAACTTCTTGGTGAATTTTTCTTTTTGTTATTAATCAGTATCTCTATCCCTATCTGCTTTCCACTTTAAATTCCATTTTTCCCATAATAATATGGCTCCACCAGCTTTATTTTAGTAATGTTTCCTGTCTTTTTTCCAATTTCTTTATTTTCAAACTTACTGTGTTACTAAGTTGTACATTTCTCATTTTAAGTGTATCTGTTGTATGCTATATATAGCTGATTGTCCCCCCAAGCCAAGGGTCTTCTTTTAAGGCAAGTTTAGTTCATTTATTCTTTTTGTGATTACTAATATAAAGTTATTTCTAGCAAAGAATTTATACTTTCTATGTATCCTACTTTCTCAATACTTCTGATCTACTATCTTAACTTTTCTTGTATTGATAAATCTCCTACTCCTGCACTCTTTCCATCATGAAAAAGGATATTTTTTATAATTTTTATTCTTTTAGTGATTATCCTTAATTCATTTTACGTTTTTTTTATTTTAGAGAGAAAGTGAGTGTGAGCAGGGGAGATGGGCAGAGGAAGGGGGGAGAGAGAGAGAGAGAGAGAGAGAGAGAGAGAGAGACTCTTAAGCAGGTTCCATGCTCAGCATAGATCCTGATGAGGGACTTGATCCCATGACCCTGGGATCATGACAAGATCAAGAGTCGGGTGCTCAACCTACTGAGCCACCTAGGTGCCCCTGTTTTACTTTTTATTTATTTTTAATTTTTTTTAACGTTTATTTTTTTTTTTTAAATTTTTTTTTTCAACGTTTATTTATTTTTGGGACAGAGAGAGACAGAGCATGAACGGGGGAGGGGCAGAGAGAGAGGGAGACACAGAATCGGAAACAGGCTCCAGGCTCTGAGCCATCAACCCAGAGCCTGACGCGGGGCTCGAACTCCCGGAGGACCGCGAGATCGTGACCTGGCTGAAGTCGGACGCTTAACCGACTGCGCCACCCAGGCGCCCCCGTTTATTGATTTTTGAGAGAGAGAGAGACAGAGCGTGAGTGGGGGAGGGGCAGAGAGAGAAGGAGGCACAGAATCCGAAGCAGGCTCTAGGCGCTGAGCTGTCAGCACAGAGCCCGATGTGGGGCTTGAACCCACGAACCATGAGATCATGACCTGAGCCAAAGTCGGACACTTAACCGACTGAGTCACCCAGGCATCCCCCTGTTTTACTTTTAATATTGAATTTTTACATTTAATTTTTTATTATTACAGAAGCCATACATGTGGATGGTGCAAAATTAGATAAACAAAGTAAAATAAAAAATGAAATAAGCAGAGTAAAACATAAGAACAAAACAGTCTCATCACACATAGATTACCACTGTTACTGCTTAAGTGAGTGTGTATGTATTTTTAGGATAACAAAACCATGATATACATGCTCTTGTATATGCTTTTTCAGTCAGCTACTCTGTTTTTCCGTATATGGAAATAATCTTCTAATATATTTTCATCTCTTCTAATAGCAAGGTCATAGGTTTTCACAGTTGACCGCAAATTTCCCTTTAGGTCTGGTCTGGCTAAACTAGTCCCTAATCCATGCTTGGCACTTGGTTTTTATGCCTTTTCAGTCTCTCTTAATTTTAGTCCAGTGCCTTTTTAACGATGCTGACATAAAATTTTTGTTTATCAAGATAAAATTCACATATCATAAGATTTACATAATGTTATGGGGCCCCTGGGTGGCTCAGCTGGTTAAGCGTCCAGCTTCAGCTCAGGTCATAATCTGGTGGTTTGTGAGTTTGCACCTGCGTCAGGCTCTGTGCTCACAGCTCAGAGCCTGGAGCCTGTTTCGGATTCTGTGTCTTCCTTTCTCTGCCCCTCCCCTGCTCACACTCTCTCTCTCTCTCTCTCTCAAAAATAAATAAACATTAAAAATTAAAAATTAAAAAAAAATTTACAAACCGTTCAAATGTAAATTAAATATTAAAAGTAAAAAGAATGAATTAAGGATAATCACTAGTAATTCAAGGGCTTTTATAGTGTATTCACAATGTTGTGCATACATGACCAGAACATTTCTAACATCCCAAAAAGGAGTCCCACATCTCTCAACCGCTGTTCTGGATAGTTCTTATAAATGTAGTCATGCGGTATGTGGCCTTTTTTCATTTAGCTTAATGTTGTAGAACGTATCAATACTTCATGCTTTTTATGGCCACATAATATTCCATCCCATGGATAGACCATGTTGCTGACTATTTGAAAAGACCAGGCCCGGTGGACTTTGCCTTGAATTTTTTTTACCATCTTCACTTTCCTTTTTGTTTTTTTCTTTTTTTTTTTTTTTTTAACAAAGTCTAATCAGTGCCTTTGTCTTCCTCCTCAATGAGACAGGCCCTGCAGAATGCTTCCATTTCCCTCCCAACTCCTCTCCCCACTTGTTTATAAAATTGCTCAAAATTAGTTTTGTGGGATTTTAGTCAGTACTCATTTACTGTTACTGGTAATTTCTGTGCTCACCATTGTTTCTCGCATTCCATGTTTTCCGTCTCAGTTCATCCTTTAAGATATTTTAGTGAGAATCTTGAGGCGGTATAAATTCTTTTAGGTTTTGTGAGTGATTTTATCTTACTTATTTTTACCAATAGCAGGGTAGCAGAGTGGTTAAAACCTTTGACTTTGAAGGCAGACTCTGAGTTCAGATCTTAATTTCTCTTAGCCTCTGTTTCCTCACCTATAAAATGGACCAAAGGAATCGTAGAATGGTGTTTGCTTGTTTCATAGGATTGTAGAGAGCAAAATGAATTCTGTGGGGACAGTCCTTAGACTTGAGCTCGGCACAGAGTAAGTGCCATTCAGTGCCAACAATTAGTATGCTAATTGCTGGTGTGATCGAGGACCTCCCCCACCTCACCCCTGCCCACCCTCAGACTGAGAGCCACAGGAGGCCAGAGACCATGACTATGCTGTTCACTGTTGTGACCTTGAAGGCTGGCACATAGCAGGTGTCCATAGATGCTGACTGCAGACGGCGAGCCAACAAGCATCTGAATGAAGCTCTGTGTGTCCTCAGGCATCCATCATGACGGGCACGGTGCAGAGTGTGGCCCTTGAGGGCAGGCCTGGCCACCGGCCCTGGCGGAGGAGCCAGGAGGTACGAGCGTCCCCTGAAGAGACACAAGAGCTGCTTGTGCCGACACCCTTAGAGATGCACAAGGTGGGCACCGGGGCTGGGCACGGGAAGCCTGGATGGGTGTCCCGGGGCCGCGAGGACTCACCAGGGGCTCCCGAGGGGCCCCACCCCTCTCTGGGCTTCATTCTCCACCACCAAACACGATTTGGTATTAGACTGAGTTTTCCAAAATTCTCATCATTTGGGTAATACACACCCCCACCCCCAATGATACACACCAGGCTGCTATTAATACATTTCTTTAAGTAGACTCACTTTTTTCCCACCTAAGTTAGTGTGTGTGTAAGATCTAAAGGCATTTATATAGAATACATGTATATGTAGTTGTATGTGTGTATCTATATATATCACTTCCTTAAAGGAGAAGCCAGCCTCCCTTGCCATCTGTAGGTTACTATATAGAAAAACAGAGAAGAAACCTCTCAGCTGGTAGTCCTCAGAAGGCTCAGAGCCTCTTGGTAAATTGGGAGAGGAGCAAGTGTTAGAAGGGTGAAACCCATTGGTTACCCACGGAGACTTTCTTCTGGGTGGAAGGGAGAGGATTGAAAAAGAACTGAGAAGGTACCCTATCCCTAACTTCCCCTTTGTGACTGGTGCTGGGAACCCGAGGATATGCTGCCATGCAGAACGCAAGGGGGCGCTGTGGGACAAACGCAGTGAAGTGTGGGGAGCACAGCTAGGGGGCAGGCTAAGTGTGTGTCCCGCACCAAGGGCTGCTGTGGGGGGCGGGGGACAAAGGTCAAAGCTCCAGGGACCTCCTCCTCCTTCCGCTCCCAGGTGACACTGCACAAGGACCCTTTGCGGAATGACTTCGGTTTTAGCGTCTCCGATGGCCTCCTGGAGAAGGGCGTCTATGTCCACACTGTGCGCCCTGATGGGCCAGCCCAACGTGGGGGCCTCCGGCCCTTCGACAGGGTCCTTCAGGTAATGCTGGGCCGGGGGCACCATGGATAGCGTGGCCTTTTCTTGCCTCATGGTGGAGAAAGAGCCCTGTTTCTACCCTGGCTGAAAGGCCTCAGGCAGGTCGCCTCCCCTCTCTGAGCCCCAGCTTTCTCATAGAGCAAAGGGAATGACAGGACCAGTCCTCTAGTCACGTTAGGTTCAGTTGTGTTGCAGTAACAACCCCGAATCTCAGTAGCTTAACGCACATGAACGTATACCTGTCCACAGTGGGCTGGCATAGGCTTAATCCACCCAGGCTGATGGGGGCTGTACCCTCTTGTAAATACCTTAGATGATGTGACTTAGGAAAAGCGACTGGAACATCATACATGGGTTTTTTCCTGCCTTCACCCAGAACACCTGCTACTCCCCTTCACAGCCTATTGGCCTTCTGGAACTAGTGATGTGACCTTGCTAACTGCAAGGGAGCCTGGGAAATGTGGGCGAGCAGATCGAAAGCTCTGGGACAGGCCTGGCCCAGCCACCCTGCACCGCCTTTCCCAGGCCCCAGCTACCTTTGTTCCCATGATGTGATTTCTGCTATATCAGTGCTACATTTTTACTAAATATGTTTCCTTTCAGTTCAACTGAAATTTATTTTGAAAGGAAGCTTTTCGTGTCAATTAGGAATGAAAACCCAGCACCCCTTTGCTTGACATAAAAGATCAATCTAAAATAAAAATAAAACAGAAACAAAGCAATGTCACAAAATTCTAGGCAGGAAGCTGGGTGTGTGGTCTGCTCTTTTATGTTAAAAAAAAAAAGGGAGAGAAGTGGGTGTTCGTGGAGTGGGAAGGAGGTACTGGCACCCCCTTTGGGGTTTCTCTTTGATAAAACCTAACCAGAAAGATTGAAAGAGAACTAAATGAAGGAGGACTTCGTCTCTAGGAGTGTTCTAGATTTACCCTGTACCTGGGCTGGGGCAGGGCCCACGCTTCAGGAAGTCCCACGATTCCCACCTACTTTAACCCAGGCTCAGCTAATGCCGTTCTGTCCCCTTGGCTGTATACTGTGCAGGTCAACCACGTTCGCACGCGGGACTTCGACTGCTGCCTGGCGGTGCCACTCCTGGCCGAGGCAGGCGATGTCCTGGCACTGGTCATCAGCCGCAACCCGCTGGCGCAGAGCAGCCGAGCCCCGCGAGCACCAGGCCCCAGCAGCCCCCGGATGCTCTGAAGTCAGCGTGTGGTCTGGACACCCCAGGGGCTGCCCGAGTAGACCCTGACCCCCAGACCTGTAGCTGGGCTGGAGAAGTGGCCGCTCACTTATCCATCTGTCCGTCTGGCAGGCTCTGAGCCGGGGACCGGACTCTGTGTCTATTCTCCGGTTCTGTGGTGCCTGGAGTCCCAGGCATTGATGTCCCTGTGCCAGCTGGAGTGACGTCTAGGTCTTTCTCCATGTTGGGGCTCCAAGATGCCCAGAGGAGCCCCACTCAGTAGGGGCTGAGACAGGCTGCTCAGCTGGGAGAAGAGGGGCTGGGGAGCCCAGCTCCGTGTAGGGAGTGCTTTCTCCCAGCAGAGCTATGGAGGTGCCAGGGAGGAGTGAGCTCCCCATCCCAAGAGGTGAGCAAGTGGGAGCTGGATACCCCCAGTGCAGTCATGGACTGAGGTATGAAGCATCCGGGCAGTGGGTCCACACATGCTCAGGTAGTTAGTTTCCCAACAGGGGGAGAGCATTTAGGGTGTTTCTTGTTTTCTGGACCGCCTCCCACCAAGACAGATGCCACTCAGGGTGGGAGCCTAGCCCCTTCTCTTCTCCAGCATTCTGGTGTTTGGGTCTCACTGGCATCCCCACTGGAGAGACTCTGGAAGCTGGGATGGCTGAAGCCCAGAAAGCGTCAGCCCGCCGACTCTGAAAGCGAGTGGTTTTCTTACTTCGGCGTCTGTGGTCTGAAGCCTCTGTGATTTGAGACCACAGTGCTGGGCCCTTTGGGCAAGCTCAGTGTGGCTTTGGGCTCTCAGCCCCTCCTGCTGCTTTTGTAGGATGCACAGGCACAGATCCATAGGAATACACCCCTCTCAGGCCAGGTCCTACACTGTGGGAGGGATTCATTTGGAACAGACGACCCAGGGGTTTCCATTCATCTGCCATTCCAGTGGAGATGGGAAAACCATGGAAGTATGCCATGTTAGATGACACAGCTCCTCTTCAATATCTAAATTAGTGAAGGAGGAGAGACAGGGAGAGGGAGGCACAGAGATAGAGAGGCAGGCAGGAGAGAGATGGGCCGTTTTCTCTCATGCCCAAATCGACAGTGTCCAAGGTGGTCATTCAAGGAAGTTTATTCCCACTTGAAATTTGGAAGCACCAGCATCCCTTAAAATCATTGTCCTCGTTTTCCACAGACCCAGAAACCCTTTTGATTTTGAGAAGGGCACGGGCGGCCTTCACCTGGTGGTCTGGGCTGGGGCCCCAGGGATGGAGGCGGTCAGGGAGGATTCAGTCGGGTCTGGGGATTTGCTTTGCTCTTAATGGGGGTCTCAGGAAAACGGGGCACCCATTCCCATCTGCATCCTCCATGCTTCCCTCCAAGGGAGGCCCCCCAGAAACTCTTCCACTCAAGGGACAAGATGGGGAGTCGAGAGGCCTGTTCTTTTCACCCTGGGTTGCTGCTTGGTTGCTCCGTGACCCCCTCCGGGTCTGGTCTGGCCCTCTCTGGACAATCAAGGGGTGGACAGTCTCTGAGCAGGTGCGGGCCTCCCTGTCATGGCCAGAACCAGGCCCACTGGGCACCCCACCCACACTCTCCCTGGGGGCCTGCTTTCCCTTTCCTCCCTCCAGTTTCCCATAGCCTGCCCTTTCCTGTCTTCCCTGGAGAGCCCTTCATGCCACGGCTGGACTGTCCAATGCCTCTGCTATCTTGGATTCCTGTGTGAACATCCGCCCCAGGGTGAAAGGGCATTGCCCACCCATCACAGGGGCACTGAGGAAAAGCCAAGAGCCCTCAGCTTGGGGGTGTGGGGGGTGACACAACAGAGACATGGCCACTGGCAGCCACAGCTGTGTGAACTTAGGCAAGTTGCCCAGCCTCTCTGGGCCTCTGTCAAGTGACAGGGCTAGACAGGACATACTCCCAGGGCCTGTCAGCTTGGGAAAGCTGCATCTGGCTGCAGGTGAAGGAAGATGCGTTCTGACCCGTCCAGTGCTCCCCTGTTTTCTCGGGCTGGAGGCCTCTGCCATTTCCCCCAGACGTATGCAACCGGGCCCGGCAGGTGGCCCCTGGCCGTGGCCGGCCTTCTCATATGCAATATTTCTTCTGGCTTCTCATGGGGATCATAGATCCCAGACTTGACATTTCCCGACACCCGTCCCCGGTGAGCATCCTGCCTGCCTATGCATTTTGGGTACAGCTCCTGTGACATGTCCCTCCCACCCTCAAAAGCTGTATTTTTCTCTGGCTGAGATTAGAGCATATTCCTTGTAAAGTATTTTTCTACATGGGGTTTTCTTAGAGCTCTCGGGAAGCACATGCCAAGGGGCTGCATTGCAAAGGCCATTGGGGTCTCTTTGGGGCCCACGCGTAAATCCGTTCTGCCAGGGATTGCATTGCAATGACGTGGGAGCTGGGGGTGGGGTGCCATTGGGATGATTTTTTAAATAAAGTTATTTAAATGCAACTGGACTGGGGTGTCTGCCTTTTTCTTTCTTTTTTTTTTTTATTATTTTTTTTTGATCATAGGCTGGCAGTAGCTTCTGTTTGGATCTTAGGACATCTTACCTGTTTCATTCATTCATTCATTCATCCATTCAAAAAGTCTGCTTGGACTATGCATTGTTTTCACCTCTGGAAAAACAACATGAACAAGACGGAGGAGGTCCTGTCTGCATGGGGCTTATAATTCTAGTGGAAAACAGACAATGAACAAGGGAGTACATTGTAAAGAATTATTTCAGAATGAAAAAACAAAACAAAACAAAACAGTCATGGGGACACAGTGGAGGGTGAGAGCTTTAGCTCCGGGGTCAGGGAAGGACTTCTCTGAAGAGGTATTTGTGGGGAGACCTTAAAGACAGGAGCCAACCCTGTGGAGACGGGGAAGCACAGTGTCCCAGGCAGGGGGCGCAAGTGCAAAGGCTCTGAGGTGGGAATGAGCTTGGTGGGTCAAGGAAGAGAAAGGCCCAAAAGCAGAGTGGGGAGACCAGGTTGGAGGGTGCAGGGCCCAATGGTGAGGGCTTGGGTCTGGACTGGATTTTATCCTATCTGCAGGAGGAAGCCGCCGAGGCAGGTAAGTGGTGGGTCTGCTGCATGGAGCCACTTTATCCTGGGTGGGATCTCACTGATGTCCTGAGTCTTCACTGGGCATCCAGGGCAGGATGGGCCCAGAGGGCACAGCCAGGCCTCACTAGGGGTCCACAGCTCTGTGGGGGCAGATGAAGAGCTTCTTCCCATCAGCTATGCATGAGGGAGTGAGCCCCCATCTCTGGAGGTGTGTTTAGCCAAAGGCCAGATTGGGCACAGGGTACCTCTGTTCTCCCTAGTGCCGGGCGATAGACTCTGGGCCCTTCTGAAACAGGGAAGAGGGTGTGGACAGGGCCAGACCTAGAGAGGTACCCCTGTGCTACAGACTGGCTTCGTGCAGGCGCTTCTGTGTGCTTTTCAAGAATTCTCTGGATTATCCTACAGCCTTCAGAGATGGTTCTGTTAGCTCAGTGTCATAGGTGAGGAAATGTACAGAGAGGTTAAGTAACTTGCCCTAAGTCACACAAATAGTAAGGGATGGAATACAAGGATATGAATACAAGTTATGGCCAAAACACACAGGGAGGAGGGAGGTGGACAGAGGCCATCAGAAAGGCCAACAAGGGACGCCTGGGTGGCTCAGTTGGTGAGGCGTCTGACTTCAGCTCAGGTCAAAATCTCACAGTTTGTGGGTCTGAGCCCACGCCGGGCTCTGTGCTGACAGCTCAGAGCCTGGAATCTGCTTCAGATTCTGTGTCTCCCCCTCTCTGTGCCCCTCCCCCACTCACATTCTGTCTCTGTCTCAAAAATAAAAAATATATATATCAAAAAAGAAAGGCCAACAACCAGAAAAGGCTGGGGGAGTGGCATTTTATTCTAACATCATCTATAAATAATGAGTTTATATTACTGAGGGGCACCTGGGTGGCTCAGTTTAGCTGAATGTCTGGCTCTTGGTTTTGGCTCTGGTCATGATCTCAAGCTCCATGGGATTGAGCCCCGCACTGGGGTGTTCTCGCTCTCTGCCCCTCCCCCACTCATACATACTTGCTCTCTCAAAATACATTTAAAAAAAATGAGTTATTGAGAGATGTTTGGTCTGGCGAATTGGAGAAAAGGACCCAAGAGGCTTCCCTAAATTTGCCCACACACTGATCTGTCCAAAATATTGACCTGCACTATGATCCCAGCAAAGCTGAACCCCTCTCCTGGCCTCAGTTTCCCCACCTGTAACAGTGAGTTGAGCACACAATTCCCAACGCAGAGGACCAAATACTTCCTGTACCACTTTCTGAGGTCCTGAGGGTTCTGCCTTCTGAGGCCCCAGAGTCTGTGGCGTGATTTCTATTTGCATCCCTCTAGGGCTTACGCTCCTCCCTGCAGCCTCCCCCACTCAGGCCTGGCGGTCAGAAAGCCCGTTTGGGTGCCAGTAACTACTCCTGGTGCATGACCTCTAATCAGCCCGAAGCCTTGAAAGGGGCAGTTTATTCCAGGTGGGGAAACCGAGGCTCGGGAGACTGATGTGAGGTGTCCCAGCCATGCGGGGCGGGGTGCATGCCAGGTGGGCTTTAGTCCCCAGCATCAGGGGAACCAGCCCGGAGCAGACCTGGGACAATTCTTTCAAAGACTTGCTCTGTGCCCCTGAGTTAAGTGTACCCCTCTGTGAGCCTCTGCCTCAGTGTCTCCATAGACAATTACCACCCCCCACCCCACCTTTTTTTTTTTTTTTTTTTTTAAATGTTTATTTTTGGTAGAGAGACCACAAGCAGGAGAGGAGCAGAGAGAGAGGGAGACACAGAATCTGACACTGAGCTGTCAGCACGGAGCCCGCCACGGGGCTCGAACTCCCAAACCTCGAGATCATGACCTGAGCCGAAGTCAGACGCTTAACCGACTGAGCCACCCTCGGGCTCCTACAAGACCCACCTTTGATGAGCATCCTAGGGCAGAACTGAAAGCCCTTTGTAAACTGTTAAGGTGCTTGCCAAACATGAGGAAAAACAGCCTCATCAAAACAGAACCAAGGGCACCTGGGAAGCTCAGTCAGTTAAGTGTCTGACTCTTGACTTCAGCTCAGGTCATGATCCTCTCGGGTCCTGGGATTGAGCCCCCAGTTGGGCTCTGCGCTGTGTGGAACCTGCTTGGGATTCTCTCTCTCTCTCTCTCTCTCTCTCTCTCTCTCTCTGCTCCTGCCCCCCTCCCAACTTGCTTGCACATGTGCACACTCTCAAAAAAAATATTAAAAAAGAAAAACACAGAACACGTGTTGGATTTTAAAAAGGAAATGTTTATTTTCATGTTATAAGGTGATTACAAACTCCTCTAAAAAAAAAGCAAAGATGAATTTAAAATATCGATATACATATTTATCTAAAAAGCAAAAGAGGAAAAGAAAAGCCCTGCAAAATACAGGGATTCATATCATAAAACATTTATACACAAAAGCTTGTATACTGCAAGACTGAATTACACACCAAGGATCTTATTCAAATACAAATTCCTCCTCAGAAGAGTCTCTCGTTGGTTGATTTTTTTTTTTACAAAAGTTTAAAATATCGTAAAAATATTTTGAAGTTTTAAAAAAAAGTCCTGATGAGCCAGACATATTTCTGGAAGGAGGCAAGACCCACGTTCTCAGCTTTCTCTTGTGCTAAATACAGAGTCACAGTTGCTAGGGATTCGAAAATTAAGTGGGTAAAAAATAAGGGTGGGGGGGGGGAGAAAGAAATGGAGCCAACATCTCAATTGGAAGCCAAATATATAACAAGATTCCTCAGGGAACTGTCAGAACACGTCTGTAGTGACACCCACCAAGAGAACAATGAAACATAGCTTCCGATTAAAACGAGCAGTCTGAGGGCCAGGCATTAACAGGGCGTTGGGGGCGAGGGAAATGCTGTTCTCTGGCTTCCAGGTTGCCCACACCCCTCTCTGCGTTTTGATATCTGGGATGTTGTTTGGTTTGTGCCTGTTGGATTTTTGCACCGGGCTATTTATAGCATTCACGTGGACAGCCCAGCCTGGGGCTGCCTGACATTGGGGCTCGGGGCTGGATGGGACCTCTAGCCACCTCAGGGTTTCTCTTGGGTCCCTTCCTGGCCCGTGTCTGAGGCTGGAGGGGAAGGGAGGCAGTGTCTGCCTTTAGCCCTGGCTGCCCAGAGCATTTCCCCGACCAGAGGGGCAGTGCTGGGGAGATGCTGGCTGGGCCCCGGACCACTGTGCAGTGGCACCGGGTGACACAAGATCACCCTGTGCTAGGCTGAGGGTGGCTCACTCCCCTTGGACTTTGCCACCTTCTCTAGGGGTGCGCTGGGATCTGGGGTAAGGATGAGGGAGCAGAGGTACAGAGAGGGGGCCGTGTCACCCAGAAATCATCCAAGGCCACTCACTTCTCTGCCTGGGAATGTCCCTCGTGGCCTCAGGCTAAATCCTGCCTAAGGGATTCTGCCTCTTGCACACCAACTGGCTTCACTGGGCCTCAGTTTCCTCACGTGCCATAGGGAGGTCAGCTCCTAGCTCACAGAGGGCTGTTGGGTGCAGGGCCAGGGTGAACGGGTGCCACCTCTCCTACCAGAGGGAGGGCCGTCGTCGGTCCCACGGAGCCACAGCTTGAGGTCCAGTTGGCCCGAGGATGGTGAGAGGACGGGGGGTGCTGCTCTCCTCGTCCCTGAACGCTGAGGGGACAGAGCGCTTCCTTTTTTCATAAAGGCTCGTCTTTGGTCTTCAGGGAGAACACTGGGGAGCTACACGCGCCACTCGTCACACACCCTTTGGAGAACCTGCAGCCAGACGGACTCCAGACAGCCCGGCTCCAGTCCCTGCTTGCCGTGCCCAGCTTCTTCCTCACAGCGGGTCTCATTTCCCCATTTTATAAGGGCGATGACCGGGGAGGCACTGACCACGCAAGACTGCCCACTGCGGGGACCGACACGGCCCATGCCAGGCCCGGCGAAGCATCTCCCCGGGCGAGATTTATCCTGAGGCCCTTACCCATTTCTGCATCCTAAAACAAGTTCTTTAACCACTTCCCTCGCTTCCCTTCCAGAGCTGGCCTGCTGGGCTATCTGCGGGCACTGGAAATTCTAACCCATCCCAAGGCAGAGAGTGGGCGGGCTGCCTGTTCTCCAGAGACAGGAGGACCAGAGTCATGAGCTCCAATGACAGGTTTCCTTTATGAGGAGACATAGAAAAGTCACGCACCATCACACCTTGTACTCACAGAGCCAAGTTCTGCGGAAACACAAGGGCGAGGGGAGTAGACAAGAGGGTTCAATTGGAGACAGGTGCACCGGGCGATTGTCGAGGAGCGGGCTTGGGGAAAGTGGCTGACCTTCCTTCCAGGCGGGGCCTGGGGACTTGGTCTGCATGTGTCTTTGGTCTAGAATTTGGTCTGCGAATTTTATAAGAGGAGAGGCCTTTCCCAGGCCATTTCCAGAATGTTGCAATTTGCCTACCAACCCAAAATACTGTAGCCTTTCACCAGAGGGGAGACATTGTAGCCTGAAATGGCCACAAAATGCCCAGGCAGCCACAGCACGCCAGGCCCCCCTCGACCCCACGTGTCACCTGTCCCCAATCGTTGACAGTGGTTAGTTTACTAAGTTCCATGAGACAAAGGAAAACAGGTCACATTGCTACTCGGTAAAATTAGGAAAAAAAAACTGACAAAATCAAATCAGACACAGCGGCAACCATAAATACATAGAGAAACAGGAACACAGAATTGTTAACAGTTTGGAATAGGACTGGGTATTGTTTGGCAGAGTATACGCTTTGGAAACAGTGAAATGTGGATGCTTGCCAAAGAGAAGAGGTTCAGAACTGCCTCTGCTCCTCGGACCCCAGAGGCTCCTCCCCTCCCGAATGTGGGGAGAGGGTTCCAGGATTCAGAGAGCCCCTGCTCCGAAAACCCGAGGTGGACCACTCTCCACGCCCCACGAGGCCGTCACTGTAATTTGTGCGTGACAACGTGTCATATTTAGACTCTGAACTTGGAAGTGACAGTTTAAATGGCACAGTTTAGGTCCAAATGGGGGCTGGGGCGGAGACGTGTCCGTCTTGGGATTTTAAAGGTGGAGTACCTTCCCTCCTGGTTCAGAGAAGACAGGCTCTTGGGTAAGCCAGTTCTGGGGTGCCAGCCCCCTGAACAATCCCACCCTTCTAGAAAATGCCCTCTCACCTCCTCTCCTCGGTCCCCACATAGTGTGTATCTAACACCAGCTACCGCAGGAGTTGTGAAGAGTTTCACCATCTCCCGAGTCACCACCAAGGGCTGCTCTTCTGCCTGAACGGGGAGGAGGGTTTGGGAGCACTTCGCCCAAGTCAAAGATCCAGGGAGGCTCCAAAAGCACTCTTGGCACTCCCAGCTAGGAGCTGGGGCAGCCCTGAGCCGGGAGCGTGTCGGGAGTTTCCCAGCCCCTGGGAGACGAGGACAGAGCTGAGCGTGGATTGCTGAGGAAAGAAAAGCACCCCTCCCTGACACCATTTCTCTCTGAACGCCTGGGCCCACACCCTTTGGTCCACTGGCTCACCCCTCGTCCCTCACCAAATACATCATGCTTCTCTCCTACAGGCAGCTGCGAGAGAGGTCAGCGGGGGGCCGGCCAGAACCTGATAGAACCCCATTAAAACGCAACAGACCCATCCGTGTGAGGGTCGGAGCCCTGAGACCACTGGCGGCTCCTGCAACGCCGGCCTCGAACTCTAGCTGGGAAGCCGTGGGACTGCAGCCTCCCGAGGCCTCCTGAATGTCGGGGTTCCATCCTCACCAGCACCCTCTTGGGAGCTCTTACTGCCCCCGCTCCGATGAATGGTTCTGACAATCGATCTGACAGTCCTTCTGACTATCCACCCTCCATCTCAAAATAACAGGCAGGATTTTGCTCTTGGTGCAACGGTTTCTAGAGAATCAGACTTTGGCTGTAAGGCCTCACCTGTCAGCTGTAAGTCAGTCCCTTGACTGGAGGCGTTGATTCACTATTTTGGCATCTCTCTTCTTGGCTAAGACAAGTGTAATGAAACCTCTCCCTGTGGCCCTCCTTTCTCTAGCCCCTCTGGGTCAGGCCGGCTGGTGGGGCCTCCCCTCTGCTGTATGCTTCTATCTGAACCAGGCTGGGAAGGTACTACACCTTTAAAATGGGTCTCCCGTCCAGGAAAATTCCACCCTGTGTTTTTGGGGGCAGAACTTTCTGCCAGCTATACAAGCACCGAAGAATTGCTTTTGAAAATGAGATCTGTTGCTGGCAAGATCGATTCAAGTGGTAAAAGTGTATGACAATCTCTAAATGTATATATAGTTATATGTAAAAAAAAAAATACAAAGAAAAATTTACCAAGTTCCCATAAAATACATCTAATTCAATATGAAAACTCTGCCTCGCCCCGGACATCCGCCGGTGGGTTTTCTTTTTTGTATAAAATATCCCCAAATCAAAACAAAAAACACATACACACGATACCACACACACACACACACACACACGCACGCACGCACACAGAGTAACATTTTCTGTGACAATTAAAAAAAACAATCCTAGTGCAAATAGAAAGCTCTGTAAACCTGGTCCTATGAGAATCTAATGTTAGTAAACAGCAGGGAAGCAGCCCGTCCGCCCGAGCGCCCGAGAGCTCACATCATGGTCTCTACTATGATGTGGGTCGGTTTCATGAGAGCGCCGTTCACGGCCAGGCGGGAGCTGTAGGGCGTAGCTCCCTCGCGCTCCACGGCCCAGCGGTTGGGTTCCCTCGGGGTCAGCAGGTACTTGAGTCTCTGGAGAAGGAAGAGGATGGGAGCAGAGAGGAAAGTCAGGCATCCTAGTTCCCCTCTTCACCACAGCCGTCTATCCCCTCCGAGCCCGGCCAGTGCGCTGTTTGGCCTTTGGCAAACTAACCCCCTCTCTGGACCTCCCATTTCACCCACTAGCAAATGAAGGAGTTGAACTAAGGTGCTTCTTCTAAGGTCCCTCTGGGCCCTGAATGAGGGCAGAATTCCTGTCAATAGTTTCCTTGGCCAACCCCTGCTTGCACACCTCAGGGACAGGGGGACTCATACCGCCTGGCTCCGACTTCTTTCTCCTACGAAGCTGAAATCTGCCTCCTTGTAATCCCCATCCCCAGATTTCTCTGACTTGCAAAGCAGCTGAGTTTCTGCACTTTGTATGCCCGAGGTAGGAAGACGGTTATGAGCCTCCCCTGGCTTCCTACCTTCCCCAAGGAGAAACCCCCAACTCCTCAGCCACCTGTAAACTACATTTCCTGCCTTCTTGCATGGCCCTCCCGTTCTCCTGCAGGTATCTAGTTCTCCCTGCTGGGGGCTCAGAGACACTGCTCGTGTCTGAGGTCCTCAGAGAGGGACTGGAGATTGGACTTCATGAGAGTTGTCCCATCACTTTGGGACAGGACGAGTTTCATCCTTCTGTCTGGTTGCCTGATTATAGAAGCAGTGAGGGAAAGAGCCTTCCTGGGACACCCAGAAGACCCACAGCGGATTTGGGACTGGAACTCAGGGCTCCTGACCCCCAGCTTTCCCCTGCCAAGTGTCTACTCAAAGACTTAAATAGGAAGCAGCTGTGAATAAAAAATCCTCTCTTTAGACATTTACATTCAACTTACGTATATTACAATTTTTAAGCTGCTTACTAAAAGCTACCATATCTCATTTCTTTTTTCAAAAAATGTTTTTAAACATTTATTTATTTTTGAGAGAAACAGAGACAGAGTGCCAGCTGGGGAGGGGCAGAGAGAGGTAGACACAGAATTGGAAGCAGGCTCCAGGCTCCGAGCTGTCAGCACAGAGCCCAATGCAGGGATTGAACTCACAAACCGCGAGATCATGACCTGAGCTGAAGTCAGACGCTTAACTGACTGAGCCACTCAGGTGCCCCAAGAGCTACCATATTTCACTCGAAAAATCCAAATTTAATTTCCATCTGCTCTTAAAACCTTGCAAGATCTGGCAACTAGTAACAACAGGCCAGAGCTGAGCACATGGCTGCCTGCTGCAACTTTCGATCGCCTTCTCCAGGTCCCTCCTGACCCCGAGTGAGTCCTTCCCTTGCCCAGGTTCCCCGCCTGGTTCTGGGGGGACCAGCCTGGAGGCCCCAGGGAAAGGGTAAGGGACGGAGGGCCAGCAGGAAAGCAGGCTCAGCTCCCTGCCGTCATGCTGCCTCTCTATACAGCTGTGAGCCCAGAAGGTGGGACGAGAGGCAGGCAATGCCAGACAGCCACCCGGGACTCCACGTATATGGGAGGTGCGGACAGAAGGGGAGTCACCCCGGGACGGAGCTCTCAGTTTACAAATGTGGCTCAGGGAGAAGCTCATGGCTGGGAGCGCAGACGGGAGGTCGAGGGGCACGTGACAAATGGATGGTGGCTCAAATGCCTTCAGAGGACGGCGCTTTGGCTATCCACCTGGCTTGGAGGCAACCGTGAGGTGCAAGTTTGGGAAGAGGCCTCACCCACACCCTCCTCCTCCCTCCCTCCACACCCTCCTTCCCTCCCCGCCCCCCCCCCACCCCGCCAAAACCCATTCTCATCAAACCTCTGAACTTGGGATGGAACAATATTTTAAAATTAGGCTTTGAAGGGACACAAGTTAGTGTAAGGTGTCCCCCAGGGTTGAAATATGTGGTTGCTGTGGGCAGAGACCAATTGGAACAAACATCCAAGACTGTCTGCTCTGCCCCAATTAACCCGTTAGTTTCTGGGCAGTAGGGACATTCTGGATATTCCCAGGGAGGGGCTGGGTTTGCAAGAGGTAATGGGGGGGGGGGGGAAGGGACATGTGGAGGGCTCAGGACCATAGCGATCACAGATCTGTCCCCAGACCCCGTATTTCAGGATTTTCACAAATGATAGGTCCTATCAGCATTCTGGCTGAGCGCTGGGGTCCTTCCCTGTGTCCTCTGAGAAATTACAATGGGTCCGATGCTGCAGGAACACCTCAAGGGCCCAAGGGCTATCCCAGCTCAGACAGACCCCGGCTTCGTGGCTTCATGTTTTCCTCCCAGGCACACCCTGGCCTGCTTCCTCTGTCTAGGGAAGGCTGGTGCCTTCTGCCCAGCCACCCCTCTCCCCCCACCAACACTACCTCCAGGCCATTCCTCTGCCCACAAGGAAACCGGCCCAGCCCAAGGGGGAGCCAGGGCCCCAGGACATCCTGGCTCCAGATTTTTAAGAGAATAACAATAAAAAGAGTCCAGAACAAAACAGTGTAGTCTTGGAGCTGGCCCAAGCCCAAAGGTTAAGGGAGATTCTAAGAAAAGGATTTCTTGGAAAGAGCCCCAGTTTTTGCCACAGCCTGGAATCTGCAGTATTGTTAGAGAAATTTCTGAGGGGTTGGTGGTAAGGAGGGGACCTCAGGGTGGGAGACTGGCAGGCACAGAAGCTTGGAGGACTGAGGGCCTGTCTCAGGCAGCAGATGGGGCCACAGATCTGGGGAAGGGGACACCAGCATGGGCCGGGCTTACCAAGAACATGGCTCCAGGGTAAGAGAAGGCCTCTGGGTAGAGCTCAGGCTTCCTTCCCAGCTCCTTGTCTCCTGTCTTACTGCTTCAGCACCATGGTCCCCACTGCTCCCAGGATAAAGCCCTACCTCTTAGCCTGACATGCAAAGCTACTGTCACCTCTCAAGCTTCATCACTCACCTGCCCCCCTCAGAACATGTCATCGCTGCCCAAACGCTATCACATGTCCTTCCCTGTGAACATACCAAGCGTCACACCCTTCCACTTCTCATTCTCTGCTTGGCAAACTCCTCGCCCTGCCACAGTTCTGCTCTGAATGTCACCAGAGCCTTCGTCCATGTGAACTGTTTTTGTTCCTGTTTCCCCACATGCCTGCTGACAACCTCAACCCCTCCAGGGGGCAGGCAACGGGTTTAGGACCCAGAGAGGGCAAGCGACGTGCCCAAGGTCACACAGCAAATGGAACAGCCGACAGCCAGTGGCTGGCTTTCACCCTCTCCCTTCTCGCCCTCCCACCCCCCCCATATCCAGCCTTGGCCCCACGTGCTCACCACAAGGAACGGCCCTTCCGTCTGGCAGAGGCGGATGACCATGACCAAGGGGACGCACATCATGGAGGACAGGGCCAGGCTCCAGCCCAGCCCGATGGCCCAGGTGGGGTACACGTAGACTTTGTTGTAGGTCAGGGGTACGTACTTGACGAGAGAGAAGATAAAACATCCCTGTGGAGAGAGATGGGGCAGTCAGGGGGGCCCTGGCATCAGGAGCAGGGGCTCTAGGAGCAGGGCAGGGCCCACTCAAGGGGCCTTACGCCCTTCCTCACTCGGCTGCCCAAGGACCTCCCCTGGGGCAAACCTGACCACGTCGCTTCCCTGCTCAACACCCTTCCGTGGTCCCCCAGTGCCTTCAGGATCCAGTCCAAATCCCTCAGTCCGGCCAGCAACGTTAGCCAAGAGCTGTGCCCCTTCACCCCTCACCAGCCTGCCACCCCCTCTCCATGTCCGCACTCCAGCTGTCCTGAGATCCTTCCAGCTCCTTAGCTGCGTGCCCTGGGGCCTTAGAACAGGCTGTTCTCTTGACTCGAGCCCTTACCCTCCATCCTCATTTAGCTCGAATGGTCCTGTCTTCGTCTTACGTGTCCAGGCCCTGCCCGGACTCTGTCAGGTGACCATACCTTTCCTTCCCAGAAAGCATACGGTTATAATTACTTCTTCACACATGCTCCCCCGACCTAACTGAATCAGCGAGGGCAAGCAGGACGTCTCTCTTGCTCCCCTGTTTCTCTAACACCTGGTGCAGCTCCAGATGTACACAGCAGGTGCATAATAAATGTTAGCTGCATGGGTGAAAGCCTTTCCTCCCTTCCCCCACTCACCCATCTCCATCCCTGACCCCCAGGACAGGGTGCAGACCTGGGTCTTGCCCTGTGGGGGTGTGTCCAGCCCCAAGCCCAAGCCAGTGGCCAGTGGCCATCAGTATCCATGAACGGTGGGGTGTGGTGAGCTCTGAGCCCCAAAGCCTGTGCAAAGTCCACATTTCCCTGAGAAGAGCACATAAGTCTGGCTGGGAGAGCCCAGGGCTTGTTTCTGGTCAAAATTATAGCATCTCATATATGACCCAGGATTGCCTTGGATGGATCCACAACGTAAAAAGGACTTAAATCTTCATTATCTAATAACTGGGTTTGACGGGAAGACAAATCCACATAAATCAGAATTGGTGGCAGGGGAAGGGAGAGCATTAGGCTACAGATACTTTCCCGGGGGCAACTACCGTTTGCCTGGCCCTGTTGTTGCTTCCATCCCTAAGGGTGGGGTGTAGCTTAGATCGGGATGGGGCCCAGGAGAGCGCTGCTCTGGGCTCTCCCAGCACGAGGAAGCTTGGTACCTGCCCCTTCACATTCCTCTTTCCAGCAGGGTGACCTCATCCCACCGCCTGGGGATACAGCCTACCTCTGATCTACCCCTCCCTCATCTCAGGGAGGGACGGAGTGGTGACAGGAGGTGCTCACAAACCACTGTCGAGTGAGGACAAGAACACGGGCTCTGAACCCAACTAAATTCATCTCCCACGATAAACTTGCCAGTTGTTGCGGCTGCTGGTTGCTACAGCTTATTGCATTTTGTGGGGAAAACATGCACCTCAGATGAGAAGGCCACAGCCATACTAAATGACAGCAAACCTAAGGTTGTCGGCTGTCACTCACCTCTCACTGCAGAGTCTCCTTGCCATTACAAACGGGGGAAACCAGGGCCCCAAGAGAAGGGAGGTGCACACTGCGAGTTCATGGCCGTGTTGATTTATTCCGGCCCTGAGAGCAGGCTCACTGAGGGGAGGGCCCGTTCATCCCTCAGCACCTGGTTCCTAAACGCAAGGAACATTTCTGCCATTTGTGCGCCTCATGGCACGAGCCAAGAATGGCCTAGCAGATGTCTTCCCCTGCAATTAGCTCCAAAGCTCACAAGTGGTTTCAAATAATGACAGGGAAGAAGAGGACTTCCCTTCTGCCAGAACCTCTGGGGAAAAGATTGAAATGGAGTGTCTGGGCATGCTCTAACCTGCATTCCAAGATGGCGGGCAAGGGAAACCTGGCACGGGGGCGGGGGGCGGGGGGAGAGGAATGTGGCACATCACGGCCCTTGAGTCCTGGGTGGGTACGAAGCTTCCTTGTTCTTGGGAGAGTCCAGAGCATCTCTTTGCTGGGATTTCCCCTTTCTGGACACAACTCCCACCCTGCCATGGAAACACCTCACTTCCAGTGTCCATGACCTCTCTCCATTTGACACCCTAAAGGCCCCTCAATTTGATCAGTGACCCAAACTGAGCTCACGAGCTCCAGAAGGGCTTGGGGAAAGGTTATGTGCTTTGTTGTGGACCCCCTGAATTTCTCGACATGCATGCCCCGACACACCTTCCTCTTCCGCAACGCCTTGCCTTTGCATGGCCCAGGCTGGTTCCTCTGCCAGGAATGCTCTTTCTATTTTCTCTTCCTGACAAGCTCTTACTTATTCTTCAAAACTCATCTCAAGGAACTTTTGGGAGCAGCCTGCTGCCTCACCTCTCCCAGGCAGAGGTGTCACTGGGCTTGTTACAGGCCAGTGCTTGGCAGGTGCTGGGCAAAAAATGGTTCAGCAGGTGATAAGGTCAAGCCCCATGGACAAAAGGCTAGCACCCACAAGCCAGGCAGGGCAGAACTCACAACACAGAGAACTGGAGTGACCACGGCCCAGCTGTACTTCATCCAGGGCCCAGGCCGGTAGCCAATCATGTCCTCAATACCGTCATAAAGGTTATCGCTGCCTAGGAGAGATGGAGGGAGACAGAGAGTGACACTGTGTCCAACACCAGCATCTGCCCTGGGAATTGCACAGCAGGGGCTCAAGGGCCATGAGGGGGACTCGGGGGTCTGCTCAAGGTCCCTGCTGCTCAACACCACATAGATCCAAGAGTGGCAGATGTTCATCTGAAATTATGTGAAACTCAAATGTAACTGGGCATCGTATATTTTTTAGGCAAACTTAGGCAGCCCCCAAATCCTGGTGTGGCCAATCCAAGGTCTCAAGAGGATTAAAATAGACCACGTCCGGGTCCCAGAGCAGTAAATCATAGATAGACCCCCCTACACAGACAAATTCTGTGTTTCTCAAAACATACAGTCACACCCTGCACCTTTAGCATGGGGAGAATATGTCATGTGGCCACAACGATATTATTTCTGTACAAAAGGGGAAGCCTTGAGGGGAAAATGCCAAGTAGGGAAAGCCTTTGTGTTCAACTCAGAGTGAATTCCCCTTCGAATTCTGTTTTGGAAGCTTCTAAATACAGACACCCAAAGAAGAGACTTGAGAGAGTATATGCCAAAGTCCGTACTCACCATATATCCAGGCAATAACAAAACATTCAAAGAATGCAACCCACAAAAGGCATACACCGCTAGCTGCATAGTAGTCAAAGAGTTGAAACACATACATGCCACCCTATGAAGAAAAAAACCAGAGAAGGTTGACTTGTTATTTGGTATCCAATTCCCTTCATATATAAAGAGCTTTGACAGATCAGTAAGAAATAGAAAACCCAAGAGGAAAATGGGCACAGACTATGATGACTAGATACATGTGTAGAAAGATGCTCAACTTCATGTTTGACAGATTAGTTAACAAACACAGACACACAGGGGTGCCCAGGTGGCTCAGTCGGTGGAGCGTGCGACTCTTGATCTTGGGGTTTTGAGATCGAGCTCCGCGCTGGGTGCAGAGATTACTTAAGAAAATAAAATCTTAACACACACACAAATACACACAGGAAAATGAAAGCAAAAGATGTTTTCCTCAGTAAAAATGATGGGTTTCCGGAAGCAGGTGCTGAAAACTAACCGGGGCCAACAGAGGATACTTCAGTGAAATCCAACTGCTCAGTGTGGAGCTGTGATCTGCCTTTGGCGCATGTGTGTGTGTGCGTGTGTGTGTGCGTGTGTGTGTTTCTTAAAGACATTTCTAGAGAAACAGTCATTTGCATTTCCAGTAGGAAAAAGTGGTGATGTGAAACCTGAACGGAGTTTGGGAGCAAATGCAGTGATTTGCTGGAGAATGAGGGGTGGTAGGTGGGGAGGGGGGCATAAGACAGCAGGCCCCAGGCCTATGCCAGGCTTCCATGTTTATCTTAGTGCAAGAATCTTTCTTTTCTGCTGCCTCTTCTTAGACAGCTGGCCCACCTCTGCCTTAGACACTGTGCTGTTCCTGCATCTTTTTTCCCTTCTGGATGGAGCCTCCTCAGGGCCCCCGCCCACCCTCTGAACAGTGCACACTCCCTGCCGACCACACAGGCCCAGCACCGCCCCGGTGGTATCTACCAGGAGGTCTGCATTTATCTTTTTGAAGGTCTCCACCTCCCCTCCGGGCCTGAGAAGGGCTGTGGCACAGTCGTGGGTGAAAAGAGCTGCCATTAAAGTGGATTTCGGCTGAAGCACCTCTCTCCCAGGCATCCTGGGACGAGGGAGAGACGGAGGGCAGGGGGTGGCCAAGGTGTTGCCATGGTAACAGGAGAGAGGGTTGGGAAGTCTGGGTCAACTGCTGGGTCCTGAGCTGTCTCCTGCTGCCCGAAATGTAGGCCAGGTCCCTTGGGCAGGGTGGGATCCCTGAACTGGGTGGGGCCAGGAGATAACCCATCTCGGTGCTATAGCCTAGCCACTGCCTCCACCAGTGGGAGGAGGGGCAGTACAGCCTTGGACTGGTCTTTGAAGCACGTGTAGGTCACCAAGAGCCCTGCAAGAGGAGGTCCCTCGGGCCAGGTGAGAAAGCCACCTACCTCCGTCACCATCGCCAGCCCCAGCAAGTAGCTGATGCTACATATGAAGGCGATGAAGATTTCCCGACGGAAACCCTTCCTTAGGAAGGATGGGTAAAGATCGACCAAGGACGTGATCTGTCCTTCGACTTCAACAAACTGCGGAGGAGAAGAGAGTGGTTGAGTCCCAGATGCCCAGCACCTCCCCTCTGCTCCGAGAGGAGACTCCTGGCACTCACGGAGTAGCCTGAGGGGTCAAGACCAAATGTGTGAACGTGGTCTCCTGAACTCTACCTGGGGAGCCCCGCCGGCCGGTCTAGCCACGGTGGGCCACACACAGTCCTCCAAATATCCCGCACATCTCTGTCTTTGGTTCAGAATGCCTTTCCCTTGTCATTTAAGACTTCACTCAAGAATGACCACTTCTCTGAAGCTAATGCTGACCCTCACCTTCTCACACTTGCTGGCACATATGTATTGGCACAAACACCTCCCCCCATCTTGGTCTTGGTCCTTTCTGACACCAAGGGCAGTGCCCCCTCGTCTCTGGGCCTGGAGTGCCCAGGTGGGCTAGGCACATGTGGTTGCTCAGTGGACACATGAAGAATGAATGGGTAACTCAGGGCAAGTCTGGACCCCCATTTCCCCATCAGATTCACACAATGGCTTTAGCTCTGTGGGGAACGTGGATCCACAAGGATATCCTGCACACCTAAGCGCCCACGTGTGTGAGCCACATGCTAACTGTGACCCCAGGAACCCGGCCCTGGGCTCCCAAAGGTAAGGAAACCCATTGAAGAGGCCCTTCCTTGGGTAATGTGCTAGGATGATTCTCAGTCTTTCTAAATCTTTCTAACATATAACTTGGAGACGGAGCCAGATCGTTACATGGAGAGCTGCCTCTGTTAAAATGCAGCAGGAAACTCTGTCCTGTGGACGCTTATTGTCATGGATGTAACCAGTGCCCGATGGACGGGTTCCACCCTTCTGCGGCTACTGGTCTGGGCAAAGACTCCTCCTCTACCTCTATCTTTGGGGCAGAAGCATCCGGAGCACAATCTAGAAATGAAGCTTCAGGACCGAAGGGCACACAGAAGCAGTTTACATTTGGGTGACTACTGCCGAAATGCTTTGCCAGCCAACATACCCTCCAAGGCCGGTCTGCCTGATTCCTTTAAAAGTCGAAAAGCTAAAGCCTTGACCCTTCTGTTCTTTCATCCGAGAGAGGCATTTGGGAAGGATGTTTCCCCAGCATTCCTACAAGAGAGGTCCCACCACTTATTCCTTTGGGATGCATCACAGGAGGATCAAGGGATACAACCCGGGAGTGAATCCCTTTCATGGCTGAGAGGGGCTGGAGAACTGATCCTTTGTTGCCAGGAATTCAGGGAAAAGAGGAGCGAGAGGCTCTTGAAAGGGGCCCAAAGAGGAGGGGCTGATGTTTTGACCTCGGACTGATGTGTCAGCCACAGAGTTTTCAACCTAAATTACCACTGAATTACGGCAAACCTGTGGCCCAAACATTAAGCTTCAAAAGGAGTTAAAGACAAAGGTTCTTTCCTTTTTGAGATGGGGAAATTAAAGGCAGGAAGGTCCGGTGTCACTGTGGGGCAGGGTCAACACCAGCACACGCCCCTCATTTCCAAGCTCCCTTCCATTTCTGGAGAACGCCAGCCCCAGCCCTCAGCCCTGCTCCACCGGCCTCTTCAGACCTCCCTCACTTAACAGCTATGTGACCCTGATTTCTCCAAATGTCCGTCTGTCTCCCCTGTAAAATGGGAAGGTCTTGCCTGCTCGGCAGGGAGGCAGACAAAGATGTGAAATCACAAGAGTAAGCTGGTAATTGGGTGATTGCTGCAAACCCATGTCAGGGGATGAGTGAGCTCCAGGGAGATGGGGGCCAGCTCTCTCCTCCACCGGTGCTGCTTCTTATCTCGTGCAAGCATCTGCCTCCATGTGCATGCCACCCCCACCCCATCTCACCAAGAAATACGCAGTGGTCCCTAAGTCAAAGAGCGCTCCCTGCAGATGCCAGGCATCCTGGGGGGGAGGCAGGCGGGGGGCATTTCCTTGATGGGCACACTCCATCAGTGAGAGGCCTCTGCCTGAGGTTGGCTATGGATCTCTGCACTTCCATGAGAGGAAGCTATTTGGGGGGAACTCCAAGATAAGGCCAGGAGGGATGAACTAGCAGGTCAGGGAATGGGTAGCCCCAGAACCAAGCCCATTCCTGAAACCAGCTGTGTGTGGCCTCGGCCGATCCCTTGTTCTTGCTCAGCCTCAGTTTTCTTGGCTCTACAGGGCAACAGTTGTACCCAGCTGTAGAGACGCTACAGATTCAAGAGTTTACATATATATATAAAAACAGGACAGGGAAAGGGCCCCGGAATGGGGAGTTGTATTTAATGGGGACAGAGCTTCGTTTTAGGAAGACACAAAGGTTCCGGGGGCGGGTGGCAGCAATGGTCACACAACAACGTGAATGTACTTCATACCGCTGAACTGCATGCTTAAAAATGGTTCAGATGGTCCATTTCATGGACCATATTGCCACACACATACATAAAAAGCCCGACATGAAGACTTGCCCACAGAAACACCTCGCAGGACAGCGCTCTGACTATATCACGGTGCTGGTGGGGCGTGAGGCGGTCACCAGCATCTGCAAAACCTTCCCCCCCCCACCATCTGCGAGCTCACATTTAGCAAATAGATGCAAAGGAGGGATTCCAACCTAGGCCATCAGACCCCTGAGACATTATGTCCTGGCTCCCTGGGTTCAAATCCTACTCAGGCCCTTCGTGGGATATCAATTAGGCAGGCCATTTGAAGGGCTCTGAGCCCTGAGTTCCAGGTTCTGAGTGGAAAGGGTGCCAGCTCCCTCTGAGGCTGGCTTGGAGAGCTCACCAAGATTCCCTGAGCCCGTTGGCCGCCATGAGGCCTGGCTCAGAGGTGTGCCTCGCCAGCCAGGCCCCACCTGCCTCCCAGGGAGAAAACTTAATATAAACCACCTCCACTCCCTCAGGAAGCAGCTTCCTTGGCCCAAGAGGCCCATTTTGGGCCCATGGAGACGTCACGCTTTGTCATTTATTAACCACTCTCTGTTTTTGTTTTTTGCTTTCACTTAGAGCTTTGGAAGAAGTTATAAAAGCCATTTGCTTGGGGCCTCCGAAGGCCAAACTCATTAACGAGAGATGATTAATGGACTCCTCTTGGTGTTTATACAGCTCAAGCCCACCAACAACTACACAAGTATTTTGTTTTCAGTCTCCCAAATGTTTCCACTCTGTCTTCTCTGCTAATCCTGGTCCCCTTCCTGCCAAATCCTTCACTCTGTTCTTGACCTTGCTGGCAGACTGCCTCCTCTCCTCTGCCTGACCTTCTAAGACGTTCCTCCTATCTGGTTCTGAGTCCACAGGGACTCACCCTGGGCAGCAACTTTGAGGCTGCTGCCCATGGGGTGGGTGGTGAAGCCCTCTCCTGAACTGGCAGCAGGCCTCTGGACCAAAGGCAGCCAGATACCCAGACCACATAGAAGGCCGCAAAGTGCCTGCCTTTCAGCGATGGACCTCAGATGATGGCCCCAGGGTGGTGGCACCGTGTGCAGGACTCTGGTCTGGGCATACCACCAGCCCACCCTGCGCATCCTAACTCTCCACTCCTGGATCACGCCTGCCCTCTCAACTGTCATCTTGAGACAACTCCAAGGAAAATACACATATCTCCAAGGGAACTCTGTTTTCCAAGCACCACGTGCTGCTCTGTATCAGGCACTGTGCCTGGTACTTCATACAAGGCAATGTGGGTATAATCACACCCATTTACGAGATGAGAAAACGGAGTCTCGGCGAGGGGAGGGAATGTGCCCAATGTCATACAGCATGGGGGCTTGGAACTGTTACTCCGAAGCCAGTCTCAGCCCCTGGTTGGCTCTCACTGACACACCCCATGGAGGTCTGAGCCCTGGAGGGGCGGGACACAGGGGTTCAGAAGTGCAGGAAAATAGTGTTGGTATAGATGGAGCCGTGCCTTGGGAGGGCAGAAGCTGGGCTGGCCAGAGGACAGGGTGGGCCTGAGCGAGGCTCCCCAGCGCTGGAGGATCATGGTTTCACTCCGTGGGACGCTACTCACATGCGCCAGGAATCACAGAACACCATGTGTGGTTTGGGCTTCTCTGGCTGCACTTAGGACAATCAGTGACAGCTTGGGCAGGCACTGTCGCCCCTTCCCTGAACTGCCTGCCATGTCCTGGGCCCCCGTGTGGACCCTCCACGGAACACATCATCATCACCACTTGGCCTTGACCTTCTATTTCCCGTCTTTAGTTTCATTTTAACCACACGCCTCAGGTATCCATTTCCCCTTGCTGGGGCCAAAGACCCGAGCTTTGGGGCAGACGTCCTCCTCCTGTTGCCCTGAGGCCCTTTCTATCCCTGGGGTCTTGGAGGAACCCTTGCTGGCTGAAGCTGGTGCAAGTCTGAGGTGAGGGCGGGAGGGAGTGACGGTGTCACACACGGCACGATGAAGGGCACCTTCCCAGAACCACACTCCCCCGGGCACTCCCTCTGTACGGCGTCCCCTCGATCTGGACATACCTGGCTATCCAGTCCAAGCAAGAGAAGCATAATAAAAAAGAGAATGGACCAAAACGTGGGCAGCGGCATCATTGTCACAGCTTTTGGGTAGGCAATGAAGGCCAGGCCAGGACCTAAAGGGAAGAGAAAATGGGGAGGGGCAGAGGGGGAGGCACATCAGTGACCCGGCCAACCCAGGGCACTGGAGCTCACACAAAGACACTCGGGACTGAGGCGGTGTCCCAAACCCCAAATGCAGGGAGGAGCCAGGTCTGAATCTGTGCCTGGGGGAAGAGCCCAGGCCTGCCTCCCTTTCGGATGGGGTGCACTGGGGCTCAGGTGGGGCCCCGTTTTAGCATCTGTCTCCTATGCAGCAGTACAAGTGGCCTCACACACCAGAATCCGGCAGACCTGGCCATTTGGGGGCGGGAGATGGGACCGAGCCTGGGACCCAGTCTGCCGGCTTGGAAAAGGAGGGCTCCCCAAACCAGAGTAACCAGGCCAACATTTGCTGGAAGGAAGCAAAGGGGGAAAGATCTGGTTATCGGACTACCGAAGGCCCCGTTGGCAAAGAAAAGGTTTCTACTTCTGAGTTAATGACTAAAACATTGTGAAAGAATACAGAACCATGCCCTGCAGGGCAAACCTCGCTTCAGGGGTGCGTCTGTGCACCCCACTGAGCAATGTCAGAGGCAAGGCCCAAAGCTAAAGGGAGGTGTGCGCGGGGCAAGACCCCAGGCTCCGGAGACCCGAGACTTCCATTCAGGTCTCACTCCACCTTCTCTTTTTGTCACCACGCACCCCTGCAGGGACCTGCTTCCCCACCTGAGAAGGGAGGGGCAGGATCCAGGAAATGACTCCCAAGGAGACTTCTCGTGCTCAGATTCTCAGATGCTGAGCCCACTTCCCTAGAAAAGGGCTTCTGGTTTCTGAGGAGTGGACTCGGACAGAATCTGGAGGCCCGGTGTGGGAGAAGGGAGCCCCGCCAGCTCAGGGGGCATCTTTCTGCCTGGAAACATTCCAGAGACATAGAGAAATGTCTCCTCCTGTCTCCGGCGCGTCTGGGGGGAGAAGCCAGGGGTTAAGAACTGAGCCAGTGATTAAGACCTGTAGTTCTAAGAGGCGGCAGGAAGGAGCAAAAGAAAGGAGGCCTGAAAGGGCCCGGGCTGAAAAAATAAAGTAAGATCCACAACTTAAAAAATAATAATAAAAATTAAATAAATAAATAAATAAATAAGGTCAAGAAATGTGAAAACAAAAAGGGCTAGAGGCCAGGATATTTAGAGCAGATATCAGAAACCAAATGACTAGCTTAAGAATGAAAAACAAAACAAAACAAAACAAAACACAACAACAACAACAACAAAAAAACACCAAAAAAAAAAAAAAAACCCAACCCAAAAAACCTTTAAAATAATTTGGAGCCAGAAACCGCACAGTGGGGCGTTAACCACAAATGTGGCAGGCAAGGGCGAGTCCTTCTACTGTCCAGAGTCTACTCGGGTATCCTCAGGCGGCGATGGTAGCAAATCCCACAAGAAGTGGTAGAAGGGGCGGTCCTACCAAAACCCCAAAGTCCAAGCTGCAACGGAAGCCCCATGTGCACCTCGCTGGGGCCCCCCTGGTCCCCCTACACGTCAGCTCTGGCCCGACTGGTAAGCGTCACTGCGTGTGGATTCAAGTCCAGCCGACTGCGAGACAGATGTAAAATGGGGCCCCCCAACCCCCACCCGCCACCCCCCGCCCACCTCCCGCCGCCCGCTGGGGCCTGGGGGAGGTTCTCAACACGCTCGTTTCTGTATTTCAGTTTTGCCTTTCTCAAGCCAGCCTCTGGGAGAGGGTCTGAGCATCTTTCTCTAAAAGCGCACGGGGAACTATAGAGAGAGAAGTCCATGTGAAGTCACGCAGCCGCTCCGAGCACCAATGCATGCCCCTCCGCGAGCAGAGAACGCGCCGCTGCACGTGCCGTGTATACTCCGTTCGGCCAAATAATTATCTTGTTCAAATGCACTTCGCTCAATATGGTGCTTGTTAAAAGCTTATTAGAGAAATAATCACCCTTGAGGTATCTGTCAGCTGTTCAGACATCACCGTGGGGAATAAACAACAAGGTCTTTGAAGTGGACAGGAGGAAGAAAACAACTTAGGGTGATGATATATACACATATAAAAGTACCTAGTTGTCCACAGAGATCTATTTTAGATATCGAGATATACATATATATACACACATATATATATATACATATATATATATGTGTATATATATATATATATATATCCCACCACCAATTCACTCCATGCTCCTGGCAATCACAACTGCTTTGCAAGCCCTCAACTGAAAAAAGCCGCTGCAAAGAAGCTGCAAATGGTCTCCCCCTCATCACTGGACCTGCCAAACTCCCAAGTGGATGTGGATCTTTCTGGAATTAACTTTCTGTGTCCTCAGTCCCTGGCCTGCTTCTTGGGGCCCTTGGGGAAGGAAAACTATGTCTGATGGTCCGACCTGGGACTGGGGGCCAGCGGAGAGATGCGTGGGCTTGCCACACTTGTCCTGCGACACTGCGGGGCGGGCGGTGGGGAGGGGGCAGAGAATATCTTTGCCAAGCAAGGATGAAAGCAGGGCCCACGGGTTCTGAGGTCAGAGAAAGTCAGAGGAGCTCAGATGCGTTCTCACACAGGGAAGACCAGAATTATCACATGTGTCCAGGGTGAGTGGGAAGGCAGGAGGCAGAGGACGTCCTCGTGGCAGAGGGGCCTGTCCAGGAGGTGGCGGGCGCCCTGTCCAAGAGACCCCAACTCGGATCCTGATCAGCCCGAGCAAGGCCCTTGCTCTCAAGCCACTGGTCTCCTCATCTGCAGAACAGACGTCTAAATGCACAATGCTGAGGTACCCCTGACCCCCAACGGTAGGGTTCTGTGGCTGAGAAGCCAGGACGCCACCCTGTTTCCAACAAGGGCCAGGGCAATGCCATGGCAAGGGCTCTAGCTATGCCTGACTCTGGTCTGTGGTGGTCCCTGGAGTTAGGACACTAGGCTGTCCTCTGGACCTGAGAGGGGCCTCAGCCCAGGACCCTCGCCTCTCTCCATGTGGGCCCAGAGAGGTCGTGAGAAATCGAGAGGTCGGGTGCAGCAGAGGACATGTACAAAGTTACCAAACCTTCCAGGCAGCTGATGAGCACCCACCCAGTGAATGGGCAGGACAGGAGGGAGGTAGAGAAGCCACAAAGATAGCCCTTGGGGAACTCGGGAGCCTGCGGTTCCTGTTCCCATATCCAAGCCACTGCAGTTCTATGGCTGCAGTTCCAGGACTTAGCACTTCCAGCAGCAAGTCCTAGAATACTGTGGTTCTGAGGCTCTAGGATTCTAGCAACTGAAGGCTTTGTCATTTTCAGGTTCCAGAACCACCTTCCTGGAGCTCCAGGATCCCAGCCTAGGATCCCAGGCTTTGCAGAGTTCACGATTCTAAGACTTTCCTCTACTTCCGGAAGGAGCACCCCACCAACAGGGCCCCACGCCTCCAGGGGGTGACACTGTCCCCACAAACTACCCCCAAACTGGGTCTGTCACGGTCCCAGCGGGCGACCACCATGCCCACCGTCTCTCTCCCACCCCACTGCCTACGGTGGTGGCTGACACAGGGCAGACTCCATAAATCAATAGCATCGGTGGAATGAATGAATGGGTTTGCTAGAGGGAGCGCGCTGGGAGCAAAGTGCAAAATACAGAAACCAAAGCTGAGAAGGTGGTGATGGAATGCCGACTGGTGGCTGGCTTGGGCCTGAGTTAGGAAAGTGGTTTCTATTGCTGAAACCAGGAGTTTGCTGGGGAAGGAGAGGGAGGGAAGACCACACAAGAGTAGCTAAGTATTCCCCCAACTTAACCAACCCCCATGTTTCTGCTAGCCCCTTGGGCCAAATTGCAAAGTGCTTAAAATTTAGCTTTTGTACTCTTTGATACGTGGGGGACATCTTGGTGGGGGGGGTCCGTTTCGGAAACCAGGCTCGTCCCCCCCCCAAAGCCCCCTGGGGTCTGGCTTCATGCCTGCAGTACTTGGCTTACACACTAGGTGGCAGTGCCCACCACCACTGCCACCAATACCACCATACCTGACTCAGCCACATCAGCAATGTCCACCCCTTGCTCTTGTGCCATGAAGCCCAGGATGGAAAAAATTGCGAAGCCAGACACAAAACTGGTACCACTGTTCAGGCATCCCAGCAGCATACAGTCCCTAAGTTACACATATGTCAGGGAGCAAGTTAATTCACAACACAAGGAAGCCACGCTCCCTACTTCTTCTCTTTTTTTTCTTTAAACATCATCATTTCTAAGGTTTACCAGGCCCGCTGGAGCGACACTTGCCTGTACGAGTTGTACTTGTACTTGTTGTAGCTCCCCAGAGAGGTCATGGCCCCCAGGCAGATGGCGTAGGAGAAGAATATTTGGGTCCCGGCATCAATCCATACCTATGGGGGTTGGGGTGGGAGTGGTAAGGAGAGAGAGAAGGGGCCGTTAGGACCAGCTTCCTGGAGGGGGCAGTGCGGGCCCTGGGCACCTCAAAATGTGCAGAGCATTTGTGCTGGAATCCAAGGCGTCTTTGAAGGCAATACTGAGCTGCAAGGAAGCCCAGAAGTCAAAGAAACCCCCAGTCACTGAGCGTCAGGATTAGGAGGATGGACTTTTGAAGCAGACAGATCTGAATTCCAACTATGAAATGATTGTGGGCAATAGGGACTCCCGCCTGGAGCCTCAGTTTTCACATCTGTACCATGGGCTCCACTGCCCTGACGCACAGCACTATCATGCCTATTTTCGGAAAATAGATTCAGCCCAGTGCAGGCACAGGGTAAGACCGTGAAGTCAAGGCCGCTATCGTTACCGTAACTGCTATTGTCCGGGGACCCCCGAGTTGGAACGGGGAGGATTCCCGAACGGATTATGCAGACAAAGCTGCTCTCCAGAACTTTCCTTGAGCAGCTCCCGATGGCCACAAAACTGCCTTCCCAGCTGTCCTCTGATGTTGGCCAAGCCCCCTCTCACCTAGGAGAGGGCGAGAGGGCAGTGGGGAGGAGACCCAGAGCAGCACAGGACCTTGAAGGCAACTTGAAGGTTGAGGATCCCGGGGACAAAAGGTCCTCAAATGGGCCAGTAAAACATTGTAGGGTGTTCTCCAACCTCCCGCGGTCACATGGCTGACTGCCAGGAGCCAGACGTTCAGTATCTGCCCCGACCTTCCAAGAGCTCATCGCCAACTCTGAATTCCGACCTCGGCCAAGGAAGCCAGAAGCGGCACTCCTGAGCCGACTCTCCCATCCCCATGAGGCAGCCCTCTCGGCCACTGCGGGCAGAGGCCAGGGGCGAGGAGGAGGCTGGCTCCTGAGACCAGCCCCCCTTACCTGGCACAGGGCCCGAAGAAGACTATAACTGGCTGGCCTCAGGAGGCCTCGACATGAAAAGATACGCCCACAGCGGGAAGGGCCCATGTGCACGGTGAACAAACTGCCACGGCCCAGCGGAAAAGTACCGGAGCCGGACGGCCCGACCAGATGCGTGTGCCCAAGAACCGCGGAAACTGGGACGCCAGCTTCGCTTCCCCCGCACCCTGCCCTGCCTGGCCCCGGGTGGGAGGGAGGACAGGCTGCCTCCCGGTGTACCTGTGGGTCCTCCAGGCGGCTGATGTCGGGGTACAGATAAAACTTGATGCCTGCGCCTGCACCGGGCAGTGTCAGTCCACGGACCAGCAGCACCAGGAGCATGGCGAAGGGGAAGGTGGCCGTGAAGTAGACAACCTGTGAGGGACGAGAGGGATTCAGGGGGGCCCGTGGCCTCACCTGCTGCTGTCACATTCCAGCATTCCCTCCGGAGCCGAGGGTCTGGAGCTGAGCCTGCCGCTTCACTTGCTGTGTGACCTTACACATATCGTTTAACCTCTCGGGGCCTCAGTTGCCTCACCTGTAACCTGGGTATCACACAAGTACTCACCTCACAGATTTACTGAGATTCAATGAAAGCAATCCTATGAATATTTACTGAACATCTAGGCCCTGGAAATAGAGCGGTGGACAAGGCAGAAAACAAATCCCTGCCCTCACGAACAGACACTCTTGTGAGTAAAGAAGGAAAATGGAAAGTAAGAGTGTCAACTATCAAGTGTATGTGTAAAAGGCTGACCCCAGTGGTCGGCATGTGACACTCAGTACGTGTTAGCTAACATTACAACTGTTAGTACGACTCTTGTGGTTCGGGATCAGTTAAGTGTGGGTTCAAATCCCAGCTCTGTCCCCTCTCTTGCTGGGTGGCCTTGGCCATGATGCTTAACCTTTCTGGGACTGTTCCCTCATGTGTAAATGGAGACAAAAGTAATAAAAGACCTTTGTCAAAAGCTGAGGTGAGTGCCTGGCACTTTGGTGCTCGAGAAATGGGGCCTGTTGTTGACTCTGATTTTGTAGGAAGGACACGAGAACTTCTAGGAGGAGATGAAGTCTCTAAAGCCCCTTGGCCAGGAGATGGGGAAGAGCCTCCACTCCCTTGGGACCATGGGAGGCCCACGGCCTTCCCTGGATCACACAGCACATCCCAGGCAACCTAAGGCCAATTGGAGGTGGGGACCAGAGACGACCGAGGCTGTGCCGTGCCATTGCCAAGGGCCTGCCCTCCATATCCTCCCCTGTCCTGAGAACACTGGTCTTCAAACACCCTGCGGCCTCAGTCCTCTTAGATGGATTTCCCAATCTTTTCCTTCAACCCGAGAAGTTTCCAGGCAGGGTTTATGCCTGGGAGGGGCTCAGAGGTGCACGGCTCTGAACAGACAGCGAACTCCTGGTACTTCCAGCAGGACACTGGCTGAATGAGGACTCCCCAGGCCCGAGCCCACTTCGTGCTCACCACACCCCCCCTAAACTGGTGTGCTGGCCACCGTGCTGACAGAGGAGGAACCGAGGCTCAACAGGGCTTGAAGACTTGCCCAGGTCATCTAAAGAGCACAGGACCTGCACCCAGAGCCCGTGGAGATTAACCACCTCGCTCTGAGCAAAGGCATGAGGTATTTCACTTTGCCGATGGAGCACATACAGAAAGGTCATGTTGACCACCTGAAATGCTAAGACAAGGTCGCAGAGCCCCTGACTCCCTCGGGACCTCAGAAAGGAACGACTATGTAGCCAATGCACCCATTTTACAGGTGAGGAAACAGACACCCAGAGAGTAGGATGAATGTGTCTGTGGTGCTGGGGGCGGGGGCCAGAAGTGCCCAGGTGGGTAACAGGCGCCAATGGAGGGTGACAGACCCTGAACCCCACCGATCTGGCACAGGAACCCTCACTGGAGCACAGTTCTTGGATAGCCAACATCCCTTTGAGTAGAAATAACTAGAAAGGGCCTCTGGAAAAGGGCAAGAAAAAAGCTCTCAGGACCCACCTGGCTTGGCTGCCCTCAGCCAGTACTGCCAACCAGCATTTATTGAACGCTTACTGTAAGCCTGGTACTATTCCAAGTGCAGTAACTTCTATACTTAGTTGGTCCTGCCCTACCCTAGCCCCTTGAGGTAGGTTTCAGTCCTATCTTCGTCTTTTTTTTTTAATGGTTATTTTATTTTTGAGAGAGAGAGAGAGAGAGAGACAGACAGACAGAGTGTGAGCAGGGGAGGGGCACAGAGAGAGAGAGAGGGGGAGACACACAATCCGAAGCAGGTTCCAGGCTCTGAGCTGTCAGGACAGAGTCCAACGCAGGGTTCCAACCCATGAGCTGTGAGATCATGACCTGAGCCGAAGTTGGGATGCTCAAGCAGCTGAGCCACCCAGGCGCCCCGTGTTCATCTTGAAGGTGAGGAACTGAAGCCTTTGCTCAGAGCAAAGTGGTTAATCTCCACGGGCCCTGGGTGCAGGTCCTGTGCTCTGTAGATGACCTGGGCAAGTCCACTGCTTGCCCACACAGGTCACACAGCACTTAAGAGGCAGAGCAATAAAAAGCCCTTCTGTGGGGCGCCTGGGTGGCTCAGTCGGTTAAGTGTCCCACTCTTCTGTTTTCGGCTCAGGTCACCATCTCACAGTTGTGAGATCGAGCCCTGAGTCGGGCATCATGCTGAGCATGGAGTCTGCTTAAGATTCTTTCTTTCTGGGGCGCCTGGGTGGCGCAGTCGGTTAAGCGTCCGACTTCAGCCAGGTCACGATCTCGCGGTCCGTGAGTTCGAGCCCCGCGTCGGGCTCTGGGCTGATGGCTCGGAGCCTGGAGCCTGTTTCCGATTCTGTGTCTCCCTCTCTCTCTGCCCCTCCCCGTTCATGCTCTGTCTCTCTCTGTCCCAAAAATAAATAAACGTTGAAAAAAAAAATTTTTAAAATTTAAAAAAAAAAAAAAAAAGATTCTTTCTTTCTCTCTCTCTCTCTCTCTCCCTCTCCCTCTGCCCCTCCCCTGCTCGCACTTGCCCTCTCTCTCTCTCTCTCTCAAAAAAAAAAAAAAAAAGTCCTTCCAAGTCTGGCAGTTTATTCAATCCTTCCAACGACCCGAGGAAGGCTGGACTCCCCAAGGGCACAGGTTGAACTTCAAGCTCAGTGACTGGCTTGCTGTCAGACCTTGAGCAAGCTACTGTCCCTCTCTGGGCTTCATTTCCCCACAAGCTGAAGCCCGCCGAAGTGGGAGGCTCAGGCCAGATGGCTCTGAAGTTCCCTCCAGCCCTGCTGCCTCAAGGGGAAGGGTAGAGTGGTGTGGGTCACCCAGGCTGGGGTTTGCGTCCCACCTCCGCCACCTCCCAGCTGGGTGGTTTGGCCTCAGCTTCCATCTGTATGGGGAGGATTAAGGGAGCTGACCTCACCTGCCACCCTCAGGGAACCTCGGCAGTGATCCTGGTGACCCCAGGTGAAGGGCAGGCCCTACACCTGTCTCTGCAGCTCCTTCCCGGGATGCCTTTGCTCCATCAGGGCCTCAGTTTTCCCAGCAGAGAACCCTTCCAATTTCCCAAGGACCAGAAGGCAGATGCAGAGGGCGGAGGCAGGCCAGGAAGCCACAGAAGGGGTGAAAGAAAGAAACCCAGCATGGCCCCCTCCAGGCCGCTCCTCCCTTCCTGCAGACAGGCCCCCAACCAGTTCCCAACTCTGGGCCCTGCTGTGGGCCACACCCTGGGCCTGGTGAACAACAGCTGCTGACAGCACGCTGTCCCCAGAGGGCGGCCACTTCAAAGCCAGCTGGGCCCCACCAGGCTGGGCAACCAGGCTCTGGCCAGAGGGCTTTGTGTCAGGGACACAGGAAACCACCCAGGGATGGGGGTGGCTTCCCTTGTTTTCACATATTACATTTGTTTAACAAGCACTTAAGTAGCACTTACTGTGTGCCAGGCACTCTACTAAGCTTTATGTGTGTTACTCATTTAATCCTAAAGGGGACGGTACGTGCATCACCTGCATTTTCTAGATGAGAAGACTGGCTCAGAGAGGTTGATGTCAGGTGCCTGGGGTCACAGAACTGGTAGGTGGCAGAGGTGGGACTTGATCTAGGCCAGCTGACCTCAGAGTCCCGTGTCTTTTGTGTGCGTGCGTGTTATCCCTGTCCCTCCCCCAGTCCAGACCAGGACAGCCCCACCTGATCACAGCCCCACCTAGTCACCCCACTTCATCTGCCTTTTTGGAAAGCCACCCTTGTTTTGCAGAACTCGCTGCTCTGAGGACAAGCCCCTGAGACCCATTCTCTCAACTTTTCCGTGACTCCCCCGGGATCCTCACGGGAGAGGCTGGTGCCAGCCGCCGCCAGTGGGCCTCTAGTGGTGGCCCAGCAGGCCTTGCCACGGGACGTGGTATTTTTCCACTCTTGCTGGCAAGCTCATGGTTCCTCTGAGCCCTTGATCCAAAAGCCCTGTGGCCCAACTGCCCTGGAAACTTGAGAGGACAACTCTTCCTCACTCCCCTAGGGACGGTGGAGAGAAGGTGGTCTGCAAGGCAGGAGGGAGACAGGTTAGTCTCCCACTGCCCTGAACTTCCCTTGGGGGGAAAGGCCTGGGGAGCTGGGGTCCCTCAGCCCAGAGATGGAGGTCCGAGAGGTGGGGCCATGAGTCTGTGCCCAGCACCTAGGCAGGCCCTGAAGGCTTTCACAGCACCCCTGTGTGTGTGAGGGCAGCATCACGAACTCATTTCACATAAGCGGAAGGACGTGCCCAAAGTCACGCAGCCTGTGGGACCGAAACTGAGATCCCAAACCACATCTGACTCTGACTGCCACCCCTTTGTTTCTAAGAGCCAGACGGAAGAGCTGGCGATGGAAGGGTGCGGCCTCAGACCATGTCTGTGCTCCTGTCTGCCCGCGAATGTGTTCCCCTTTGGGTCCATGGCGCCGTACTTCCTGTGTGAGGGTCTAGACTTGCGTCACCTTCTTGGACCTGAGGCTCTGTGAGCAGGGACGTGCCTGCCTCATGCCCCACTGCACCATCAGGCTAGCACAGGTTAGGGCAGGCAGCAGGTGATGGTTAGGGGGTGGAAGAATGCAGGGCGCCGAGCTTGGCAGCTGGGCTGTCTGGGTTCAAATCCCAGCTTGTCCCAGACACCTCAGAACATTAGGATGGTTAAATGAGCTAATAAACAGCACTGAGAACAGTGCCTGGTGATGTGTGTTACACAGCATTTGCTGCCATTATCACGGTTTGTTGAAAGAATTAAGCCCCAGCATACCTGGGCCATGGCTCAGATCCTTGGAATGCCAACAATTTACAAAAAAGGGAACTGAGGCTCAGAGAGGCAAAGTGACTTGAACTTGGGTCTTGAGCTGCCCAGGCCCTCCCTCCGTCCACCCCCTCCCTAATGGTCCAGTGTCAGCCACTGAAGAAAGGCCATGCCAGGATGAGGCCTGCCCTGCTGCCCATGGGCCCAGCCCCCACAGCGGCCATGAACCTGGTCTGTGGCCAGGGCTGAAAGCCATGGCTGGCGGCCGGCGGCGGGCGGGCAGGCAGGCAGGCTGTAGAGCTCAAGGAAGTCCACAGAGCCTTACTGTGTTTGTCTTGGCTTCTTTGGGCTGGCCTAGGCCCTGCTATTGTTCTGGGAGCCATGCCCGCCCCTCAGGGGCCTGGAGCTGTGTGAGGAGGAGGTTGTCTCCAGGGGTGGGGAAGGGTAGGGGACCTCTGTCAAGTCACGTCTTCAACTGGCCACAGTTGCAGCCTGGTACCCTTCGCTTTTCGCTTTGATTCTATTGTCTTGCCCGCTGTTCCTGCGAAACATCAGCTTCCTCCATCAGACTGGGGGCTCCCCATAGGTCTGGATCAGATATACCTCAGGGCCTTTGCACTGGCTGTTCTCTCTCTTTAGAATTTTTTTTCCTCCAGATATCCACATGGCTTACCTCTCCCTGCCTTCAGACCTGTGCCCCAAAGTCACCTTCTTGGTGAGCCTGCCTGGCCACCCTATTTAAAAGTATACCCCAACACTTCCTATTCCCCTTCACCACACTGTCCTTTAACCACCATACTCTAGTCACCACCTGACCCCTATATATTTCACACATTCACTTTGTCACAACCAGCAAATGTGTCAGCTCCTGGAGCACAGAGATGTCTGTCTGTCTTGCTGACCCCTGCATGTCCCCCGGCCCCATTCCTACAATAGGACCTGACGAATAGTAGAGGCACAAAATGGACAGATGCATAAGGAAACGATCATGTCTCCAGCATTGCTCAAGAACACTGCTCCATAGAAACTTCCTGAGAAAAACTCATCTCCATGTGGGGAAAGGGAGGCCCAGTGAAAACAGGATTGGTATTTACTGTACCATCTGAGACAAGCATCGTGCTGGCTACGTAACACTTCTTGTTTGAACCCTCGCTTCCACCCGTTCTGTAGATGAGGAAACTGGGGCTTCAAGGTGAGGCAGTACCTTTGAACAAGCCGCCTAACCTCTCCCAGCTTAGTTCCCTCACGTTTGAAGAAAGGCGGTGAGGAAGCAGCTTGCACACAAGACGGAGGAGGAGGTGGGGTGTCACGGGTGAAAGCGCTCCCTGAGGCATTGTGTGGATTGCTCGAGGGGCCATCTTCCTGACTGTCCCGGTGGGGCAATGCTGGCCAGGGGTGCTGCGTGTGGACATTTCTGAAGCCTGGCCTGCTTCCTTTCTGGACGGGGTTTTAGGACTGCAGGATGGCTCCGAGCACAGAAACAGGCAGAGGGTGTGTGGGGCTGGGCAGGCCCCCGTTCCAGAATCCTTCCCATTCTGCCTCTGCCATCCTGGGCGCCCGGATCTTGCCCTGAAGGAGATGCTGGGATCCATTCAGATCCGTGATTTCACTTCAGGGGCTCTTCATCCAGAGACAACAGGGTCTTTCATTTAAATTCCGGTGCAGCAAAGGCCCCTTCTCCAAACAACTTAACCACCCACTGCCCACTGCTGTACCTCGAATGCCACCTTAACATACTCGCTTGACCTTTGGGGGCTTTTAGACCTTAAAGAGATTTTCCCCCATCGAGATGCAACTGATAGGAGGGAAATGATAGATGGGGGACATGTAAAGGCAGATGAGCCAACACCTTCACTATGGCCTAGAGCCTGGCCGAGGCACGGGCTCACACCTCTGATCATGACAGAGCCCTCTGCACTGACCTGAGATGGCAATGACCATGATGCCGGCCAGTGTCTTGGTTAATCAGGTAATGGTTTAGCTCTAACTTTAACAGGTAACATTTTAATCATAGGCTGACATTTTCATGATGGCCAATACACCAGCCCATACCTAAAACCTCAATTATAAGCTAACATTTTAATGATCAGCTACTACCTCTGTTAATAGCTAACAGTCTAGTCATCGTGTAACATATTAAATCAGCGGCAAATATTTCAGTGATGGCTAACATTCTGGTTAACAACTAACATCTTGGTTATGAGCACATGACTTAATCTTATCAGCGAAAGCTTTCCTTAATAACTAACAACTCAGTTTCCGGCTGAAATGTCACTGGTAAGATGATTCAGTGCATCGGACTTAGCAGCAAAACTCCCGGTCAGTGCTTCTCAAACCCTCAGTGAGCATTTGGATTATCCGGGGATGCTGTTCAAATGTGGGTTCTGATTCTGCAGGTGTGGGGGAGGCCCATGGGTCTGCATTGCCAGCAAGTTTGCGGGAGATACTGCCCGTCAGGGCGCATTTTGCAGAGACAGGGTCCGTGCTGTTAGGGACTGGCTGAGAACCGACAATCAAGCTGTCAGCTCACCTTGCTTGCAGCTAACTTCGCAGTTACAAAGCCAACGTCGGATATCTGCTAACAGCTACGCTTGGCCGTGGGAGCCAGTGATTATGGGAGCTTGTACAGGCGCCACAGAGCCCACTGCCCGATTTTCAGGAATTGTGTTAGCTCGTTGTGAAGCCCTTGGTAACTTGAAGTCAGACATGGTGGAAGTATTTCCACCACGAAGTGGGCAAATACCACAAAGCAGGGCCTGATTTTCTTTTAGGGGACTGCTCTGTCGCACACACCAGCACTTTAGTCTGGGCTCTGCGTCCAAGCGGGAGGGCCTGGGAGGGGGGTAGGTGGAAGATTCTCTGGGCTGAGGCAGGGGAGAGACAGAAACACCACTCACTTTTCCCGTGGACTTGACGCCCTTCCAGATGCAGAAGAAACAGACCAGCCAGACGAGGAGAAGGCAGAGAGCAAGGTCCCACTTCAAGGAGCCGGGGTCGTCGATTCCAGAGGACAAGCTCAGCACATTGCGCCTTCAAGCAAACAAAGCCGCAAGTTAGTCGGGCCGGCCCTGGGGCAGCGAGAGCTGAGGCTGAGGCGCCAACAGTCTGGGGTTGAAACCCCGACTCAGGCGCCATGTTTCCACAAGGCCTCTCGCCTCTCCAAGCCCTGGAATCGCCATGGGTCTTTGAAGCAGCTCCCACCCAGGCCACAGGGCTGTGGAGAAGTCAACAAGGAGATAGATTCGGACTCTTACGTCAGGCGAACCTGGGTTCAAGCCAGTCTGGCCTCAGGAAAGTTAAGTAAACCTCCAAGCCTCAGTTTCCTCATCTGTAAAATGGGTACTAATTCCTGTGGATCAATTCTTAGTACACCCTGCTTCAGTGCCCACCGAGGGCCAAACACTGGGTTCAAACTTGGCTCTACAGTGTAATCACTGGGCTGGTTACCCAAACTCCTGGACCTGAGTCTCCTCATTTGTGAAATGGGGATGACTACCCTCCCCCAACACTCTGTCCCATCCCTCTTATTCTATTCACCCCTGTTCCTTATCCAGATCTCCACTAAAATGTAAGCCTCACAAGGCTTCTACATGCAGCTGCACAGCACTTTATAGAGATTGGTGTTAAAAGAAAACCCACACGGGGCGCCTGGGTGGCTCAGTCGGTTGAGCGGCCAACTTCGGCTCAGGTCACGATCTCGTGGTCTGTGGGTTCGAGCCCCGCGTCGGGCTCTGGGCTGATGGCTCAGAGCCTGGAGCCTGTTTCCGATTCTGTGTCTCCCTCTCTCTGACCCTCCCCCATTCATGCTCTGTCTCTCTCTGTCTCAAAAATAAATAAACGTTAAAAAAATAATAATAAAAAAAATAAAAGAAAACCCACACAAAGTACTAACTACAGGGTCCGGGTGCAACCAGCACTGGGTAAACCTGTTTCTGTCCTGGCCTTAAGACGCCCAGAGTAGGTCCTGGTACTTAAGCAATGCTGGTCTCCTCCCAACCCCCAGCAGGGTTGTGAAGGTCTTGGGGGTAGGGGGGTGGGGACAGGTAGACGGTCTGAAGGCTAATCAGCTCAGAGCACCCACCCTCCTTGCCCGGCATCACACAGCAGAGGCTGGGTCCTTGGGAGTCCAAGAGACTTACTGACCTGTGGAAGATGAATAGAAACACCTACTCACAGACACATCTCTGCGGGGCAGATGCCATCTGAAGTCAGGGTGGGGCAGCACGGGGTGCTGATGGCCAGAAGCCACACATCGTAATGCCAAGAAACTGTCCCCATTGTCCCGGAGCCCTGATACCGCAGCAGTGACCAAGGGCAGGCACACCGAGCCCAGGGACGTCAGCCCTGCCTGCCACTCCACCAGGGTCCTTGTCCGCTGAATCCCCGGGCTGCTGACCATGGGAGCCAGGGAGCTCGTGCTCCCCTGGGAAAAATCTGGTTCGCTCCTGTTCTAACCAAAGTTCGCTCCTGGTTTCAAGGCCACACTCAAGCAAGAGAGGCAGAGAGGGAGTGTGACTTTGTGCCCTAGGCTCTCTTCTGTAAAACGCAGGTAACAGTTCCTGCCCCCATGCTGCTGCTTGGCAAAGCATTCCAGACAATTCCCTAGCTCTCAGCCAGCCTGTGGGAAGTTCCCTGTGGTCAGGGCTCTGGGTCTCAGAATGCCTACTGGGCCAGATGTGTCATTGCTTTTCCTTCTTTTTTCCAGAGTCAACATGAGGACCTTGAATAAATCCAAGATGCCCCTCTCAATTGGCATTCGACCGAGGCCTTTCTTTGGGTCACTGCCATGGTCCCAGCACCTACAAGAGCATGTGGCACATAGTACAGCCTCGATAAATACCTGTTGAGTGAACGAACCAGGGACTCAGCTGAGGCAGCTGGCAAGTTCACATGGCACTCTGGACCAATCCATGCAGTATTACCATTAACGCACCTTAAAAGGGGGCAGCTTTCCTACCCTTTTCTTGATGAGAACCCTGACATCAAATGGCCTCCCCTCTGTCACCCACAATGGTGTGCTCATACCATCCACAAGGCCTTTTCAATTCATCTCATCTGATTCAAGGACTAAGGTCACTGGCCCCATTTTACAGATGGGGAACACCAAGGCACGGAAGACCCAATTGCCCACAGACACACAGCCAGCAGGCGACAGTGTTACCACCCTGTACTCAAGCCTGTCTGACTCCAAAAGCCCGCACTCTGTGGACTCCCCCATGCTGCTCCTCTGGCAAACAGAGAATAGAGCCTAAACTTTAAAAAGAATCTGTCCAGTCCCTGCTATGGGCCAGGGTCACCTGAAGCCTCAGGCCAGGGGGCATCCCCGTGAGGCAGGCCGTCCGCCAGACGCATCCCGGCTGGGGCCCTGCCAAGCACGTGGATCTGGCGGCTGCAGCTGCCTGAGAATAAAAAGCCCTTCCCGCAGGCTCCAGAGCTCAGCGCCTTCAATGAAGGCCCGGGGCATGCTGGGCAGCGGCCCAAGGCTTCCTTGTGAATGGGCAGCGTCACAGGGAGAGTGCCTTCCACCTCCACACCTTTGCACACCCTCTGCATTGCCAGCCACGTGGCCCTCGGGCTTCCAGAGAAGCCTTCCCTGCTGCCCCACAGACCACCAGAGTCCCTGTCGGTCTTGCGGCTTCTATATGTGGCTGCACCGAGTGTCACCCACGGGTGAAAAGTCTGTCTTGCCTACCAGGCTCCAAACATCCCAAGGACAAGGATCTCACAGGCAGGTACACAGTAGGTGCTCAGCTAATGCTGAGGAGGTGCCCGGCCTTTGCTGCTCTCCTAAGGGCAAGCCGACCGAGGAGCTTGAAACCCCAGAGCTCAGAATCTGACCACACTACGGCCAGCCGGTTCACGGACGCCCTTTCGACCTTCTCCCCCTCCTGTGCCGGGTAAACCCCTGGTGCCCGTGACAGACGGGAGGCTTGCTCTGGGCAGCTAGCTGCGCAGCTACGGAAGCCACAACAAACAAGGAAACTGAGTCTCCGCTGCTGGCAGCGAATTCCCTAAGGGAGCTGGCGACACCTGCAGCGACACTGTTAAAGGCACGTGCTCTTGGATCCGGCAATACTCCGTTCCTAAGACTCTGTCCTGTAATTACTCTTGCACGTGTGGCCACCGACGGGGTCCACCCCAAGCTATTCATCGCAGCAGCGTCTGCAGGGCCGATGCCTGGACGCCACCCAAATGGCCCTCAACGGGGGCTCCGCAGGGGCAGGGAAGACACACAGTGGGATGTGCCACGGCCCCTAAGACAATGGGAAAGCTCCCTGGATGCAGATAAGGAACATAAAACAAGTGAACAAAGCAAGGTGGACAGCACTGTGGCATGCTCCCTATTGTGTTCAAAAGGGAAGGGGGTGGATGTACATTTGTGCTTGACTACGCACAGACTATTTCTGGTAGGACACACAAGACGCGGTTGCAGTCGCTGCCTGTGGGGAGGGGGACCTGGCGGTGGGGACACGGGGGAGGGGCGCTCACTTGGCACTTAATACCATTTTTTCTGTTTGGCTGTTTTCAGTCTGAATGTTTTTCTCGGTGAATGTTTGATGTTGTCAGAAGAAGGATTCCATGTTTTTAATAGCACCTTTATAAAAATTATTTAAAATTCTTGAAAATGTTTGTAATGGGCCACGCAGACGTTCTAGGAATGGAATGAGCGTGTCTCATCAGTCAGGGATTGTCAAAACAGAGCCCAATGTGGGCCCAGGGCCAAAGTGACCAACATCCTTTCCAAAGATATCTTTGGGTAGCCGTGGAGGCCAGAGAGTGTGTGCGTCCATTCGAACCCCTCTTTGAAGGGACCCAAGTGTGAAGGACCCTCCCCAACCCCCCCCCCCCCACCGTGGGACTCCTGTGGCCTCAGCCACAAAGCAACAGATAGGGATCTGTTGGGCCTTCCCCCTGTGCTGCATGGGAGGGCTCAGGAAACTGTAGAGTGCTGTACCCCAGAGGCACGGCTGTGGTGCACTGCCCCTTGACGGTGCCTGCTAACCACCCCAGGAGACTGCACGTTACCCAAAATCTAGCCATGTCCCCAGCACTGCCACCACTCCTGTCTGGGCCCCCACTGCTCCCCAGAGCTACTTCAGCAGGCTTCCCACTTGCCTTCCTGCCTCCACTGTCACCCTGCCCCCAAGTCTGTTCTCATCAAGAAAGAATGTGTCCATACCCAAGTCAGGTCACACCCCTCCTCTGTTCCATATCCTCCCTTGGCTCCTACCTACCTGGCTAACGAGGCCCTCCCAAGCTGCCCCCATCTCTTTTGTGCCTCCCTGAATAAGGTGACCAAATACTCTTATCGTTCAGACCTATTAATAATGACAGTGGGACCACAGGTGTAAATGGGACGTGTCCGGGACAAGCTTATGTATGGTAGTCCCATCTCGAACCTCAGTACGGCCCCTTCAGCCACTATGTTCTCTGAATAGATTGAGCACATTCCTGCCTCAGGACCTTTGAACTGGTTGTTTTCCCAGCCACGTGTTACAAGACATGCCAACGCCCTCCCTGCTTCAGGTTTCTGTTCAAATGTTACTTCACTGGGGCAGCCTCTCCTGTCCATCGTATGAAAATAGCATCCCTGGTCACTCTCCTTCTCCCGCCCCGGCTTTATTTTTCATCATGGATCATCACTTTTATACTACAATCATATTTGTGTTATCTGTGTAATGTCTGGCTGTCTTACTGCAATGACACGTCCATGGAGGCAGGGCCTGTGTCTGATCACTGCTGGACCCAGAGCAGTGCCTGGCACATAGTGGGTGTCCAACAGACATTAACTGAGTAAATTAATCGTACCCATTTGGTTGATGGGGAAACTGAGGCTCAGAGAGGTTCAGGAATTCACCTGAAATTACCCAGCTAAAAATCAACCCTGGGCCTGGTTCCCTTTTTCTGATGCTGCCCTGGGGACCAGCCCTCTGTGTACCAGGTCCTACGCTGCCCTTCGCGAGGGCCCCCAGCATCCCAGGCTTCCCTGCATCTCTCATACAGAGGGAGGAGGCCCAGAGGTGAGCTGCATTCTTGTCCAAGAATAGTAATGATTCATTCCAGGGTGGGATCCAAAAAAGAATCGCCTGGACGTCTGTTTTGAGTCGGCCGCCCCGCTGCCGTCCAGCCGGCACTCAGAGATGTAAATACGTCCTCCGAGTGGGCCAAATCGTTTCCTTTTGACTGCCGGCCAGCCATTTATTGGCCATGGCTCTTCCCTGGAGACTGGCGGAGGCAACAATTATAAAAGAGCCCGTCCTCCCCGAGCATGGGGCCACACAAGGCTCTCTCCACCGCCTCCTCCTTCCGACAGCTGCAGGGGAAGATTGGCTGAGCACGGCTTGTTTGCAAATATGACTCATTTCTTTGATTCTAATAAAGCCTAATGATACGTGCTGAGCTCCCGGGGGGCTCGGGAGGAACCAGGGAGGAAGGCATGGCTCCGGCCTGATGGAGGGCATTAGGCCAGATCTGGCCCCGCCTGGCTTCCAGGGCTGGGGTGAAGCAGGACCCTTGGGACAGACAGAAGAGGACCCCAGAGCAGAGACACGCAGGACAAGGTTAAGCGGGGGCAGAAGCTCTGTTTTCCATCACAGAGCAACTCAGAGTCCAATTATAATTCACAGCCAGTGTGAAATGAATGTCCCAGGGGCCCAGGTGGCTGTCACAGGGGTCTGCAAGGGCACATCTCACCAGCTCCTGCCGACAGTGGTGCTTTGGCGTTGCAGACAGGGTGGGCGTGGGGGGTCCAGGCCAAGAGAAGACCCCACGCAACCTGAGAGTGGGTCACGCAAACACATACGGCACAATTTTACCTGTGACCATGGGCTTGCGGCTGGTGGGGACACAGACACTGCAGGTGGCGTCTGGTGGCAGAGGTGAGGTCTGGGAGCTCTGCTGCCTGTCTAGCTCCCTGCGTCACTTAACCTCTCTGGTCCTCAGTGTCATCCCCAAGGAGCCGTGACTGGAGGCCCTGTCCTTAGCATATCCCTTGTCTTAGCTCTTTAAATAGAGCCAGACTGTGAAGGTGTTGAAACCATGCTATCTCCAAGGTTTAGAGAGGTGAGGTCACTGCCCTGGGGTGCTGCAGCTGGGATGCGTGGTGGCCAGAGTCAGCCTCCCTGCTCCCGACGACCTCCTCTAGTAAAACTGGAGGGGGAGGGGCAGCTGGCAGGGATGTTCGGCAAGTTCCTTCCCTGTCCAGGGCCCATAAGGAAGTCTCAGCTTTCACAGTGCCTTCTTATCTTGATTCCTAGGCAGCTCTCATCAGGCATCGTTTGCTGAAGGCAAGGTCACCTCGAAGACCTACGCGTCTGCTGCAAGTGAGAGACGTGGAGGGAAACGATGGCTGGGGCCGGGCTTTAGCTCGAGGGATATGGAGACCAGCCTTTTGAGAGTCAGCTGGTACCAGTCACGGATACCTCCATAATGCCCCAGCAAGCCTCTCCTAATGGAAGCCGCAGAGCTGGTCACTGTAGGGCTGGTGGCTATTTTCAGGGGAAATCACAGAAGCTATGTGTCACCCCAAAGGGAACCCAGACCCACTGATGCCTGAACCCTGTGAGGCCCTATCTATAGTTGGTGCTTCATATATGCCCTAGTCTCTCTCCCACTACTGTGTTCCTTGAGCAGTGTCCAAAACATATTCACTCATGTCGCTCCCCTTCTCGTATACCTTCTATGGCTCCCCCTCCTAGAGAACAAAGCTCAAACTTACCGGGCTAACATTCAGAGCCTCAAACCTTCTCCTGGCCCCATGCGTCCTACACTCCAGCCAAACTGGTGACTTTACTACTCCCAAACACTTGTGTGTGTTCAGAATGGCATGCCTCTTCATGGGCTGTTCCTTCCACCCAGAACGTCTTTTCTCTCTCCTTTCCAGCCTAGGGAGCTCCTATTCACGCCTCAAAGCCCAGCTCATATGGCCTTTCCACTTGCAGTTGAGGAAACTAGGCCAGAGAGGGGTGGCTACCTTGCTGCTCTGGGCAGACAAGCAATCAGTAAGAAGAATCGGCACTCGGTGGGCACTCACTGTGTTGAAACATTCTCACTTAATCCCCCCGGGCTGAGTGAGATCATAGTATCGCAAAAGCCAGGAGAGGGTTCTGGGCTGAGAAATGCCACATTTGGATTCACAGTTGACTGCAGAGACACAAGGGTAAGGCAGGGAGAGGAGAGTCCAGCGCTGGGGTCTGGGAGAGTGATGATGGGACTCCCATGCAGGGTGGGGGGGAGTGCAAGTGGGGAGAGGGGTCAGACTCTGGATATACTTGAAAGGGAGAGCCAAGAGCACTGCGAACTGGATGGGAGCTTTGAGGTGGGCAGGGGTTTGGGATGAATCCTACGACTTCCCTCCTCGAAGCGCCTCTCCAAAGATGAAATGCAGTGAGAGGGGCAAGTCCCCAGCACAGTGCTCACTGGAGCTGTTAGTTCTCTTTCCTCCCCCCTCTTCCATGTGCAGGAGAAGGGAGGCTCTAGAAGGCTGGGAGCCGGGCCCTTCTCACCCGTAGCACCTGGCCCAGGGCTACACTGCACTGAAGCCCCCGGCCCCACTCACTGGCCCCAGCCTCTGCTCGTGCAGGTGGCTGGCCAGGTCTTCTCGACTAAGCCTGCATTCCAGGCTCCTGTTCTGTGGACCCCAGTCCTCCCCAGGGTTCCAGAAGAGGCTAAGCCACTTGGAGACATTCAGGTGGGCTCACAAAGCTCTGCTGGGACCCAAAGGCTGGAGTGGAAGGTGAGCACCGGGCAGGTGGCCGGCGCTCTGTGAGCGGAGCAAGTCCATCCGCATCACGTGGGCCTTCGGAAGCCGCCTGCGGGCTCCGGACATTTCTGAAGATAAATCCTGTCTCCGTGGCTTCCAGGCCAGGAAGGGCAGCTTGGGCACTCAGGATGGGGATTCTGGAAGGCAGGAGCCTTAGAACCCACAGGAGGGCCGGGTGTGGGGGATGGGCACGTGAGAAGGCATGGGAAAAATCAGACACCCTGAGGACCTCATTGCTCTTATGAGTCCTTCCCAAGAGCCCTCACATCTACGCTAGCAGAGAGGGGAAGGAGGACAGTCCCTTTGCAATTCGGGGGGAGTGGGGGTGCATACGGGAATTTGAGAAGGGGCCATTCTTAGTCCCTCTGAAGGGCAGATCACTTGAGTTCCAAATGCCCCTAGAGGGCAGTTTTATCCACTAAGAGGACACTCAATAAATTAAAATGGCCCACATTTCTCAAGCAGCTTCTCAGAGCTCAGTCTCACTCTGAGAAGCTGCACAGTCTCACAGTCTGTGTCTCTGAGTGAGACTCAGAGCTGTGCACAGTCTCACTCAGTTAAGGGCAGCCCTACATCCCTGGAAGGGCAGTGCTATGATCTCCCCAAGCACAGGGGAGTGTTCACTGGAGCCCAGAGAGGAAAAAGCACCTGTCCAAGCTAGGACTGGCAGATCGAGGGTTCGAACCCAGGCAGCCAATCCGTGCCCGAGGCAATGAGGTCCCAGCAGGTATCCAAGTGGCTGGTTGGGCACCAGTTTCCTGGGTGGGGCAGGCCGCGTGTGGTCAGGCTGTGCCAGGAACAGCCGAGAGCACACAAGGCTGTGGTTTCGGGCCCCACTCAAGTGAGAAGTTCATGGTGCCTGCATTTCTTTGTCTATAAACTCAGCTGTCTGGTGGGGGTGGTGTGGAGTGGGTGACGAATATGCTTGTAATGCCCTCTCTGTCTACAAGTGGAAAATATGTACACACAGAGAGCCCTTGTCCAAGCAGGCCTAGGGCCTTGTGAGCACAGACCGAAGGCTCGCATGTCACGACAGGGAATGGACGACCTGAGAGTGGGCCACCTGACCCTATCTTGCCTAGGATTTCCGGGCCCTAGCCCTAACGCATGGCTGGGACTGGTCAGCAGGCAACCCCCTCTTCTGTGGGCCTGTTCCTGGGCCAGCTTCTAAGAGCGGGGAAGACCCTTGGAAACCCCAAAGCTGCACACAAAGAGGAGTAACATCTCATGACGATGAGGGACCACCCCCTTCCTTACTGATGTCTCCTGCCCCTGGCTCTCACCCTCCAGGTGAAGACTTATCTCAGTCATTTTCAGGACCATCAGGATCATACCAAGGTGCCAAACCCCAAGTTTAGTGGAAAATGACGCACAAGTCCATTTTTGATTGGCTTCCAAACACTGGGTTCACAGGACTCCCTCGGACATCAGCAAAGAGGTGCCCAAACTTCAGGTTTCCACTTTCTGCCTTTCTGCTGTCTGTCCGCTGTCTGTATTCCTGTAGGTGCTGACTACATTGTGGTAAACCATAAAAACGCCCACAGCTCTCCACTCCTCTCCTGAAGAGACAGGGCCTAGCTCCTACCTCTTGAATCTGGGTTAGCCTGTGGCTTTCTTTGGCCAACGGGACATTAATGAAAATGGAGCAGAGGCTTGAAAAGAGGTCCTGTGCTGGGGCTTTCCCATTCATTGTTTTGGAAACGCTGAGCCTCCTGTAAACAGGCCCAGGCTCAGGCTAGCCAGCTGCATGATGGACCCATATGGACCCATTGCCCCTGGCACCCCAGCCAATAGCCAGCTAATCCCCAAAAGAGCTATCCTGAGATCCTGCAGCTGACCTACCCATGAAGGAGCCCAGCAAAGACCAGAAGAACTGCCCAGCCAAGCTCAGCCCAAACTGCCAATGAGCAGAACCATGAGCCAAATAAATGGTGGTTGTTTAAAGCTACCAAATTTTGGGGTGATTGTTATACAGCAAAAGCTAGCCAATACATATTTTCTTGCTCTATCTATTCACCTTTCCGCTTGAGTAACTACTTCAGCTTCATACATGCATTTTTCTCTACGCGATAACAGGTTTGATGTGCTAACTATACATTTTTTCCGAAAATGCATTAAGAAAACTACATCATTTTCAGACAACAGAAGTACATATACCTGCATACGGGTGTAGGAATGATTCATTCCCCTCATTTGACAGTTAAAGAAACTGAGGCTCAGAAAGGGGCAGTGACTTGCCGAAGGTCAAACAGCCAGTAAAATGGTAGAACTGGGATTCGGTTCCAGGCCTGTCTGAGACCAAAGGCATGGATTGATGTCCAAATCTGCACCCTCCTTCCCCCACCATCCATCCCAAGACAGTGACTGCCACATCCCTGGGGAGAAGATGAGGGAGTAGGCTGTCGTCCAGCCCCCAACCCGTGCCCTCCTCCCTCCTGCCTTCGGTGAGGCTGGCCTTACTCCCAGAACTCGGTGACGGGCGAGGTGAAGTTGTTGGTGTTGAGGGTGGCCCACAGGCTCTTGTTCTTGCGCATAGTGTCTTCCATGCACTGCGGCGTGTTCCAGCTGTGGTTACAGTGTGCCCAGGGCAGCTCCGACTGGAAGGACTGGAACAGATAGTATGTGGCCCAGGCCAGGATGATGACGTAGTAAATATTCAGGAGGGACACGATCACGATGGAGGCATAGCCGATGCCTGTGGGTGTGGGCAATCAAGATGAGAATCAGGAGGGGGGCCAGACCCACCATGGCCACCTATTCAACTTCAGTATCCCCAGGGCTGGGGCCCAGATGGGCCCTTCAATAATGACCAACAAATAGGGGCACCTGGGTGGATCAATTGGTTAAGCTTCTGACTCCGGCCCAGGTCATGATCTTGCGGTTCGTGAGTTTGAGCCCTGTGTCTGACTCTGTGCTGACAGCTTGGAGCCTGGAGCCTGCTTCCAAATCTGTCTCCCTCTCTCGCTGCCCCTCCCCCACTCACACACACACACACACACACACACACACACACACACACACACTCTCTCTCTCTCTCTCTCTCTCTCACTCTCTCTGTCTCAAAAATAAATAACCATTAAAAAAATTTTTAAAAAACCTAATGACCAGCAAATATTTATAGGATGAATGGATGGCCAGATGGATGGGTGGATGGGTGAAAGAATGGATGGTCTGATAAGCAGGATGAATGGAAGGATGGATAGAGGATGGGTAGAGCAATGAATATATGGCTGGATAGATAGATGAGTAGATGGATAGATGTTTGGTTGGATAGACAGCTGAATGGATAGATCTTGGGTTGATAGATGGATGTTCAATATGTTGGAAGGATGTATGGACGGTGGCTGGTTGGAAGGTTAGGTAGATGAATGGATGGATGAATAAGGGGATGGGTAGATGGGTAGATGGAAGGCTGGTCTAATTGACTAATGGAAGAAAGTTTACTGGATGGATGGATGGATAGGTTTATACAGATGAATGAATGGACTCACACATCCTCCCACCCCTGCCAATTATAATCATAACAGTGATTATTTTATGAATGCATAATAGGTATTAGGCATAGGAGTAAATGTTATAATAATAATAATAAAGTTACCATTAATTTGGTGCTTAGTACGTATACAAGACACTTTTACATAGCAATGTCATTTTGTCTTCATAGTAACCCTATGAAAGTAAGCATACTATTTCCATTTTACAGATGAGGAAACTGAGGCACGAGGCGATTAAAGGACTTTCCCAGAGTCACAAGAGTTTGAGCAAGAGGAGGACATAGGACATGACATCATACAGACTCCTGAATTTGAGTGCTTATCTTCTGCACTATACGGCTGAGCAGCTGCTACATACGGATCCTTCGACAGCACAGAGGTGGGAACCGCTCATATGTATTGGGCAGCCACCGCGGGCCGCAGCATCACAGGAATAACGCACCAACTGCCTGCGACCGTGCGTCAGGAACAGTGCCAAGTGGGCTTGCATGAGGCTCCAATGTACCTCGTAAATAGTAGGTGCTCAATAAAAATTTGCTGACCCGATGAACGCCAGGCCCCGGGTGACCTTTGTCCCATACTCACCGGAGAACAAGGGGCAGATCTTTTCCCAGCAGGTGATGCCCCCTTCAGAGGTGTACTGGCCTATGATTACCTCCAGGAAAAACACAGGCAGACCGCCGCCAAACAGGAAAATAAAATATGGTATGAGAAATGCACCTGCAGAGAGAGCAGAGTGGGATGAGGGTCAGACTGCGGCTGCCACAGGGGCCACTCCCAAGCCCTCCCGGCCAATGGAATCCAGGAGAATGAGGGAGGGGCGTGAGAGATAAAGGCCAAACTCTTGGACCTGGTTGAAAATTCTCTGGGCCTTGCCCACCTGTCCAGGGGGCATCACCTTTCCAGTGTGCCTTCTCACCTGCTTCAAACCCACCAGGTGCTTTTCAAAGCCTCCAAGCCTTTGCTTAAGCTGTGCCAACGACCTGCCTAACTTCCCCACATCCGTCCATCTCGAACACGACCTCCTCACTGAAGCCTTCGCCCATCCTTCCCCAGGCCCGCCCAGGGCAGGAAGCTGAGAAGAACTGGCTAGGAAGGGTGCAGTGATGAGAAGCAAGAGGTGGGAGTCTCCAGCTGGGGGTAAGAACCAGGGCGAGGGTTCCTACCTGGCATCCACTAATGGCTTCGGCGGGTCCATAAACCCTTTGAAACTGTGGGCAACTTGGGTCTATGTGTATGTGCTTTGTTCTGGGGAGCGTCTAGGGCACTCATCAGAGTCCCAAAGGCGCCTGAGACCTACAAAAGGTTAAGAAACCAGGATCTAAGGCAGAATTTCCCAAAAGGTGGTTCTCCTAACTTGGGCGGCAAGCCACCTGCTGCCAAGCAAGTCTCTGATTGCAGGCCGTCCCGGGCGCTGAGCAATCCCTCCCTGCCCAGTGTTCCGTAAGCCCTCTCCTTGCACCAGGGAGAAGGTCTCCATCACGTGCTGCCTGACTGTGATACCTCCGACAAGAGAGGATTCTAGCTCAGAATCCTCTGAGCAGCAGCAGGTTGAAAAAAAACCAAAAAACCAAAAAACACACCAAAACCCTGAACCAAAAAACCCAAACCAGCCAACTAGCCGAACACCCACTTACAATAAAAAAAATTATCTTCAAAGGTGGTTGAAAGATACAGATTCAAGGTCTAAGCTCTGGGGACACAACGTACAGCACAACAACGGTAGTTAACAGTCCCGTACTGCGTATTTCAAAGTTGCTGCGAGAAGAAATCTGAAGTTCTCAACCCAAGAAAAAAATGTCTAACTACGTGGGGGGATGGATGGTCACTGGAGTTACTGTGGAGATCATTTAGCAATATACACATGTATCAGTGCATTATGTCATACGCCTTAAGCTAATAAATGTCACGTGTCAATTGTATCTCAAGGAAATGGGAGCAAAATTTTTAATTAAAAAAGAATATATTTTAGAATAAATTCACCGAATTTCTTTTCTTGGATACCCTTCCATCGTGGCAAATAATACTGGTTTTCCATTTATGGGGGTGGGTACAAAGCCTGCTTTTGAAGTACATTTGGATTAAGTTAGAAAAAGCCAAAGCAGGGGTGCGTGGGTGGCTCAGTGGGTTAAGCGTCTGACTTTCGCTCAGGTGATGATCTCACGGTTTGTGGGTTCGAATCCCACATTGGGCTCCATGCTGACGGCACAGAGCCCGCTTGGGATTCTTTCTCTCTCCCTCTCTCTTGAAATAAATAAGTAAACTTTAAGAAAAAAAAAAGGAAAAGAAAAGGCAAAGCAAAGGCATGTAGATATGGGGGGATTTATGAAGGGGCCATGTGAATGCCTGAGGCCTGGGTCATATGGGTCTGGCCTCATCACCTCCCGAGAGAGAGATGGTAAAGGACTTACTTGAGGTTGCCCAGCAAGACCCTGACAGAATATCACCTGACTCCCAGTTGTGCTCATTTCTTGCCTCTGAGATGGGGTGGGAGGTAGCAGGCTGACCCAGGGGAGGTCCAGGCTGGGGGCCTGGGAAAGCGGGGCATGGAGAGAACCCCGTGGCCCGGCCCCACCCTCTCCTCCAATGCCACTCTCTGCCCAGTCCAGGCTTACCTCCACCATTTTTGTAGCAGAGGTACGGGAAACGCCAGACGTTGCCCAAGCCAACGAAGCCACCAGCCACAGAGAGCACAAAGTCGATCTTGCTGGACCACTTCTCCCTCTGAGGGGGCTTCCCCTCTGCCTCATCTTCGGGCCGCGTGCCTGGGCTCTTCCCCGGGGATGGTTTCAAGATGTCTTTGTGAAAGTCTTTCAAACACTGCAGTTTCTCCTTGGTGGCCATATCCTCCTTGATTTCTGTAGGGGACAAAACAGAAGACAACGTGTGCTCGGTAAGGGACGGCCTGTTTGTCTTCAGCACATGCTCTCCTTTCTCACCCATGAGCTGGCTCTGATCCACCCAGGCCAGTGGCAGGGGGCCTGACATCCCCTGTCTATCCACTGCTCTGTCCTGAGTGATTTGGACCCCCTAGGTGATCAGGGACCTCAAGACTCAGGAACTGACAGGTTCCCCAGGCACCTGCTGAACAGAAGCACGGGGATCCCATGTTTGTCGTCTCCAAATGTCATGCCTCGTTCTGCACCCGGAAGCAGAGAAGCCACCCCAACGCTGGCATCATCTCCACAAAATAAGACACACGCCGGGCAAATCCAAGGTAACTTCCCGATAACAGCCTGCCTGCATTTGCTAGAAATGAACAGACACTGTCTCAAATTTCAGATTTGCCTAGAGAATGATGGCTCCCATTTCATTCAAGACCCAGCACAGTGCCTGGCCATAGGAGGTTCTCGTTCCCAGCTTTGAAAAAGCAGATTCGAAAAAGAAAGAATGGCTAAACATAAATGAATACGGAATGGAGTTTCAAGCCGGGATGGACACAGTATTTGAAAAACGAGGTTTCCATCAAAGTATGGAAAACAGATGTTTATGAAACAGGTTTGCAGTTTATTAACCAGTCACATCTCTGCGGCACACTGTGGGGCTAACGGAAGAACAGGGGCTAATGTCCATTTGCCCATCCCTCTCTAGCCACTCTGGCTTGCTCTAACCCCTGCGCCATCCAGGCTCTCTTGCCCTCTGACTCCCTGTTGGGTTCAGCAATGGAAGACCCCAGATGAGGTCCAATCTCCAAGTCCCCAGAAGCTGTTCAGGATCACACTCAGCCCACCCCGGCTTCGAGCCCACTCTAGAGGAAGTCTGCCACCAGCCAGGAAAGAACATCTTTCTCTACTTCCCAGGTCCCTGAGCCCTACCCCCCACTGCCAGCTTGGCTTTGAGGGAAGAGCACCGCGAGTCCCAGCCCAGGGTGAGAGGGTGCCTTTGAGGGTTTACCCCCACCCGGTGGATGGCCACAGAAGGCAGCTGAGCTGGGGGAGCCAGACCTAGGGGGCCTACCCACCCCTCCCCGAGCAGAATAAAAAGTGTGACCAACTCATAGCCAAACAGCCTGGGATCCAAACGGATGGCCAACATGGAAATAACCAAGAGAAGTCAAGATTTCTAGGTTTTCTTAAGACATGTGAAGGTCATCAGGCCTCTTTGGGTTCACATTCCTTAAGGGAACGATCGGCTGGACCAGATGCGGCCCGCTCACCCGAGCACACCCTGGCCCGCTTGCCACCTGGCTCACAGGACATCTCTAGTGGGGATCTGAGTCTGCCTTAGCAAAGTGCTTAGCACTACGTACCTGACAATGTCTTGCTCAAGCCCTTGCTTCCTTGTCTCCACTTTGACAAGAACACAGGCTCCATGGTGACAAAGACCTGCCTTATCTACTGCTGTGCCCAAAACCTGGAGTGCAGGAGGTCGCCAGGTAAGAACAGATGTGTAAATGGTCCCCAGAGTGGGGTCTTCAAGCAGCTGTTGCCACGTCCCAGCTCTGATGCCAGCGAGTGTCTCCGCCTGGCGTGGGTGGCGGTCTGGGCAGGGTGAGTTGGGGGCTGCCTGAGGACCTGGGGTGTGCACAGAGGATGCCCTGGCCTGGCCCCAGCAGACAGACCCACAGGGGCCATGCTCTGAGGAGGAGAGGCACAAAAGCACAACAGAACCCCCATTTCCCCCACGCCTCCTTCCTCTCCCTGGCTCGGGGTGGGGGACCCCGATTGTTTCGCTATCTGGCCATGAGCAGACCAAGAAAAGGCTTCCTGGAGCCGTCGGGCGCTCGCTGAGCCCTTCCTCTGTCTCCTGGAGCGCAGACTGGTGGCGGCATCCGCACAGCCTTTCTTTGCCCTGCTCCCTCGGGGCGACGTGGGGGTTCGGCCAGGCGTATGGCTACTGTAAAAATAGCCCCAGCGGCCAGCATTGTTCTAGCATTAATTTGTGCAGCCCCCGATGGTTATCTGAGCAGCCCATTGTGGGCTGGCTGGATGGGAGCATAATTGGAGGATGTGGGACTCAAGTCCCTCCTAGTGAAGATGTTTTTCAGGGAATGACCCCTGAACCTCCTCACCAAGAGGGTTGGTTCCGCCCTTTCAGGCTCTCCTTGGATCTCGGGGCTACGAGGCACTTCACAAGGTCAGCCAGGCGGAGGGGGGAGGTGGCCAGCTTCTGTTCGCACAGGCAGCTGGGAACGGCGAAAGTTCTGCCCCAGTAGGATACTAGGAGCCGGGGCAGCTTCCCTGTGGCTACCCTGAGAGTCCTGGCTCTGCCCCCCAGGTCCCCAAACCCACTTGCCAGGCTGGCACTCAGAGGACCCTGCAGAAACGTGGGGGTGGGGGGCAGCAACAAGTTCCCCGAGACCCTCGGCTCCAGGCTCCTGTCTCCCATGAGGAGAGACCTCCAGCCCCTTCTCCCCTCAGGACCCCGTCTTCCCAGCACCCAGCACCCGTGGCTGAGCCAGGATGTGGGCGGGGCTTGAATGGGGCACAGCTGGGGCCTGTCACGTGTCTGGCACCACGGGGGTTTCCCGTCTCCTCATCCCAAAAGCACATCCAGGGATGTGTGTTCTTCTGTTACGTCACCTGTCTCACCCACGGCTGCCACGAATACAAGCCCACCTGCCCTTCAGGAACACACCAGCCGGTTGCCCTGCGTCTGGCTCCCTGCCGCCAGGGCCACAGTCCGTGACCTCGTCCAAGACCTACTCATGCCCTGATGAGGCCAGGCCCAGGTGCAAGCATCCCACCTCCCACTCAGGGGGCTCATTCCAAGCCCTTCTGTGGTGCCTGACCAGCCCCGTGACTGTAAAAGCCCATTGCAGCAAGACCCTTGGCTTCCGCCTCCTGTACATTCCTGGCATCCACCCACATCTCTCCGTTGCCATGGCAACCGCGGTGCTCAGGGGCCCTGACAGCTCTTGCCTGGGCATCTGCGGCAGCCTCCTCCCAGGTCTCCCTGCTGCTACACTGTCCCAGCTCCCCAAACCGTTCTCAGCGCAGCAGCTGAGGGCAACGTATAGAGCACAGCAGACCAGAACATACCCCATTACTCCTAGGAGAAAACACAAACTCCTCACCACAGCCTAGGCGCCATCTCCCCATTCTCCCTTCTCCTTGCGACACTCTTTCGTTCATCCCACTCCTCAGCTTCAGGCTCCCTACACGGGCTGCTTCAAGCCCTCTGGTGGCGACCTGACCCCTGGAGGAACTGGAGTATGAGCCCCGGCCTAGAAGCTGACAGCCGTTTCCTGGCTGGGTGTCCTCGGGCAAGTTGCTCAACCTCTCCAGTCTTTCGTGGCCTCACCTGTAACGTGCGGATAATCACGCCCAGCTCATAGGGGTATTGTGGAGACTCCACAGGGGAGGAGAGGAATGCATGGAAAGTACTTAGAACCGTAGTGGCAAGTAGCAAGTACTCCTTACACAGGAGCGGCTGCATTACTGTTGTTACCGCCACAATTATTATTGGGTCCACCTTGACCTTGGGGTATGCAAGGCCTTGGTTCTACTCAAGGGGAGATCGGCGAGACCCGGGGAGGCCAAGCGACACTCCTGAGGTCATACGCCCGGTAGTGACAGTAACCGTAACGCGTGCGCCGAACTTTCAGCTCTGCCGCCAATCCCTCCCCCGGCCCAGCCCAATCTCAGACAACACCTTCCCTGGAATACTTCCATCCATCTCTGCAGACTCCTGGAGGCCCACTAATTCCCACCTGTCACCCCACAACACCCTCCCCACAGTGCAGTGAGCACTTAGGAACAAGCCCCCTCCTAGGCATTCCAGCAGCCCGCTGGCTGCCAAAAGCTGTTTTCCTTGGCCCCAGGCCCAGGGCTGTTTTGTAGCCGTGATACATAATTCCCCATTTTAAGAGCTTCCTCTTTGGTTATTACAGCTACAAGTGATTAGAATCGGCATTAGAATCAGCTCTGACACAGAGGCTCCAGGATTAAGGCTCCCTCCCTGCCCAGCTTAAATTCTCCTTGTCTCTGTTGCAGGGGTCAAGGCCAGAAATGGCTGTGCCTGAAGACCGACGTACAGATCACCTGGTCAGCTCTGGCACGTCCACGGACAGATTCGACCTGGTGCCAGCGATGCCGTGGATTTATCAGATGTTCCTTTGCTTCTCCCCCATTTAAACCCACTAGAATTTTGGTACTTACACTTTGTGCTGAGCTGTCAGTAACTAGTGGTCTATTTACTCCTCAAACAGCCTTACTGTGGAAGGGAAGGGATTTCTAGTCCTGTTTTACCCATGAAGGAAGTTGAAGCTCACGTGAGAGAGTGAGTGGCCTGCTTGGGGCTATGCACACAGAAGCCGGAAGCCAGAATTCCCACCTCCACCTGCCCAATGCCTGAGGTACTGGAGCAAAGCTTAGAAGGAGGAGACCTCTGCCCTGTTTGCAGATGAAGATGCTGAGGCCGGAGGAAAAAGGCCAGATGTATAGCAGGACACAGTGGGGACTGGGTGTCCTGCCCACCTCCCATGCCCTCCCAACCCCTCTGGCCCCAGGTGCCCAGGTGCCAGCCAGCTGGACCTCGAATCAAGCTGCAGACACCGCACCGCGGTGGCTGCCTTTCCCAGCACCTGCCGCTTCAGTCCAAGGCTGTGGGGGAGAGCAAGCCCTTGCCTGAGAAGTTCTCACCCTTCCCCAGCAGAACTTGAAACGTTTCCCGTAAAAAAAAAAAAAAAAAACAAAAAAAAAAAACAAAAAAAACAATCCCACAAGGCTCTCTGGAAGAGAACGAGGACTTCAATCTCTCATTGTCACTGACTTAACCAATCAGTGAGGTTCTATCAGGTTTTCAAAATAAGAGGGCAGGTAGGTACACTTTGCTGTTTCCTCTTTAGAAGCCCTCCCACCCACTCAGAGGCACACAGTCAGCCCCTGAGATCCATCTCTGGACAGTGAGTGTTTCTCAGCAAGCCTCTGGGGGTGAGGCAAGCAGCACCTAGAATCCCAGAAGAGACCCCCTCTTGGAGGTAGAAAAATAGCAACGTCCTGTTGGGCTCACTGTGGAATTAAGCATTCTGGGGCAAGGCTTTATCCTCTCCTCCCGTTCCCCTGTCCACTCCAGAGCCAGGGTTCTGGGCTCACTGAGGCTACGACCCAGCTGCGTGACCTAGAGCAGGTAACAACCTCTCTGTGCCTCATTGGCTATAAGAACTCCCCTCCTAGGGATTAAGTAGGATGATGCCTGTAAAATGTTCAGCACAGGGTCTCTTACATGCTAAGTGATTAATAAATATTAGCTATTACTGAAGAAAACAGCTGACCACACTGGAATTTTATTAATACTGTGTGGCAGGCATCATATCCTGAGTGTTTTGAAAAGAAGAAAAAAGCAAGCTGCATTTATGAAGCATTGACTACACACACGTTTATTTAGCAGTGTGCTAAGTGCTTTGCAAGCATTTTCTCAGTTAACCCCCTCTATGGGAGCCATTTTGCTGACGAGGCCTGGAGAGGTGAAGTCACCCATCCAGAATCACACGGCAAGTAAAACGGCCGCGGAGGCTTCAAACGGCTCGCAGGTCTGCTTCAGCCTCTGTCCCATGTTCTCAAGCACTTGGCCATCTGGGATCACCTGCAAGGTGACCAAGTGAAATCAGGCCTGGTGCCTTTAAGTCCACTCCAAGCCGCTGGACTGGACACATCAGGGTAGTATGGGAGGGCCAACAGGGAAGCAAGGAGCCACAGGACACAGATGGGGCAGGGCCCGGGGACCTGGGGAGCAGTCACTGCCCAGGGCCATAGGGAAGGGCTGGACAGGCTCATGAAGTGGCATTGACAGCCAGGACACACGGCACCCTGGACCAGAGCCTTCCTCCAGCAGGCAGGGAGAGCCTCCCAGACTTCTCTGATAAGTCTGAAGGGGCTCCTTCAAAGCACTGTGTCCACAGATTCCAGGCAAAGGACAGGTTCAGTGAGTAGCAGGGCTGGGATCAATTAGTAATGTCTGCCACGGCCATGCTCCTTAGGTACCCTCCTGACCCTAGGAAGCATCTGAAACCTAAGCACAAAAAACAAAAAACAAAAACCAGGGCACCTGGGTGGCTCAGTCGGTTAAGCGTCTGACTCTTGGTTTCAATTCGAGTCATGATCTCACAGTTCATGGGATCGAGCCCTAGGTCGGACTCTGAGCTGACAGCACAGACCCTGCTTGGGATTCTCTCTCTCCTTCTCTCCCTCTGCCCTCCCTTGCTCTCTCTCTTCTCTCCCTCTCTAAATAAAAAAATAAACATTTTTTAAGAAAATTAAGCACCCCAAACCAACCAACCAAACAAAAACAAAAACACGAGGTGTGTCAAAGAGTGCTATTTAACCCAAGACCTTAAGGGTAGCTATTTTTGAAAAGAAGTAGAAGTTACTCAGAGAAAGACTTTTGTTTTTGTTTTTCAGGAAAAGGTGCACCTTTAAAAGATGTAATCATTTGATTAAATCACGTGGTCTGTATCCTTCTGTCTTGTTTATCTGTCTGTATCTCAGGATAACTCATGTGACAATCTCAACAGCCTACAAGGACCTGGCCGCGAAAGACAGAGTTTGGAGGGGAGGCAGGGAGGCTTCGGGGAGGAGTAGGGCTTGCGGCAAACCGGATGGGCCGCTCTCCTCAGCTCCAGCTGCTGCATATACATTTTCTAATTTCTAAACCATGCCACGGCCCAAATACAAATATGGTTTGCCTTCTTTGCTTACGCCATTACCCCAGGTCACCTGAGGTGGCCACAGCAAAGGGCAGGGCAGGGCAGGGGGCAGGCTTGCCTGGAGATGCTGACCAGCCCGGCCTCACCGGCCCAACGGCTCCCCCGGTGAGGTCATCCAGGAAGTCTGGCATTGTTTTGCCCGGAACAAAGCTGAACAATGAGCGACCGCATTCTGGTCCTAGTGAAAGTGAATTCCGTTTGGGGAATTGTTTTTAGCATGACATCTCTGGGGACAGGGCTTGTTAATCTACCTGGGGTTCATTGTCTGCGGGCGAGTTCTCCCCTTCCCTGGTCGAGCTGGAAACCCCCCACCCCACAAAAACTCAGGTCCACCCTCAGAGACCCCTCCATTGAGAGCACCTTGCCTGGCTCATTATTAGCCCTCAACCTACGTTAAGTGTCTACCTCTCCCCAAGCTTCACAGAGGCTCCCCTTTCACAGATCAGGATGCTGAAGCTTAGGGAAGGGGAAGGTCAAGCCCAGGTCACACAGTCATGAGGCAGTAGGTCAGGATTTGACCCCAGATCCTGACTCCACACCACCCAGAGACGAGGTGACCTCTGGACAGGGACCTACCAGAACAAGTCATACCTCTGGCTCTGTGATTTGCAGAGGAAAAAGTGGGTGAGAGGGAACAGGTTTTACAGAGAACCGGCCTCTGGGACAACACTGGTGGCAGGCAGGATGTGGGCCCAATGCACAGCCACCTTGTCCTCTTCTCAAAAAATGTTTACAGGTGAGAGGTCCGGGGACCGGGTCCAAATATTTTTCTTATCTCCTTAGAGGTGGCAAGCACTGACCCAAAGCCCAGAGAACCACAGGCGGTCAACAGAGAAGAACAAAAAAGAAGGCATGCAAGCTGCATGGGAGTGAGGGGGAGGGTACTAGGTGGGGGGGAGGCAGGAGGCCGAGCCAAGGGAGGGGCCGAGGGGTGGGGGCAGGATGGCCGGCGCAGCCCCCAGGCACCAGCCAAGCAGGCCACTGAGTCAGGGGAAAGGGCAGTGGACCAGGGGCCAAAAGGCTGGGTCTAGTTCTAGTTCCACTGGGTCATGCAGGCCAAGTACTGCCCCTCTGCATCTCAGAAGTCCAGGGACAAAACAGAGCAAGGGTAACCCCGGCAGGCAGTGACTGCTGAGTAAGCACTTCCTGAGAACCTACCGTACTGGGTGCCAGGCACTGCTCTAGGAACTGGGGGCATGGAGGTGAGCCCTGAGGAGCTGACGTCCCAGAAGGGGAGATCAATATTTACAACCAGGACCAGCATGTAGAAGACAGCCAAGCAGGATGAGGTGTAAGGGACAGCGACACAGGAGTCAGTGAGACCCCTCCAAGGAGGTAAGGTTTCATAACGGCAGACGCTCACTGAGCTTTCAGGGACCTTTCAGGGACCTTTCAGGGACCTTCCAGGCACCAATGCATTTATTCCTCTCAGCAGCCTGGATGAAGCAATGAGGCCCAGAGAAGCGACGTCACTTGCCTAAAGGCACACAGCTGGGATCTGAACCCAGGCAATGGGTTTTGGGGTCCATGCTTTCAACTACACCGAAACTGAGGTCTGCATGGCAAACATCTGGGGAAATGGTGTTCTCAGAGCAGGGAATGGTGTGCTCCAAAGAGGGCCACACAGGGCATGGTAAAGGAAAAGAGAGAAGGCCAGTGTGAGACAGAGAACAAAGGGAAACAGGGGATAGGGTGACCTAGAGACGAGGCCATGTCCAGAGGCCAGGATTAAAAGCTGGGTTTATCCAGAGGCTGGTGGCAGCCCCTGGAGAATTTTGTGCTCAGTGGGGACTCAACCGTGTGGCTCCACAGCCCCTGCTTGTCCCTGACTGCCTGACCAACCCCTCCCTTCCACTCTGGGAGGGGATTCAAGGGCTCATGCTGGGCTTTTCCCTGTAAGCTACTACGAGTGGGGGCCTTTAGAACCTGGGTCCTTTATCCCTGACACCCCGGAGCCACCCAGCCCCCTCATCCTGTGCCAAATACCTGCAGGACTGGCTGAAGACGACTGCTGTTCTTTATGAAGAGGCATCACCCAAGGATGGGTGGCCAGAACTCCTTCCCCTTGGCCAAGGGTCACAACACCAGTGCCACAGAGAAGAAAATGTTCTTGTGAGTTGAGTCCGGACCTCAACAAGGGTGAAGCCCACGGGTTTGGGAAGAAGAGGGTCAGCCTCTGATGCTATATAATCTGAGACAAGTGACTAACCCCTGCCAAGCAGGCACTTACCTGGGGCAGTGGGGCGGAAAAGCCCCAAATGTCCCATGCTAACTGAGCACCTACTTACACTGCTGGCCCAGGGCCACTGCAGGGGGATACGAGGTCACCTCCCTGCCCTCAAGGTGCTAATGTCCAGAGACGGAGGGGAGGGACTCGTTTTGTCAAAGTAACACAAACATTATTCTGCAAGGAGGACAGGAGTCGTGCATCTGGTCAAGGGTGAATGAGAGGAGCTTCAAGGAGCAGGTGCCTGGGACACCCTCCGGGTTGGGCCCCACACAGCCTGGCTGGACCTGGACTCCTGGGGAAAGGTGAGTATCCGGGAACAGTCCAGTCTCACGGATTCTGTCGCAGCGGGCTCAGACCCCAAATGCCACTTAGGTCGATTTTGAGCATACACCGCCAGAACTAAAGCTTAGCTAAAGGAGAGAAAGCAGGGAGACAGAGGAGGGCCGCCATGGCGTCTAACGGGGGCGCTCAGGGGCCTGTTTTGGTGCACAGGGCAGTGAGTCAGCAGGCAACGGTCTCCTGGCACTGACTCACCAGCCACAGCCTGTCACTCTCCCGTCAGCTTCCCCACCACCCCAGCCCTCAGCCTGGTTTTGCCGGAAGTGGGGGTGGGGTAGGGTCTACCATGATCCTGAGGCAGGCTCTGTAGAACCCAGGATTATTTCTGGAGGCCACAAAAAAAGAGACATGAGAAACAAGAAAAGCGCAGTTTCCATTTCCGCAAACTTCCCCTTTAAAGCTATAAGAACCCTAAAGCCGCCCTCCTCTCACTGCTTGTGGAAAGCAAACAGGGCTACCCCTCCCTAGCTCTATAGAAACTGGAGAGCGACAGGATCTCAGCGACAAGGCTAGCTAAGGGCACGTCTGTGGCCCAACACCCACTCAGAGCCAGCCACCTCCAACTCCCTCACCCGGGCTCGGCCGGAAGTCACATCTCCATGGAAACAGTCAAAGAACGCTCTGCGGAACAGCCTTGGGAAGTCACCTCTCTAAGCCTCAGTGTTATCATCTGTAAGATGGGCATAATATCCCATCTACAGTGTGTGAAGACTCCTAGCTCAGTAAATGTTTGTAAACAAGGCCCCTGTTCCTCTTTTAAACACGTCTCTACTCAATGAGGAAGGACCTTCTTCCTTCCTAGCTGCACCCAAACCTCACCCTCACTTAGAAATTTAGCTCAAGGAGAGTTTGGTGCCCGAGGAACGAAGCAGCTTGAGATTTAGCAAGACAGAGGTGGCGATCAGCTAGCAATGTCTGCTGCCAGTGCCCCGGTGCCTGTGCCGTCTCGGAGCAAAGGGACTTGCTGCCTGGAATTTTCTCCGTTTATCTGGAAGTCAACTTCCGGTTGGCCTCCACCACCCACAGCCCACCTGAGATCCCCAGGGGCTCCTGAACCACACACATCTTAGGCTTTCTCACACCTCCATGCCTTGGCTCATTCTGTTCCCCTAGCCTGGCACGCTGTTCCCCAAGTATGGTACAAGCAATCCTCAGATGATCCCTTGGGACAATGGCCCTCCAATGCCTCCCTTGGGCTCCGTGGGCCACACCACCTCTGTTCCCATGCTTACCAGCCCATATCAAAATTGTCTGCTTACCCAGGGCCAGCTTCCTGACACCCAGTATGAGGCCCGGCACTATAAATATTTGTCGGATGGAACCTTTAGGGCTCACAACTCTGGGGACACTCAGCATAGGAGTAAATATCTTCTTCATTGTAGCTATGTGTAGCGGGGCGGGGGCGGGGGGGTCCTCAACTAGGGTGAGAGAGCAAACAATAGCAGATGTTTAGGACACAGGCAGGGCTGTTGACAGAGGAAGAATGGGCCATACACAGCCTCTGCTAGACAGAGGGGGTGTGTTCCCGGCATATGAGCACAATTCCCCCGCAAGTGGTCAAACCCCTGCAGAGCTTTGCCCTCTTTTGATAGATGAGCCCGAAATCTTCAGGAAGTCAATTTTCGTTAAACAACGTGTTCTCTGAGCATCTTCCAAAAAGGGACTCTGAAGTGAATTCTCCTTGGTCTCCTAAAGGTTCGCCGGGTACTAGAGGATCCCAGTGGATCCTGCACGAAAACTGGGAGGCTCCAAATGGGGCCTTAGAGTAGTGGCACATGCGCGTGCAAGCCCACTTTTGGGATGAGCAAACCGAGGCCCCAGACACACAGCAGATCAACAGGAGCCACCAGCCTCTTTCACAGATGCGCCATCAGAGCTCAGGGGACCTCGTTTCAAAGGAGAAAGTGAGGCCAGAAGGAGGTGGGATTATCCCAGCCCGCTCTTATTCCAAACCCACGTGGACCGCCTCAGATCTAATTCCGTCAGGTTGGCGGCTGTTGGCACAGAAGCCGTGGCAACTTCCAGGGCTCCAAGGTGGTGCCTAAAGCAGCCAGCATTCGGCTAGAAGAAAAGCTCAGCATTAAAATCCATACCAGGGATGGGGGGGGCTCAAGGGAGGATGCACATTTCTCAATTATGCATACCGTCTCCCAGGGCAACCCCCAGGCACCCTCTAACCTTCTCAACCTTTCGTGCCCCCAGTGCTGTTCACCGAGAGCACCGTGTAGGGGATGTGGCGCTGCCTCCTCACGGCCAGCCACCCATGCAGTGACACAAAATGAGGCCACCTCATCCACTGGAAACTCCCTAGAGGCGTGCCCACTAGCTCAGCCAAGCCTGTTGCCAACCATGCAACAGCAACCCCCACTGCCCACCATGTCGCCCTCAGCTCGAGAACTATCACTGGTGGCTCCCAGCTGCTTGGAGAATAATCACTGTATTTCCCCATCAGGAACCCAAAGCTCCTTACACTTGACATTGCCCTTGTCCCCAGTCCCCACCTTATCTCTCCTCTGGTCCTGCCTGAGTCCCAGGACCTCCTTGTTTTCTCCATCATTATCCCATTCAATCCTGCACTTTGAGAGCCCGTGAGTTCTCTTATGTTTAGGTAGATCCCACCCACCCTGAAGACCTGGCCCGAGAGTCACCTCCTCCAGGAAGCACTTCCTGCCCACCCCACTCTTTCCCCTCGCCTCCTCTGACTTGTGTCACCACACCATGCACCTGGTTCTGGGCTCTTGCTCAGACTGTGACACCCTAGACAGAGTTCAAAGTTCTCCTTGGGAAAGCTCCGTTTCTTCATCTGTAAAGCGGGCCCCCTAATCTGTAAAACTGTCCCGTGCTGAAGTCTCTGGGCCCCTGAGCAGAGTTGCTAGAAGATCCCAGGTGCCTGAACCTCAGCACAGCCTGGGGCTCTGACTGAAAATGCAGATGCCTGGCCCCTCCCCAGACCTCCTAAACTGAATCTTCAAGGATATTAGACCAACCCCCCAGAGTGAATAGTAGAACCGGGTGAGGTTAGGCATAGTGGGTGCTAACAAACTGGGAGGTGCTTGGTAACATGTAAAACAAAATCAACCGATGAAAGAGACTATTACTGGCTGATGAAACTGCATGCGAGTGTGCATAGCTGTGCACACGTGTGTGCCCATGGACTGTCGGTCTCCCCTGCCAGACTATGAGCATCTGGGGTCTGGGCCTGGCTGGCTTTCATGTCTGCCAGCCCCAGTTGAGTCCAGGGACTACCCTGTAACCATGTGCCCAGACATGGTTTGCCACGATAGTTTGCCAGAGGCTCTCCTACTCCCTTTTGCCACTGCTCCTTACAGTACTCCCGGGGGACGGGCACTTTTGTCCCCATTTTACAGATAAGAAAACTGAAGCTCAGAGATGAAACATGGTGGAGCCAAGGTTACCCAGTGAGCAAGTGACAGAATTTGAACCCAGGACAAGGCAATACTCCCTCTACTGGCTTCTTAAGTTAAAAGGCGTTTGAAAAATAAAGGTTGGGGCTGGCAGGTGGATTATCTGGGGCTCCTGGGGCAGGGAGCTGGTGGAGTAGGGGTCCTGGAGGGACAAGCACCCAGGGGGCAAAATCCAGCAGAGCAGGCCTCAGTCAGCATCTCCAAAGAGACACAGAGTGTAGGGCACATCACCTGAGACCTGGGAACCCCTCCCTGCACCTGTCACCCTGGCACAGGGGGTCACTTTTTCCCTAAAGTGGAGGCAGCGGGTGGGGCCTTTCCAACAGGAGAAGCACCTGTCCCTAACATGCCAGCTCTCCAAACCCAAGGAACAACCGCAGGCAAGGACCCAGGAGACCCTGGTGAGGCCCTGGCTGGGCCAGTGGCCACTGCTTGACCAAGGCAAGACCTGCCCCTCTCTGGGCTGTGGTTTCTACCAGGTGACCAGCAGACCCTGACAGCTTGCAAGGGCGGTATCCCAACCATCCGTCCCACGCGCAGGTACACACACACACACACACACAGACACACACACAGCCACCTCTCCTTCTTCAAAGGCAACCTGCCCACCAGAAGAAAATACACACCACAGATACACCTGTCAGCACCCCAGTTTCCTCAAATGTAGAACGAGGACAGTAGTACCTACCTCTTCGGGCTGCTGGGAGATTAAATGAGCTAATATGTACAGATGACTCTGCCAGAACAAAACATGAGCTATCAGGACAATGACCAAATGCAGGCATATTCTTCCTGAGACCAGTGACAGCCTGGACTCACAGCCAAGGTCCTGCTGGGCACGTCCTGTGTGCCAGGTCTGCTGGACACCTGACAGATCACCTCGCAGAGCCAGGACCAGGGTTCAAAAGCAGGCCGGCCAGTTCTGAGACGCGGGGCATCACCCTAACGCTCCTACCTCCTCTTCCATTCCTCTTCCACAGTGGGGGGGAACCAGTGTCCCTGGGGGACACTCTCAGTACACCCGCTGACTAGGACGATGTAGGTCCTGTGGGCTGGTGGCTCCCTGGGGATCTGAGCACAGATGCGGAAACCTGTCACCTCCTGTCCCTAGCCTCGGAGTAGGGTCGGGAGAGCAGCTCAGGCAGCTGCCCACAGACAGGCAGAAGATGCCCAGAGGAGCCGGCGGCCAGGCCAGCACACGAGGTGGTGTCGGTACCCCTCTGGCCCACGGGCGGCGGGGGACGTGGAAGTTACAGGGCCTGGGGCCCGACCTTGAGAGCAGACAAAACGTGTGCGGCAGGCGCTGCCGGGGAAATGGGCTGCAGAGAGGACCCAACAGCCCATGGCGGAAATGCAGACCAGCTACTGGAGCAGAGTGGCCAGGCAGCCTCCCTCCTTCCTGGTAGGCACAGCTGCAGACCTTGGGCTGCAGCTACAGAAATCAGATTCCGCGACCCCCTCAACTGCCAGGGGCCTCAAAACCCCAAAGGTCCTCGCTAGAAATCCCTGGGTACCTGAGACCCCTTAAGTGGCCATCAACAAATGACAGATCAGCCCCGGACGCCAATGCCCAGTTTACAGAGGAGACTGAGGCTTGAAAAGGGAAGGGGGCTTTCCAGGAAGCTCCAAGGCTCTGCTGTGGGACCCTGGGCAGCCCTACTGGGTCTGTTTCCTCATCTGTAAAAGGTGACCAATAATGGCATCATCCTCTCAGGGCAGAGGGGTGATCACGTGAGCTAATGCAAGTAAATCACTAAGTACGGGGCCAGGTGCCCAGACAGGTGCATATTAAGATGTTGTGTGTGAGGGCAAACATTATTCATGCTGGAGCGAATCTCAGGCAACTGCCTGCTAGTAGGAAGGCAAGACCACAGCAATTATGGCAAAAAGTTTGCCAGCCCAAGAAGGATGGGCCACTCCATTCTTCAACCCCAATTGTTTTTTTGAATGTGTACTAGTTCCTGAAATTCAATACCATCATCTGGTCTAATATGCCCGTTTTACAGGTGGGGAAATTGAGGCCTAGGCATAAGAGCTTTGGTCTCTAGTGTTTCAACTCAGGTTCTAGGCCTCTGGTTGCCTTGCCCGCTCCTACTGTTTGGAAGCCTAGGACCAGCTTATTTGGGGAGCTCTTACCCAGACCCAGGACATGCACAAATCCCACAAAGGTCTTTGACTCCAAGAGAAGGAAGGCCCTGCCTGTTTACCCGGCAATCTACTTCCCATCAGTCCAGGGGCCAAGAGGCTCCTTCAGGCATTGATTCTTGTTCCCACCAGGCCCCCTGAAGGACCACTCAGGTCAGAGCATCTGCTCCCTCTCCTGGGTGGACTCCCTGGACACCGTTTCCTAGGTAACTGCAGCTGTTGGGGACCTCACAGGCTTGAATCACAGAAGGCAGCTCAGGAAGGTTCTGTAAGGGGACAGAGGCCCTGTAAGCAGACAGGAACACAGGTGGACTTCCCCCAGACACTGGGAAACCGGGCTTCTCATGAAGCCTGAGAGAGTATAAAAGATGCCCAGCACGCTGGCTATGGACCTCAGAAAATCTGCTGAGGTCACAATGCCCCTTCCAACACAGCCCAGGTACCCAGAGACTGCATACTCCAGAAAAATGCCACCGATTGGGAATGTCCCTAGCAGAATTAAAGCCAGAGGAGGGTCCTTTGTCATAGAACTTACTGTCTCTCTACATCAGTGCCTGGGAAGCCCTGGGCTGTCACAGCTCAGTGGGTGCATTTTCACAGGCCATTTCAGGCCCTGAAATGCACATCCCTGCTCTTCTCGATCCTCAAATACTTCCTCCAGGAAGCCTTCCCTGACCATCCCCGGTCCATCTCCTGGCAGAACAGATTGCTCAGCTGTAATCCTAGTTTCTTCCTCCCACAGTCAGAGGATGCTCTAGGACAGAGGGTGGGCCTCCTCCCTAGAGGCAGCCAATGAGGAGGACCCGGGTGTATCATTGCCATGGCAACCTATTGTTCGAATTCCAGCTGTTCTTACGTCCTGGAAACAAAAAATAGTTGTAGCTGGCACTATGTTGGGCATTTGATATAATTCTAGCTGCTAGTAATTTTTCATTTTCTACTTTAAGTTTTAAGTTTATTTATATTTGAGAGGGAGAGAGAAAGAGAGAGAGAGAGAGAGAGAGAGAGAGAGAGAGAGAGAGAGAACACCAGGAAGGGGCAGAGAGAGAGGCAGGCTCAGCACCGCCACTGTGGAGCCCAATTCAGGGCTCGAACTCACGAACTGTGAGATCATGACCTGAGCTGAAGTCGGATGCTTAACTGACTGAGCCACCGAGGTGCCCCAAGTTGGTTAGTAACTTTTTAATCATGTTAAATATTTTTATTTGCTTAGATCACTTCTCACTGATTATTGCTGCTTGCTTTCCTCCTATAATCAATCCAAAGGTAATAAGACTTCATAACATTTTCGGAGACTCTCATAGAACAAGAAGCACACTCTAAACGCCTGAAAAGTATGGAAAATCCTCCAACTGCACACCAGTTCCAGAACTCCCTGGGTTGAGTGACCCTGCATATGCCCAGCTCAGCGCCTGGCACTTGGGGGCAGTACTTTCACCCAGTCCTTACCAACCACCCTATGAGATGAGGAATCTCACCCCATCTGAGGCTCAGAGAGGCACAGGCACTTCCAGAATCCTGGGTCCTCAACCGCTGGGCCCTGGGGCATCTCCTGACTAGGACCTTTGACACCAGCAAGACCCCCTCTGCACCTGACACCAGAGGAAACTGAGGCCAACAGGAGGTGGGGATGTCATTCTGCAAATGAACCAGCTAGGATTAGGATCCGAGTCTCCCAAGGGGGCCCCTATCACGGGTACTGGGCCAGTCTCAATTCCAAAAGTGCACTAACAGGGGCGCCTGGGTGGCTTAGGCAGTTGAGCGTCTGACTCTTGATTTCAGCTCAGGTCATGATCTCACGGTTCTTGAGTTTGAGCCCCGCGTCGGGCTCCATGCTGACAGCACAGAGCCTGCTTGTGATTCTCTCTCTTCTCCTCTCCCTGCCCCTGCCCTGCTCTCCCTCTCTCTCCCAATCTCTCTCTCTCTCTGAATAAACAAATACATTTTTTAAAAATGGCAGTAACAAAAACATCCACATCGCTGAGGCTTTGTGCTAAATGCTTTACAAGGACCTTCCCATTTAATTATGTATACGTGCTGGGATGACTAAATACTGGCCCCCTCGGGCCAGGAAGAACTGTTAACCATTTCAATTCATACTACCTAGAGCAATTAGATGGCTAAAACCTGCGGGTGTGGCTAATAATAAGTGGATGGAGGAAAAGGACGGAGTCCAAAGAGCATCATCCCTGCCCCCACCTCCTCTGAGCTCCTCTCACCCTGACCCTCCTGCAGTGTCCCATCCCCTGCAGCGGCCCAGGACTTAATCAGCTTATTCACCCTTTAGATGGCCTGGCCGATCAGAAAAAGTCTCCTTTTACTCCTCGGGGACAAGGATAGCTGAGATTTAGGCCACAACTATAAATAGTCAAGAAATCCGTCCTTTTTAATTGACTCATCTATTTATTTGGTCAATCAGTTCCTGCTGACCCCCAGATGGCTGAGTTCTACATAATTCCACCCTCGTGCTGTCCGTGGAGAGGAGGGACCCCCCTGGCCTCTCTAGCTTTGTTCTCCGAATTCCCCAACAGGCACTGCCCGCCGCAAGACCCTGTTCCCCACATACGCTCTGCCTAGTTCCACTTTTGCCTGTGCTGCGTCACCTTAAAAGATTTTAGTTGGAACCTAAGTCTGTTACTTGTCAGCTGTAAGCGGTGACCTCAGGAATGTCACTTCCCCTTGGGGCCTCAATTGCACCATCTGTAAAATGGGCCGTCTGGAATTACACAACGGAAGGTAGGAGGAAGTGCCTCTGTGCACGATTGGATTTGCTCTCAGGAGAAACGGCCTGGCCCAGGATGCGGAAGACCAGCCACCTTTCACTTCAAGCTGTTCATCAGTAACACGGACTCCGCCCCTCCTTAGCACCCTGCAACTAAGTGCAGGGAGAGGCAGCAACAAGCCGCAGGGGCCAAAACCAAACAAACAGTTCCTCGTCCAGTGTTCTGTGTCAAATGGGCAGCCGAGTCTGCTCACCGCCAACCCTTCCCAAGGCATTTCACGTGCTCCCCAAACCACGTGAGTCGTCAAAACTAGGTTAGACATCTCGTTAGAGTGTGTTTCCTCTTGGGACCTCTGGCAACGCCTGCAATCCTCCCGCAGCCCTGTTTGGGCGAGGGCTGGGCTGGGCTGTTTGTTTTCCTGAGCAGAAGCCAGTGGTCAAAACAACTCCATAGTCGCTACCTTTGAGGGGGCACCTGGCAGCAGTACGTAAGGACTTCTGGTCCCAGGCTGGCTCCCCAAAGTGAATCAAGGCCAACCACTCGGCGGGGCGTTCAGGGTCACCAGCCGAGACCTCCCATCCAGCTCCTCTCCCCTGCCCTCTGCCCCAGAGCGAGACACCGCAGCCAAGCCCCAGCCAAGCCCAGCTACTTGCAGCATCTGGAGAGGCTTCCGGCTTTCCCTTTTCAGGGCCGGTGATGCCTTTCCTGTCTAGCGCCTGCCTGGCATGCTTTTGTCATTGGAGGCCTCTGGGCAAGTTTTTTGAACTCTGTTGCCCAAAGCATCTTCCAGAGACCCCACCAACCACAGCCAACTTGTGTCCTCACTGGCCTGGTGGTTCCCAGGCTGGGCAGAGTGAGGCTCGGCTCTGGGTCTCCAGGGCACAGCCAGGGCCCGCGCTGCGGGAGAAGTCCAGAAGTCTCTTGATGACTGAACGAACAGACTTTCAATTCTCGGGTTTCAGATGCTTACAGGTTTTCCCCAAACTTCCCCTGACATCAAAGATTCTTGTCTGGGCCTTTCCCCCACTCAGTGGGGCTGGAAGGGGTTTGAAGATATATGAATTTCTCAAATGGACCATAAATGTCAAAAGGAAAACACAAGGTCTGCCCCGCCGTGACCTCATGGAGTTGGGAGCTACCGTTATCTACGTGAGATGATGCAGGGCAACAGAGCCTGTGATGATCACTTCCCAGCGTGTTCCATGAAACCATCATGCCACAGGCCTGGCATGATGTATGCCAACTGTCCCTCGGTAAGACAGAAAGAGAAAGCTCACACTCAATTTTCATGTAATTTATAGGTTCACATGTATCTCACTAGATTGTAAGATTCTAAAAAATGGACGCTGTGTCTTTATATTTGTGTCACTAGCTCTGTCACATAGCTTATGGATATGAAATACAATCAATTTGTTTAGTGTTTATTTTTAAGAGAGAGAGGGAGGGAGCACAAGTAGGGGAAGAATAGAGAAGGCGGGGGTGGGGGGGGTGGCGGGGGACAGAGGATCTGAAGTGGGTTCTGTGCGGACAGCAGAGAGCCCGATGCAGGGCTGGAACTCACAAACCACGAGATTGTGACCTGAGCCGAAGTCAGACGCTTAACCAACTGAGCCTCTCAGGTGCCCCATAAAATTAATTTTTTAAGGAAGTTGGGGGTGGCCTTTCTCCCCAGAAGCACGCCGCATGCCCAGTCTGCAGCCACAAAGCTTTCAGGCCCGGCCACATGGGGATCAGCTGGGATCCCATACGAGGCCAGAGATGTATGGGAGTCAGTACCTAGAAACCGCCTCGAGGGGCGCCTGGGTGGCGCAGTCGGTTAAGCGTCCGACTTCAGCCAGGTCACGATCTCGCGGTCCGTGAGTTCGAGCCCCGCGTCGGGCTCTGGGCTGATGGCTCAGAGCCTGGAGCCTGTTTCCGATTCTGTATCTCCCTCTCTCTCTGCCCCTCCCCCGTTCATGCTCTGTCTCTCTCTGTCCCAAAAATAAATAAACGTTGAAAAAAAAAAAAAAATTAAAAAAAAAAAAAAAAGAAAGAAAGAAATAGTAGGATAAGTACACAAAGACTATTGCAGTTTTGTATATATGAAAATTTGGAAACAATGTAAATGTCCTTCAAGAATGGATTTGGTAGGGGGCACCTGGGTGGCTCAGTTGGTTAAGCATCCAACTTTGCTCAGATCATGGTCCCATGGTTCATGGGTTCAAGCCCCGCGTCGGGCTCTGTGCTGACAGTTCAGAGCCTGGAGCCTGCTTCGGATTCTGTATCTCCCTCTCTCTGCCCCTCCCCCATTCATGCTCTGTCTCTCTCTGTCCCAAAAATAAATAAACCTTGAAAAAAAAAAAAAAAAAAAAAGAAACCGCCTCGGCCCCAGGGGCCTTCCAGAACTGCAGCTTTTCTAGTTTTGTTTCTTTTCGGATGAGACATTCCGGGGTGTCTGGACTATTTAATGTGACTAAGTCACCCCTGAAAGCACTTCAATACGACCATTTAAAATTAATAACACACATTCATAAGACCTATTTGCGTCAAGCTTTTCGATATACCAAACTACTTTCTCCTCGTCACCAGTTAGCCTGGTGGGCACACGGTCCCCCCTTTTACAGGTGGGGCAACTGAAGCCCTGGCAGGTGGGACTGGCCAGAGGTCACACAGCCAGGAAGCTGCAGACCAGGGCCACAGGGTGGTTACGGGAGGAGTGCAGGCACTAGGTCTCAAGGTGCCGTGTGACCTTGGGCACGTCAGTGCACTTCTCTGAGCCTCAGAAGGCTCATCACAAGGATGGACGGACAGGAGGGTGGAGGCAGACGGCTGCGGGAGAAGTGGCCCGCTTCTCTCCTCCACCCAGAGACAAGACCTGGTTACGCACACGGACTGCATTCTGGAACCCCTGTTCCACTTTGCAACCAAAGTGTTTTTGTGATCTTCCTTCCGGCCTTGTTCCTCATTCTATCCCCACTGCCCAGCACTCTGCCTGGTATACAGCGGGTGTTCCACGAATGCTCACCATGTGAATGAACAGATGAATCCAAGGTAAGCGACTCTACTCATTCAGCTGTGAGATCCTCACAGGACAGGAGAAGGTCTGGAGGGAATAGTCCAGAAGAGAGCAGCAGGGTCCCACTGGGCAGCACCCTGTGGAAGGAGGGCAGGGCGGGCAGCGCACCATTCCTGTCTCCTACTCTGTCTGTGTGGCTGCAGCAACATCCCCAGGCACCCCTCCGACCCCGGCTTTTCCACCCGTGAAACAGAGAACATCAGGACTTTGACACAGGTCTCATGGCTCAGATGAGGAAACGACTGTAAAGTTCTGGGGTGTCACTGGGGCCCAGTAAGCATCTCCACGTCAAAACCAGACCTCGTAAGTCCACCGGGCTGACCCTTCGGGTGCCTGGATGAGGACGCAGATGCCCAAGGCGGCAACGTCTCAGAGACTCACCGCCAAGAGGGCCAGGGCTGGGGCGAGAGCAGCTGCAACCAGCTCACGGGGACTGTCCGCAACTTCAAGCAGCGGTTCAACCCAGTTTGCCGGAACGGCCTGAATCAATGACGTTGCAGAGGTAAGACTGCCGGGTCGACAGAGACCGCAGAGACGACATCCTTCGCTAAGAACATGACTCACCGTATATCTGAATTTCTACTTCAACTGGACGCCCAGTATTTTATCTAGCAACCTTATTCAGAGTGTCTGGAGGGATCCCTGTTATCACCACCACCCTCCTCCCTGCCCCCGGAATCCAGCATAAAATGTGACACCCAGGAAATAAAAGGGATCAAATACTTGGGCCGTCTGGACTGAAAACTTCAACCCGAGTACAAATGAAATACCCTGGGACTGTAAGGGTCACATCCTCCCACAGGAATGTTCCTTTCTTTCTTCCCACTCAGAGGAAGCTTCTCACCTGGTACCTGCTCCTCTCACCTCTTCCCTGTTTCCATAGTTTTTCTAGGGCAGGTGTCTGATCCCAAAGGTGTCCTATAGTCCTTACCTCACAGATGCCCTGAATACCACATCCACCTATCCTGATCTCCCGACAGACATTCCTAATCGATCATGGCATCCTTCCCACAGATCGGGAGCCAGCCTTACAGTCCTTATTAAAACATGGCCTTGGGCGGGGTTGGGGGAGGGGGGCTCTGTGGCTCAGTTGGTTGAGCGTCCGACTTTGGGTCAGGTCATGATCTCATGGTTTGTGGGTTCAGGCTCCGCATCGGGCTCTGTGCTGACAGCTCAGAGCCTGGAGTCTGCTTCGGATTCTGTGTCCCCTCTCTCTGCACCTCCCCCCCCCCCCACCATGCTCGTACTCTGTCTCTTTCCCTCTCAAAAATAAACATTAAAAAAAATTAAAAACAAACAAGCATGGTTTCTCTCTCGGCCTCAGCAACCTAATAGACAAGAGAAAGCTCTCATGGGGTGCCTGGATGGGTCAGTCCATTGAGCATCTGACTTGATTTTAGCTCAGGTCATGATCTCGAGGTTGGTAGCTTTGAGCCCCATGTCAGGCTCTGCACTATTAGCATGGAGCCTGCTTGGGATTCTCTCTCTCCTCCTCCCCTACTCTCTCTCAAAATAAATAAACTTAAAAAAAGGGGCACCTGGGTGGCTCAGTTGGTTGAGCGGCCGACTTTGGCTCAGGTCATGATCTCGTGATCCGTGAGTTCGAGCCCCATGTCGGGCTCTGTGCTGACAGCTCAGAGCCTGGAGCCTGTTTCAGATTCTGTGTATCCCTCTCTCTGACCCTCCCCCGTTCATGCTCTGTCTCTCTCTCTGTCTCAAAAATAAATAAACGTTAAAAAAAAAAAAAAAAGATTCTCTCCCTCCCTCCCTCTACCCCTCCCCCCCCAATTGCATGCCCTCTCTCTAAAATAAAAAACAATTAAAATTAAAATTAAAAAAACAAGGAAAGCTCTCATGTTGGGGACACGGTCGGGACAGGCAGGAAACCAAGAAAAGACTAGGAAGGAATCAAACAGAAGGCCACAGGAGAACTCGACCTGAAAACAAATCAGAACGATGACCCCCTCACTGTGGCAAGAGGTAGGGAGGGAGGCATGGCCTGGTCACAACACAGCAGAGCAGATGGGGCCCACAGAGCAAGAGCTCAGGGGTGATGAAAGGAATGTGGAGAAATCTGGGGGTCAGAGAACACGTGTGCAACGTCATGTGGGAGCTAAGCTGGGCTGAGATGAGGAGCAGAGGAGCCATTCAAAACTGCCTCCGGCAGGGGGGCCCTGGGGGGGCTCGGTGGGTTAAGAGTCAGACTTCAGCTCAGGTCATGATCTCATGGTTCCTGAGTTGAGCATCGGGCTCTCTGCTGTCAGTGCAGAGCCTGCTTCAGATCCTCTGTGTCCCCCTCTCCGCCCCTCCCTGACTCAAGCGTCTGCCCCACCTCTCAAAAAAATAAGTATTAAAAAAAAACCAACAAACTCTGCCTCTGGCTACTCCTAGGGATGAAGGCATAGGCATAGGGGTGAAAAACCTATTATGCAAAAGCCACTACAGACCGTGTGCCACCAAGCTGCCAGGCTGGGGGTAGGGGCCAGCCGTTAAGCACGCGGTAGACCCTACGGGGCATGCGCACCGATGTCTGCTTTATAGAGATCACCCAGCCTAGGGAAGGAGACCATCACAGTAGGCACTGGCTCCTAAATGGCAGAGCTGACATTCATGTCCAAAGCTGGGCACTGCTATCCCACGAGCTCCCCGGGAAAATGATTCCGGACCCTTGTTCTACGCATGAGGAAAAAGAGGGCCCAGAGAAGGCAAGTGACTCGTCCAAGGTCCCCCAGCAAGTTGGCGGGGACATGGGTAGATAAAGGTGGTGCCACAGGGAACCCTTTGGGAGGTTGGGTCTGAATACTGACTCAGGGCACCCTCCTTCAGGGGTGCCTCAGGGAGCCAGCCCCTCCCAACCCGAGGCTGTCTGCAGCCTTAGGAATCCAGGAGGCTCCAGCTTTTGGGAGCCTGGGTTTCTGGACTTCTTATCTGCAGGCTGAGAACAGACTAACAAATGGGAATACCTCCCAGAAACCCCACTCAGGTTTCACGTCGGCGGGCAGCTCTGCTCTCTGAAATGCCCTGCCAGTTTCTGGAAAAAACAAACAAAAAACTGTGATACTGAGATTTTTAATAAATATATATATTTGGTCTTGCCCCCCAAAGCCTACAGAGCTCCTAAAATCCTTGTAATTTCCCAAGTGAGGAAAGTGATAAAGGTGTCTTTTGTTATGTTAACGAGTGATTCTAGAAAGTACCTAAGGATGGGGGCTGGTTGCTAGGAGAATCCAAGGAGGGATGAGGGGGTTGGAAGTTTCAGTCCCCACCCCCTGACCTCCACGGAAAGGACAGGGGCTGGAGATAGAGTTCAATCACCAAACGGCCAATGATTTAATCCATCGCGCTTAAGTAATGAAGCCTCCATAAAAATTTATTTTTATTTTATTTTGTTTTATTTTTTGAAGCCTCCATAAAAATTTAAAAGGACGGGTTTCGGAGAGCTTCCAGACTGGTGAACACATGGAGAGTTGGGCAGAGAGGCACTGGAGAGAGCATGGAAACTCGGCGCCCCTTCCCCAGATACTGCCCCACACGTCTCTTCCATGTGCCCGTTTGGCTGTTGCTGAGTTATGTCCTTTAATAAACAGGCCACTAATCTGGTCAATAAAATGTTTCTCTGGGTTCTGCGAGCAAATTAATCAAACCCAAGGAGGAGGTTGTAGGAACCTCCGATTTATAGCCAGTTGGTCGAAAGCACAGGTATAGGTGGGAGTGGGGGCGGGGGGCGGCCTGGGAAGACTGAATCATTAACCTACAGAATCTGAAGCTGTCTCCAGGGAGATAGTGTCAGAAGCCAGTTTAAAGGCAGGACCTCCAGCAAGTGCTGGAGAATCACTCGGTGGTGTGGGGGGAAAAATCCCCACATGTTAGAATCATAACATCTCTCCTTGAAAAAACCCTCATCTGACCCCAGTTGGTGCTAAGAGCCAAGACAGGGAAATAAACCAAGGAATCCTCTCTCCCTCCACCTGAGGCCCAAGCTTTCCCAGCATAGGTGAGGCCCAAAGAGGAGGCTCCTGCTCACCCTGGTGGTCCAGAGGCCCCAGCTCCCAGCAGCTGCTGTGTGGGACCGACTATAAGCCAAAGACGTGGCTCCCTGTCCTGACACATGGCTGACCTCGAGGTGGCCATTGCCTTCTTGAGCCTCAAATTTCTCACCTGTTACACGGGGACAGTAATAACTACGCTATAAAATAATGCAAGTATTACAGATGGAAAACCTTTCTGAGCACAGCAAAGGGCTGCACCTACTATTATTGCCTGTATATGCCTACGTGCAGTCACTGTGCTAAGAACTTTCATAGTTTCTCTTCCGTGATCTTCCAACCAGAAAGGAGAGCCTCTACATCATTCTACATCAGGTCTATTTTGAGAGGACTCTAGGCCCCAGAGAGGTTAAGTGACATGCCCTGGGTCACACAGCAAGGTCGAGGCCAAATTGCATTTACACCCAGAGTCACTGGACACCTGAACTGAGGTCTTAACCACACCTCCCCTCTCTCTTTTTAAAAAAAAAAATTTTTTTTTAACGTTTATTTATTTTTGAGACACAGAGAGATAGAGCATGAACGGGGTGGGTCAGAGAGAAAGGGAGACACAGAATCTGAAACAGGCTCCAGGCTCTGAGCTGTCAGTACAGAGCCCGACGCGGGGCTCGAACCCACAAACTGCGAGATCGTGACCTGAGCTGAAGTCGGACACTTAGCTGACTGAGCCACCCAGGAGCCCCATACCTCCCCTCTCTCTAAAGGGTATATTGATCAACCTCTGAGTCTGGTCCAGTATTCATAGCATACCTTGTTTATTGAATTTTTCTTTTCTTCCCCAACAGAGGAAGGCTCACACGCTGAAGCTGTTTCTCTGGGATGAGTTGTTTTAAATCCACTGCTCCCTAAAGGCCTGAAGGCAGCGGCTCCCCAGGGAGGGGGAACCGCTCCCTCCTGATGCCTCTGCGCTGTCACCGCTGATAGGAAAAGGCTTAAATTGGGGCAATCTCTCAGCATCAATGATGCGGCAACATGTGCCCAGCACTGTAAAAATGCACCCCCAGCTTAGGATAGCAATTCCAATTTTCTGAAACAGACCAATGTGTAAAGATGCCCACTCAGAGATGTTCACTGCCTTCGGTTTGGCAAGATGAAAACAGTTCTAGAGATTGGTTGCCCAACAATGTGAATATACTGAACACTACTATACTGTAGACGTAAAAATGGTTACGATGGTTAATTTTATGTTATGTATATTTTACCACAATTAAAAATAGAAAGAAAAAAAAAGATGTTCACAGCAGAGTGGTTTACATGAAAGAGAAACTACAAACGGCCAATCTCTCATCACTAGGGGATTAATTAAATAAATGATGATTTCCTCAAACAAATCAGAACAAATTAAGAAAGGGGGGGGGGTCAGCAAACCTCAGCTCCTGGGCCAAATCTAGCAGGTTACTTTTTGTAAATAAAGTTTTATTAGCATAGAACTACACCTGCTCATTTGCATATCGTCTAAGACTGCATTCTGGCTACAACCGCAGAGGCGGGACAAACTCCACTGAGATCAGTGGAGGCAAAACCACATGGCCCCGAAGCCCAAAATACATCTGATCTAACCCTTTGAAAAAAAACCCTGCTGACCCTGACTTAGAAGACCAAAGACCCAGAAAAACGCTTAGAAATATGTTAAGGGGCGGGGGCGGGAAGTTGGCTCCCAAACATTGCTACACTGTGAATTCAACTTGAAAAGGAAACATTTAAATAATGTATATTTACCCACACGTTTATAAATGCACTGTTAGATGGTTATGTTTGGACGGCGGGAACAGAGATAAATTACATTTTCTTCTTTTGACTCCTCTGTGCTCTCCAAATTTTCTGTATTAAAAATACATTACTGAGGCGCCTGGGTGGCTCAGTGGGCTCAGTGGGTCTGACTCCTGATTTCAGCTCAAGGACTTGAGATTGAGCCCCAGAGTCACGCTCCCTGCTGGGTGTGAAGCTTCCGTAAGGTTGTCTCTCTCCCCTTCTGCCCCTCACCCCTGCTCACAAGCTCGAGCAAGCGCCCGTGTGTGCTCTCTCTCTAAAATAGAAAAAAAAGGGGGGTGGGGCACGTGGGTGGCTCAGAGTGTTGAGCGTCCTGCTTCGGCTCAGGTCATGATCTCACGGTTCATGGGTTCAAGCCCCTCGTCGGGCTCTGTGCTGACAGCTCGGAGCCTGGAGCCTGCTTCAGATTCTGTGTCTCCCTCTCTCTCTGCCCCTCCCTTGCTCGCAGTCTGTCTTTCTCGGTCTCTCAAAAAAATTTAAAAAATTAAAATAAAAACAAAAACTTGGGTCACCTGGGTGGCTCAGTCGGTTAAACATCCAACTCCCGCTAAAGTCATGAACTCATGGTTTCTGAGTTCAAGCCCCACATCGGGCTCACCACTGTCAGTGCAGAGGCTGCTTCAGATCCTCTGTCCCCCTCTCTCTCTCTGCCCTTCCCCCACTCACGCTTGCTCTCTCAAAAAAAAAAAAAAGATTCTCTCTCTCTCTCTGCTCCTCTCCCCTGCTCCTGTATGTGCTCTCTCTTAAAGTAAAAGATAAAATAAAATAAAATAAAATAAAATTAAATAAAATTAAATTAAATTAAAAAATAAAATAAACAAGATTCTCTCTCTCCCTCTGCCCGTCAGCCCTGCTCATGTGCCTTCTCTCTCTCTCCTAGAAGAAATGATAATTATGTGGCCCAATAGAATGGCTAATGTAAAGTGACAAACATGTTGCAGTATAAATGTATCAAATCAAAATGTTTTAACACCTTAAAACTTATAGAATGTTGTGGGGCACCTGGGTGGCTCATCTGGTTAAGTCCGATTTCGGCTCAGGTCATGATCTCACGGTTTGTGCGTTCAAGCCCCGTGTCTGGCTCTGTGCTGACAGCTCAGAGCCTGGAGCCTGTTTAGGATTCTGTGTCTCCCTCCCTTCCTCTGCCCCTCCCTAGCTCATGCTCTGTGTCTCTCTCTCTCTCAAAACAAATAAACATTCAAAAAAAAAAAAAAAAAAACAACCTTACAGAATGTTGTATGTCACATATATCTCAACTTTTTAAAAATGTGTCACTTTTATAATCAGGACAAACAGTGAATACCATTTTCTCACTGCCTGGGCCCCTCCAGGGAGGGGGTGATGAGGGGTCACAGGTCTGCTGGAGTTTACAACCTGGAGGGGTGGGGGGGGGGAGGGGACGGGGTGAGGGAGAAAGCCCTCTGGGAATTCTTATGGCAAGCCCAGAGAGGATTCCCCTCCGGCTAAGGTTACCACAGACACCCCCAAGGGTGGATCGGATTTTCAGCTGAGGCAGGTTAAGGGCGGGTGGCTCCTGGGGATCTGTCCAGGGAGCTGAAATTAGAACATGTACTAGGGTGCTTGGGACTGACTGTTAGGCCTGTAGACTTCAAACCTCCACTGTGACGACAAAAGGGGTCATCACAGGAAAGGCTGCCTGTCTTTCCAATCCTCTTGGGGGCATTTATTGCTCCATTTTACAGGTGGGGAAGCTGAGGTTCTGAGGAGTTCAGGGACTCCCCTCCCGAGGTCACACAGCTGGCAAAGGACCGAGACAGGATTTGGATCCAGGACTATCTGACTCTCCAGCTCCACGGACTTTCCACCAGATGGGTGGTGCCTGTCAGGAATGATTTTTTTTGGCCGGCTCCTTAATAACTCAGAGTCTGCTGAACAACTGAAAATCCTCCATACCTCAATCATCTCCCAGCCGTGCACACCCTGTGAGGGGCTAGTGAGTAGTGATTATCACCCGTCCTCAGATGGGAACCTGGAGGCCTCAGGGAGGAGAGCCACACACCTTCGTGCCCGGTGGGGCTCCAGCTTCAGAGATGACAGTTTCTGTTCCCTGACAACACCCTCCCTCCAGATCCTGCTGCCTGCCATGTCAGATGGCCAACGAGCCCTTCCACAAAGAGAAAACTTAGAGGGCAGCGTGGAGGAGGCGTCACACAGACCTGAGAGCAAACCCGCTTCTCAGCCTCCACTGGCTCTCCTGTGAAATGGGTTCCCACCAAGTGTGGATGGATCAGCAAACCTCGGAGGAGAGGAACGGTGACCCTTTGTTGCCTATAAAGCCACCAGACCAGATGGGGGCTGGGCCCCTTGCACAAGACTCTTTATCTGGAAGCAGAGCTCAAACTCCAGCTTTGTAGCCACAGGCATCTGGCTTCCAGGCTGCCCCAGGGCTACTCATTAACCAGTGCAAGGCCTTGGGAAGGGACCAGACTGGGAGTCGGCTTCAAGCCCAGTGGGGAGGGGAGAGCAGTGCTGGATGGTGTGGATACCGGGGTCAAAAACCCGGGGTTCAAATCCTTCCTAGCTGTGTGACCTTGGGGGGGGAGTCAATTCACCTCTCTGCACCTCAGTTTCTGCATCTGTACAATGGAGCTAATTATCTAACTCATGAGGGTTACTTTGAAGACTGCAGGAGTCTATAAAGTGCCTAGCAGTACCTGATACAGAGTAAATGTCCAGCAAATGTATCTGTCATTTTTACAAAAAGAACAACAACATCCACATCCTAAGACCGTTGTAGGATAAAATGAGCTCCTATGCATTAAACCTCTCGATGCCATATCGAGCATGCTGTTAAAGAGTTCAATAAATGTTCACGATAATTCTTATTGACGTTTGTGACAAATATGGCAATGACTCTGGAGGCTGACATGGATGGGAACGTTTCCATTCCCACTCAGCAGCTGGCCAGGGAGGTGTCCTGAGCCCCCAGAGATACACCTGCCTGATTTTCCATGTCTGATGTCACAGCATAAAGAACAAGTCTCCAGAAGGTGAGGTGGCCTAGAGGGGGGTGGGGAGTGGATTACAGGGATGGAATAAGGTCTACCACGGGCAGCGGTGGGCCAGGGTCCTCAGGATCTTTCTCCTAGTCCTGGCTTCCTAGGGGACCCCAAATCTGCCAAACTCCAACTCGGGACCAGTGGGAGCTTGGCCAGGGCACTACCTTCCTCCCCTCCCCCCCTTCCACCCCCAAGAGAAATTTCTGCCCAAGAAGCCGGGGTGTTCAAATTCCAGAGCAGAGTCTACCAATGGGCCATGAAATCAACTTAAAGGGTCAGGACTATCATTTTTATAAAAGAGAACGGAATACAACAGAGCCCTAAAGAGGGTGAGGATGTGAGTTATCCATGAGGCTGGTTTCACTTTCATCTGTGTGTGTACATGGGAGCTCAGTGGCATCCTGCTGTAAATCTATTTCTTACTGAATGCCATAATGAAAAAGCTTTGAAAGCCCCAATAGTAAGGATGTTTTAAACCAAGGTAAAGAAGTCATCTGCAGGAAAGTCAGGTTCCTGCCCCATTAAACCCCTTTTAAAAACACTGTGATCCTGAACTGGGGAGGGGGGTGCGGGGGGGGGGGGCAGCTTCTGTAAATATGAGATAGTCAGCAAAATGTCATTAAGGTCTGTAGATTAGATAACAGAATTGTGTCAATGTTAAATGTCCTGGGGTTGATAATTGCATGTGCTTATATAAGAGAATGAGTGGCCTTGCTCTTACGAAATACATATGAAGTATTAGGGGTAAAGGGGCATCATGCCTGCAATTTATTTCCTAATGAGTCAGCAAAAAAAAAAAAAAAAAAAAAAAAAGAATATTAACGTGACTATTTTTATAGCATATATATAGAGATGAAGCAAACATAGCAAATGTTAACAATGGGAAAATCTAAGTGAAAGGTATACAGGAGGTCACCGTATTATCCTTGCAACTTTTCTGAGGGTTTCCAATTTTATAAAAATAAAAAGTTTGATGAAGAGACAGTCGGGACACCAGCCCCAAGTCCTGGAGCATCCTAGCTGTGCTGGGAGCCAAGCATCTCACCCTTTTACATGTGCCCGACCCCAATCCTCAGAATTCCCCATTACCACTCGCTGGCAGAGCCAGGAATGGGGTCCAGGCCAGACTCCAAAATCAGTGCTCAGCATCTGTAGGGCTACCTCCCTGGCACAGTAGGCATGCAGGCGGCCAACCTGGGCCATAAACCCACAGCCCGGAGGTGACGCGTGGACGAGGTCCTGGAGCCCTAGGGGTTCTGTTTCCTTCTCCTAGAGCCTGGAGAAGACACTGAGATCCTGAGTGCCCCATGTCGGTTAGACACCAATGCCATGAGAAGGTCAAAGGCCACTTACGTTTTGGAGGCTCCTCGGAAAGGGCTGTTGTTCTGGACCTATTACAAGAGGAAGCAAAGAAGGAAAGAAGAGAAGATCTGGTCAGGTTGTGGCTTACACGAGACCCAGAGCCTTCTTCCATGTGTGACCAACTCATACATGCTGGGAGGGGCCAGATCAACACCCAGTGGGGCCAGGGCTGGGAAAATCAGGGGCTCAGACACTCATGCATACACACACATGCTCGCTCTCTCTCTCTCTCTCTCTCTCTCTCTCTCTCTCTCTCTCTCACACACACACACACACACACACACACACACGTCTCCTGGATGCGGGGCCCTTCAAACTGTCAGCAGCAAGAGCCACTGGGGCCCTGTCCCTACCCAGCAGCCTACATCCCTGGGAGCCCCAGGCCTAGCCATGGGCCCAGCTCTGTGAATGGCTGTTCCCTGTGAGCACAGAGACATGATAAGGCAAGACAGAGGGGCTGAGGAGGCCCTGGGGGCCCCAGATTCTTGGGAGAATACGGTAACTCATCGACTGGCTAGAGCCTCCGAGAATCATGGTGCCAAGGAAATCTGAACTTTGCTGAGCCAGACAGTCCCCAAATGTGATTGACCCCAGAAGGCTTTTTTTTTTTTTTTTTTTTTTTTTTTTTTTTTTTTTTTTTTTTAATAGAACACCTCCTGTTCTTTGGAACTCAGCTTAGGGAAAAATGCAAATGGGGGAGGATCACCTCTCCCTCTCACTCTACCAGCAGAGCAGTGCTGGAAAGCTCCCTGGTTTCCTAGAATATAAAAATGCAGAAAACCAGGAAATGGCTTCTTATCAACTAAGATCTCACATTTCAGTGAACATGTAAATGAAGGGTAGAGAAGGAAAGGGGGGATGGTGGGAGGGCAGAAGAGGCCGCAGGGTGGGCAAGTCTTTCCTCACCATGCCTCAGGTCCTGCCCTTGGAGCCCCTTCCTGACAGAAACATGGCCCCAGCAGTCTACAGAGTTCCCGGTCCCCCAAATAACACAACTTCATTGCTATGTCAGGGCCCCCATGGGCTCACGTGGGTGCCCCCTGTGTTCAAGGCCCTGTGGGGTAAGAATATTCAGTCAATAATTTATTAAGGGGTCCCTGGCTGCCTCAGTCGGTAGAACATGCAACTCTTGATCTCTGGGTTGTAAGTTCGAGCCCCATGTTGTGTATAGAGATTACTTAAAAATAAAATACATTTTTAAAGATCATGGAGCACCTACTATGGGCCAGGAACTGCTTTAGGCACTGGGAACACAGCAATGAGCAAGACAGCTGAGGTCCCCGCTGTCATGGAGCCCAGAACCCCACGGAAAGGGCCAACATGTGACACAATGCCTCGGAGGCTTCCCATGGCATCGCGAAGGCTGGGGTAGATTAGTGATGCCTACCACAGGTGTAGGTGCTGTGGCGCATGTAACCTGCCATCCTGACAGCAAGGGAAGAGGGAAAGGGGGAAAGATGAAGAAGCATGTTTAACGCACAGTTATAAGCATAATGTTAAGGGAACCAGAAGAAGGAGTATAATTCTATCTGGTGTGAGACCATTGCAGTTGCGTGAGGGCAGCCCAGCTCAGGAGGAGGAGGAAAAGAGTGGCACTAAGTTCCTGTGGGGACAGCCTCCTGGCACCCATGACCCTTCTTCTGGGGACAGCCTCACATCTCTTCCACCTGGAGACCCATGCACACCCACTCTCAGCCCATAGGGCTCTGGGTGGGCATGTGAGCCAGGCCTAGCCAACCAGAGAGGCCGTGACAACTGGCTCAAGGATAAGGGCTTGACCAAGCGTGGACAATGAGAGTGATGACAGGGGCTTGTGCTAAAAATATAGTGAAAAAAGAAGGCTCTTTCGGGGCCCCTGGGTGGCTCATTCAGTTGAGTGTCTGACTCTTGATTTCAGCTCAGGTCATGATCCCAGGGTTGAGGGATCAAGCCCGGCATCAGACTCCATGCTGACTATGGAGCCTGCTTAAGATTCTCTCTCTTCCTCTGCCCCTTTCCCCTCCTCCCACACTCTCTTAAAAAAAGAGGGGGTGGAAAAAGGCTCTTTCTAGGCTGAGACGGCTATGCTGGGACAGGAGGTATCCTATGCAGTTGAGGGTAGCCCAAGGAGAATGAAGCCAACACAGAAGCCTAGGAATGGAGAGAAAGAAACGGAGGTCCAAAGACCTGGATCCCGCCATGCCTGAAGTATGACCCGGGGTTTTTCAATTAAGAGTCAGTAAATGTTCTTTCTCTTTTATATTCTTTCTTCTTCCTCTTCTTCTTCTTCTTTTCTCTTCTTTTCTTCTTCTTTACATTCTTTCTTCTTCTCTTTTCTTCTTCTTCTCCTCCTCCTCCTCCTCTACATTCTTTCTTCTTTACATTCTTCCTCTTCTTTTCGTCTTCTTCTTTACATTCTTTCTTCTTTCTTTTCTTTCTTTTCTTCTTTTCTTTCTTTCTTTCTTTCTTTCTTTCTTTCTTCTTCTTCTTCTTCTTCTTCTTCTTCTTCTCTTCTTCTCTCCCTCTTCCTCCTCCTCCTCCTCCCCCTCCTCTTCCTTCTTCTTCAAGTTAGTTTCAAGTGATTTCTGCAACTTGTAACTCTAAGAATCCCGGCCTACGCCCTGTCTCAGATGTGCTGTATAACTTTGTGCATGCCCCTTTATCTGACATTCAGGTCATCAGAAAAGTGGGGCACAGATGAAATGAATCTGAAGTCCCCCTGCAACCCTGGTACTCTGGCTAACAAGAATGTGCAGCAAAGGGTAGTACTGACCCTCCCTGACCCCTGGGCATTTGGCCTGAGATGGAGAAATCAGCCGTTCTCAGAGTTAAGCCTTGAGGGCTTTGTTAAACCAGAGTGCTGGGCCCCACCCCCAGGGTCTGAGTCAGCAGGTCTGGGGTGAGGCTCAAGATTCTACCTTCTAACAAATTCCCAGGTGATGACGTGACTGTGCATCCTGTGACCACATTGTGAGGACCCAAACTCCAAATCTGTTCTCTTCCCAATTGCCTGGGGCAGGTGCCGGGTGCAAAAATAAAGCCCCAGCCACGCAGAAGATCTCAGCAACCTCAGCCCTCCATCAGATCCCCAGTTGCAAGGATGAACCAGTATTTAAACAATGACGCACCAGGTCCCAGCTCACAGCCCTTCCAGTGCCTACGCTTCCGGCCAGCCCTCCACCCTGGGATGCATCTAAATAACAAGGCTGTAAGACTGACAAGGAGCCTTCTTGGGTTCCAGCAGGCCCCACACTGGTCTTCCAGGAGCTGGGAGCATCCCCGGGCAGCTCGACACGCCAGGCAGCAAGACCCACTTCAGACCTGATCCTGACACACTGCCTCAGGCCGCCCTGCTGTCAGCGCTGCTTGGCTGGCCCTGGGCTCTCCCTGATTTACATCCGACTTGGCTGCCTTGAAAAGCCTCCTGTGGCTTTTGGACCGTGGACACCGTTCAGTAGAAAACGGCTTCCCCACCAGCATCCTTTCCAAGGTGGCTCTGGCCCAGAGGGCCTGGCCTGGCTCAGCGGCCTCCCAGCTGTGTGACCTTGGGGGCAAGTTACCTGCGGTTTCTGGGGCTTTGACTTTTCACAAGCAAAATGGAAATCATCGTATCTCTTGTGATGGTTAGGGAGACGATGCTCACAAGGCACAGGGGCTGGTTGAGGAAGTAGGGCGGGCACCCAAGAGCTATGATTTACCTCCTTTATTCAAAGCATGGTCTGCAGACCAGCAGCAAGATCACCGCCGGAAGTTGGTTAGAAATGCACAACTCAGGCCCTCAACTTAGTCCTCCTGCATGGGAAGGGGCATCTTAAGCTCTCAGGTGACTTCTACAGCTTTCGAGTCTGAGAAGCACTGCTGTGCGTTTACCATTATTATGGCTGTTGCCATATCCCAGGACAGGGCCAAGATGTAGCAACAACCCGCAGGCGGGTCAGAGGGAAGGAAGAGATGGAGGGGGAAGAAAACTTCTCCCGCGCCTCTCGGGCTCCCCACTAACGACGAGCGAGCCCTTCCACGGCTCGGGTGGGTGGGGGACCGTTGCATCCTGCGATGGGCCTTAAAGAATAGGTACCGATCACCCACTGACTTCACTCACAGGCTCGGCCAAGCTAACGTGATCCACTGAAAACATTCCAGGTCTCAGACCGAGGGCTTCCGGCGGCCGATTAGGGCTGCCCTCGGATCCTCTCTGCAGAAGGCTGACTCTTTTGCATTCAAGGAGGCAAACGGCCGTCTGCCTGGAGCCCGCAGCCCGGAACTCCCGGCAGAGGCTGACAACAGCGGGGCTGCCTGGGAAGGTGCGTGACTCCGCCCGACGTAGGGGTGTGCCGCGGGCTCTTCGCGGAGCAGCGTGGGGGCTGCCTGGATCTCCCCAGCTCCGGCCTCGAGCTGCCCCCGCGGAAACACGAAGGTCTGCGCTGGAGAGCTGTAAACACGAAGCCGGCCTTCGTGAATCTCTCTCGCACGCGTGTGCGCCGCGCTGCCAGCCCCGTTGGATGAACAGAGCGGAATGCTACCACCTGCCCGGGGTCCCCTGGCAGCGCATTTCCATGCCTCCAGGGCCAGGCCAGACCCAAGGAAGCAGCTAGGGGGTCAGGGGCGTGTTGAGGGGGTGGCCAGGTGGGACGGCAGTGTGTTCAGAGACACTAGACAACGGCCAGATGCAGCCGCAAAATAAATAAACCCTATGCTGAAAACTACTGGCTCGATTATACAACTCCGTGTGGACAACACAAAACGTGCCTGTGGTCCAGAGCTGGCCCCGGGAGACCATTTTGCAGCCACTGGTACTGTTTTTTCAGGCCTGGGGCTTGATCTGGCAACCAAAGTCTGGTGCCCCACGCTGCTGGGATCATTCATTAAACCATTTTATAGTCAGCTCCATGAGGGAGGGTATGGCCATGCTTTGGTCTGAATGGCTCACCTGCCACATCCCCAGGGCCCATAACCAATAAATATGGATGGTGATGGGTGAATATAATTTTCAAGCCCGGACCCACTCAGTTGTTTAAACTATAGGCTCTCATCTCAGAATAGATGAAATCAGCCTTCAGTTGTGTGCTGAGCACCTACTGTGTGCCAGGGCCTCTGCTGGATGCGGGAACATCTATCCCTCCCTCCCCGGCTGTGCTCTCAGTCAGATGAATGGATAAAAGGCAGCACTGCAAAGATCTGAGCTCTGTCCTACAGAGGCTCCGAGCAAGGTTAGATTATGTACACTTTGTTTCATCTGATCCTTTTTGAGTGTACTTACTATGTGTCAGGCACAGTTAAGGGGCTGAAGGAAAGCTTCATGAAGCAGGCAGCTTCAAGCTGGCCCTTGAAGAGGGGGAATAATAAGAGAAGGGAGAGGGGCACCTGGCTGGCTCTCAGTCTGTAGAGCATGTGACTCTTGAACTCAGGGTCTTGAGTTCAAGCCCTATGTTGGGCATGGAGCCTACTTTGAAAAAAAAGAAGGGAGGAAGGGCCTTGTGGGCTGAGGCATGGCAGAGCCAAGAGAGCCCCACGCTCATTTTAGGAGCAGAAAACAGCCAAATCACGAGGAGAGGGGAAAAGTGGTAGCAGATGAGGGTAAACACTGGCCAGGAGCCAGATTCTGCAGGGCCTCGAATGCCAGGCTAAGGTGTGTGGACCTGATTTCATACAGCACTAGGGAGCCACTGAAGGCTTTTGACAAGGAGAGTGGCATGCCCCCACAGAGCGGTGCCTAGGAGGAATAGAGGCTGGCAAGAAGCCTGTTGTCTCAAGCCGTAGGGATATCCACCCAGAGAAGAGATACCAAGTGCCATCTGGTGAGAGCACGAATGTCCTTGAAATCATGGCCTGAGTCTTCCCTGAGGCCTAACTCAGCAGCCATCATCTCCAGGTGCCAACTGGCTATGGGGCAAGAGGGCAGAGCCCTCATGACCACCACCTTCCGGTGCCCTTCACCCACTAAGCATGACTCTGCTGAAATACACTTCACCCCTCCACCCCCCCCCACCCCCCACCAGGCAACAGGCAACCTGGCCTGGGTTAGAGACTTTCTGCCAGAAAGGGGATGGTGGAACATGGCAGTGATTGGCTTAGCACTTTTATTGTGTGCAAAGAGCCGAAAAGCCGTGGGAGGGCCAGGACTCTCAGAAGTCCCCCCAGCCTCCCAGCCTCCATTTAATGGGGAGGCTAAAGCTCCAAGGGACTAGGGAGGACCCAAGTGAGCAAATCTAGAGCTCAGCCCCGGCCCTCTAGCCCTCTTGCAATTGCCTTGATTCTATTCCACAGAGCTGCCCACGGGAGCCGAGAGGTCCTGCTTTCCAGGAACCCCCATTCCGGATTCTGCAGATGTCTCTTGAGCAACCAAGTGCTAAGGAATCTTTTGGATCAGTATGGCTTCGTCCTCTCACCCCCTTTCCTATTAGCTGTGATAAAATCAGAATCTGAATTATGAATGTGGCCATCAAGAGTCTGAAACAAAGGTAAAAACCCTGCCCTTAAATTTACCTGTCTAACGTAATCACTGAATGGAGCCTGAGTCTGGGGGAAGAACTCGTTTGGGAACAATGGCCCTTTTGATAGCTGATCAGTCTCATTCAGACCTCACTCTCCAGATCCAGAAAGTGGATGGGCGGGGAGGCTTAACTCAAAGATCTCAAAGTCCCCACACTTTTCCCCCTGCCAATGGACCACTCTCCCTCAGACCTTCCATGCTTTTCCCTGCCTGGACCTGGACTTTTGCCTGCCCTTGGCATGAGCCTCTGGAACTGTTCATTAACCTCTTCCTGATACAGATCTTCTCCCCTCCTGTGAGACTGAGCCACTTGAGCACAGGGGCTGTTTTATTTACTTATCCTTGCCCTCCTGGCCTTGGCACTCAGCCTGATACGCAGTAGGTGCTCAGTAAAGCTCTGCAGTGCCGCCAGTGGAGTAAGGGGGGGCTCTGTCTCATTCTAATTCCCTTTCCTATATCCCAGCTGTGTGAGCTGCAGCACAAGTTACTGTCCTGAGACCGGGTGAACTCATCCAGAAGATGGAGGGAAGAACCCCCAAGTCAGGCACAGGGCTTAAATACAGGAAGGGAGACAAGGCATCTTGGGTGCTCAGTAAGTATCAATCCTTCCCACCTCAGCCTGCTGAATGGCCTCGGCCTGCTTCTTTAAGTTCAAAGTCACCGGATGGGAGCTTTTCATTCACTGAGCTGGCAGCGCTTGCGGTGACTAAGACAGGCCAGACTAGGTCAGTGATTCCCAAATGCAGACTAGCTATTCAGGGTGGCCTGGCAGGTCTGTACGTTCTGACAAATGGCGGTCCCACAATGGTCCGTTGTTTGAAGAGTGAGTGGCAGAACCAAGAACAGCACGATGCCATTTTCGATAACAACACCACAGAATGAGAGCCAGCTTGCTGGACATGTCCTAAATAGCCCCAGATCAAAGAGGACCTCAAAACCGAAGAGAAAACTAACCTAGAAAGTAATAAAAAGGAATATATATGTCCACGTAAATATCCAAGGGATTCAGTTAAAGCTGTATGCAGAGGAAAACGTGTAATCTTACCATTATCAGAGAAAGAAACAAATAAACAGAGTGAAGATTACAGTGCACTTTTTTTTTTTTTTTTTTAATTATCTTTAAGAATCACTTTTAGTAGGTGCGCCTGGGTGGCTCAGTCGGTTAAGCGTCCGACTTCCACTCAGGTCATGATCTTGCGGTTCACGGGTTTGAGCCCTGCGTCGGGCTCTGTGCTGACAGCTCAGAGCCTGGAGACTGCCTCAGATTCTGTGTCTCCCTCTCTCTGCACCCCACCCCCGCCTGCTCATGCTCTGTCTCCCTCTCTCTCTCAAAAATGAATAAATGTTAGGCGAGCCTGGGTGGCTCAGTCGGTTAAGCGTCCCACTTCGTTTGGCTCAGGTCATGATCTCACGGTTCATGAGTTTGAGCCCGGCGTCAGGCTCTGTGCTGACAGCCCAGAGCCTGGAGCCTGCTTCGGATTCTGTGTCTCCCTCTCTCTCTGCCCCTCCCCCGCTCGCGCTCTCTTTCTCTCTCCTTCAAAAATAAATAAAAACATTAAAAAAAATTTTTTTTAATGAATAAATGTTAAAAAAATATTTTAAATCACTTTTAGTTGATAGTGTTTTGTACTGCTTGAGGTGTATTACTTCTGTAACTAAAAGAATCCTTTGACAGTTTCTCATAAAGTTAACATATCCACCCTACAACCCAGTCTCACTCCTAGAGCTATGGAAAAGATAAGCCCACTAGAAGACTTGTACAGGAATGCTCATAGCAGCTTTATTTGTAATCATCCCAAACTGGAAACACCCAAATGTCCATCAACAGGTGAATGGATAACAACAGATAAATCCGTACAGTGGAATACTACTCAGCAATAAAAGGAAGCACCTTCTGATACACTCAACAGCATGGATGGATCTCAAAAACATCAAGCAGAAAGAAGCCAGACACAAAAGCATATAGACGACACAAGTCCATTGATACAAAGTTCTAGGCTTGGCAAGACTAATTTGTGGTGACAAAGATCAGAAACTAGTCGCCTCTGGGAGGGGAAGGGCACAGGACGACTAACTTTCTAGGGGAGCTGGGAATAGTCTATTACCTTGATCTGGGTGGTTAGTTACACAGGAATATAAACTTGTCGAAACGCATCCAACTGTAACAGAGTCTTTGCATTTCGCTGCATGTAAATTATATCTTAATTCAAAAAGATTTTTTTTTTTAAATCACATGGAAATATTTAAAATACAGATTTCCCCATGGGGATCAATTCAGTGTGTCCATGCTGAGCCTGGGAATCTGAATTTATAAGAAGTAACTCAGGTCATTCTCCACCTAATTAGACTCAATGCTGCCTGACCCCTACCCCCCTATACTTCCCTTCCCTTTTATTGTTTTGGGTGATTTTTCTTGGGTATATTGGTTTTTATAAGGGAGTTGGCAGATTCGCAGAGCTTTAGAAACAGGACAGCAATTTCCATTCTTTCTCCCTTCTCTTGGACACCCCAAACCCCTGCCCCTCAGCTCAGGTTTCCAAACAAAGCCTCTGACCAGGTGAGGTGGGAAGAGAAACCCCAACGCCCTGTCCAGGGGGCAGACGTTACTCACCCTAAAGACTCCTGGGCTTCATGCTTCCAGGGAGGTCAAAGCCAGTAAGTTAATGGCCTGTGTACCTATTAAACTGTATGTCCAGGCCTTCACCCTGTGTTTACAAAAAGAGCTCAGGGCAAGAGTCACTGGCACAGAAAACGCTTTGTGCCCTGACCAGCAGGGGCCCAGCTGGCCATCTTTGGTTTCCTGGACCCCAGCCTAATTCCTCACCTACCGTCAGGGGTCTTCTGGGCTCCCGGGTTGAACTGGCTTCTCCACTGCTGCCCCCAAAGCCAGTCTGATGCTATTTCTCTCCCTGCTGCTGCCCTCAGAATAAAGCTCAAGCCCATTTACCCAGTGCCCACTCCCCTCCACCACCTGGCTCCTGCTCTCTCCAGCAGGGACCCTGCAAGGCTTATCATGATGGCTATTTCATGCCGCTGTGCCTTTGCACCTGCTATACCCCCTGCCCAGAATGCCAGCCCATACTGTTCTTGCACTCACAGAAAATGCCAGCCCCGACACCACCCCCTCAAGAAGATGAAGTCTTCACAGCATGCCACGGATGGCGTGGTCACTGTCCTCTCTCCCTCTGGGCTACGAGCACCTTAAAAGCCAATATTCTACCCCAGATCCAGTGCCCAGCCAGAACTGACCTCAGCTAGGTTACTTAAACAACTAGATGAGGCACATTAAAAAAGCTCTCTTTGGGGTGCCTGGGTGGTTCAGTTGGTTAAGCATCTGACTCTTGATTTTGGCTCAGGTCATGGTCTCATGGTTTGTGATCGAGCCCCACATTGGGCTCTGTGCTGGCGGGCTCTGGGCTGGCATCACGGAGGCTACTTGGGATTGCCTCTCTCTCCCTCTGCTCCCCCCCCCCGCCCCCCCCTCTCAAAACAAACAAGCAAACAAACAAAAGAGCTCTCTTTTACACTTGAAGGCCACCCTGGGCATGTCCACATCCACAGCTCCTCCCCAGAACCCATAAATTCAAACAAACACTTGGACCAAGATAAGGTGGCCAACACAGAGGAGTGAGATATAGCCCCAAAGAATCTGACTCTTGCTTATGACCTTCTGCCGAAGAGAGTGACCAGCCTGCACCTGCGGGGGTCACCCTGGGGTTCCGAGGTCAGCCCCGTTCCCGCCCAGATCCCCACCCTGCTGTGGTGAAGCTGCACTCTGGTGCTCCCTGTATTTGTCAACTCTTTCCTATATACAGGAATGTGTCCAATGTAATTTTTTTTAATGTTTATTTTTAAGAGAGAGAGGGACAGAGAGACAGCCGCGCCAGCAAGGGAGGGGCAGAGAGAGAGGGAGACACAGAATCTGAAGCAGCTCCCGGCTCTGAGCTGTCAGCACAGAGCCTGACGCGGGGCTCGAACCTCCAAACCGTGAGATCATGACCTGAGCCGAAGTCAGACGCTCAACCGACTGAGCACCCAGGTGCCACTACAGGAATGTGTTCAATGACTCGCAGGGGTCTTATTATTTCAGGAACTTTGGAAACACTTTCAGAGTACAGCTCCCAAGTCCTTTGACAGATGGACAGGCAGACAAGTTGGGAGTTAGAAAACACCATCACCAGAACCCAAACTGCCTCCTGGGGACTGACCCTTGTGTAGGAAGAGTGGCACAAAAAAGGGAGAGTGTATAACTAGGGACAGAATTGAGGTGCCAGTGGGCCCCAGGCACCCACCCTCCAACCCTGAGGACTGAGGCATCTGTGACTCTCCTTTTCCCCAGGTCCCAGCCAGGGTCCAAGTTCAACACTTCAGCACAGCAGTGACTAAAGCTCCACAGGGCCAAAAGTCACGGCTGGCCAAGGGAAGACGCCCAAAGCCCACTCTCGTCACTATCCAATCAAGGCAAAGTCCTCTAGGCAGCTCTCAGTTTGCTGATCTCTAAAATGGGCACTTCCCACTCTGGCCTCCCGACTCTGCAAAGCAGATGTGACCCAATCACTGCAGGACAAGTGGAGAGGAGGGAGATGAATGGGGCAGAGGAGGCTGACTGCAGCTGTATCATGGGCCAGCACAAGGGTATCCCTGAAGGACAAAAGCTCAAGAGTGCACCTTGGCCTTGCCACATACCACAGTGACCTGAGACCTCGTGATACCCTCTAATCGGCAGCTACGAAGCCGAGCCCGGCTTTACAGCTTACCGCAGGCTTATTCACTCTCATCTCCCTCAATCCCCTCAAGGACGCAGCGAAGCCGGCATTGGCGTCCTTGCTGCCCAGACAGCCAAGCTGAGGTTCAAAGAGGCCAAGAGTATCTCCCAAGGTCACCTACCGACTAAGACACAGTAACTGAGGCACGGTAACTGAACTCAGCTCCCTGGGGACATGCTCCTGCCTCTCAGTCCCAGTTTACCTCATAACCAGTCGACTCCACCCATTTTACAGATGTGGAAACTGAGGCCAAGAAAAGGTTGCACAAGGTCAACCGGGGGCCGAGCCAGGCTCAAGCCCAGGCCATTCTGCCAAGCCTGCTCGGTGCTGGGTTCTCAGCCGGTGCCCTCGGGCATCCCTCTAATCCCCCTCAACACCATCCTGATTAAACTCCTTCCCCCACTCCCACCCCCGTACCTGCTCATGCCCACCCCACACTCTTCAGGATGACTCCCTGGTCGAGAGGGAGGCAGGCGGTTGCTAAGCACTCACCCGCTCTTTCTCACAAAAATAAACTCCTTCTGGCTGGGAGACTCTGGATGAGATCCCCTCCCTTCTAGCCAAGAAAAAAATTAAAAAGAAAATTTAAAACGACTTCTCCATGACATTTATTTGAACGCCAGCAGTGCCAAAGCGTGGGCCAATTTACCGAAGTCCAAATGGAGCCAGCCACGCGCCACTAACCCTCAGCCCAAAGACCCTCCGTTCAAGTGTCTGGGCAGTTACTGAGCTGATTTATTTCTCCAGGCCGGAAATGGGGGCTCGGGCTGCCTCCCAAGCCTTTGGGGCTGGTCCTAGGGGACACCAGGATCTGGCAGAGGCTAGGCAGTGACCAAAATAGCCAGGCCGGTGGCCCTGCCCGGCACACACCTCCCTCTGAAGGCCGGGGAGGGTGGCCCACAGGTCCCCCCCTCCAGTTTAGGCTGAAGCTTTGAGGCTGTCAGAGGAGGTCCCCAAGATTCTCTATCTGGCTTCCCTGGTGGGAGGGGGACGAGAGTCTCTTGCTCGAAAGAGGAACCCTCAGAAGGAAGCAGAAAAGGCTAGAGGAGGATGTGTCCTGCTGTCCCTGCCTGCTGCCCATTTGGCCCCCAGCTGTCCCTCGGGGCCTCCGTCCTGCCACGCAAGACGGCTGGACGTTGGCACCGCCACCTGCACGCCACACACGGGCAGCACCCTTGGAGCCGTGCCCCCCTATCACCTCTCCCCACTCGGTGCCTGCCCTGGAGAATCAGCTCTGGCTGTTCTGTCCTCCAGGCACCGGGGACACTCCCTCAGGTACTGCCGAGAGGACACACAAGTGCCCGCAAGCAGGGGCCAGAGACACAGCCACACTCTGGGACACACACGTGCACAGCCAGGTACTCGGAGACACAGTCACATACACACAGGTCCACACCAGACACACACCGGGACACACAAGTGCACACATCCAAAGACACACTGACACAGCCACACTCAGGTATCAGACACACCACAACACACAGAGACGCACAACCCAAGACACACAACAGCAGGCACACACGGAGACACACAAGTGCACACTGCTGGAGAAATGGAGCACCACCCACCCTCAGAAACACAGACACACACGGGGACATGGGGGCACAGACACCCAGTGAGACGGAGACACACACACACACACACACACACACACACACACACACCTGCCGCCTGCACGAAAAGCCCAAGCCCTTTTCGCTGGCCAAACAATAACAGCCCCGCCAGCGGGTCGGAGCAGGCGACCCTCCGTCCCTCCCTCGGTGGCGAATGGGGCGCCGGAATCGGGGGCACCCGGCGGGGAGGTCGGGCCGGCTGGAGTGCAGGGCTAGGGAGGGGGCTCCGCGCGCCCGGCTCCCTCTCCCTCGGGTACCTGGGGTGGCCGCGGGGCTGCGCTCGGCTGCGCTCGGCTCCACTGGCCGGGGGCTGCCCTCCTGCTCAGTCTCTGGCCCGCGGGCTCTGCGCTCCGCGCTCCTTCCCGGCTTGACTCGGTCTCTGGGCTCGCGGTCCTCGGGGCTCGGTGCTGGCAAGCGAGCGGGGCTGCGGCCAGGGCCCGGAGCTCTGCGCTGGCGGCGGCGCGGAGGAAGCGGTAATTTATAAGCGGCTTCTTCCTGACCTCGCGTGTCTGTTGTCTGAGCAGGCAGCTCTCAGCATCACCCATCCTGCTGGGTGGAAAAATACCAGCTTGGCCGGGCCGGGGGCGGGGCCGGGGGCGGGGCCGGACGCCCAGCCCCGCCCCATATGCGGACGCACACATGCACACACACACACACACACACGCACGAACGCGCGCGCGCGCGCGCGCACCACACACGCACGCGCGCACGGGCTCGGACAAAGAGCCCGGGCTCGCCGAGCGCGCGCGCACACACCCTCATGCAGCGCGGCGAACGTTTGGCCCACCGCTTCCCCCATTAGAGCGCACTTCTCAAGGAAACCCTTTCCTTGCAAAAGCTGGTGCCAAGTGGTACAGCCGGTCCTCAGCCTCCTGCTGCTTCCAGAAAAAGAGCTAGAGAGCCCCGGGCCCGACCCGCCCCCTCCCTTACCCACCGCCACCACTCGCCCATCCACCGGGCTCAAAAGAGGGACCTACCGCTCATTGAGTGGCCAGGTCCCAAACCACTCCACTGCTTCCTTTTGGGTGGTCATCCAGGTTCTCCGACCTCGGTTTGCTCCTCTGAAAAATGGGCACAATAAGCCCGCCCTCGCTGCCTCCCCAGAGGCATGAGTGATCTGAAGCTGTGATATGAAGCAGTCAGCAGCTCTTTGATTCTTGGCTTTGCCCCTGCTGGGTCACTTTGGGGGGTTACTCAGGCTCTCTAAGCCTCAGTTTCCTCATCTGTAAAATGGAAACAAATATAATAGAACCTATCTCCTCTAACCGCTATGAAGACTCAAGGTTAACAGTGTAAAAAGCTCAGAAAGGCACGGGCACTTAGAAAGTGCCAAGCAAGTGTCAGCTACTGTGACTATTTTTAAATGAAAATGGGGAATGTGCCATTATTCTTGTCCTTATTTGCATGAGTGGCTCCTCTGAGACCATTTTCCACACTCCTGCCCTGTGTGGGTATGAGGAGGAGTGCCGTGTGACCTCAAGCAAGGCCTTTCCCTCTCTCAATGCTCTCCACTTTCTCCTCTCACTCACTCCCTCTCTGCACCTGGGAGGCTGTGTGCAGAACACATGGATCCTTCCACCTTTGCAACTGAGAATAAAAGAGGAAATACAGGCTCTACAGAGAGTCATCCCCCACGTCATACCTGGCCGTGTCTGGATGAGCTTCATAACACCCTCTTCCAGAACAGCCCCCAGAAGGCAGACCAGGGAAGCTGAGGAGCAGGATTGGAGAGATGACGCTTATCCTCTGCCTGGTTTTCTCATTGAGGCCCCCTGCTGTCTGCCTCCATCTTGACCTTCTAGCGGGTTACCCTCTCCCCCTGCTGCAGCTGAGCAGACATGCCATCCCCTGCCCTTCTCTGCTGTCCCCAGCCGTCCCCTCCTCCAGGAAGCACCCAGCCACCCCAGGTGGCATCCACCTCCCGGCTCCTCAGCTCGGTCTTTTGAGTTCATGGTGATTGCACCCCTCTTACAGGTGAGGAAAGCAAAGCTGGAGAAGAGAACAACTGAGTCCTCACATCTCTCCCCTCCTTCCCTATGTGAGCGAGGCTCCTCCGTGAGCTGAAGGAGCAGATGGCAACCCCAAACTCCTCAGCCTCCCCGTGTGTGTCACTGCACACAGCACCAAGTGGCAGGTCATAATATGGTTAAGTGACTTTGGAGAGGAGGCTTTGACTAAGCCAAGGGGTTGAGGGGAAGGGAGGGGGGAGCAGAGGAAGCTGCTGTGGAAAAGCTTGTTGGCAAGAGTGGTTGGGCCCTAAGCCAAGGTGATATGGGCCAGCTGAGGGTCACAGAGAGTGAGCGAAGGCAGTGGAGGCCATGGGAGGAGCGGGGGGGGGGATCGGGGGGGCACGTCCAGTGGAAAGCCCTTCGGATCATGCGAGCTTCAAGCAGGTCAGTATAGTACAGATGGTGCCAGCTTAGGACACACGGATGACGCTTGTCCAATCATGTATCTTCCTCCTGTAGGGCATAAGTTCCGTGAGGTTGGGACCTTGTCCTCTGTGCCCCCATTGCATCCTGAGGTCCATCATAGGGCCTGGCACACAGCAGATACCCGATAAATGTTTGTTGCCCTCCTTCTATTTAGCAAACCCTTATACAGACGGCATGTAGTTGCACAGTTCAATGCATTTGTATATTTCAACTCATTGAATCCTGACAACCACCCTCTGAAGTACCTGCTATTAATCTCCCCCATTTACAGAAAGGAAAACTGAGCCACAGAGAAATTAAATAGCTTGTCCAAAGTCATTCAGCTGGTAAGTCGTACAGCTGAGATTTAAACCCAAGGCGGGAAGAAGAAGGGGAAGGAGGAGAAGAAGGAGGAGAAGGAGAAGGAGAGATAAGGGGAAGGGGGAGGGGAAGGAGAAGAAAAGCCAGGAAGTGCTCCAACCTCAACCCCAAGGAAAGGTGGCATAAGAGGTGGAGAAGGGCTGGTGGGGTGGGGGTGGGGTGGGGTGGGGTGGGGAGGGGAACTGGGGGAAGTATAGGGTGGGGTGGAGAGAGCTCCCCGTGGAGGCCAGAGACCCCCAGTTTGTATTTGCCCCTCTGCTGCTGTCCAGCTGTGTGACTGGAGTCTGCATGCCCACTTTCTGGGCACCGGTTTCCTCATCTGTGACATACCATAGCGAGTCTTACCTCGCGGAGCCATGGTGACGAAAGGTCTCCAACTGGGGGGCCCTGTGCCGAATCTAGCTCCCAGATGGGCTTTTCTGGCTTTAAAATGTCTTGAGTTAATTGCCATGAAGAAAAACTTGGAAGATCTCACATATTAGGAATCTGAATGTCTGGTGGAAAGATTTCACATTTAGAAAATGGCAAGACGGAGCCTCCTCAAGCCATTATCTACCTGTCCACCATCCCTTGGAGCTGAGTGGCATCAGCCTGCTGCTCCCATGGGGATGTGGGATCCCCAGGGTGCCACAGTCCCCACCGGGCTAGTTCCCTCATTTATGCCACTCAGCTGGCCCTGCAGAGAGCAGACCAAGAGAAGCCTAGTGTGCTCTGTGCACCGGCCCTGCGCCTTGCCAGGGGACGGCAGCTGGAAACTCCAGGGAGAGACAGTGAGCACCAAGGAGCCAAAAGCGCTGGCAGCGAGAAGGGAGCTTCAAGGAAACCCAGGCAGAGGTTTCCTTCAAAAGCCACATACTAGCCTGAAATTCCACTGGGACTGTTTTGAGAATGAAAATCGATTGCCGGAAGAGCTCATGGAGGGTATGTGGGGAAAGATGGCCAAGTTTCAGGCTTCTGTGCGCTGCCCTTAACTTAAAAGCAGTGAATGCAATTTGGAAAAGGTTCCTGATCATGCTTTTTTCAGCAACTGGCAATAATAAAATAAAATCGATCCAGGACTTGGAACAAAACCTTTAGTCCTCTGCCAGAGAATAATTTGTCTCATCTATCAGGTGACCACCGGCCAAGGAGAGCTGTTGAAATTCTCACCGGAGGTCCAGCCATGCTGGGCCATCTGGCCAGTGCAGGGCACCCCTCCGCACCAGCCCTGCGGAGGGTGACGGGGTCAGCCTCTCAGAATGGCATTCCCTGAAGAGACAAAGGGACAGTCATGAGACTGTCGAATGGTCCCCATCCTGGGCACTTTCTCCTGGACACACCCCCTGTGTCCATACTGCTGGATGTGTATGGGTGGACCCCTGAACCATGGAGGCTTTAACAGAGCATCTGAACCTTCAGGAATCTGCTTCCCACTTATCTAACCTCCTCTTGCCTGCTTGCACATCCCAGCTTCATCTGTCTTGGGCTGTGTGACCTAGATTGAATCGTGGGGAAAAAAAAAAAATCTCTCTGTGCCTCAGTTTCCCAATTTGTTAAGCTAGGCTAATCATAACCTCTATGCCCCAGGTTGTTGTGGGAACTAAGTGGAGAAGATTCATACAAAGCACTGAGCTTGATGCTGGGCACACAGTCCAATGTTGGGGTAACCAGAACACTCGCTGGCCTTTTCACATGCATGCCCCGAGCTTTCCCACCTTCTGGGTTTCCTCCACACTGTTCCCTTCCCCAAAACACTTTGCCCATTGTCCTCTTGGAACCTGGGGTTGAGCCAAACTTGGAGGCCCAGACCAGGAGCACCCATAAGTCAGCGATCCCTAGTACGGGGCCCAGAGCACGGAAGATCCCAGGAAATGCTTGCTGGATGTGGCCTGTGGGTGGCAAGCCTCCAAGGACTCATTTCCTTCTCTCCTTCCACAAGAATGTGGTAGATCTGTCCCAGGGATGAGAGGAGTGTCAAGGCAGGGGGCAGACATTCAGGGGAGGGGGTGGGTCCACGTGCATATTTATTCATCTACTAATATAGCTCCTTGGCCATCCCAGGGGCCTCCTTCCTGGCTTTCTGGCTTCCTCTCCTGCCCACCAGCCCATCTCCACTCAGCAGCCAGAGGGATGCTGGGACCCTCCTCCACGGCTGGTGGGGGCATGGAATGACACAGCCACTGTGGAAAACAGTTCAGTGGTTTCTTATAAGGTTAAACATCCACTTAGCCTACAGCCAGCAATTCTATGCCTAGGCATTGACCAAAGAGAAATGAAAACATACGTCCACACACAAAGACTCGTATAAGAATGTGAACGGCAGCACCATTCATAATAGCCCCAAAAACGGAAATAATCCTGGTTGCGTAACACCCACAGGAGAATGGAAAAACAGACAAACAGATGAAGGACTATGAGATGCACGAAACTGTAGGGCAGTCTCCAAAACACGAGGCTTGGTGAGAGAACACCACAGACCATGTGGACTTCTCAATTCAGCCAAGCAAACTTAGGGTCTTGGAAACAGGAGCAGTGATCACCTCTGGGGGTGGGGGCGGGGGCGGGGGTGGCTGGAAGGACCCTGAGAGACCCTCCTGAGGGTTGGAAAGGGGCTTTATCCTGAGCATAGGTATACCTCCCCAGCACCCGTGTGCTGTATACTTTAGATACGTGCATTTCACTCAGCTCAAAGGTCCTCAGACCCACTCCATTGTCCTTCCTGCTTTAAATGGCCCCACAGCTCTCACTGTGCTGATGGAAGCCCGCACCCCTCAGTGCCTCTGAGATCGGCCCCTCCCATCTGCACCATGCCTCTCCTTCCACCTGCTCCCGCCACACTGGTTTCCCTTCGACCTAAGCTCCTTCTGCTGTTGGGCCTTTGCTTTTGGCTGCTCCCCCGCCCAGAAGGCATCCCTTCCCATTCTTTGGACCTCAGTGCCAGTGTCTCCTTCCCCAAAGACCTTCCCTGACCGCCGTGTCTCATACAGCCACCTGCCCCTCCCCACCAGCACCGTGCCGTGGGCCTGGTTTTATTTCCATCCGAACTTGGATAACAGCGTGAATGTACCTCGATCATATATATATTGGCCTGTTTCTATCTGTTTCCACATCGAGGCTGCCCACTTGACATGGGCAGGGCTGAGCCAGGCAGGTCCAGCACCACATTCCCAGGGCCTAGAACAGTGCCTGGCCCATGGTAGGTGCCCAGGGAATATTTGCTGAATGAATGAATGATGCTGTAGCTATCTACAGTTGCTGTGCACATCCATATAAGGGATCACCCCCTCCCTCCTGCACACACACACACACACACACACACACACACACAGTGCAAAACTAACCATTTGTGCAGCTGGGGGTAAAGGGGCCAGTCAGCAAAACTGTGAATTCAGTTCCACCCCAAGGAGCTCCCTCCCCTCCCCTTCTGCCCTGGAGAGATCTGGATCTAAGCCCTGAGGCATCTGGGTGTCTCAGTCTCCCCATCTCTAGCACCAAAGGTGAGCCAAGATGGCCCTAGTCCAGCCCTCCTCCAGCTGCAAAGTGCATATAGTCACCTGGGGATGTTGTTCACATGCAGATCCCACTGCATGGTCTGGGGAGGGGCCCAAGGTTCCTATTTCTCACTAGCTCCAGGCAGACACCCCTGGCCCACAGGCAACACCTTGAGTCATGAGAGTGCAGGAGAGGTTCTCAAAGTGTGTCCCCAGGCCAGTCGCAGCAGCAGCTGCAGCCCCTGTGAGAAATGCATGGTCCTAGGCAGAGCCCAGACCTCCTGATTCAGGAACTCTGGGTGGGGGGCCCAGCAGTCATGCTTCGCAAGCCCTTCAGGGGCTCCTGATACACTGCTGTGGGCAGCACTCATTCTCAACACTGGCTGCCTGTCACAGTCACCCAGAAAGCTTACAAAGTCCTGCTGTCTGAGTCCCACCCTTCAAAATCCTAATGTAATTGGGCATGAGGCTTTTAAAAAAATTAAGTTCTCCAGGCAATTTGAATGGTTCAACAGAGATGAGAATCCTTGACCTAGGGGGTGCTGGGGCCTCTGGGAGCATCACCATCTCCCAGACATACCCAGGCAGGCCTAATTCCTCTGCATTCCTGCCCGGGCCTCTCACTGGCTGCCTTCTTATATTTGGTTATTTTTCCCTCCCTCCCCAAACACAACAATTCAAAATATTCCCAGCTCCCAGACAATAAACAAAGCCAGAGAGGCGAGCTCCCTGGCTGTTTTGTTCCCACTTATGGCCTGATCCAAGGCTGGCCTGATTGGGCCCTCGGGACTGGTCATCTGAGCCAGGCAGGGTGGGCCCCAGCTCACAGGCCACCCCAGCTCTACTCCTGGAATCCCAGAATCCCTCAGCTCTGAATGGCCATAGGCACCCTCTGAGGCCACTTCCCCTGGGAAATGGAGGCTTCAGAAAGGGTGAGTGACTGGTCCCAGGACACACAGCAGTACTGAGAAGGCCTCAGTCATCTCTTGCAGTCTGGCAGGGGGAGAGAATGAAAGTTTTCTGAGCTCCTAGGCTCACAAGCATGATCTTTTCGACCCTTTCCAGTAACTGGGAGGAAGGAACCCATGTAATAGATGAGGAAACTGAATCTCAGAGATGATGAGCCACTGACTTGAGGCCACACAGTGGAGCTAGGATTCGAATCCAAGCATGCTGGACTCTAAGCTATGAGCCCTGCTCCTTTCCATAGGCCAAAGCCAAGAGAAGAGAGAGAAGCAGAGGGAGGAGGAAGAAGGTGACATCAGGGTCAGAACAAGGGTGAAGAAGATGCCTGGTTTTGGACATGTGCCGCATGACCTCAGTTGCTTAGCAGGTGAGCATAGGTGACAAGGTGTGGGACAGCTGCCTGCATGGACCCTGATTTTTGATATGGATGGTCCAATGGAGCAAGAAGAAAAAACTCTTGCAATCATCACTTGGGTTATAACACTTGGTATGAGCTAAGTTTTGTCCAGGTCCAGTTGCTTGAAGCATAGTAATAATCTTGCACAGACTTCACTTGGCTATAACTTCTATGGGATCAGAGCACATACAGGCTGTGTCTGTTTGCTCATCCTTGAGAGTTTAATACGCCTGCCCTACATCCATGCGCTCAGCTCCTGGCCACCTGGGCATGACCTGGGGTTGCTGGGTGGGACTGGGAAGTCCTTTCCTGGAAAGAACGTAGGAGTGCAGCCCAAATCCAGACTGGGCCACCAGTGCTCTGTGACCTTGGGCAAATCACTGAACTTTTCTGGGCTCGGTTTCCTCAAACATGAAGGGAAGATAGCAGGAGGGAAAATGGCCATCCCTGAAGTCCTAATCATTAGAGATACCTCGGAATGAGACATTTTGGGTAATAATCAGGTTTTCTCTTTTCAATTCTCTTTTTATCCCTCTGATAAGCCGAGAAGTCTCAGCTAGGTGCCTGTGTATCTTCAACACCCTTTGTCATTTGCTCATGTCCTTTTTCTTTTTCTTTTCTTTTTTTTTTTAATGTTTATTTATTTTTGAGAGAGAGAGAAAGAGAGAGAGAGTGAGCGGGGAGGGGCAGAGAGACGGGGAGACACAGAATCTGAAGCAGGCTCCAGGCTCCGAGCTGTCAGCACAGAGCCTGATGTGGGGCTTGAACCCACAAACTGTGAGATCATGACCTGAACTCAAGTCGGGCACTCAACTGACCGAGCCACCCAGGCGCCCCTCATTGTCTTTATTTTTAAGGAGCCTTCTATTTATGGAAAGGATCATGGTCTTCCATTTATAGCAGTGATGGGAGGTTTACTTTTAGCAAATTGTATGCAAGTTGTTTGAAAATGAGTTCATTTGAAGGAAAAAAATGAAGCGAGCAGTGATTTAGGAAGATATATCAGTTTCCTAGGGCTGCCTTAACCAACTACCACAAACTGCTGGCTTCAAACAGCAGAAACCTGTTCTCTCACACTTCTGGAGGCCAAAGGTCAGAGATGGTGGTGCTCCCTCTGAGGCCCTAGATAGATAGTATCCTTCCTTGCCCCTTCCTAGCTTCTAGTGGTTTCCATCAACCATTGGGTTGTCCCTGCATCACTCCAACCTCTGTCTCTGCTGTTACATGACCTTCTCCGTGTGCATCCCTGATAGCCCATCCCCCTGTGTCCTAAATTCTCTTTTTCTTTTTTTTTTACTTAAAAATTTATTAAAGCAAAATATACATAAAATTTTCCATTTTAACCACTTAAATTCATAGTTCAGTGGCACTAAGTACCCTCACACTGCTGTGCAAGTATCACCACCATCCATCTCTGGAACTTTTTCAGCTTTCCCAGTTGGAACTCTGCACCCATTAAACAAAGCAATTCCCCATTCTGCTCTCCCAACCAGTCCTCGGCAACCACCATTCTACTCCTAGACTATTCTTTTTAATGTTTATTTATTTTGAGAGAGAGAGAGTGTGAGCAAGGGGGGGGGGGCGCAGAGAGAGAGAGAGAGAGAGAGAGAGAGATAATCCTGAGCAGAGTCCATGCTCAGCACGGAGCCAGATGCGAGGCTTGACGTGGGGCTCGAACTCACAAACCGCAAGATCACAACCTGAACAGAAGTCGGACACTTGACCGACAGAGCCACCCAGGTACTCCTCCTAGACTACTTTTTGACTCAATTTCTCTTTCACGTAATAAAAGTGAGGGTCCACTGCTAACTATAGGATTGCTTTCATATATGCAGACTTTCTTGCATGTACATGATTGAGTTTATCATAAGAAAGGCAAGAGAGAATGGGGTTGGAGAAAGAAAGGAGACAGCTGGATAGGGATTTTCATACCGGGCCTACTATTCCACAGGCCTCAGCAGCCCTGCCACCGATCTGCCCAATTGTCTCATCAAGTTGGTCTTTGGAGTCATTCCGTGTTACAGATCTGCAGGCAGGTTTCATAGCTTCCCTGCTGTCAGCACAAGGCTTTTCATAGTACTGCCACCCCTTAATGCCCTCAATGATCCCATCCATGGTGAGGATTCTGTTTAGGGTCCTGGAGGCACCTTACACATTCCCTTCCTGTGCCATCATGGTCCTGGCAATGAACTTCAGATGTTTTGCAATGACCTTGGGATTTAACTCTTCACTCTGCAGGACCCCACATCCTCAGGAACCAGCCACCAAGAACCTAAATCCCCTCTTCTTATAAGGACACCAGTCATGTTGGATTAGGGCCACCCTAATGACCTCATCTTACATTGATTACATCCTCACAGACCCTATTTCCAAATAGTCACACCCACAGGTCCTGGGAGTTAGGACTTCAACATATCTTTTTGCGGGGGACACAGTTCGACCCATACCCAACAGGTGAGTTGTTGTAAGGAAACACTTGTACAGAGGGACCTAATGGACAAAGGTTTAGGGAACTCTGCCCTGGCCTGAAGAGCATGGGAAAGGGAGTCAGGGGGCCAGAATCCGGCCCCAGCCTTGCCCTCACGATGGGAACTCCTTGGGCAATCCTGTTGTCCCCTTCTCTGAACCTCGGTTCCCTGGAGTTTTCCAGCTGGGTCCCACAGAGTCCCCGAGGAACCTGGGGAGACCTGGGGGAGGTCAGAGAGGGCAGGACTCCAGACCCCCCAGTATTAGCACCACTTTGCTCCAACTGTTATTGGGACAGTGGGGAAATCTCTTGTTTGACAAAAAGGCACCAAAATAACTTGCAAGATAAGAACCCTTTATTAATTCATATATTTTTAAAATAGGGAACTCTTCACGGATTTGCGTGTCACTTTGTGCAGGGGCCATGCTAATCATCTCTGTGTCTTCTACCTTTAGCTGAAGTGAGCACTAAAACACTTTAAAACCACTGGGCTGGTGAGTCCGAGCGACTCCTTGTACCCGCTCTGATTTTAACTCATTCTCTTCCCTGGACCAGGAAGGGAGGAACAGCCACTGCTCACTGCCCGCTTTTCTCTGGGAACAGAGTGTCTATCTGCACAGATTTTGCCCTCAGGAAAGACCACGGTCTCCAGGTTCCCCTCTGAACCCCACCAGAGAGGAAGTGGAGGAGGCAGCTCAGCCTTGGGGCCCTTCCCTCATAGGCTCCAGCCACCCGAGGGACCTTTCAGTTCCCATAATTTGTTAATTTGCTGCTGAGGGTCTTCCTGCCACGGGGAGTTTGTGCGCGCTGTTCCCTCTGCTGTTCCCGCTACTGGGGAGGTTCTTCCACCCCTTCACCTGCCTGCTGTACTCAAGCTTGGTCCCGCCTTCAGGGAAGTCTTCCCTGATCTCCCCTGACTAGTGAAGCACCCCCGCACCCCCACCCCACAACCAACACGGTTTTATAATCTCTAGGATACGGCTCATCCCTGTTGTGCATCAGACTCGCCTTGGCAGCTTTTTAAAAATACCCATTCCGGGGGAGCCTGGCTAGCTCAGTCAGTGAAGCAGGCTACTCGTTTTTTTCTTTTTAATTTTTTTTTTAAAGTTTAGTTGTTTACTTTTGAGAGAGGGAGGGAGGCAGAGAGAGAGAGAGAGAGAGAGAGAGAGAGTGTGCACATGCATGCGCACCATGGGAGAGGGGCAGGGAGAGAGAGAATTCCAAGTGGGTTCTGCAGGGTTAGTGCAGAGCTCCATGCGGGGCTTGAACTCAGACCCGTGAGATCATGACCTGAGCCAAAGTCGGACGCTTAACTGACTGAGCCACCTGAAGCATGAGACTCTTGATCTCCAGGTTGTGAGTTTGAGCCCCATGTTGGGTGTAGAGATTACTTAAAAAAAAAAAAAAAGCCATTCCCCAGGGCTCCCCTCCTGAACTTCTGATTCCTTTGGTCTGGCGTGAGACCAAGAACCTGCATCTTAAGCAGCTCCCCAGTTCATTCTTTTTAAAATTTTTTATGTTTATTTATTTTTTTAAAGAGAGAGGGAGCGGGAGAGGGAGAGAAAGAAGGGGAGGGGCAGAGAGAGAGGGGGAGACACAGAATCGGAAGCAGGCTCCAGGCTCTGACCTGTCAGCACAGAACCTGACGCGGGGCTGGAACTCACGAGCGGTGAGATCATGACCCGAGCCAAAGTCGGATGCTCAAGCGACTGAGCCACCCAGGCGCCCCTCCCCAGCTCATTCTAATATGCAGCCACGGTTGAGAATCATGACTAATAATTATAATGACCCACATAATCATAATTCCCATAGCCAGCAATTTTTTGAAAGACAAAAATCTAAAAACAAACCTGGGGGCAAAACTAGAGATTCTACAAAGCTATCTAGAAACTCTATTTAGCCCCTATAGCACTAGTCATAGCTTCACTGTAGACATATCAGTTGGGCTGCCTGGAGGGGCTGCTCCAGACCCTGTCGGGTGATATGTAACATACGGTATAGGCGCTTCATCGTTCTTGCAATCCCGATCACATTTGGACTCGAGGGTTTGCAGAGAAGACTTTGGACCCTAGACTATAATTGGTGACAGCGTCACCTCTGTCTGGCCCAGAGAGAAGTCCTTGACATGCTTGTCCTCCCGAATCCTCATCACCTGGTCCCTGTGAGGAACGCATAACCTTCAATCCCACGTTACAGAGGAGGAAACTGAGACTCACGGGCAGAGAGGTAATGCGCCCAAGGCCTCACAACCCACCCAGCACTCGGGAAGGATGGGGCTATACCCAGGCAGTCTCAGGAGCCCCAGACCTAAGGACGTCCACAGGGGAAACATTACTGAGGGCTTTGAGTTTGGGTCCTGATAGTGTGGGCGAGGACCGTGGTCAGCCCTCTGATCCCCAGGCCCAGCCCACGGTGCTTGGCGTCGCCGAGGGACAGGCTGGCAAAGCTAGAGTCAGGCAGCCTGGTGGGGAGGCCCTGTGCTCGTCCCTCAGAAGCCTGTACTTGGAACAGTGCCCTGCTGTTTGGCCAGGCTTCAAGCCCGAGGGATGGATTTAGTGTCCTTAATCCTCCTCTTGAGTCAAGCCCCTACTTGTCACCGGCCTGCCTGGGACCCCTCAGAGCAGCCTCTTTGGTGAGGCCTGCCTTTCTGAGCTTGAAGGCACGCGGGTCTGGATTTGTGGGAGGGGCACTGGACCTGCAGTGTAGACAGCCCCTTTGTCCCCGTCAGCCTTCTTTATAAAATGAAGACTGTTTGGGTGGCTCAGTCATTGAGTGTCTGACTCTTGGTTTCGGCTCAGGTGAGATTGAGCCCGGAGTCTGGCTCCATGCTATCAGCGCGGAGCCTGCTTGGGATTCTTTCTGTCTCTCTCTCTCTCTCTCTCTCTCCCCTTCTCTGCTCCTCCTGCCACTCACACATGTGTGCACGCTCTCTCTCACTCAAAATAAATAAGTGAACGTTTTTTTAAGAAAAGACTGTCATTGGGAAATGACCATGATGCTTACGGCCCTCCCCACTGAGAGGTGGGGTCTGTTCCTGCTGCCCTTGAATCAAGGCTGGCCCTGCGACCTGCTCGGGTTAATCAAATATGCTGGAAGTGACACTGTGCCAGTTTGAAGCCTGGGCCTCGAGAGACCTTGCAGCTTCTGCTCTTGCTCTCTGCTCAGCTTCTGCACAGCTGCCACGTGTAAAGTCAGGGTGGCCTTCTGGCGGATGAGGCACCGTGAGGGAGGCCAGCCAGGCCAGCAGAAGAACCACTCGGTGAGCTAAGTCCGAATCACCAACCCACAGAACCGTGAGCCAAACACATCATCATCGTTTTAAGACCCTTAGTTTCGGGGGTATTTGTTAAACTGCCGATGCCGACGGCACCTTCCAGTCCAGTCCTCTCTGGGCTGCTGAGGAGTAAACAAGGTGGGTAGTGCCTACCACAGAGAGGATGCCCACGCAATTGACAATGTTCTCTTGCTCCTCCGGCGAAATTCTTCTTAGTGGTCAAAGGTAGAAGAAAGAAGGTGAAGTCTCTTGTGGGTTTGGTGCTTTTTCTACTAATTTCATCTCACCTGAGATTGGTTCCCTTCTCCACGCACTAGTTATAGAGGGGCTCCTGTTGGTGGTTTGGGGTTAGGTGCCCTTCATGAGAGCCCTCCTTATGAGCGTTTTCAACCGCAGGGAATTTGTGAGAACACCCAGAGGAGGAGTATGTTAAGAGAGAAGAGAACCCCAACCTTGAAGGAGTGGGCTTCAGAAGAGGAGCTTGTAAAGGGGCCTGAAGAGGAAGGGCAGGAAGTTGAAGGGAACCAGAAGAGGGTATGTCATAGGAGTCATGACGGAGGAGGGCGTAACGGGGTGAAGGGAAGCTCAGTGAAAGAGGACTGACCAGAGGCAGTCGGATGTGTCCACACGAAGATGAGCTCTGTGGTGCTGGCAAGATGGGGTTCCACGGAGCACAAGGGAAAGAAGTCGGAACACGGTGGCTCAAGGAGAAAGCCAGATGGACAGAAGACATGGAATGTAGATGTGTCACATTCGCAAATAGTCTCTCACGTACGCATTTCTTCCACTTCCGTCTAGGGGCTCCTCCTGGGCTCCTAGGACTGGGGGATACGGAAATAAACACGACAGTCTGAGTTCGAGAAACGTGAGATCCACGAGGAAACACAGAGAGGGTGGGTGAATGAATAAATGAACAAGTGCGCGAGTGAAATCCCCTTGGATAGAATGCCCCCGAGGGCCAGCCCTCCCCCACCCTGCCCCCGACCCAGCGCTGGGTCCCAGCACAGAAGCTCTGGAGTAGGACACCCCCAGCCGTCGTAACTGCAAGCTGTGTGACCTTGGGCTAGCAGCCTCACCTCTCTGGGCTTCCTCATCATCACCTGTACCGCGGAGCTGTGAGAGCTGTCCCCAGCACTATCCCATGGAGGGGGAGCTTCAGGGACAGTGGTGGGGGTATGAGGGGCCCCCCTTGGCCGGCAAGTCTCCCGGGGAGCAGTGAGTTTGATCTTTGTTTTCATAAAACACACCTGACCAGGTGAATGCCTGTGTTTTATGGAAGGGAAAAACAAAATACGGCAAAGGGTGGCGTGTGGGAGTGAGGGCAGGAAGGAAGAGAGGGGAGGGAGGGGACAGGGAGAGGATAATGGGGGCAAGGATGCTCCTTCACACTTGCTGTGTGCCAGTCCCTACTCTCAGCTTGAGCCCCGTCAATTCATTTACTCCTCATGGCAGCCTGGCCAGACAGGTGCCCTTGTCACCCCCACTTTGTCCACAGGGAAATGGAGCCATCTCCCCTCTGTGACAGACCCTGGGGAGCAGGAGCAGAACTGGAATCCTAATCGTGGCGGCCTGACTCCAGAGCAAGCAGGGAGGGGGGTGCCTGTCCCAGCAGACAGAGTCAGGGGTCAGGGTCCTGCAGGGTCAGGATCTGCAGCCTGGGCTTGGGGCCCAGAACCACCAGACTCGTGTGGGAGCCTGGCCGTCTTTGGACCTAGTGACCTCATCTGTGCAATAAAGGGCTGAGTCCTGCTCTCTTGAGCTACCCAGAAGCTCCTCTCTCGTGGTCTCTTCCTGCTCCTTACTGGGGCTTAAATGTCCGACCTGGTCAGCCCTGAGCCAGTCCCTGCCCCCTGGAGATTCCCCCCCAGGAGACTCTTACCTAATGGGGAACCAAGTCCCTGACTGGGGCTCTGACCCTCCGCCCCACCCCTCACAGAACCCTCCTCACAGGCTCTGCCACCACTTGGATCCCTGGGGAAAAGCCAACGCACACGTCACTCTTACTACAGAATCTTTGGTGGCTCCCTATTTTCTCCCAAGTGATTGAACCCCTCAGCCCTGCCCTCAGGGTGCCCTAACGCTTCCCTTCCAGCTGGTCTCCCAGCTGCCTCCCCTAAGTTCTTCAGACGGGCCTCAGGCAAGGCTTCTCTTCTCTTTGGATTTTCCCACTGTGTGTCTTTGTGTAACAAGTCCTTCTGTGGGTCCACCCTCCTGTTCCCCAGGCCTAGCTGATGGCTCCTCCCGAGGCAGGTAACAGAGCCCATCAAACTGCCTTGCCACAGTGGGTTCTGTGCAATTACTCCCGAGCTCCTTGAGGCTGGGGGCCAGCCCTTTCTGCACCCCTGCACCCACAGCACTTCCCCGGCCGCAACGGGAGGATCATGAGGCGGCAGGAACCCTCAGTTTCGGAAGCAACAGGAGATAAAAGTTGGTAGAAACCCAGTGTCCTGATGGGGGAATGTCAGCCAGCAGAGACTCAGGATCAAGGCCCCTGAACCCTCCCCATATGAACGAACTCGAGAAGCCTGTGAGTCCTCCCTCTCCCACCCAGAACATTCCAGAAGACGTCAGCTGGGAGGCTTCTGGAAACTAGCGTGCCCGAGGCTGTTGTTGCCAGTTGCCCACCCCGCTACGGAAGGCTGCCGCCCTGTGCCCACTTGCATGATGCACAGAGTCGTGTCAGCCAGCAGTTAAAGGAAAGCGTCTGCTACCACAGACCTTCTGGGGTCCCCTCAGGAGGACTCTCAGGGCCCCTTCCGAGTGTGAGGTTTCCTTGAGATTGAAACCAAGCCAGCATCTCGGCTGTGCCCCAGGGGTTGGCTGTGGGCACCTGGCATCCTTCCGCCCGTTTTCTTGGCCTCCAGGAGGTTCAGACTCCCACTGCCCAGTCCGCAGTGGGGGTCTGGGAGATGAAGGGGTCAGAGGGAGGTGGGGGTCTGGGGGATGAATCTGTGCCAGGGCAGAGGCAGGGATGGGGGAGGCAGGAGGCAGCTCGGGATCGGGCTGGACATGAGATGGAGTCATCTGAGATGGGCCACTGCAGGTCCTGGGAGCCCTTGAGCCGGGCTGGCCCAACTCATGGGGCTTTGGGCCGGGAGGCCCCCACACGGCACCTCGTTCACAGGCCCCCGATCTCCAGACCCTCCCTTAGCTGTTTGCCATGGACAAGGCCCTTCACAAATGCCGTCCTCCCAAGTGGCTGTGGGAATTCAGTGCGGTCCTCAGCACAAGGCCACTATGTAGGAAGTGTTCTGACACAGGCAGTAAATGGCTGTGCCCCGAAAAGCAGGAGGGAAGGGGAGGACCCCTTAGGAACAGGTGCTGTGCTAAGAAATTTCGTCCTCACAAGAGTCTCGTGAGGTGGCGTTGCTGTTGCTGTCTCACAGGGAAGGCCCAGTCACCCAGGAAGTAGAGGTTTTCTCCCCAAAGAAATAGCCCTGTGAGCCCCCAGACCCGTGAGCTCCCTCCAAGTCTTCCCTCCAGGTCCACAGCTCTGCACCAGCCTGCTCCATGGTCTTCTGGTCCCCATCTCGCCCCCCCAGTTCTCTCTCGGCTCACTCTGCGATGCTCCTGCCCCCCAGAACCTTCAGTGGCTCCTGGTTGCCAGCAGAACAAATTACAGGCCCTCCTTTGACACTCCAGGTGGGTAAATCTGGCCCTAGCCTCCTTTTCCGTCGTTCTCCTCCATTCTCGCTGCCCAAATATACCGTGTACTCTGCCCCTCCTTGCCCTTGCTCACTCACCTCCCTCCTCCTGACACTTTGTCCAGCCTCTGTTGAAATCCTCTGCACTCTCCAGGCACCACCGAGTGCTACGCTGCCCTTGAAGCCTGGCTGTGTTTCCCGGTATGATGGAACCTCTCCCCTCCTGCACCTCCATGATGTTTTGCCCAGGAAGTCCTTGCAGCCTTTCCACTTACAGAGGATTTGGGGTTGGTCCAGCCAGGGCTAGGTAAGTCCTGCCTCCCAGATCCTCCATTTGCCCAACTGTGAAATGAGATTTGAGACCACCAGCTGCTTGCTCCCCAAGACGGTGGGAAGTCTTACAAGAAGGCGCAGAGAGATAAGGAGCCATATTATCTCTAAGTTCCAGAAACGTGCAAGGATTTCCCCTGATATTGTCTCCCCAGTAGGCATCCCCTTTCATCTTGGCCAAGAGAACTCTGACTTCGGGGGAGGGAGTAACATGTCCCCTGGTGTGGTCCACCTTGAGTGGAATGCACAGTCCCAGACACCCCATTCCCATAGCCGGTGACAGGTCGGGAGCATTGGCCATGTTCTGGCCAATGAGACACAAGAGAAAGTCAGCTAGGGGCTTTAAGAGAAGGATTTTCCTCCTGGAGAAAAGAAAGGGACGCCTCATTGCCCGGGGTGCCTGATATCCCGTCCACCTCAGTGTCCACAAGGGAAGGTGTCACTGACATGCTGAGGGACGGCTTTGTGGAAAGTCAGAAAGTGCTGTGGTTCCCTGGGTCAGCACTGAGCTACTGAGGCCCCTGGGATCAGGGCTGAGACCTGTGTGACAAGAACCAGCCATGTGGCAATCTAGGGAGAAGCTGTTCCAGGCAGAGGGAATAGCCAATGCCAGGCCCCAGGCAGGAAGGAAGCTTGGTGTGCTCCCGTACCAGGGAGGAAGCATTGTGTGTGCGTAGGCGTACGTGGGGAGAGGGGGAGTGTGCAGAAGATGAGATCAAGGGTTGGATGACATAGAACCTCACAGAATTTTAGATTCTATTCATTGTACCCCCAACTTTTTATTAGAAAAATGTCCTAAAACATAGAACAATTGAAAGAATATAGAATGAGCACTGATATTTCCGTTGGGTTCAACCACTGTGAATATTTCAGCAGTTTTGCCTTATTTTAGTATATGTATGTGTGTTTTTTTTGTTTTTGTTTTTGTTTGGCTTAGCGTTTGATGGTAAGTTGAAGACTTCACAACTCTTAACTCCTAAGAGCAAGGATGTCCCTCTATCTAGGCACATTACCGTGATAACCAGAGAAAATGAAAACAGTTCTCTGATACTCAATTTATATTCAAATTGTGCAGCAATTTTTTTTTTTTAACTTTTGAAGTGTTTATTTATTTTTGAGAGAGAGAGAAACACAGAGAGTGAGCGGGGGAGGGGCAGAGAGAGGGAGGCACAGAATCCGAAGCAGGCTCCAGGCTCTGAGCTGTCAGCACAGAGCCCGATGCGGGCTCGAAGTCACAAACTGTGAGATCCTGACCTGAGCCGAAGTCAGACACTTAACCAACTGGGCCACCCAGGCGCCCCTGTCCTGTAAATGTTTTACATAGCTGGGTCTTCCTTCCTTCCTTTTCTAGAACCAGGATCTAATGAAGGCTTATGTGTTATACTTGATGGCTATGTCGAGTTCTTTTAAACTAGAACAGTCTTCCACCTGTTTCCCCTGACGCTGACCTTTTATAATTTTATTCATTTGATTACTTTATTAAATTGAGGTATGTCACCCATACAGCGCACGAGTCTTAAGTCTGCAGCTTGATGGAATTTGCACATAAAAATAATCACCACCCAGATCAAGATATAGAATATTTCCATCCTCCCCAGAGTTTCCCTTGAGCTCTTTCCAGGCTAATCCCTACCCCCCACCTGAGGCAAGAACAATTCTAATAGTTATCACTCCAGATTGGTTTAGGCTGTCTTAGAACTTCCTGCAGATGGACCCATATAGCACCTTCTCTCGGGTAAGGTTTCTTTTACTTAGCATGACATCTGAGAGAGTCATCGCGTTGCTGTGAACGAACCACACTTTCCTGTTGTCCCATTGAGGGCTATTTGGAGTGCGTTGGCGATGATGAATAAGGCATCGACTCGCGTGAAGAGTCTGGGACGGTTGTGGTGTCTGCTGATTTCCCCGTGGTGTGGCTTAATTTGTCCTTCTGTCCCCTGATTTTATATGAACTGAAACGCCTTGGAGAAGCCAGGTCAAGATTTCACAGGTAGGGCTGTGCTCCTCGTAACACATCCTACAAAAAGGCCCAAAGTGTCAGGTGATCTTTCTGTTAGTGATTTCTGATTGGTCAGGGGGTGACCTCAGATCTTTCCACTCTTAAGGTAAGTTTAGTTTTTACATCAGGGTCAGTGGAGAGTTTTTAGCAGGGGAGTGACAGGGTCTGATTCACCTCTTGTCGAGAGCACTTTGAGTTCCGTTTAGAGAATAGACTGTAGGGGGTCACAGGCAGAATCAGGGAGGCCAGTGGGGAGGCTACCCCAGCAGTCCAGGTGAGTGACGACGGTGGCAGCAGTGGAGGTGGTAAGAAATGGATTCTGAGTAGAGTCATGCTAGCCTCAGCACCTACATGTGGAGGGGCTTGGTCAAGTTTAGTTGTCTGCACTGAGCTTCGAGAAGGCAGAGACCATGGCTCATTCACCTCTGTGTACCCAGCCTAAGACCTTGCAGAGAGAATGTCCCCATCATACCTGGGTCTGCCTGAATTTGGGAGCCTGTGAGTTTTGGGGTTTGATGCTGCAATAAAAACAAAAAAACAGAACAAGAGTCTGACCTGGTTTCCCAGCAGCCCTTGCAGCAGCTTCTGATTAATAACATGCTCAACCCTCCTCCCTGAGCATCATGAATCACCAAGGATGCCCTTCTGCCTTCAGGGAGCACCATTCACAAAGCCCTAGAGTGACCATGTGGAGAACAGTCAGGTCTGCCTCCCGAGGACAGAAGCTTTCCAGCTTGGAGCCTAGGTCAAAGAGCTCTTTTCCTTCCTGAGGCTGGGGCCCAGGCATGAGGACCGGCCCCTGCACCTGACAGGCTGTCCCCAGCCACCTGGGGCAGCTCCCATCTGAAATTCTGCTTGCGCCAAGGAATATGGTGGGAGCCTAGGTTGCCTGCATTCGTGATCCATCACTGCGTAACAAATCGCCCCAAAGAACAATCGGTATTGGTTGTATCTCATGTTTTCTGTGGGTCAGGAATTCTGGGGTGGCTTAGCTGGCTGCCTCTGGCTTGCGGAGGCACCAGTGGTCTCTCATGAGGTCACTCTCAAGGGGTCAGGCTGGGAGGCTGTCATGAGAAGGCCTGACTGGGGCTGGAGGCTCTGATCTCAAGGTGGCCCCCTCACAGGGCTGTTGGTGGGAGGCCTCGGTTCCTGTGCACAGGCTTCTGCCCCTGTGGTGGCTGGCTTCCCCCAGAGGAAATGGTCCTAGAGGAGGGCGGAAGCTGCAATATGCAATACCCTGTGACTTAACCTCGGAAGTCACACACCATCCTTTCTGCAATATCCTATCGGTTACACAGGTCAGCCCTGTTTGGTGTGAGGGGGGGACCGCGTAAGGGTGTGCCTACCAGGAGGAAAGAATGACTGGACCCCATTGGGAGGCGCGTGGGCATTGAGCAGGGAAGAACACCACCCTACTTGCCCGAGCTCTAGTGATCCTGCGTGCCAGGCTCTATGCCTGGCTTTGGACGTGCAGGCGTGAACGCAACAGGCCCAGCCTCTGTTAAGCAGAGAAAGAACTCCATGCATTCAGTGGATTCGTTAGGGGAGCAAAGCCCCGTGGGCCACACAGGGATGAACAAAGCCACTGAGCCCGGATGGAGCCTCCTTAGCAAAGGCATCACACTCTACCCAGAGCCTCGAATACATGGCTGGATGTGCCAGGTGCACTGGGGTGAACAGCAACAACACCTAGAAGGAGACAGAAACCTCCTTGGCCTGGAAGCAATCAGGGAAGCCCCAGGAGGAGGTGGCATTTGAGCTGGTTTTGACGTCCAGGAGAACATGAAGGCGGGGGATAGTGTCACTGAGGGGTCAGGTCAGATATGGGGCTCAGGCCCGTGACAGGGACCTCCTGAGATACCCTTCAACTTTTACTTGACAACAAAGCAATTAATCACATTCTCTATTGTGCGTCATGGCCTGTGCTGGCCACTGGAATTCAGCAGTGGATGAAACAGACCTTCTGGTGCTTAAAACAGATCCTGTGTCAGGAACAGAGCCTGAAGGTGACCTTGAGATTGATACTAACAATAAAGCTACCTCCATTTCAGCCATGCGATGTACGTGCATCATCTGATTGCAGTGTGCACCATCACATCCCCATTTGACAGATGAGAGGCTCACAGCTGGAAGGACTGGCCGAGGTCCAGAGCCAAGCCTAATCCCAGGCTTTGTAAGTGGGCGTCGGGAGCCCAGACAGATACCGGTGCGCTAGCCCTCGGCCCGGCTCTCTGGAATGCTCTGGGCTGCAGGAGCTGCCTTCTCTTTCCCACTGGGAGGAGGCCTCCATGCCAGCCTAGGCCTTCACAACAGTGGGAGGAGGGTAGTACTGAGTTGTGTGGCTCAGCCTCTGTGCTCGGGGTCAACCATATGACCGATTAGTGGGGCCCATGAGTCGCGTGGGGAGGGATTTGCAGGGATTGCTGTGAAGCAAAGTGTCTCCGGGCCCGATCTCCTGCCATGGGGGGAGATGCAGAGGCCCCGAACTGCTAGTGGGCCAGTCGGGGGCTGCCCTGGCTTAGGGGCCCTGAGTCCAAGAGCCCCCATACAGCTCTTCCCCTTCCCCCCCCCCCCATGTTAGTGGTTAAGGCCATCCATCTCTAAAAGAGTGCCTGAGGGAGCCAGGCATTGTGCTGGGCTTTATTGCCCCTCGCAGCACTTCATGCACAGATGCTCCCCATTTCACAGATGAGGAGACTGAGCTCAGTGAGGTCACATCAGTTGTCCCAAATACAGATACAACCCCAAAGCAGGACCTGTCAAAATATACCTTCAAAATACCAGTCGGATCTGCCTCTCCTTTGCCACCATACCTGTCCACCTTTATCGCTGGCCTGGACGATGCACAGATTGGACATGTGATGTTCCTAAACATCATATTTTAACACAGCTGTACCTTGCATAAGTTCGACACTGAATGCTCTCTCTTGGACCTTGCCTTTCTCCCTCTGCAGTGTGTTTCTGAGGTTCACTGAGTCAGTATGTGTAACTCACGCTCGGTCATTTTTCACTGCTGTGTAGTACTCCCCGGAAAGGCTCCAGCTTAGTCTTTTGTTCCTGATTTTACTCCCACTGGTCCAGGTGGGTGTGATTTTGGTTCCCATATTACAGATGGGAAAGCAGGCTCCCAGAGGTTAAAGAGTTCATCTGGGATTAGCCGGCTTCTAAGTGGCAGGAAAAAACCCTATTGAACATTGAATAATGTGGCTCACATACTCCTTTATCTTTGGTTTTGTGAACAAAAAGGAGAAGAGACCACGCAGCTGGACTAGACCTAGGGCTATGTCACCTCTTGGGGGTGGCCGGGAGAGGAGAGGCCTTGAAATGGCATTGATTGGGAAGGTGGCCCTGTGGGCATAGACCACCCCAGCCCCAAATCCTTCTGTGGCCTCTGTCCACTGCATGGGAAGTGCATACAAACCACAGGGCAGACTGTCCTCCCTGAGGCACCTGCTGCCAGGGATGCCGAATGAGAGAGCCAGACTCAACTCTGGGCGTCAGTTTCCTCATCTGTGACTTGGGGATAACTGTTGTACCTGCTCAGAGACACGCTTGACTACTGTTCAGGAACATCTGAGATTTAACGATCTCATGGTTCCTCTGATTCCTATTTTGTTCAGGTTCATTCATTCATTCATCCATTCAACAAGCATGTGCTGGACATGTGCCATGGCCAAGTGCTAAATGGGGCGCTGAGGACCCGACAGTGACGAAGAATTGGGAGTCAGGATGGAGCAGAGGACACAGCCGCAGCTGTGGTAGGTGAGGACCAGTCACAAATGGGGAATGGGCTATGTGAGCGTGGGCCACATTGCCCTCTCTGCGGCTCTCTGGAATGGGCTTTGTGAGATGCCCAGACCCTCACTTGGCTCCAGGGAGGTGAGTCGTGTCTCCCCTCCCCCGCCCCGATCCGAGTAGAGCAGCACCTCCAAGGCAAGCCTGCAAGGGCCACCAGTGAGCATCCCGGAGCCCAGAGCTGCCGGTTGCTGGCACCCTCCCCGTGCTGGGCAGGCTCTAGGATGTGGCTGTGGACACAATCAGTCAGTCAGCTCACGGCCCAGACATGCAGGCACGTCACCCCAAGGACAGGGGCCAGAGGAAAACCCCCTTCGTCCTGTCTCCTTCGCTCTCCCTTCCTCACCCCCCTCCGCCACTCCACTCCCAGGGGAGAGGCAGCGGCTTCCCTCAGAGTTTCCACAGCCGCCCCTGTCTGCCTACCCACCAGAGACCATCAACCCTCGGCACCTGGCACAGGCCCCCGCCCGTCCTGCCAGGGGCGGCTGCTGCCAGGGGAGCCTGCCCACCCTCACGTCTTCACTCAGGCACGAGGCACTGGCTTGACACCAACGTGAACCCGACAGGAAGAGCCAATTCAGGTCACCCTCAGAGACGGCTCAGGGCTCAGGCGGGCCCCTGCTGGGAAATCTTCTCTGGGTGTCACCGAGGACCCAGGGCCCCAGCGGTCCCTTCCATCCCTACCCCTATTGGTTTATCTGTTTCGGCCCCCATTTTTTCTGCCTCCCATGTCCCCCACTGCTTTTGGAAAGACCCCGCTGTCAGTTGATTCTGGCTGAACAAGGGTCCCACCCTGGATGGAGATATGGCAAGTTGATTCAGGAGCTTGGAAACTGGGTCCGACAGCCTGGGGCTGATCTTGCTGCTGCCATTCTCGGGCTGTGGGACCTCCGGGCATGCCGTGTGCCCTGCGTAAGCCCTGATGTGGGATCCGATGGGATGACGGAAGGGGCAGGGCCCGCACAGGGGCTGGGAAGAAGAGGCGAGTGGGCCCCCCTTTGCTGGAGGGCTCGCACTCATGACTGCAGGGCAAATGCTGAAGGCCAGGGGAGGGAGGGCCAGGGAGGCCAGGTGCTGAGGTTGGTATGGCTGGTAAGTGCCCGAGGGGGCAGCGAAGAGAGGGAGCCAGGAAAGTATGGGAACAGAGAGGGAGAGAAAGAGGGGAGTGAGAAAGAGGCAATCACCAAAAGAACCAGAGAGAGAGGAAGGAAGGAGGGACAAGGAGGTGGGATGACAGTCATTGGGGTGCAGAGCCTGGAAGACTTCATGGAAGAAAAGGCATTTGAGCTGAGCCTAGAGGATGCCTGCCAAAGAGTTAGATTTTGGGGTGGGGCCTGGAGAGGGCCCAGTGAGAGGATGATCCAACCAAGAACACAGGGTGAGGAGTCCCGCCAGTTGGTGTCTCTCAGTGCCAGCAGGGAGGCCACTTCGAAAGGGTTCTGGCACCTGGGTCCACTGTCCCCCCCACCAAGAGCTCAGGCTTCTTCTCCTTTCCTCCTTGCCCCCACTGCCAGGGGGGCATTTCACACTTAAATAGCTGGGCTGAGAGTTTTGCCAAAATTTCCCAGAGCTGGAAGGATTTGGGGGGTAAAATCATTTCCCAGGTAGGGAAACTGAGGCACAGGGACCAGCAGTGGTGGGTGAGGGTCTAGACCTCCTGCCCCCTGGATGGCATTGTTAACAAGATCACAGCATCAGCTGGTCAGAATATCCTAAGCTCTTTCTTCCAGAATGGACACAATAGAACTGGCATCTCTGAGAAGAGAAACAAGAGGCTGAAGCCACTTGTTGTAGTGTTAGCTGTAACAACACTAGCAAACGAGAGGAGGAGGGGATCACGGTATCCACTCTGTGCCAGGCACCGTCCTAGGCACTTAAAAGTAGGAACTAATTCATATTTCACAAGAGCTCTGTGAAGCAGGTGTTATCGTCCCCATGCAATAGATGAGAAAAGGGAGGCACAGGGAGATGAATGCCAGGAACTTGACACCCAGTTGTCACCCCAGGCCACGCAGAGAGAACGCCCATGTTCCCAGGCCTCGCACCAGCAGGTCTGAGGAGAGAGGCTGAAGAGCAGGAAATGTGGGGGCTCCGAGGGGGCAGGCCAGGGAGGGGCCTGGGCCTGTAGAAATCCCCAAACGAGACCCCAGCCTCTGAAGACCGGAGGCATCACAGAGGCAGAGAGAGACAGTTGGAGAAACTGAGGCACACATGCGGCATCTGCCTCCCTGGCCACCTCTTCCTGGGTGTCCCGTGACATTCGGTTGCCCTGAAACTTCCTAGGCACTTATCCTTCAGCAAGCAATGTCCTCTGCCCTTAGCAACTGGCCCCTCCTGTGAGCCTTGGGTTTAACTGCTACTTTGAAGTTCTGCCACTATTTTGAGTGTTTAGCAGTCTTAGGAGTTGCAGATAAAGAGAAGGGTCCCAGACCCTGGAAACTCCATGGATGGTCCACTTTTTTTTTTTTTAAGATATTTTTCAAGTTTATTTATTCATTTTTGAGAGAGAGAGAGAGAGAGAGAGAGAGAGAGAGAGAGCAGGGGAGAGGCAGACAGAGAGGGAGAGGGAGAATCCCAAGGCGACTCCACTCTGTCAGAGCAGAGCCCGACCCAGGGCTTGAACCCACGAAGCCTGAGATCATGACCTGAGATGGCTCACTTTTGAGTTAGTGGAGATGGAAGGCACTTCTTACCCCCTTTTACCTGCTGACTGATGTTGGGCAAGACCCAAAGGCCTCAATGATCCCAGCTGTTGGACAAGGTGGTCTCTGAGATATTTCCAGTGGGATATTCTCTGTTTTGGGGATGTTTGAATGTCTGGGTGGCAAAGAGCCATTGATATGTGCCTCATTGATCTGAGAGATGGAGAGAGACCCACAAGGACAGCAGGTACCACACAGGTAGAGAGACAGAGAACAAAATAGAGAGAGAGGTGGTGGTGTGGGAGAAGCAGATACAGCTACAGACAAAAGTACAGAGAACAGAGAAGGTGAACAGAGATGTGGGGGCGGGGGGGAGAAAAATCAGAGTGAGGGGGTGGGGAGCACAAGGAAACCCAGCCAGGCCTGCCCCTCCCAGATAGCAGGGACAAGGTCCCTCACCCAGGAGCAGCTGGATGCAGCAGCTGGAGTAGCCTTGGCCTGCCAGGCCCTCTTCCGTGCCCGCCACTTCCGGCTTGGGCCTGGCAGGGCCCCCGAGGTGGGGAGAGGGGAACAGGTGGGCAATGTCAGCTGTGAACCAGCACATTTCCCCCACATCTGAGTAGGTAGATTTCAGCAAATGTTCCCTGCTGTGTGTAGGACAGAGTCACCTACTCACGCCTCTCGCTGCCCCTCTTCCTGCCCACGTTCTCTATCCTTAGGAGGCTGCTCACTGTCCCACAGCCACGTTCCACCTCTGGACCACTGCAAGGATTGTTTCTACTGCTTAGGATGCTCTGAGCCCCTGTTCCTCTTCTTGTGTAAGATGCTGTCGTGGTTAATTTTATGTATCAGCCTGGCTGAACCACAGTGCCCCAGTATATGGCCAAACATTATTGTAGATATTTCTGTGAGAGGGTTTGGGGATGAGATTAATATTTCAAAAGGTGGACTTTGAGTAAAGCAGATTGTCCTCCAAATGTGGGTGGGCCTCATTTAATCAGGTGAAGTCCTGAATAGAACATAAAACTGACCTCCCCTGAGTAGATGGTTTTCAGACTTGAACTGCAATATCAGCTGTTCCTGGGTCTCCAACCTGTTGCCCCACTTTGCAGATTTTGGACTTGCCAAATAATCATAATTTATTTAAAATAAATCTCTTTTATATATACTTTCTATTGGTTCTCTTTCTTTGGAGAGCCTTGACCCATACAGACATCCTTCAAAAGGCACCTCCTTCCTTGATTCCAAGAGTCCTCTATTTTCTCTGGTCTATTCTAGCCCTTCCTGCTGCCTCAGTTACATAGCATTTGTCACATCATGTGCCACTAAATTATAAATTGGTCTCCCTTACTGGGGAGTGAGTCCTAGACATTAGGGACTGGGGACAATTGACCAAGTCCTCAGCACAGCCCAGCACAGGGCCTAGCACAGAAGAGATGTTGGCTGAGTGGCTGGATAGATGGAAAGATGGATGGGATGGGTGAACGGATGGATGGATGCAGGATTAAAGGAAGGGAGGAAATTAAGAAAGAGAAGGAAGGAAGGGAGGGAGCAGGGGAGGAAGAGTGGGCAAATAGGTGGATAGAGGGGCAGATGGATGGAAAGTAGAGTGATGGGTAGGTGGATGGATGTGTGGATGGATGGATGGGTAGATAGGTGGGTGGATGAATGGGTGGGTAGATGGGTGGATAGGTGGATGGATGTGTGGATGGATGGATGGGTGGATAGGTGGATGGATGGGTGAGTGGATACATGACTGGATAGATGGATGCATGGATAAAGAGGTGGATGGATGGGTGGATGGATGGATGGATGGATGGTTGGTTGTAGAGACAGGTGGATAGATGGGTTTTGGGTGAATGGACAGATGAGTGGGTGGAGGTGTGAATGGATGGAGGGGTGGGTCAGTGTGGATGGATGTGTGGGGTGTATGTGGATGGATGGAAGGATGAATGGGTGGGTAAGTGGATGCATAAATGAGGCAAAGCCCTTATCATCAAGAAGCCCCCAGGTGAGTAGGAGCGTTACCCTTGTTCATAACTCACTTCCTCTTCAGGCAGAAAGGCCTAGGGGTCCCAAAGAGGACCGTGCCAAAGAGGACTCTCTTAAGGAGAGTGATATTCCCTTAGTCAGTGGCAGTCCCACTCAATCCTTTCTGCAGAGGCTCTACTATGTACCTGGCCTGTGCCAGGCACAGAATAGGGCAGTGGGTTTGGGCTTCGGAATGACCCAACCTCAGACTCAGTGCTGCTGTTTGGACTTGGACAAGGTCACTTTCCCTCTCTAGGTCTCGTTTCCTCATCCGAAATGGGCATATGGAGATACCACGTCACTAGAGGGTTAAATACATATGTTCTGGAGCGAGACTGCCCGGCTCTGTCATTTGTTCATATGTGACCTTGGGCTGGTCACATCACCATCCTATGCCTTAGTTTCCTCATATGTAAAACAGAGAGAGATTCTGGCATTGTTTTGCAGATTAAATGCATGAATATATATAAAATGCTTGGAACAGGGCTTAGCACAGAGTCATTGCTCATAAATGTTAGTCGTTAACCCACGTCACAGTGCAGTTGGAAAGAGAAAATGAAATCATGCTGGTGAAATATTTGGCCGGGTGCCTGGATCATCAGAACCACTTGATAAGTTGTGTTATCCTGAATCTCCACCATGATCCTATTTTCCACTCGGAGAAACTGAGGCTTTAAGAAGAAAGGTGACAGCCAGGATTAGGCAACAGATCAGAGGTGGAGGCCTTGATTCAGGCGCAGGCCTGGCTGACCCGGGGCCCCGAGCTCTGTCCAGGAAGGTGGCAAGCCCGAGGCCTTGAACTATGAGTAATATTTCAGCAGGTGACAGGACAGGGCTGGCCCAAGAGGCCTCTGGGCCGGAGGCCCAGCTGGGAAAGCACGAGGCCTCTCTGGGGTGTCATACGTCACGGGGCCTGGCCAGGGCACCAGCGGAGGCTGCAATAGAGTGGCCGGGAGGAGGTGAGGACAGTGAGGCACCACAAGAGGCTTCGGGCAGGGAAGGAGCTGGTCACACATGGGGCCTGGAAGCCGGGGCGACAGGCGGGGGCTGTGGCAATGGGTGGGTGAGAGGCGCCAGCCACCCTGCCAAGGTAGCTGTGTTCGTAGAGCGTGTGACCGGGTGAATTTCTCTGTTTGTGCCAAGAGCAAAGACAGTGCTGAAAACCACCCCGCAGAAAGCAGGCTTTCCTCCCTGTTTCAGACTCACACAGATGATGACACCAGTGAACACAGCCACGGCAGGCAGAGTGCGTGCCAGGCACACAGCTCACAAAGTCACTGTGATGACCTCCGAGGAAGCAACTGTTACCGTTCCCACTTTGCAGATGCAGAAACAGCGGCACGGGGAGCTGAGTGCCCTTCCCAAGCCCACGTGGCTGGTCCCTGAGGTCTGACCAGCCTCCGCCCAGCCCACCTGCCCAGCAGCAGGTCATGCCCTCGGTTCCCACACTGTGGGATGTTCAGAGTGGAAGGGAAGATGAGTGGGAAAGAATGGGAAGGGCGTTCGGGGTGACGGTTCCAGCTCAGGAGGAGGCTGAGAGGTGAGAGTGGGCGGTGGTGGGCACAGGGCACCGCAGAAGCGTCTGGGGCCCTGCCGTTGGCGTTTAAGCCAGCCAGGGAACAACAGCGATGCGTGTGATAACAGCAGCTCCATGTCTCGTCCCAGCTTTGGAGACAAGAACGGTGCTCTGCCCATTGCACGGGTGAGAGGTAGGTATCATCGCCCATTTCACAGATGAGGAGACTGAGGCATGGGTCAGGGGCAGAGGGAATCTGGGGCTTTTGGAGTCAGGGCGATGGGGAGGGCTGGTTGGGAGGAGGGTGCCGGGCCTGAGAACTGCTCCAAGTGACAGGACAAAGCCTGGGAAACCCGATCGCATGTTTACCAGCCTGGAGATGAAAGACGATGCTGCTGCCAGGGGGCTTACCAGCGAGGCAGGTAGCAGCAGGCCTCCTGGAGCAGGCAGGGCGGGCGGCCCGGGCCAGTGTTTCCCAGGCCGTGATTTCTACAACTCACCAGGTTTATCCAACCTGCTTGCTCTGCACCGGCTCCCTCTGTAAAATGTTTGCTGGGCAGAAGGTAACCCTGACTAGGCCCTGGGCCCAGCTCTAAGCGCAACGCTCAAAACAGCCCTCAGGCCAGGTGGGGTCCCGCTGCTTTCCTCACATGGAAGGGTGAGGAGACAAGGCAAGAACTGCCTGAGGGCACACGGCAACAAGGACGCAGAGCTGGGGTTTGAACCAGGCCCACCTGGCCCCAGGGTCCCTGGGCTTACACTTCGCTGCCACTTGACACTGTTGCTTAGGTCAGCGCATTTAAAAAGAAAAAGCCACGTCACATCCGAGAAATGGCTGTTGTAAACAGAAGGCACCAGAAAAACAAATACAACGAAAGACAGAATGTGGCCTTGTAATCTTCTCTAGATGCTGTGACCCGGGAGAGTTCAAAGCCAGAGAGACCTGCCTCTGGCTTGCTAAAAGGACAGAATACCAAGTGGCCAGAGAGGCATCCGAGACACCTAGCCCTGCTCTGAATCCCCAGAGGACTGAAGACATTAGCAAAGGGAAAAGTTCTCTCCCGGGTGAGTCTCTTCTCCTTAGAGCCAGGCAAGCCTCTGTGTCTGCAGCTCTTTTAATCTCTGAGATGATGCTGAGGGTCCCCACTTAACAGGTGACAGGATGGAGGCTTCAAGGTGTTGGTCACTGGCTGGAGGTTGCCCAGCCAAGCTGGGGATGAGCAGAGGCTGTCCAGCCTGCCCGGATTTCTGCTTAGACTCTTGCAAGCACTCACGTCATCAGAACCTGCCCGCTCCACAGCCCCCTGCAAGGAGACCACTCCTTGCTCGGCACGGGAGGTCAGGCCGAGGCAGCCTGGCCCTGCCCTGGGTGGGCGAGGCAGGGCTGGTCCGATGGCAAGAAGCCAGTGAGGCAGGGTGGGTTCTGGGAGAGCCCATGACTGGGAGGGGGCACACACGGAATGTCACCCAGCAGAGACCCTTCACTACTCTATCCATGCTGTCTCCAAGCACCGCAGGGACCAGCCTTCCATGTGGGCCTGCCTGAGAGGCAGTGAGAACTGGCCACTTTTGGCAGATAAGGAAACCGAGGCTCAGAGCGGGGAGTCTGCCCAGATGGCACAGAGCAGAGCCAGGATTCAGACCCAAATCCACGTGACTCCTCATTCTCTGCCCATTTCTCAGTGCAGTCCCATCCCGACAGGCAGACAGCATGAAAGATCCCTTCCTTCTGAGGCTGGAGCCTTAGATGGCCTCCACTCATTCATCCATCATTCATCAAGGACTCCCCAGGCCTGCTGTGGCCAGAGGCAAGTGCCCAGGGACACAGCAACAGGTGACACATGGCCCCCACCTGCCAATATAACTGTCTGGTTGGGAGACGGACCCCACGCTTGACCCTCTCATGAGAGGGGGAAGCACAGACCCTGAGGAGGCCCAGGGAGGCAGCTGACTCAGCCCGGGTCAAGGAAGGTTTCCTGGAGGAGGAGAAGCCCAAGCTGAGATTGGAAGGAGGAGGAGCAGGCCTGGTCCTGAGGCTTGAGCTTTGCAGAGCACTGAGAGAGAAAGAGTATGGTTCCTCCTGGAACTCACAGACCGGTGGAAGGTAGGAAGGACATGCACAGGGGAAGAAATCCAGTAACAAGACCAGCCATCCTCCCTGGGGAAAACAGGAAGGACCAGCCATCCTCCTTGGGGAAAACAGGCACCCTTCCAAGGGACTGGGAGGCATCCCAAGCCCCCTCTAACTCTGATAGCAAGGCCTCAGCGATCACCTGGCCCTGGGCTGGGCCCACAACAGGTGCCAAAACAAAGTCTCGTCACAGAGCCGCCAAAGGAGAGTGCTGTCGTATGTGTCCTGCACACGAACAAGAGGGCGATGGAGGTCCAGAGAGGGCACTAGACTTGTCCAAGCTCATACGGTAGCTGACATGGGCTCATACCCGGCTCCCTCCTTTCCTTTCCTTCTTCATGAACCCCCACCCCAGTACCATCTCAAGGAGGCAGGCTGTTTCTCCACAGATCAACTGGGTACCTGCTCAGGTCCATGTGGATCTTGAAGTCTCAGGGATGAATAATAATTGATAATAGCAACAATAACGTGCTAAATGTTTTATGTGTATTACCACTCACAATACCCACAAAAACCTTATGAAGTAGATACTGTTTCCTTTTATACCTGTAAAGAGGCCCAGAGAGGTAAAGTAACTGGCCCAAGGCCCCAGAGCAGGTAAGTGACAGAGCGGTATCCCAGCTCAGGCTCTGGAGCCCCTGCAGAAGCATGAGCCTCTTTGTCCTCCTCAGTCATACCAGGTTCTTAGGGATCAGTACATCAGGACAGACAGACACATCAACTCTCTAATTACGTGGAAGATGCCCCGGTGGGGGGAGAGTGGCCCAGGTGACAGGGGCCAGCCCCATCTCCAGGCATAGATGATCCCATGTCCCAAGTTGTACTTTTTCCTTAAGAACCCTGGGCCCTGAACTTCTATTTGCGTCAGAGGAGAGAAGAAACTGACGACCTTGGCCACGCTCTGCCCTTAGCCCCTGGGCGGGGCTGGGCCAGCCCCCAACCAGTGCCTGGCTCCCCACATTGGAGCACACACCCCTTCACGCCATCCTGCTTGGCCCGAGGGTTGGCAGGCGGCGTTCTCAGCCTCCAGGTGTGCTTTGCCCACACCTGCCTCTACCAGCCTGTTGGAATGTAGGGCCCTGGCAGGGCCAGGAGGCCCAGGTGTGGTGAGCGAGGCCTGAGCCGATTGGGGAAGGGGTCTCCCGCAGGGAACTGGGGATGGCACGGGAATTAATGACCGTCGTGTTTGAATTCTGATGCTAAACTTCCTAACAGGGAAATTCTGGGCAGGTCTCTGGACCTCACAGAGTCTCAGTTTCCTCATCTGTGAGGTGGGCAGCTAATGCCAACCCCCCCGGTTTATGCTGTGGCTGTTGAAATGAGAGAATTTGAAAAGCAACGAGCGCATGTCAATTATCATCTCAATAAAGCTGGATATTAATGAATGAATAATAATAATACATTAATTTTTTAAAAAGCACTTAGCCAGCGCTAGACCCGTGGTCGACACCCACATATTATGGTTCCCATCCCCATGTGAACCTGGACTGCCTTCCAACCTCGCTGGGTGTTCGCCTCCAATTAGTGGGAGTGACAGCCTAAAGCTCTGGGGTCAGGAGTCTGAAAAGCCACCTGGGATCAAGGGGAAACAGGTCACAGTTAATGATGTCTGTCAGGAACCCAGGAGAAGACAGACAGGTTATGTGTACCACAGAACTGCCACCTTCTCCTCTCCATCTTATCTTCTCTCTCTCCAATTTCTAATGGCATCTCTTGCACAACACGTCCAGGAACCAGTCCCTTCTTACCATAGCCACTGCTGCCACCTGGCCCAGCCACCATAAGCTCTCTCTTGCTTCCTCTCTTGCCCTTCAGGCTCCTCTCCCAGGCCCAGAGGGATCCTGTTCAACCCTAGTCAACCTCGCCTTCCTCTGTTCCTCTGCTTCTTTTATCCTGTGGGGTAAAAGCCGTCGTCCTCGCAGTGGTCCTCAAAGTCTGTTCGGTCTGAGCCCCGTCTGAGACTCGCTCCCCTCATCTGTTCTTCAGCTGCACTGGCCTCCCGGTTGTTCGGCCCAAGTATAGGAATACCCTGGCCTCAGGGCCTTTGCACTTACTCCCCCCAGCCTGGAATGCTCTTCCCCCAAATACCCATGACTCTGTCTCACTTTTTTGGCCTCTTGTCGGTGAGGCCTTTCCCCTATTTAAAATGGCAGCGCCTGCCTCTACCCCAACACGCTCAGTCCCTTTCCTGCTTTAGTTTTCTTTTTAGCAGTTACCACTTGTTAACATGCTGCGTATTTTCTTTATGTGTCTTTCTTATTATTTATTCCCCCCTCCAGCTCTGCCTCTAGGCTCAAGCTCTATGCTCCAGAAATCTCTGTGCTCCCTGACTCCTGGGCCCTCGCACATGCTGTTCCCTCTGTCAGGAAGACAATACCTCCCCCTTCTCTGCCTCTCTGTCTTGCTAATTCTTCTTCATCTTTCAGGTATCTGCTTAGTCCCTGCCCCCCAGTTTCTGGAACAGTCCAGATCAGACTGTGAGCCCTCAAGTTCAGGGGCCACATCCACTGTGTGTGTCATTGTCTCCGCAGCACTGCCTGGGGCCTGGCACACTGTGGGTCCTCAATAAATGCTCAGTGAGAGGTTCACCCACACTTGGAAGCAAAAGAGCTCATGCCTTCTGATCCTAAAATCCTTTCTCTTCCCACACTCCTGTTACTATTAACTCCTATTACTAATAGCCTGTTACTATTCCTTTACAGAGCACTTTTGTGTTGTTATTTCCTAACTGCCCCATAAGACTAGCAGCTCAGAGGTTGCTACTAAGACTGACTCAGAGAGGTGAGGGGACATACACCAGGTGGCACAGCCTTGCCTTTCCTGGGCAAGGAGACAGATGTCAATGCCAGAGGCCCGGGAGATCCATATGGTACAACCAAAGGTCTGAAGGTGAGTGGGGGTCTGCACAGAAAACAGCCAAAACAAGTATCAGTGGCTAACCCATGGGATCCGAAGGATTGCCCACATTCTGGAAGTCTGTATTGTTTGGGCTCAACTGCTGAGAGGAAAGAGGAGGCAAGGCCCAGGGTGAAAAAGAAGAGAGGAAATCTGGGCTGGTCCTGCCCATGCCAGCCCCCTACCCCTGACCCTATAATTCCCTCCTGCAACCTCTGCATGGAATGCCTACGCACCCAATCCCATAGGAACATCTGCCCAGAATGTTCCAGGCCCTTTCTGTGTTTGGAAGGGTAGATGCCAGTTAGCCCCTCTTCTCCTGATAACCTCTGGAGGACAGGAGCCTCAGCTGGCCAGGAAGAGTTGGAAAACTTCCCATCTTTCCTGCCCCAAACCTCTTGGAAATCATTTGTGGCCCATCTCACATTTTCAGCATCACAGGGGAATTTTTAAGATCACTAACCTTCAGAGCTTTCAAATTCAAAACCTGTTATGTGGCCAATGTTCCCGGTACAGACAGACATCTTCCTGCATGCTTCCTGCGTGTTACAGGCAGGGCTAACAGCTGAGCCTTCCTGACTGAGTCAGGCCCATATCAGCCACCAAGGCATGAGTCGTAAGACAGTGAAGGTCATGGACATTTGTCCCTGCACTGAGTGTCCCCGGCTGCTGTGCTTATGTAGTTGTTACATGTACCTTCCCCTCCCTCCCCCCTCCCTGGGGCAGTTCGTGTTTTCTGAGAATGGCTGCAACCAGCTCCCACTATACAGGCTTTTCTCAGGATGTGGCTTTGACCCCCCTCACTTGGAGAGGTGAGGCCCGGTGTATTCTCTCCCCTTGAGTCTGGGTGGGCCCGTGACAAAGACAGAATGATGCTGCGTGATTTCTAGATGGAAGGACTAGGGAGCCATAGAAGATTATAACCAGATGATCACAGTGTTTTAAAATGATTTATGTTGGGGGGCACCTGGGTGGCTCACTCTGTTGAGCGTCTGACTGCGGCTCAGGTCATGATCTCTCAGTTCATGAGCTGGAGCCCCGCGTCGGGCTCTGTGCTGACAGCTCAGAGCCTGGAGCCTGCTTCGGATTCTGTGTCTCCCTCTCTCTCTGACCCTCCCCTGCTCTCACCGTGTGTGTGTGTGTCTCTCTCTCTCAAAAATAAATAAGCATAAAAAAAATAAAGTGATTTATGTGGCTTCAGCTGGGTAGAGAAACCACTTGTGGGGCTGAGCCTAGAGGCAGGGTAGGAGTAAGGAATGAGCACCAGTGGGGGCCTGAACTAGGGTGGTGGCATTGGGGACAGAACGAGAGAGCCTTAGAGATGGTGTTAGGGCTGGTGGCAGCTGGTGGTTTCTCAGGGCTCCGGTTCATTTTATTCATTACTGTGGCCGGTGCAGAGGGGAGGCGGGCAGTGTATCAGTAGGTGTGCCAGCATCTGACCCAGAGGATGGCCACCTGGGATCCATCTCTGGCGGCAGGACAATGACTTTGGGTCAGAGCTGTGGGCCACATAGGATATGAATCCCTGAGGCCTGGAGCAGAGGCTGTGGGACTCGGGGTTTTCTATCCCTCTCTGACTACAATCTAGTAACAGCTGTCTTTATGGAGTGCTTCCTGCATGCCAGGTGCTGGCTAAGAATGTTACATTCTTATCTCATCTAATCTCAGTAGTCCTTTTTTTTAAATGTTTATTTATTTTTGAGAGAGAGAGAGAGAGAGAGAGAGAGAGAGAGAGAGAGAGAGCGGGGGAAGAGAAGAAAGAGGGGAGAGCAGAGGATTGGCTCTGAGCTGACAGCAGAGAGCCCAATGTGGGGCTCGAACTCACGAACTGTGAAATCGTGGCCTGAGCCAAAGTTGGACATTTAACGGCCTGAGCCACCCAGGCGCCCCCTCAGTAGTCTTTGAATGAGTATGAGGTAAGTGCCCATTTTAGGTGACAACACTGAGACTCAGAGAAGTTAAGCGACCAGCCCACGGCACTCATTTCAAAGGTGGCAGAACCGGAATTAGAACTTAAACTCTTGTAGGGGCTGTGGAATCTGCCGGCCTCTGGGAACCTGGATGAGCAACGAGGACTGATGTTTGTGGATATCAGAGGAGTTTTGGAGGGAGGACGCTGGCTTAGAAACATTTCACTGGAATGTCAGAATGAATGGGCCTGAGTCAAAGTCTGGAGAAACCAAATCCCTGAGATTTTCTTTGAAGAAATGATCCCATGCTAATAAAGGAATAAAAAGTCAGAAAGCCATGCCTGAGCTGAACCATCAGAGGAGGCAGGCACCGAAGCCAGATCAAGGGGACACGCTGAGCCCCCAGTCCAGGCAACAGTCTGGGGTCAGCAGGGGCTCCTGGAAGAAATTCCGCCCCAAGATGTGCTGCCTTCTTGCTGATCCTTTGCAGAATTTCAGCTTTCTGGAAGCTCCCGGCCTGTGTCCGGCTGGGGTCTGGTCTTTAATGATTAAATTGCCACTGGGAGGCTGGCGGGAGCTGGCTCACCAAGGCACAGATGGTCACTCCATCCTTGCTGGGGGTGAGGTTTAGAGCTGCATGGATTGTACATGTCCCGTTGGATGTGTCTCCCCTGGACATGCTCTTCTGTCCCCAGGTCCTCTCCTGCCAACCTGGCTGTCGAGTGGATCTCCTGGGGAGCTTTATAAAACCTGATGCCCAGGCTGCACCCCAGGGTCAGCATTTTCAAAGCTCCCCAGTTGATTCCAACGTACAGCCAGTGCTGAGCACCGATGTTAAGAGCACTGCCTTTAGAGTCAGACACAACCTCTGCTTCCACGCTGGGTGAACTCTGGCTCATTCGGCAACCTCTCTGAGCCTCGGTCTCTTCTTCTTTCCATTGGGAATCGTACTCTTGTCATAGGCTAAAGGGATTAAATCATCATTTGAGTGAATCAGCTGGTACTTAGAGCTCAGAAAAAAAAAAAAAAAGAAAGAAAGAAAAAGCAACTAAAATAATCATGCTCACAGCAATATCAGCCTTGCAGAGCGGAAGGGAACACTTTGGTTTGGGACTTAAAAGGAGCAGGTTCAAAAGGTGTTTCTAGAGCAGGGCTCAGAGGGTGAAGCCCATTAAGTTGAAGTCCCCTGTCAGCGTGACCTGCTTTGTATTTGCCCCCTCCACGGAAGGTTCTGAAGCGAACGCCGTTATTGTTGACATGGGCGGTTAACTCGATGCCTGTGTGGGATCTCTGTTTGGAAAACCAGCAGATCCTGCAGCGTTTGACTCACTGATGTTTCTGCATAGCTGTGGCTGTGACAACTAATCAGAACCCCCTCTGCCCCGGGCTGCAGGACAGGGTAGGGGACGTGAGAAGGCCTGCCCACTCACCCTGTTCAAACACACACCACGTGTGAGGCGCTTTGCGTACAAGTTTATGAAACAAGCATGTGTCTGGCACTTAGCACTTGCCACATTCTGTTGTAAGCATCTTAAGTGCGTTTCCTCTTCTGCTCCTCCAAAGGACCCTCTGCGGTCGGCACGATTAGTCTCCATTTTGCAGATGGGGAAACCGAGGCACAGACCAGTCAAGTAATTTGTCCAAACTCACACCGCTGGTAGGTGGCAGAGGCAAACAGGCCAGCTGGCTTTGCGGAGCATGTTTTCAAGGGCGCCACCGTGCTGGGTCTGTTATCGGCGTATTACCTAACTCGGTCTTCAGGCTGCACGGTAAGGATGATTGCCAACACTCTATGGGGGAGGAAACTGAGGTTCAGGGGGCTGAAGCCACATGGCCACCCAGCCAGCAAAAGGCAGAGCTGGGATCTGGCTTAGAAACTTGTCTTTGACTATCTGTGCTTCTGGGGTGTGAGCACGGAGTCATTCCTTCATTCATTCACTTAAGCGTTCATTCATCTCTCTCTCTAATCAGCTACAGTAGGCAGTTACTGAGTACCTACTGTATACCTGGCATGCTGAGGAGGCATGCTGAGGAGGCAGAGGTGAGACAGATGCTCTGTCCCCAAGGTGGTGGTGGGGTAGGCAAACAAGCCACCTCCCTAGGGTTTGGAGAAGAAAGAGACCGATTCTGGCTGGAGCAGTCTGAGAGCGCAAACTCTGAGGAGGTGGTTTTCATTTGGGTATCAAGGGATGAATAGAAGCTCACGAGGAAAAGTGACCTAGACAGATAGCATGGCCAGTGTGCCGTCATGGCTGTGTGGCAGTGTGTGGTCTATTTGGCGACATCCCACAGTTCGGGGTCGCTAAGATGGTAGGGGGCATGGGGTCAATGGGATGCATTGCCTGGGGAGAAAATTGCCCAGCTGTCCAGGTGAGCAGTGGACAGGGGGCTGGAGAGGGAGGGGCAGATTTAAGTTGGATGAAAGCAAGGAGGCAGACCCCTGAACTTCCCAAAGTGAACCCCACCGAAGAGTAGAGGGGGAGAAACAGACCGTGCGGGAGAGTGGAGATCACTTCAGGGCTGGTGGGAGCGAATGGGGGTGGAGATGTGTCCCCTCTGACCAGGGCCCTGGTTGGAGGTGTGAATCACCTCAGAGATCCCGGGCACAGGTGGCAAAGGAGACTGTAGGAGAGACAAACAGTGTGCGATTTGGAGTCTGCTGTGCTCCATCACTCCCTGGATAGGTGACCTTGGGCAAGTCACTTTTTTCTGAGCCTCAGTTTTCTCTTTTGTAAAATGGGAGCCTTACCATGCATGTCTGTCGACCCCGTATCTGTTGATGATGTGGCTCTGCCTGTGTCATCTTTTGGAGGGTCCTGAACCTGGCTTGGGCTTGGGCTGGGCCTTCCCCTCCAACTCCCTCCCTCATTTCCTGGATTCCACATGCTCACCTGTGCAATCCACCCCCACCGACCCCCACTGAAGGGTGCTTTCTGGGATACGTTTCTGACCTTGGCACTCCCCTGCTTAACTTCTATGGCTCCCTGATGCTATTAGATAAAACAGGTCCTTAGTGCTCTGGGCCCTCAGCAAGCCAGCCCTGTCTCATCACCCACCCCTCGCTGGGCAGGAGCCCCATGCTTTAGCCACGGGGCTCATGGACCTTCTCCTAAGAGGCTGCACCATTTTCCTGCCTCTGGGCTGCAGCACATGCTGTTCCCCTGCCTGAGATGCTTATCCTCACTGTGTCTGGTGAAACTCCAATGACCCAAGTTAGCATCTGTGGAGATGAGATCTGAGGGAAGGGAACAGAGGAGTCTGGAAGAACGGGGAAAGGAGAGGCAGTAAGATATTGCCAGCACCTTTTGCCACAAGTAGTGTTCTCATCCAAGCTGGCAGCCAGACCCCAAGGCCTTGGGGGTGGGCACTAGGCCACCAGGAGGTGGAGAAGTGACCAGGCAGGACCCACAGTACAGTTTCCCAAGCTGCCAGGAATCTGGAATGTGCAGTCCCGTCTCGTCTGCGGTTGGGGAAATATTCAGCTGAAAACAAACACTCTCATTCCTGATTAAGGGCGACGTCAAGGACCCTCTGACCCAAATGAGAGAGCCCTGCCTTGGGGGTTGAGCCTGATCACATCCCTTCTCCAGGAGGCCCACCTGGACTGTGCTGTGTGATGTCTGGTCGGTCAGTCACTGCTCATCTCTGTGCTATAGAGTCTATCTGCCTCCAGCTGAGGGAGGAGACAAAACCCGACAGAGAGGTCTCCACAAGCTAAAGACTTTTTTTTCAGGTTCCATTCAGGTGCTGTTTTCAAGGTATTAGAAGCATCTGGAGAGGGGAGTGCCTGGGTGGCTCAGTCGGTTAAGCGTCCGACTTCGGCTCAGGTCATGATCTCGCGGTCCGTGAGTTCGAGCCCCGCATCAGGCTCTGTGCTGACAGCTCAGAGCCTGGAGCCTGTTTCAGATTCTGTGTCTCCCTCTCTCTCTCTCTGACCCTCCCCCGTTCATGCTGTCTCCCCTGTCTCAAAAATAAATAAACATTAAAAAAATATTTAAAAAAAAAAGCATCTGGAGAGGGAAACCCTCTGAAAGCTAATAGATCCCTCGGGCAGGCCTGGCCTCTTCTAGGAGCTACATTTGATGGCATCCCTCAGTTGCCAACCACCAGGGATGGCATTTTCCAGGAGAAGCGGGGGCTCCTGAGAACTTGATGTGCAGATTCCGGAGGGACCAATCCAGAAGTGGCTTCTCCTGCTTCCCTGTCCGTGCCTGGCCTATATATCTTCCTGGGTGGGATGCTTACTTCCTGTCCAAGACTGGAACTGGCTTCTCAGGAACTGCCTTCTCCCCTGCCACCATGGGTCCCTAGACTCCTCTGCTTCCTCACTCTGCAGACAGCCCTGTGGGGTCAGCAACCAGCCCCCTGCCGCTGCCCTGCTCCTGGGCTGGTGGTCCCATTGTTCCTCCTCATTTCCTGGAGACCCTGATGGTTTTCCACCACGGCCAGGGGCATCTCCATGCCTTGGCACCCAGACTGAGCTGTGCTGGGAAGCTGGGAAAGCGTGGGGCCGGGGGATGGGTAAAGCAGGAAAGAAACGCATTTAAGGAAGCAGTTTTGAGCCTGACAGATGTGGGTTCTAATCCCAGCTGCACCACTTTCTGGCTGTGTTGCTTTGGACAGATGTCTCAAATCACCTGAGCCTCAATTTACTCATCTGTCATATGGGGCTCTTTGCCACCCTGCCTCAGCTTCCTCTTCCCACCCTGCCCTTGAGGTAGCACTCAGTCTCATAGGATGACCCCTTCCTCCCATCATGCCATGCTCTTTCCAGTGACTGTGCTTTTGTATGTGCTGTTTCCTCTGCCTGGTATGCGGTTCCTTTTCTCAGCCTGGCCAACCCCAATTCATCCTTAAAGGAGGGCCCCCTTCCAGAGCCTTCCCTTCCTCTCTCTCAGGCAGAATGAATCTGCCCCTCCCCTGGTTGCCCACAGTTCTACAGTAGAGAGGTTTTGGAGCAGCATAACCGGGTTCTGGGGCCTCGCTGATAGTCCTATGTCCTGATCACCTAACTCTGACAAGAGGCTTTTGCAAGCTTCATTTTGCCTCATCTGAGAAAGGGGGATAAGAACTAAATTGTCGTTCTGTGCTCTTTCATGTCCTGTGACCCACGGAGGTGACCCTGGTGTGCAGGTGCAACTTTGTCGTATATGCATTTCCTGGAAAAGAAAAACAATTTGGGCCCAACCCCTGGGGCCCAAGCAGTGCAGTTACGTAAGTTCTGAAACTTATTTTTCCCTGTAATTATGACAAACTCCTGGAGCCTTGGGCAAACGGACCCTGGCCCCAGCTCTTGCTTCTGCGCTTGTTGGGACATATACCAGAATTAATTTAATTACCATCTCGGGCCTCCTTCCAGGTGGGCCCTGCCAGGGCCCCTCCCTCTGGATTTCATTAAGTCTCCCGTCAACATCACTGGCTCAGTGCTGCTGGTTTCCCTCGGAGTCAGCTGGTGGAGCCACAGGGAGGATCGGGCGCCTGCCCCGGCCCCGCGTGACGGATTTTGTTTACCCTCTTCTTCCCACAGATTCCTCCCTTAATAGCCCTGGAGCCAGGAGGCTCCCTGGCAGGAATGGGGGAGACAGGGTCTGGGTGGAGGCACTGAGGCAGCTCCCCTGGTGGTGTGGGATGTACTAGGACAGCACCCGCTAGAAAGAAGCTAGGTTTTTAATGAACAGAAGAAAAATTCAGTTGGCTCCAGGGGGTCCAAATTTGGGGAGGGAGCTAAGTGGTTTTGGAAGCTGTCTTCAATCTTTTATGTCACTAGGAATCCATGGAAGAGCTTCTAAACTTAGATGTAGGCTGAGCCCTGATCACAGTCTCAGACGGGCTCCTCCCCCCAGTCATAGCCTGGTTATAAACATAGCCTCAGACATAAACTGAGCCCTGATCCTGATCATAACCTGGGCCCTGACCCCGGTCACAGATTGAGCTCTGGCTCCAGCCCTGGTTCCAGACTGAACCCCCATCCTAGCTGTAGCCTAAGGCCTGAATTTCTCCCTCAAACACGCCCTAGTTCTGTTCATAGGTTTGCCTTTGATCCTGGTCACAGACTGAAGCCTGACCCTAGTCAGAGCCTGGGCCCTGACCCTAAAAATAAACTGTGCCCTGACCTTAGTTCCAAGCTGAGCACTGTTCCTGGTCAAAACCTGGGCCTTGACTCTGGTCATAGACAGAACTGGGTTTCGGGTCATAGACTGACCCCTAGTTCTGGCCATAGAATTAGGACTGATCCTGGTTTTACATGAAGCTCTGATGCTAACCATAGACGAATCCCTAATCCTGGTTCATGGAATGAACTAAGCCCTGATCATGACTATACACTCAAACCTGATCTTTATCCTTGTCTGATCCCAAACATTAACCCAGCTGAATCCTAACCCAAGTTATAGACTGAGTCTTCAGTTCTAACCCCAGCTCCTAACTGAGCCCTGGATCTGGTCAAAGACTGAGTCCTGATCCTGGTTGTACACTGAGCCATAACTTCATCCCTGGCTGACCCATTCCCCGGGCTAAGCCCTTCCCCTGGTTACACACTGAGTCCTAAGTCCAGCCCCAGGCTGAGCCCCAATCCTGCATGCTGCCAGACCACACACCAAGTCCTCAGATTCAATTGTCTCAAGACTAACCCTTTCAAAGTGTAAACCTTTCCCCTAGAAAGGAACCAGGCAGCCCATCCGTGCTCAATCCTCAGTCAAGCGTTGTCCTTGAAGGAATGCATCATGGAACTAGCTCTGAGAGGCAAGAGACAGAGGGAAGCAGAAACAATTACTTTCAAAGGAGAAACGGAGGTGGACAGCTGGCTCCCCTGGAGGAATAAAAAGGTGGAAAGAATTGGGGGCATGGTGTTGGGGGCATGGAAGCAGACTTCTCCGGGCCTCCTCTCTAGGGTCAGTGGCCTGGAGCCACTAAGGTGCCCTATGGACAGTCATCCATCCGTCCATCCATCCATCCATCCATCCTCTCATTCAATAAACCCTTGCAGAGCACCACCAATGAGCCTGACATCCATGCAGTCCTCCACACATTCCACAGGCATATATTATGTGTGGGAGAGTCCACATTCTGTTTGGTGGGGAGTGGAGAGCTTCTTAGTGGGTGTCTCCAGAGTTATAAATTACCCCCTCCCTCTTCCTCACACTGCCACACCTATTGTGAGTTCCGTGGCATTGGGAAGGTACAAGTCACTTTCCCTCTCAGAGCCTCAGTTCCCCCTTCTACTAGATGGGCCGTTGTGCAGAGCAAAGGAGATGATAGTTGGAAATATACCTATACACTAGTCAGAATAGCTAGTAACAAAAAGACAAGAAGCAAGTGTCAGTGAGGTTTTAGAGAAAAAGGAACCCTTGTGCCCTGATGGTGGGAATGTAAACTGGTGCAACCACCATGGAAAACAGTATGAAGGTTCCTCAAATTTAAAAATAGAAATACTATCACTTGTGGGTCTCAGATTCATGTTCTGTGAATGGGCGCAAGAAACATGCTGGGGAGGAGGGAGGGACGAGGACGAGGAAACTAGTGAAAATGGAAGCAGGCTGTGTGTCCGTCCCTCTTCCTGACCACCACGCATGGACTCCAAGCTCTAAACAGACAATGAAAGATCAGGCAGTGGAGGCTGGAGGCCTTCTCGGAAAACAGCCTCAGTTTATTCCTCCGTCGTAATTCCACTACTGGGTATTTACCCAAAGAAAACGAAAACACTAATGCAAAAAAGATATATGTTCGTTGCAGCATTATTTACAATAGACAAGATATGGAAGCAACCCAAGTGTCCATTAATAGATGAATGGATGAAGACGTGGTGAATATGTGTGTGCGTATATGTAGAAATATATATATATAATGGAATATTAGCCATAAAAAAGAATGACATCTTGCCATTTGCAACAACATGGATGGACCTAGAGGATATTCTGCCAAGTGAAATAAGTCAGAGAAAGACAAATACCATACGATTTCATTTATATGTGGAATCTAGGAAAAAACAAAACAAACAAGAAAACAGAAACAGACTCATAAATACAGGGAACAAACTGGTGGTTGCCAGGGGGAAAGGGGTGGCGGCGGGTGAAGGGGATTAACAAGTAAAAATTTCCAATTTAAAACAAAGAAATCACAGAGATGAAAAGTACAGCATAGGGAGCATGGCCAATGATATTGCAGTAACGTTGTGTGTGACAGATGATGACCACAGTCATGGTGGTGAATGTTGTGTAACATATAGAATTGTTGAATCACTATGTTGTGCACCAATATAATATCTGTGCCAACCATACTCCCATCATAGTAACTAATGCTAATGCAGGATAGGCATACAGTTGGCACTTAATAAATGCTGCCCCTTCCTTGACTGCTGGGGTTGTTAAGAGGATGCTGTCACTAGTGCCACACATAAAATAGTGGTGACAGAGAATGCCCATTGGAAAGCCACTGGCTGCCAGCTGGAAGGCCGGGCTTCAGTTTCCCTATCTGTAAGCAAGAGGGTTAGACATGATAATCCCTCTATTCTAGCCACCCTCAGATGCCTTGGAGCTGAGTTTCAGGGTGAAAAGCAATGACAGCATTCAGCCCCAGACACCCTAAAACTCAGCTGCTCTGGAGGTTAATCTGCTGCAAGGCCAAGTCTAGGACAGTTGTAAATCCTGGCCTAGCAAATTCTCCCCACCCAGGGACCCACAGGCAGATGACCAGCCTAGAAGTCACCCCGATCACACTGGTCTTGACCCAGGTTCAGCAGATTTGGGTATGGCCTCAGGAAGTCACTGCTCTCTCCCCCACTCTGGGCCTCAGTTTCTCCATGCCTCATGTGGGGCAGTAGAAGGAGCTCATGGCAGGCCTCGGTGGGAATCTCATCCACCCCATAGGAGCCGGGTGACCTTGGCTAACTTAGTCTTCCCACCTGGGTGATGGAATACAATGAGGTGTCAGTTCTCTGACTGTGATTGGAAAGTGCAGGGGATGGAGACAACAGGTTCGGGCAGTGCAGAGCACACAGCAGGCGCACTATTAATGCAGGAGGTGTCATTACTACTGTGCTGTGGCAGGGATTTACACATGATGGTTCATGCAGGGGGTTTGGGGGTGTCTGGAGGCAGGGGGAGGAGGAGCAAACTGACAGAACGTGGGACCTTGTGCTGTTTTTTACCCAACGGGCTACTCTGTAAGAATTCGTTTGAAGAAAGAGATCTGAGGCTAAAAATTCTTATCACAAAAAAAGTTCAACATCACTGGGTTAGATGAACTTCCAAAGCTGACATGCTACGATTGGCAAAGGACCCAGTGGGTGCAGGGCTCTGGGCAGGCTTTTGGGGGGCCAAGGAGAGGCTCCCCCAATCTTTTGGCTGTGCTTATAGCTCTTGTGGAGTGTGAAGGGGCTGTGGACTGGGGGTGCCCCCGGTCTGTGGCAGCATTGAATTTCCCCATGGTGTCCACCTATCGTGGAAGAACACTGACAGCAGCCTCTTGAAAAGCCCAACTCGGCTTCACACCGTGCTAGATGCTCTACCTTCAGTGGAACATTTAACAGGCAAATAAGATTATTAGGCAGACAAGTATGGCTACTTCTCTGCCCATCTCACAGATGGGGAGAGTGAGGCACAGAGAGACCACACAGCTCTCCGAAGGTCATACACTGACTGAAAAGTGGAGTCTGGATGAAGGGCAGGGCTGGCAGCTTCAGAACTCTGGGGTGGCCTCCGGTCCTCTCCACCCCTGACGGCTGGAGTGAAGGTGAGCTGGATGGTCATGGCTGTCCAAGTGACCCCCAACTCACGTGTCACTCAAAGGCATTGAGCCTTGGGGGCTTGTTTATTCTGAGTTTTTTTTTTTTTTTCTTTTTCCTTGCTGGTATTTTGTTCTATTTTATGGCCAACTCCAACTTGCCTTGGGTAAGTCAAAGGAGGATGACATTTGTGGCTGGCATTTGACCCAGGAAAGGGGGGGGGGGGGCACCTGTGTGAATGAGGAGGAAGGGAGACCAAGGTGGGATGGGGGCTCCTTGAGGCAGGGGAACTCGTGTTTACTGAGCACTTACTATGGGCCAGGCACTTAGTACCTTGCTCTCAGATGGGTATTACTGTCTCCATTGTATGGATGAGGAAACTGAGACAAGGTGGCTAGTTAGCTGCAGAGTCAAGACTGGCTTCTAGCTGTGTGTGCCTCCTGGGCCAGGGCTCTTTGCAGGGCCTGTGAGTCCCTGTGGGTCTGGAGGGACTCCTGCAGCCCTCCTCGGGTGGTTCTCGGAGGCCCTGCCTAGATGCACAGCCTTGCCAGAGGGGCCCTCTCCAGGCAGCGTTTCAAGACTGGCTCCTGAGCCTCACCCAGGAACCCTGGCAAACAGCACAGTCTCCCTCCTGCACAGTGGCTCTTGGTGTGCTTCTCAGGAATTCTGGGCCTGCAGCCAGATGGACCTGAGTTTGAGTCCTGGCTCCATCCCACACTGCCTGTTGGCAACTTGAGCACATCCATCATCACTTGTGGGTCTCAGTTTCACATTCTGTGAAATGGGTGCAAGAAACATGCTGGGGAGGAGAGAGGGACGAGGAAGAGGAAACTAGTGAAAATGGAAGCAGGCTGTGTGTCCGTCCCTTTTTCTGACCATCACGTATGGACTCCAAGCTCTAGACAGACACTGAAAGATAAGTCAGTGGAGGCTGGAGGCCCTCCTGAAAAACAGAGGCTCATGCCGCAGAGCCTTGGGCCCAGGTCTTACGCTGGGTGTGGGGCCATGGGGGTGATGAAGTGGACACCCTACTGTCAAGGAGCTCCCAGTCCCAACGGGGAGGTGGGCTGCTCCTATCCAGTGTGAGGAAGTAGGTGGACATTCCCCGTAATCTAAATGGGGAGTCACATTACACTCACCCATTCCAAAGGGGGACGCATGCCCCAATTTGTTCCACAGGGAGATTTGGGGGCCGCCTAACATGGGAGGAGGGCAGAACACCAGATTCAGCCTAACGAGGGAGGAGAACACTCCATCCATTGGAGGGGTGGACACACCCTGAATAACAAGGCAGCTGAAATCTAGTGTTTCCACAGTGGCTCAGGGTACAGGGTGGGGATGCGAGGACCCATGCATCCTCTATCATGTGACCATTTCTAAAGCACCTACTGTGTGCCTGGGCTCATGCCCGGTGCTAGACGGGACAGCCTTTGAGGGTAGTTGGGTGCTTTGGAAATAGTGATGTGGGACGCTAGGCTAGGGTTCTTTTCAGGGTCCAGAATTCAGAGGAGGGTACAAACCCCCGCTACCTCCTCAGGGGGCAGCACATGTTGGCTAACCCGAGCCCCAGAATTTCTCCTTTAAAAAGTCTTTTCTTCCCACGATGCTCCCCAGGACAGGCTACCTTCCAGTCATCTGTTATGTCACACTGTATGGCATTGCCTGTCCCTTTCCGTTTAGGCACCAGACACTCAGAAGTTTGTCTTAATGATCTATTGATGCATCAAAACCATCCCCAAACTTAGTGGCTTAAAATAGCAACCACTTTATTAGCTCTGCCATCTGATCCGGGTGCAGCTGGGCACTTCTGCGGTTTTGTTTGGACTCACTCAGGCAGCTGTAGACACCTTGGGGCCGGATGGTGGAAGATGACATCCCTGAGGCCTGGTGTGGTGGCTGTTGGCCGAGCCACACGCCTCCAGGAGGCTAGCCTGGGCTTCTCCGCTGGATGCAGCTTTCCCAGAGCAAGTCTTAGTGTGCCTTGGGCATCCCTCTTTCTAAATGTCTGCTTACGTCATGCTTGCCGATGTTCTGTTGGCTAAGGCAAGTTACCTGGCCAAGCCGGAGCCAGTGTGGGAGGGGGCTACACCAGGGCGAAAATCCAGGGAGGGGTGAGTCACGGGAACCACTACCGCACCAACCTACCACCGGTTCCCCTTGCGCCGGTCTGTTCGTTTCCCGTCTCTGTGCCTTCCTCCAGGCTGTCCCCTTTACTTGCCAAGCCCTACTTCGGCCAACTCCTACTTGGGTAAGTTATGTAGCTTCTCTGTGCCTTGGCCTTCTTCTCTATAAAAGGGGGCTAATGAGAGTTACTACATTTAAGAGTTATCCTGAGGTTCAGATGAGTGAATCTGTCAAAAGTCTTAGAACTGTGTCTGGCAGAGGGTACGTCCTCAAGAAATGCCTGCCCTCACTGTCACTATGATTCTCAGTATGCCTGCTCCCAGTGGTGTCGTTCAAGGCCCTGCTCAAGGAGTGTCCTCCTCCCTGAAGCCTACTGGGATTCCCTCCAGCAGAGTCCCACCCCTGGGCCCAGGCCGTCCTGGCCTGCCTTCCCCACCTACTGTGGGACTCTTGAGGAAGGGAGTCCCAGGGCCTCTGAACCATGTCATGTCATCTGCAGTTAGAGAGGCAGACAGTCCTCGTTGGCCCCATTTGACCAAAGTGGAAACTGAGGCTCCAAGGCGTGTGGTGACTTGTTAGGGTCCCACGGCGAGTGGCTGGGTGAGCTGGGAGCTGAATGCAGGTGTGACGCTAGCTTGCGTGCTCGTTCCACTTCACTGTCTGGCCCCCCTTTGAGTGTGGCTGGCTCTGGGGGCTCGGCGGAAGGCAGGCGCGGGCTCTGCGTCCTGGAGCTCCCGATCTGGAGGGAGGAGGAAGGTCCACGGACAGTTGAGAGAAGGTGTGAGTGGCCAGTGGGCTGTGGGAGCCAGAGGTGCCCCCGGTCTGCTGGGGTCAGGACCGCCTGCCCAGAAGACGTGAAATGAAATAAGGAAAAGGCGGTCAGAGAGAAACGCCCAAGGCCACAGCCAGGCAGCCACCCAGACCACACTACCACAGCCCTCTCCTCCACGGCCACATCTCCCCGGGTCTCAGGGACGTGACCCCCACCCCCATCAACCAGGGCGCACCTCCTGGGCTTGCAAGTCACTAACCAGCTTGCCCGCCCGGCGGGGTGGGACAGTCCAGCCCACCTTCCAGGCCATTTCCCTGGCCTCCCTGGTGCCAGTGTCCACATGCAGCCTCCTGGCTAAGTGAAGGAACCCCACAGCCCTGAAAGATAACACCTGCCTTAGGCCTCTCAAAGCCCAACAAAGCTAGGTGTAGAGGAACTTACCTCCTCTGAAAGGATCTGGGCACTTGCCCAGGGAACTGGTGAGCCCATGGAAACCTGACCCACCCGTGTGTGAACAACGGCTTTCATCGGGCCATCGACATGGCCACCAACTCACTGTGTGACTTTTGGCAAGTCACGTCTTCTCTCTGAGCCTCAGAAACCCCACCTGTACAATGCAGGTGAAAAAAACAGCCTCACAGTGTTCAAAAACCACCGGGTCATTTGGCCACTATTACATATCTAGTCTGGCACGTAGTAGGTATTGCTCTGGACTGGAGAAACTTTTTTTTTCCTTCAATATTAAAACTCATGATAAAATACACATGACATAAAATGTGCCGTCTTAACCATTTTTTAAGTGTGCAGTTCTGTGGCGTTAACCACAGTCCCTAATGTTGTCTGCAATCATCACCACCATCCGTCTCCGTAATTCTTTTCGTCTTGCCAAACTGAAACTCTGCACCCGGGAAACACTAACTCCCCGATCCCCCCTCCCCCCCTCCAGTGCCTGGCAGCCACCATATGCTACTTTCTGTCTCTATTGGAGAGGCTTTTAAAAATTCCAGAATCTCCCGGAGAAAGGAAGGGAGTGCCACGATGATCACTTCATGCTTTTGGTGGCAGCCAGGACTTTGGCATTTATTGCATTTATGGAGGGCTCACGAGGAGCAGACCCGAGTGTGGGGATGCACGAGCCCTGAAGACCTGCCGTATAATCCAGTTATCACGGAACCTTGTTCGTCTTTTCATTTCCCTTCACTTTTGTTTTATAGAGCTATAATTTACATAGAGTAAAATGTATTCGTTTACTGGGGCTTCCAGAACAAGTATCATAGACCTGGGACGGGGGGACTTAAACAACAGAAGTTTATTTTCTCGCAATTCTGGAGGCTGGCAAGTTCAAGACCAAGGTGTTGGCAGAGTTGGCTTCTTCTCAGGCTTCTGTTCTCGCTGTGTCCTCACATGGTCATCCCTCTGTCTGTGTCTGTGTCCCGATCTCCTCTTCTTGTAAGGACAGCGGTCCTATTAGATTAGGACCCACCCACAAGACCTCATTTTACTCCTCCCCCCCAGCTTTACTGAGGTATAACTGACAAATAAAACCGTACAAGTCCGAGGTATACAGCATAATGATTTGATATTTGTCCATGTTGTGCAATGATCACCACAGTAAAGTCCATCAACACATCTATCACCTCATAGTTACCTCTTTTTTGTGTGTGGCGAGGACATTTAAGAGGGACCGTCTTAGCAAATTTCAAGTGTACTGTACGGGATTGTTAACTACAGTCACCAGGCTACACATTAGATCCCCCGGAGGTACTCCTCTTGCAACAGAACGTTTGTGCCCTTGACTAACATCTCACCTATCCTGGACTCTCTGAACCCTGGCATCCGCCCTCCTCCTCTCTGGTGTTGTGAGTCTGACTCCTTAACACTCCACGTAAGTGAGCCCAGACGGCATTTGCCTTTCTCTGACTTATTTCACTTTGCATAGTGTCCTGCAGGTCCATCCATGTTGTCGCAAATGGCAGGATTTCCTTTTTTGTGGCCAAGTATTATTCTACTGTATCTATACACCACATTTTCTTTGCCCATTCTGCCACTGAAGGAAACTTAGATTGTTCCTGTGCCTTGGCTATTGTGAAGAATGCTGCAGTGAGTATGAGGGTGCACGTGTCTCTTTGAGGTAGTGATTTCATTTCCTTTGGATATACACCCAGAAGTGGGATTGCTGCATCATAGGGTAGTTCTATTTTTAATTTTTTGAGGAACTTCCATGCTGGTTTCCACTGTGGCTGCATCAGTTGGCATTTCTACCATCAGTGCACAAGGATTCTCTTTTCTCCACATTTTTGTCAACGCTAGTGTTCTCTTGTCTGTTTGATGATAGCCATTCTAATGAGTGTGAGGTAATATCCCATTGTGGTTTTGATTTGCATTTCCCTGATGATGAGTGATGTTGAGCACTTTCTCATGTCCCTGTTGGCCATCAGTATGTCTTTTTTGGAAGAATGTCTATTCAGACCTCATTTTAACTTAATCACCTCCTTGAAGGCCCTCTCTCCAAGTATAGTCACATTCTGAGGGTCTGAGGGTTAGGAGCACAACATACGAATTTGGTGAGGGGGACACACAATACATATCCCTTTTAAGTTTACACTCTGCTGAGTTTTGACAAAGGCTTGTACACCCATGTAGTGAATGGTATAATCAAGATGCAAAACGTATCCATCACCCCCCAAAACATTACCCTTCTGTCCCTTTGCAGACAATTCCCGCCTCTATCCCTCACGTCACTATCAATTTGATTAGTCCTTTCCAGACTTTCACATAAATGGGATCACTCAATGTGTATTATTTGCAGCCTAGCCTTTCCCCCTCAGCAAAATGATTTCAGGGTTCATTCATGTTGTGCAAAGAGTAGTTGGCTCCCTTTTGTCTTTTTTTTTAAGTTTATTTATTTAAGAGAGAAAGAGAGAGAGAGAGAGCAAGCAGGGGAGGGGTAGAGAGTGAGGGAGAGAGAGAGAATCCCAAATGGGCTCTGAACCGTCAGCACAGAGCCCAAATTGGGGCTCAAACCTTGAGATCATGACCTGAGCTGAAACCAAGAGTCGGATGCTTAACCGACCGAGCCACCCAGGTGCCCCGTAGTTGATTCCCTTTTATTGTCAGTAGTCATCCTTTGTGGATGGATCACTGTGTGAGAGACATTTGGGTGGTCTCCAGGTTGGAGTTTAATAATAAAATTAAAAGTCTGGCAATATTTGAGTCTAGGTCTTTGTGTGGCCATATGTTTCCATTTCTCTTGGGTACCCACCCCCCACCAGGGGCCGGGCCACTGGACCAAATGGTGAACGGATGTTTAACTTTTAGCTGTTCTCCAGGGAGATTGGGCCATCTCACACTCCCACCAGGCATGCAAGAGAGTTCTGAGGGTTCCATTTCTGCATCTACACTTGATGTGACCTGTCGCTCTGACTTGAGTTCCAAAGGGTATGTGCTGGGATGGCATGGTGGCTTAACTTGCACTTCCCTGATGACTAGTGATGTTGAGCATCTTTTCATGTGCTTATTGGCCACCCTATATCTTTCCTTTCACCCATGTGGGTTGTCATTTTTTTTATTGTGGTTGAAGATACCACAATAATATAAAATTCGCCAATTTAACCACTTTGGGAGTGTGGTTCAGTGCCAGTAGTCCATTCACACTGCTGTGCAACCATCCCCACCATCCATCCACAGAACTTTTTATTAAGTTTGTATATTTATTTTGACAGAGAGACAGAGAGAGAGAGAGTGAGCATGCACAAGAGGGAGAGGGCAGAAAGAGAATGAGAGAGAGAATCCCAAGCAGGTTGCATGCTGACAGTGTGGGGCCTGATGCGGGGTTCCGTCTCATGAACTGTGAGATCATGACGGAGCCGAAATCAAAAGTCAGATGCTTAACCAACTGAGCCACCCAGGCGCCCCTCCAGAACTTTGTTACCTTCCTATACTATGTCCCCATTAAACCCTAACTCTCCGTTCCCCTCCCCCTGCCTCTGCAATCACCATCCTGCTGTCTGTCTCTATGACTTTGACTCTAAGGACCTCATATAAATTAAAGTATACAGTGTCTGTCCTTTTATGAGTTTTATGTATTTCACTGAGCATAATGTCCTCAAGGTTTGTCCATGCTCTGCATGTGTCAGAATTTCGTTCCTTTTCGAGGCTGAATATTCCGTTGTGAGAGAACGCCACATTGTGATTTGTGAGCATTGTGAGCACATGCCACATTTATCCATCGACGGACGTGTTTTAGCTACTGAGACTAATACTGAGATGAATGTTGGTGTACAAATATCCCTTAGAGTTTCTGCCTCAATAATTGGGTAGTCATTTCATTACCGAGTTAGGAAAACCTTAATTCTAAATTAATATCTTAGTTTCAATGTCAATTACGGTTGACTGCTTCAGTGTTTCAGCCAACATCTAAGTTATCAACTAACACTTGAGTTATTCACCATCCCTAAATTTTAGCCAGTATCTGGAAGATGGGCTCACACCTTGGTGACCACTTAACTCCTTGTTTTTAATTTTTTTCAATTTTTAATTTGAGAGAGAGAGTGGCGTGAACTGGGGAGAGGTCAGAGGGAGAGAGAAAGAGAGACTCTTACACAAGCTCCATGCTCAATGCAGAGTCAGACGAGGGGCTCGATCCCATAACTGTGAGATCACGAGCTTAGCCGAAATCAAGAATTGGATGCCCAACCAACGGAGCCACCCAAGCACCCCAAACTCCTTGCTTTTTGACTAATGTTTTAATTAGCAACTAACATCTTTGTTTTCAGCTAAACGCCTTACTTCTCAGTTAACGCTTCATGATCTCTCACCGTCCTTTTTCTCAGCTGATGCTTCAGTGGACATTAATACCCTTGTTACTTCAGCCAGGACAAGACCCTGCTAAACTGGGAAAGGAAAGTGGGGGGCCTAAGAAGCAAATGTGAAGACATTAAAGGTTCAGCCTCTGAATGACGGAGGTCCTCACTTGAACTATAAATTGGGGAAGAGGATGAGCCCCATCTTGGTCTCTTGATGTAATCAATGGGCATTAAGCCCCTCAATGGGTCCAGCCCCTTGTTCTGTACATGTTTAATGACTGAACTGTAGGAATGTTCCCAGCTTAGTTGCCCCTCCCAGCTTTGCTAGGGCACGATAGGCTAGGAGGGCCCTGAGCAATGTGAGCCTTGATATCTCCTTCCAGCAAATGGGTGGCTCCAGGCCAAGCATGTGCAAGGTTATATCTCCACGGTGAAAAAATAACTCAGGGATGAGCAGGGGTGATTTATGGGGATTGGCTATGGGAGGAGAAAAGACACACACGAGTCCAGCCTTGGAGCTCATGGGAGGGTGGGAGGGAGAGGCAGAAGTGGCCAAACTGCCAAAGGAAGCCAGGGTGCTGGGGTCCTGGGGCCAGCTTGGACATGGCCTGGAGTTATGGAGCCAGTGGTATGGCTCCCTCGGTGGCTCCCCAGGGTCCATGGCATCAAGCCCCCCGGTCCTGTTCACACCTACTGGTCCCCTCCTACTCTCCCACAAGTCCCTGCACCCTATGATGCAATTGTGCCCAAGTGGCCCTGGTCCCAGACACTAAAAGCCATGCAAGTTCACAGCTCTGTGCCCTTGTAGTCAGTACCCGAAGCCCAGGATGCCTTTTCCTCTCTCCAACAGACCTTCTGCAGTCTTAGTGCAAATGTCCTCGCCTCTGGGGATCCTTTCCCAGGGACAAGTTCCTCTTGTTTTTTTTTGTTTGTTTGTTTTTTGTTTTTTGGTTTTTTTTGTAAGAGTCTGGTTGGGTTCTAAGGCTATGTGGCTATTAATAAGATCTGATTCAGAGCCTGGCTCTTCATTAAAGTTTTTTTGAGTGAATAAATGAGTGAAATAAGAGAGTAAAAGGATGAATGAATGAATGAATGAATGCGTGAATGAATGAATGGATGGTGGGCACAGGGTCACATGCAATCTCCAGGGATAACAGAGGCTCTGGAGTCAGGGACCTTTGCTCTCATTTGCTGACATGTCCTATGTTACTTGGAAACATCTGGAACCCAGTCCACAGGACCAAAAGTGCAGCTGGCCCTTCTATGCCTTCAGTCCTGTAGATCCAAGGGATCTGGTACTTGCTCCTTGCTCAGGCCACCATCCTGAGGCTGCATCTGGGTCAGATCTAGTTGCCCTGCCCTAGCTGAGCGGGGTGTTGGACCCCAGCATTCTCTGGCTCGAGCACTAGAAAAACAGCATCCTCTGCTGGGCCCCAACCTCGCATGACTCCCACCTCATCCTTGTACTCGTGAGCTTGACATGTGACCCCAGGTGGGTCAAATGATCTCTCTAGACTCACATCTGCTGCACTCATACATCTGCATGACCTGACCCACACTGGGCTCCCTGATCTTGTCTCCTACCCTAGCCCTATCAGCCACAGACACATCCAGCTAGATCTTACCTCAGGGCCTTTGCACTGGTTGTTTCCTCTGCCCGGAATGTTCTTCCCCCAGATTTTGTGTCTCAGCCCAAAGGTCACTTTCTCAAAGAGGCCTCTCCTGACCATCCCAGGAGTCATGAGGTCAGTCCAGCCCTGCTGTATCTTAACTCCCTGGGTGGTCTCAGTGCCTGAGAGAGGACTTCTCCTCTATTCTGGGGCCCCCAGTCTCATATCTCAAATATGCAGGGAACACAGGGCATTGGACTGCAAGATTTTGGATCCTCTATCTGCTATGGGCTGCTAGTTAAACTTTATTATAATCTGGTCTGCCATTTATTGATGCCACTAAAGGTATAGTATCAAAAGGCTGCTTTTACAGTTGGGGAAACTGGGCTCAGAAAGGGAAGTGCCTTGTCCAAGGTCACACATCAGCAAGAGGTAGAGACTGCAAATCCACACTTTGCCCACACCCTTGGCTGCCTCTCCTGGCTCAGTCTCTGCCTCCATGGCCTCCCTAACATTTGCTACTTGCTCCATAAAACAGATCCCAGACTCCAGGAAGCAAGGCATGGGGCAGCAGAGAACAGAGACTGTACCCAGGAGGAGGCTATGTGGCTATGGACCAAGGACCTGGATCAAGGTCTACCTGGATTGGCTAGACTCTGAACTGTTATTCCATTCTGTGTCTGTGTCCTTGCCCTGCTCTGGGCGAGTGGCTGCCTTGATGTGGTGCGCATAGAGTGAATTAAAGTGACCCACTCATCCCATTTGTCTGGGATAGTCCCAGCCTGAGCACTGACAGCGTGCATCCTGGCAACCTCAGTCATGGGCACATTGGGCCTGCAGGTCACTCTTGAATGAAGGGAGGGCAAGGCAGGCGAGAGGCCTGGCCCCAGCAAAGGCTGGGAGGTGGGAATGAAAGTTTGTGAGTGGAAGATATGGCTGCTTTGGCTTGTGGAAACCCTGCCGGGTCTGGGGAGCAGGGAGGAGAGGGAGGGAAGAGGAGGGATTGGCTTCCAGGGACCTCGAATGCCAAGCACAAGACGTGGGCATCAGGAACTGCGGTGACTTTTTGGAAACTGCTCCCTGGAGGAAGGGGAGCTTGAGAGAAGAAACCCAAGCCCCTGGAACTGTCTCTACCCTCAGCAAGCAGCTCTGGATGGAGGGGGTGGGGCGGGGGAAGGGGTATGACCCTCTTGCCCTGCCAGACTCCAGGCGTTGCCCGACACAGTGGGTTCTTTCTTAGAGAAGAAGAATTCGGTAACAAAACACCGAACAAAACCCCCGTGATAGCTTTTGCCTGAGGGGCTTTGCAAGGGGTGGCAGAGACAGAAGCAGGCCCGAGACAGCCACTGCTCTGGGAGGTTCTGTAACTGGAGATATTCGGCCTGCCCCAAAGCCAGAAGCCAGGGGCTCCTGGGGGCCAGATGAACCCTGGCCTGCTCCTCCCCAGTGGGGGCGGCACATGCCTGTGGTTTGGGGTGTTGGGGGCCGAATCCGGCTGGATTCTTGGCTGTGAGCACCAGAAGCCGACGCAGCCGCCCAAGGATGTAGGGAGAAGCCCGAACAGCAGAAATGCTGACCAGACTGCCCACGGCTGCGGCCTTGTGCCTTGCTCACTCTCACGATGACCCATTTCATAGAGAAGGAAACTGAGGGCCAGAAAGGGCACACAGGGTCTGTACCCGAGGCCAGCAGCAAACCTTGTCAGCAGCAAACCTTGTCTGGACCCTGTTGATGTCCCTGGGGCCTAGCTCAGGGCTGCTGAGCACAAATAGCGGGGGGGGGGGGGGGGGGGGGGGGGGGGGGTAATGTGTCACCTAAGTGGGTGGCAATGTCACGCTTCCTGACCACGCCCGTGCACCTTTCTTTCAGAGCTTCTGGTAGGATCTCACAGGGACAGGCTATGCCCATAAAGCAATGTCTGAAAGTCCTTACTCAAGTCTGCTGGTTCTCAAGGCGGGGTCCCTGGACCACCAACAGCAGCTTCTGGAACTTGCTAGAAATGCACCTTTCTGGCCCCTCCTCAGACCTACAGAATCAGACACTCTGGGGGTGGGGCCCAGCGAAGGGTGTGTCACAAGCTCCTGGGATTCCGATGCTCCATTGGGTCTGGGGATGCCTGCTCAGGTCCAGTGCACGACAGGACCCTGAGACCCAGGGCCTCCCCTTGCTCACGGCAGAGCCAAGAAACCACCCTCCTCCGACTCCACTTCTCTGAAGTGCATGAACTCTTTCGCCTTCAGAGTAGCTCACTGAGGAGTTTCCCCCACGGAGACCTGAAGCTCTTTGAGGGCAGAAGCAGCATCTGATTGCCTGGTCCTTCTGGGCGTCATCATGGTGCCGGGCAGTTCCGAAGCACACGCTTATTAAACTCACTCGTTTAATGAGCTCTCTGTTACCGACTACCTGCTGCTTCCACCAGGATCTGGCGCGTTACTCCCCCTTCCTCTTGGGCACTGGCTGGCCAGCTGTGCCCCAGCCAGGATCGGCACAAGGATGGTCTAGCCCATGGTCTCCAGCCCAGCCCAGTAGTTCTCCCTTCATCAGGGTCTCTTCCCAAACCAAGAAGTCACTCGGAACTGGGGTGGGGGGTGGGGGGGGGAGTTGGATAAACTCAGAGATCTTTGATCCACTGCCTACCGTGTCCTTGCCTGGCACTCACACCCCTTCTGTTGACTCCCTCCCCACCCGCAGCATCTCCGCCTGTCTAGGGTGTTGCTCGGTTCTAAGGGCAACCCTTCACACTGGGACGGGAACCTGCACCTGCACTGCTCCTGGAATTATCACTTACTCTCCTGGGTTGACATCTGCCCATCTCTCTCCACACTCCCTTTTCCAGGGCCCCGCCTGATCTCCAAAGTTCTCGTGCTAGGAGCGCGAGGGGTTTCAGACTCAGAGCTAAATCTGGACCCTAGATCGGACGAGAGAAGCTGCGTGGCAGCAAGGAGATTCAGCAGTGGCTGCACACTGGTGTGTGTCCCTCCTCGGGGCCCGAGTCCACGAGCATACAATAATCCCATAGCACGGGGCTCAGCGGCCCCGTGACGTTTAAGCACCTCGTTCTAACGTGCCAGAGAAAGGGATTAGGCTGTGTGGGACCCAGCACAGGGGACAGAGGCTGAACGGCTCTGCCCTCACTCCTCCCTCACTGCCTGGGGTCTGGACAATTGTACCAGCCTCCACCAGGCTCCCTGCCTCCAGTCTTACCCTCTCCAATCAGCCCGCAGCACAGCTGTGACCGTAGCACGCCAGTGCCAGAGTCCCCTCTGAGAACTCTGCTCTCTCCAGGATACAGTCTGAATCCTCAGCATGGCATTCGAGGCTTTTGACAGTCTGACCCCAGCTTGATATGGTGCCTCATTTCCCAGCAGCCCTTCGCCTGCCTTCTGACCCAGGGAATAACAGTCTCCCAAACACACCAGGCTCATCATGCCTCCAGGCAGCTGCCTTGCTGTCTCCCTTGCCTGGTATAGACCTCTCTCACGTTCTCTTCCCCCCCCCCCCCCCAGCCACTCATTCAGCTCCTAACTCATTCCATGCTACTGAGTGCCTTCTCTGTGCCAGGCCCTGAGTACTCTGAGGATGAAATCTCTTTCCTGCTCTCACGAGCCTCCAGTCTGGGAGGATGGATTGATGCAGATTCTCCAGGGAAGGGATATACCTGAGCAGGTGCTGAGTGTGTACGAGTGAATTAGGGAAGCAAGGGAGGGAAGAGCATTCCAAGCAGAGGGAGCAGCCATGCCAACTTCCATGAAGCAGGAGGCAGCAGGACAAGGCTGCCTTCACCCACGTGTCACCCGTGCAGTCTCTCAGAAGGGCCCCACGCTTGGTGTTTAAAGCTCCCCATTGCTGCCTTGAAATTCATAATAATTTTGTCTTTGAATTTGTGTATCAGGGACTTGGAGCCTCGGCTGGCACGCTGGCATGTGGTCCCACCTCCTGCCATCGCTCCAGGACATTAAAAGTCCCCACCCGTGACCCCACTCCCAGCACCCCAGGTCCCACCCAGTGACTGACACATCTTCCGCCAGGCACTGGGGTGCTGGCAGACAGAGGGTCAGGATCACACATCCATAGCATCTCAGAGAAGGGCAAAGCAATGGGAATTCTTGCACCAAGCTGGCAGCACCAGGAGGCATCTCTAAGCTACTCTAGGGGGTCTAGGTACCCAGTACAGAAGGACATTGCCCCAGCAAGGAAGGCACAATACCCTGTGCGTTGCCTCGCATAGTGGGTTGGGGTGACAGGCCGAGGAAGGGGAGATGTCTAGCTTGGTCTGCCACTCCTGTCTGGGGCACGGCACAGGTCAGGCAGCCTATGGGAGGGGCAACCCGGAAGTCAGTGGGTGCAGGAGTGCTGAGTTCGGGGGTAAAGCCCCAGGTGCAGGTGTGAGACCCCACGAGCATCTCTGCACTGAAGGGAGTGTGACATTAAGTGGCAAATACAAAACACCATGACAGAGAGAGAGAACAGACTGGAAGAAGAAAGACGGAGGAAGAATGGAAGAGGTTTATATTTTAGTCCCTTTAATGATACTTTATTCCTTTCTTTTGAATGGGAGTAAGGGGGCCTCAGATTATGCAGCCAACCCTGGAACAGGGCACATTTGAGGAACTCAGGGTGGGCGGTGTGGCTGGACAGAGGGAACTGAGCAGGGGGCACAGCACTGCACACGGGCACACGCTCGAGGCGCTTGGGAAACCATCTCCCCCAGCTGCAGTGGTCAGAGAAATTAAACCTGATTTCCCAGGCGAGAAAACAGGGCCCAGCGAGAAGGGCCTCGTCCCTGTGAAGTGGTCTGAGATCCCACTCAAGGTGCAGACCAGACCACAGGGCTTGGCGTGTCCCGGGAGGTAGGGTGGTCCTCAAACCCAGTGTTCTTTGGGTTCCAGTGATGGTGGGAGAGTGGCAGGCAGGAGAGGGTGGCACAAATAACTTGGGGTCTGAAGCCTGCTAGGTCCCCTGGCTGCCTGTCCCTCCCACCCATACCCTGGTCCCAAACACCCAACAGCCATTCCGAACTTGCCCATCAGATAAAGGCTAGTCTTACATCACATCTCTTCAGGCCCCCAGTGCTGAGGGAGCCAACAGCAGGGGTGAGTTTCAGAACAATAACAGAAGAAAGGAGGACGCTAGAGGGGGAGGTATGTTTTCCTCTGATTTTCCTACCCCCTCCCACAAAGCCTCTGGCTTCTTGGGACCATGTTTTTCTGGTGAAGAGAGACCAACACCAGTGTCTCTCAGGCAGACATTCAACCTACCCCCACGAAGGCTGCGGGATCAAACACAGGACGCCCCAATACATTAGAATTTCAGAAAAACAATGACATATTTTTAGTATAAGTGTATCCCAAATATTTCATGGGAACCCACTTCTACTAAACAAGGATTTGTCGTTTATATGAAATTCAAGTTTAAGTGGGTTTCCTTTATTTTTATTTGCTAAATCTGGCAACCGTACTCCTACTCAGCCTGCATGCTTCACCTCCAGATGGTAACCCTGAAACTAACTTAAGTGCCCTTGAAGTTGAAGCCCAGGTGAACATTTTCAGGAAACCTCAGACAAAAGTGACTCAGAAATCACATTTCCCCATCTGTGACCCAAGGCCTGGAATGCAGAAGGCTTTGCTTGAGGTCACATAGACAGACAGCGTCCTTCCCGGATACTTGGATGGCACTTGACCATCAAATACTCGACCTTTCAAGTGCTCCCGGGGCCACCTGGTAGGTGAGTGTAGCTGCTTTTGAATAGTCTCTGCTGCTTTCATTTTGCAGAGAAGGAGACTGAGGCCCAGGGAGGGGCAGGAAGGCCCGGGACTCACAAGAAGTCTGACGCTAGCTAATGCAAAACTTAACTCTGACCCTAACCCACATCTCCAGCCTCTGCAGTCACTGCCCTCCTCCCCCATTTGGCGGCTAAGGATGGGGGGTTCAGGGAAATCCATGTGGGCTTGAACCTCAGCAGCACCTCCACTCAGGGCTGTGTGACCTTGGCCAGGTGCTTCCTTTCCCTGAGTCTCAGATTTCTCTTCTGTCAAGTGGGGATAAAGATATGCCAGCTTCATAGAGGTTGTGGCGATAGACGGGGGGGAATCCACGAAGCCAGCTCCTCCCACCCGCCTGGACCCTTAGCAGCTGGCATCCAGCTCTGACCCCGGCCTCTCTCTACCCAGGTGCACTGGCCCTTTCCCCTGCGCTGGCTCCAGAGGACTCCCCTGACTTCAAGGCTGTGAGGTTGCTCTGGAGGGAGAGGCCCCCCAACCCCCAGAGTACAGGCAGAGCCAGTGCAGAGGAAACCAGGAGCTCCACGGCTCTGCAGGATCTATCTCGTCTCTCATCCTCACCACCTCTTCTGTGCATTCCGCCTCTACAGTCGTCCTGCACCGAAGCTCCTGGCCAAGCCATCCCCTCTGCTTGCTATACTCTTTGCCCACCATCGCCTGACCCGCTGGGACCTCCCCTGCTTCCCCTAGACTGTCCACATCTAGCAGAACTAAAAGTGACATTCGTGGTGATAGCTGACGTTTATCTGGTCCTTAGTAGGCACCAGGTGCTGTTCGAGGAACTTCACATATACTAGCCTTAGAACATAGACTCTATTTTCATCCTCAGTTTACAGGAGGGTCATGTGGCAGAGCCGGGACCTGAACCCAGGCGGTGCAGCTGTGGTCTGGACACCCGAGTCGGGGCTATGCTGCTTCTCTGGCACCATGATGTCCCCAGTCCCCAACACAGGTCCAGTATGTAGTAGGCACTCAATAAATAGTCATCAAATACGTGGCCAGATGTATTGTATCAGATTCCATGTTTCCCTTTCTAAGTCTGTTCCCATGACAAAATGTTTACTCTTAAAGGTCAGGGACTGGATTGAATCTCTCTCATGACCAGAACAGAACCTAGTACACAGTAGGTATTCAATAAATGCCTGATGACTAAACAAAATGGATAAATGAACCAGAAAAGATAGTTCAGGAGCCTAGAGAGACAAACAATGAGGAAGACGGCCAACAATTTTTCCTGCAAACGAGGCCACAGTGAGCAAAGCCTGGACACCAAATTCGTTCCGATGACCCTTTGTTACGCATTCAGGACAGCTGGCAGCATGGGGTGGCAAGGGGCGAGTTGCCCAATTCAAGAGGCAAGCTGTGGGGGTGAGGGCAGTAACACGCTTGCAGAAAGCCCCCAGAGCATCTCCTGTCCAGCATGCTTCATGTTCAGCCACTCACTTGAGTTGTAAAAAAAAAAAAACAGCTTTATTGAGATATAATCATATGCCATAAAAATCCATCCATTTAAAATGTGCAATTCAATGTTTTTTAGCATAGTTACAGAATTGTGCAACTATTACCACCATCTAATTTTAGAACATTTTCATCCCTCCAAAAAAGAAACTCTGCATCCATTAGCACTCACTCCCCATCCCTATCGCCCCACTGCCAGCTCTAGGCAATCACTAAGCTACTTTCTCTGACTGACCTATTCTGCATTTTTTCATATTTGTGACTGGTTTCTTTCACTTGCATAGTCTGTTTGGTTCATCCGTGCTGTGACATGTATCAGTACCATATTCCTTTTTTTTTTTTTCCCCTTAAGTTTATTTATTTATTTTAAGAAAGAGACAGAGCACAAGTGGGGCAGGGGCAGAGAGAGAGAGGGAGAGAGGGGATCCTAAGTAGGTTCCAGGTTGTCAGTGTGGAGCCCAATGCGGGGCTCGAACTCATGAACTGTGAGATCATGACCTGAGCCAAAATCAAGAGTCAGACACTCAACCGACTGAGCTGTCCAGCCTTACCAGCACCATATCCCTTTTTATTGGTGAGGAAAAGTCCATTGTGTGGCTACACTGAATTTTGTTTATCCATTAATCTATTGATGGGCATTTGACTTTTTAACTACCTTTTAACTATTGTGATTAATACTGCTATGAATAATGATATAGGGACATATGTCTTCATTTTTATTGAGTATACGGAATGGAATTGCTGGAACATACAGTAACTGTATAGTTAACATTCTGCTCCCTTTTAATTTAGAGTAAAAATGAATAATATATATATATATTTGAGAGAGACAGAGAGAGAGAGAGAGACAGAGAGAGAGAGCATGTGCATGCATGCCCGAGTTGGGGACAGGAACAGAGGGAGAGAGGGACAGAGACAGAGACAGAGAGAGAGAGAGAGAGAGAGAGAGAGAATCCCAAGCAGTCTCCATGCTCAGTGCTGAGCACAATGTGGGGCTCAGTCCCACGACCCTGGGATCATGACCTGAGCCAAAAGAAATCAAGAGTCAGATGCTCAACCAACGGAGCCTCACATGCACCCCATCTTTCTTTAACAATTTAAAAATACATTCCAACACCTAAGCATCTCTGCAGCTTCCGAAAAGGTCGGGCTAAGCCCCAAATGGGGGAATCGTGAGGGGATCGGGCATGTCAGTGAGTCACGTGAGTTCAAATCCCAGCATCATCACCGGTTGCCTGACTCTGCCCAAGTGTGCCCACCTCTCTGGACCTCGGTGTCCGTGGCTGTGACAGGGAGATTTCCTACACAGTTTGAAGGGATTGTGTGAGAATCAAGTGAGATAATATGTGAAGACCACCTCGCATGCTGTAGCGTCTGGATGTGGGTCGTCTTTTAATGGAGCAAATGTGTGTCTTTGTGCCTGGTGCTGGACACTGTCATTTTACAGATGGGAAGACTGAGCCTGGGAAGGACTAGGATTTTCCCAGAATTAAGGCAGGGAGGGCAGGCACAGGGGCCCCTCCCTGCCTCTCAGTCACATTTTAGGCAAAGGAGAGGTCGGGTCAGAGCATCCCTAAGTCATGCTGAAGGTTTTCACCTTGACCCCTTCTCCTCCTGCCGACTGGGACGATCAGATGTGTCCAGGGGAGGGGGTCTTTCCCTCTCTGTGCCGCGGTTTTGCCATCTGTGAAATGGTACTTCCCTCATCGGGTGTCTGAGGGTTGAGTGAGGCAATAGTCGTAGAATTAAGCTCTAAAGCCTGGTGTGTATAAAGTGTTCAGCAAACAGGAGCTGCAATTTCCAGCTATTAGGAAAGACGCAGGGGCTGCATGGGGGGAAGAGTAAAATAAAGCGAGAGCCGGGAAACACCACCGTTTACAGAAATCACGCATCCAGGTGCGCCCAGCAAAAAGGCTATGATGAGAAGGGCAGGCAGCAGCAAGTTGTGAGGATGTGGGGGGGCTGGCACTCTCCTACACGGCCGGTGGGGGCGGAAGGCAGTGCAGGCACTTGGAAAGCTTTGGCGGAGCCTACCGAAGCTGAGGGTACACGTACGTGCGACCCAGCCATTCACCCCGAGCTATTTACCCAACAGAGATACGTACTACGATCACCGAAAGCCTTGTTCAGGAATGTGCGGCGGTGTTTGGAACAGCTGGAAACTGGAAACCCTCCACGCGCCCAACAGCGGGAGAATGGCGCTCTGTAGCAGCTCCATACAAGGCCATCACAGACAGCAAAGAGAATAGACGAGCTGGGATGAGCTCCACCCCAACTTGTGTGAGTCTCACTGACGTGCTATTGAGCAAAAGAAGCCAGGGGGTGGGGTGCCCGGTGCGTGATCCCATCGGTACAAAGTTCAAACACAGCCAAGTTGACTCTAGGGTGTTAGGAATCAGGAAAGCCGCCCTTCTTTGGGTGGGGGGGGGGGGGGGGGGGGCACGTGGGAGCTTCTACGACACACTCATTGGATCCTGCTCCCTAATCTGGGTGACGCAGGTGTGTTCAGTTGTGAAAATTCACAAAGCTCTCCGCGTGTCGTTTCTGCCCTTTTCTGTATGGGTGACTTCCTCTGAACAGGTGTCCTGGAAACTAGAAGTGTCCGCACTTTGCAAGAAGGCACACAGAGGGGCAGGCAACGCACACTGGAGGATGGTCGTCTACACTGCAGACGGCGACAAATGGGAACTGAGAGGAGAAGATAATGAAACGAGGATGGGGGGAGGGGCGGGGTGCAGCTGGCACAGGCCAATGACGGATGGGCACTGGAGCCCAAAGGCAAAAATGTTTTCATCTGAGGCATTGGATTCTAGGGGGACGGACAATTGCAACCTAAAAGAGAGAGAGAGAGAATGATTCTATGTCCAGGCCACACTTGCTTGCCCTACCCGTCTGCCTCTGGCTCGGGCATTTCAGCGCAGTGTTTGAGCAGTAAACACGAGTCATGATAATAATTTCAGTGCTAACACTAACGCCACCATCTCCTCAATGCTTCTGTGGGCCAGGCATGACACCAATCCCTTTGTACATCCGTTGGTTCATTTGATGGTGTGGGCAAAAGACAAGTAGGTAACATAACACCGTATTTAAAGGCATGAGTTTGGGGGCGCCTGGGTGGCTCAGTCAGTTGCACGTCTGACTTTGGCTTGGGTCACGATCTCATGGTTCATGAGTTTGAGCCCTGCATCGGGCTCGCTGCTATCAGTGTGGAGCCTGCTTGGGATTCTCTGTCCCCATCTCTCTCTGCCCCTCCCCTGCTTGTGTGCTCTCTCGCTCTCTCTCTCAAAAATAAATAAACATTTAAAACAAACTTAAAGGCATGAGTTTGGAGATCGACAACCTGTGTCCTAAACACTGGGCAGCTTCATAGCTGTGCAAAGGTGGGCATGTTGCTCAAAGGGAAAAAGAAAAGCCTCCAATTTTATCACGGTAAATGGGAACAAGGAATGACGGTCCTCGACACCCAGTGCCACCCTGAGCACTGGCCAGGTGCAGCATGGTGCTTCACCGGTGAGCAGTATAGGATGGCCACTGTTATTAGTGGGGCTGTGACTTTGTTACCATTCCTATTATACGGATGGAGAAACTGAGGCTTGCAGAGGGGAGCTCATCAACCTAGGGTCACATCAGAGTGGTGAGGCCAGGGCAGAGGCAGATATGTCTGAACCTCTCAGCCAGGCCTCCTTCTTGGGACCACAGGGAGGACACTACCACGCTAGTCATCTCCACATGGCAGTGGTGAGAAAAGTAGGACCTGGCCTCAGCTGGCTCCTGGGACCCCTCTGAGGCCCAAGGCAACTGACCTCCTCCTGCTGTGTCCCCGAAGCTCGTTCCTATAAACCCTGGGGAGGGGTCTGCATGGTTAGGGTTTGGTCCACAGCAAGGGGCAGGCTCTGGCTGTGCACGCACTCCTTCATCCAATGACCCAGACCATGCCCCAGGCTTCCCAGAGACTCTGCCCAACTCACGGCATCTCTCTGGGCCTCAGTTTCCCCTTCTGTAAAATGCAGTTGGGTGGTGAGAGGCACTGGCCTCTCCCGGTTTCTTTGGTTTTCTCTTACGTCCTAGGAATCTCCTAAGGAGCTGAATTCCATACTTAGCCAGTAGCAGGACCCAAACTACCGGCTGGTTGGCTTTCTGGGGACTGGACTGGAGGTTTTTGTTTTTTTGTTTTTTTTTTTAATTTTTTAATGTTTACTTTTGAGAGAGAGAGAGCACAAGCAGGGGAGGGGCACAGAGAGAGGGAGACACAGAATCTGAAGCAGGCTCCAGGCTCCAAACTGTCAGCCCAGAGCCCGACACAGAGCTCAAACTCATGAACCGCGAGATCATGACCTGAGCTGAAGCTGGATGCTTAACTGACTGAACCACCCAGGCACCCCTGGAGTTTTTATTTTCACAGAGGAGGACCCTCCTTCTCACAGGAAGCATTTACTGGCACCTCCTGAGTGGGACTGCAAAAGTCAGACGGACTCCACTAGCCTAGAGCAGAGAGGGTCACAGAGAGATAAACAGACCTACTGCGTGCCAGCACCAGGCTCGGCTCACCTGTGCTCTCTGCCAGTCCTGCCTCAGCAAACATCCCCTCGCATCCCAGGGTGGTCTTGGGAGACACCTTGTGAACCCAGAGAAGGAGATGGAACTCGAGATCTAGACACAGCAGCGGGAGGCTGCTCCCCCCGCGGACTAGGTTGGGGTCTATGTTCGCAGGAAATGAGGCCACAGTTATGCTGATAGAAGGGACATCAAGGTTTCTAGTAAAAGCCAAAAGAAATACAAGTAGCTGGTGGTGGTGTCATGGTGGGGTGTGTGTGTGTGTGTGTGTGTGCACGCACGCACATGCATTTTGGGGACTACAGGAAGAAAATTAATCCTCATGAAGGTGATCGTTTCTTTCATTTTAGACCTTTTAAGTTAAAACCAGCAGCACAGCCCCCTGGCCCCAGACTGTGGGGGTGTGAACCCTGGGCAACCGCCAGCTTCCTGATCTGGAAGAGTCGCTTTGATTTTCTCCTTGCCTCACCTGGAAGGTGGTGACGATAACAGCATTCGCCTCCTACGGTCATCGGAGGATCAGAGGAGCGGATGTACTTTTAGCACAGCGTTGGGTTCCTGGCAAGGACTGTTATTAATTTAGGTCAAACAGCCTCCAAGCTTGAATGAGCACACGGCCCCCACAGACGGATATTTATTTATGAAGGATAGATGTGCCACTGAACTAGCCTATTATGTACACTATAAAGCACATACTCGAATGGAATTTTTAAAAAGATCACGAGTAGACACATTCTGATCTTTTCTTGGCTCACCCGGTGACTGATGCTCAGGACACCCCCTGCCCAGCCCAGAGCTGACTCTCCCCCGAGAGGGACAGCTGAGGGGGCGGGGTCAGGGGCCGATGTCCCAGACACGCCCCCCCCCCCCCATCCCGTGGGCTCTGCATTGCTTCATGAGCCCTCTAGGAGGGAAGGCGTTGGACCTCCCACAGTGCACTGATCAGGGACAGGGATGCAAGGTGGGCATTCGTATTTTATTTAAACTGTAAGCCTTGCCTCCAGGTACTGTTCCAAGCATTTCACAAATATTAACTCATTTCATCCTCAGGAGAGTTTCTACACTAACTTTGTTTTAGCAGATGGGGAACTGAGGTCCAGAGGGGCTCAGTAATTTGCCCCAAGTCACACAGCTGAGAGAGAATAAAGCCAGGCTTTGGACCAGGATGTCTCCAGAGCCCACGCTCTTTCCCACGCTCACCATGGCTGACCTCACCTCTGGCTTTCCAGAAGGGGGAGTATCCATTCATAGCCAAGGCTCAGAGGGAGCCAGTGAATCTCATACTCTTGGCTTCCCCCAAGGGGCTGCGGCAACAAGCACTCTAACAACAATATAATTATCATCCCCATTTACAGATGCAGCGACTGAGGTCCGACAAGATGTAACTAGCGGCTCCAGGCCCCCTAGCTGTTAAGTGGGGAAGTTGGGATTCAGACTCAGGTTCATGGGACTTCCAAGCTGTGCTCTTCACCGTCGGCTGAGCTGCCTCAGGAGGGCTCTGTTTTGAGAAGAGCACTGGAGACGGAGTCCTGAGGCCTTCGTTCTAGCACTGACTCTGCCATTGGCTCACTGTGTTATCTCAGGCCAGTCCCCAGAGAGGGTCTCAGTTCCCCTGGGCAACCTGTGGAGGGAGGGGTTGAGCTCCTGGGTTACCTCTTGCCTTCCGCCCCGATGGTTCCCAGGGTTTTAGCAGATGGGGAACTGAGGCCATCTCACTCCCCACGGCACTCACTGCCAGAGTCCAGCAGGGAGAAGCTATTTGGGATTTAGGACCCATAAGTCCCAGAGGGCTTTCTTAGGGAGGTGAGAATTTAACCTACCCTGTGCAGGCTGGGTTGTCAGCCCATTTTACAGAGTAGGAAGCAACTGACGTGAGGTTCCACAGTGAGCAAATGGCAGTCCCTGAATTTGAAACCAGGACTATCACAGCCCTCCTCTCCAACACAGCAGATTGGAAGAGAGGAGGCAGTCCCTACCCTAGGAACTAAGATATGAACGCCAACTTTTGGGACCCAAGGCAGAGTGTACCTGGCAAACAGGAGATGCTCAATAAATGCCTAAGGGGGGAAAGAAGGAAGGAAGGAGGCCCCACAGTAGACTCCAGCCTGGAAAACCCCAGGCTTCCCAGCAAGCAGGCAGGCCCAGCTGGGCCCCTGTGGAACAGGAACCTGCAATATTTTGGGGCTGTTCCAGATGCACGCTGCACATAGTGCACATATTAGACTAATTAGAGCAATGTTTTCCGCTTTGCTGGCTGCCAGGCAGCTTCTTGGTGTGCCCAGCCCTGGCTCAGGGGAGGTCACTGCCTTCCAAAGGCAAGGGCAGGGCAGGACCGGGCCCTGTGGAGCCTCCAGAATTCAGGGCTCAGCCCAACTAGGGGAGCTGACCTCTGAGGTGGCCGATGCATTCTGGACCAAACAGTCCAGCTGTGCCCCCGCTGGTACCCACCTACCTCCCTGGACCACGGAACCACCAACTGGGGGATCGAGCGGGTTAGGTAACATGGACACGTCCCCTCACACAGCATCCGTGATGCTTTCCAGGCACCCATGGCATCCTTGACCTCCTCAGTTTGCACACCCCCAGAGGTGGGAGGCCAGTCACCTCTCAGAGTGGTGTTGGTGCTACCTTCTGGAATAGCAGAACGAGTCTGAGTTGGCTGCTGCAGAACATGGGGGAGTTGTGCCACTGGCTGGTGCATGACTGTCCAGGCTCAGGAGTCAGACCGACCTGGGCTCAAAGACCTAACCTCTTTTCCCTCGGTTCCCGGGCTTGTAAAATGGTGGTGAAGGGATAGCATATATCTGGATGGGTGGCTGAGGGGACCAAAGAGGCTAACAAAGCACTCAGGCCAGTGCTGGGCATGGAGTAATCACGATCTAAGTGTTGGCTACCTCTTACTACAAATGCCATTATCATTCTGATACAACTTGTCACCTGTTTCTTAACTTCTCTGACGCTCAGACTTCTCTTCTGAGAAATTGAGATAAATTACTCTACTTGTCTCACGGGGTTGTTGTGGGGATTGGACGTGCCAACATCTGCACATGTAAATTACCACACAGTGCCTGACACATAATTGGCACCTTGTATCATGACCCCAGGACCTGGGATCAGAAGAGCTGAGTTCAATCTCCATATTTGTTGCTGGGTGACCCTGGGCAGCTCACTTAACCTCTCTGAATTCTGTTCTCCTCATGGTTTGGGATACAGCAGATGTTCCATAAATGTGGTGCCTTCACTGTCTTCTCAAGCATGTTCCCCCACACAGCCCACTGTCCACAGGGTGGCCCCTGGAGGTCACTGAGCCTGCAGAGAAGTCACCTGATCCACTGGGCACCCCCATCTCCCACAGGAAAGCCCGTAAGTGTGGCAGCATCTCAGGCTAAGAGTGGAAGCCCCCTGAGTACCTAGAGGAGAGGAGGGCATTTAAGTTAAATCCTGGTGCTGTTGGAGGACAGGTGGGGACATAATGAGGCCCGAGTGAGGCCTGGGTACCCTGGTGCCTTCCTGCATCTCAGTCCCCCACCCCTCACCTGCTTATCTGGCCCCTGCTAACTCCCTTCTACCTGCCAGGAAGGCACCCTCCACTCCCTACCCTACCAAGTCCCCTAGACTACACTCCAACCTCCTGGCCTCGCAGCACCTGGCAGGACTCGTCACCAATACATCATAGCATTGATCACACACAGGATGGTGCTGCCTTCTCCCTGACTCTGGGAATGGGGGTGTCCATCCCTCGTCCACACTGAGGCTTCCCAAGACTACAGGGCTGGGATTCTGACCCTGTGCCCAGTGCTCATCTGCCCCTAAGTCGTTTTTGCTCTGCTAGACTTTGCTCTCACCACTAGCTCTATGTAGGGAAGAAAATGAGAGTATTGAAGAACTGGCAGGGCACATAGCAATCTATGGGAACAGATGCTAGCTGCAAACAGCCAACTCAGCTGTATCAGGACACCAGGCCTGCACCCCTGCCTTGCACCATGTACGGCATTTCCTGCCTCGCACCGTGGTTCTTTATGGATGATTCGGCCTCCTCTCCTTAGTCTTGTCCTCCCGAGGCCTGGGCTACGGTGATGCTTGGTCTCACTCTGCCCCCTAGTACATGGGTCCTACACACACACATCTGTTCATTCAAAAGCTACTTATATGCCAGTCCCCACATCAGGGGCGGGGGACAGGAGCTGACCCCATCATAGGGGAGGTAGTCAGCACTCGGAACACAAGTGCATCAGATGAACGCGGATGGTGGAGTGCAGAGAAGGACAGCCACAGAGGGCCATGAGGGAGGGCACCAGGGGGAGCGATTTGCTATTTAGGTAAGTGGTCAGGGGAGGCCTTTCTGGGAAGGTGACATTTATGCCAGACCTGGAGGCTGAGAAAGAACCAGCCATGGAGAATCAGAGGGAAGGGAGGTCATGAACGGGAACAGGATGTGCAAACACCCCGAGTTGAGACTGAGCTCGAGAACTGGATGGGTTGAGGGGGAAGCACAGTGTGTGGCAAAGATGCAATGAAGGGCCCCTGGTCAGGGGGTTGGACTGTCTATGAGGATGACAGTGATGGACTGAAGGACTCACGCAAGGGAAGCAACATCGTCTGATTTATATTCTGCAAGAATCTATCTGGATGCTGAGCTGAAAACAAGACACAGGAGGGTTGTAGTGACGAAGGAGAGAACGATTTCTTCCAGTAGCTTGAAATAAATAAGGTTTAACCTAACAGCAGACTAGAATAGCACCCCACTATCCTGGTTCCTTTGAGACAGTGGGCTTGTGGAAATCTGAGCTTTCTGAATAATAAATCACAAGGAAGCACAGTGAGCTCATGCCAATAAGGAATGACAATCTATAAAGCACATCAGCACTGAAGCCATGGAAAGTTGAGGTCACTTTGCCAAAGTTCCAATAGCTATAAATTAAAGTGAATTGAATTTTAATGAAATCTACCTATTAGAATAGTTAGGGTTTGGTGCACAGATGTACTTGGTATGATACAGCGTTTTAAACAAATGTGAAATAGCTGCTGACGTTTCAAAATCAGGTTTCATGTAACAATCAGGATTTCTGGATTCTTTGGAATATTCTGGAACTCTGGCCGTCCTGGGTTCTACACTCCCTCCCAACCACAGTCAGGGTAGCAGAGCCAAGGCCACCTCTTTCAGACAGGATGCACGTGTTCCAGTTTGTTGTAGTCCGTGCCTCTCTTACTGTGCCCCCCAGTCCGATCACTGGTTACTTTAGTAGCTCCTAAGGCATCTGAACTTGGGTTCCTATCCTCGTTTTCAAACATCTAAAAGTCCAGCGGTGCCTGTGTGGCTCAATTGGTTGAGTGACCTACTCTTGATCTCTGCTCAGGTCGTGGGATTGAACCTTGTGTCAGGCTCCATACCTGAGTGTGTAGCCTGCTTAAGATTCTCTCTCTCTCTCTCTCTCTCTCTCTCTCTCTTCCTCTGCCCCTCTCCCCTATGCACGCTCGCTCTCTCTAAAATAAAAAAAAAAAATGCAGTAAAACCTTGGATTGTTAACTTGTTCTATGAGTGTTCTGCAAGACCAGCAAACATTTCTAGTAAGTTTTAACTTGATAAATGAGTGACATCTTGCAATACAAATGGTACAAGGTGCCCAATGTCACATGATTACGACTGAACCACATGATCACGACTGAACTGAATGCTTGAAATTCACTTTGGTATATGTGTGCCTTGGATTACAAGCATATTTCCGGGACGAATTATGCTTCCAAACCAAGGTTTTACTATGATAATAAAAGTCCAATAATTCCAAGGTTTGGTGAGGGTGTGAAGCAGCTGGAACTTTTATCCTCTGTGGTAGCCAGGGTAACTTACAAAGAGCTGCTTGGGGTCGCTTTGGAAACTATCCAATAATTTCGGGTAAAATTGGAATCGTTTTGTAAATCGCAAACATGCATCTACCATGACCCGGCGATTCCTGTCCCGGGTTCATACCCTAGGAGAACCCGTGCCCCTGTGCGTCAGAGGACACGCACAAGCACTATTTGTTCTAGGCTAGAAATAACCCAATGTCCATCAACAGGACAATGATAAACCAGTCACAGTAAAGCTCCACACCAGAATACTATACAGTAATGATAATGAATGAGGTCCAGCTTTAGACAACAGGGATGAATGTCAGGGACACAACGTAAGTGAAAAAAGCAAGCTTCAGAAGAATGCAGACAGGACAAAACACACAGCATCCCCAGGCAGACACACTATGCAATAAACTACTTAAGGAATTGGCAGAGGTGCTGCAATTAAGAGGAAAATCCAAAGAATAATGAACGCAAACTTCCAGCTCGTGCTCACCTCTGAGGGAGGGAGGAAAATGCCAAGGTTCTAAGATCGTGCTCCTGCTCTATTTCTTAACCTGGGGAGTGGAAATGTTCAGTTTGCTATATGACTATTAGTTACAATTATTATTGGGGCACCTGGGTGGCTCAGCCGATAGAGCGTGTGACTCTTGATCTAGGGGTTGTGGGTTTGAGCCCCATGTCGGGTGTAGAGATTACGTTTCAAAAACAATTTTTAGTGTTTATTTTTGAGAGAGACAGAGCACGAGTGGGGCAGGGGCAGAGAGAGAGGGAGACACAGAATCCGAAACAGGCTCCGGGCTCTGAGCTGTCAGCACAGAGCCCGACACGGGGCCCGAACCCACAAACGGCAAGATCATGACCTGAGCCGAAGTCCGCCACTTAACCGACTGAGCCACCCCGGCACTCCAGGTGTAGAGATCACTTACTAATAAAACCTTCGGGGCCCCTGGGTGGCGCAGTCGGTTAAGCGTCCGACTTCAGCCAGGTCACGATCTCGCGGTCTGTGAGTTCGAGCCCCGCGTCGGGCTCTGGGCTGATGGCTCAGAGCCTGGAGCCTGTTTCCGATTCTGTGTCTCCTTCTCTCTGACCCTCCCCCATTCATGCTCTGTCTCTCTCTGTCTCAAAAATAAATAAACGTTAAAAAATAAATAAATAGGGGCGCCTGGGTGGCTCAGTCAGTTAAGCGTCCGACTTC